>NC_140209.1:34079397-34740647 GCF_951802725.1 Rutilus rutilus | reverse complement strand
ATGAAGCAACAATACCATAACATTTTGCACCAATTTTTTTTAATCATTGTCATAAATGTTTTTTTTTTTTTTTTTTTTTTTACAGAACCATCCAACACAGTTCTCGGCTGTGTGAAATTAGAAGCGATTTAAGTAAGGAATAATTTGAATAATAGTTGTTGTGGATGTTGGTTCTTTTTCTGCTGTATTAGACCTTTGAAATACTGAAATCATTTGGCGTAGTGATATAGAACTGTAATGTGGTCAAGACCTGGCTGGAACTATTTTAATCATGCGTTTGCCTGAAAATAATTGCACACCTGAGAACGTTCATCAACCAATCAGTTTCAAGCATTCAACTGCCCCGTAGTATAAAGCGATTTAAAGTGCTTGTGAGTATGATTGAGAATACAACAATATTTTTAGACATATGTTGTGTCCCAAATTATGTAATATACACCATGCACTTACACTATGCACTATGTACTCTATAATCTAGTGTATGAACTTATACGGTTATTTTGCCATCAAGCATCACAGTCTGATAGCCTCAAAGCTGTGAGTGTTGAATGCGTGAAGTGTCCAAAATTCCAAACTTTGTTTTTTTTCAGTTAATTAAGTGCATCATTCAGGCATTTGAAATGCATGTGTTCTTTTTTGGAATTTTCAGTGTGAACATACTTCGACTACAAAAAAAAAGTGTGAAGAATAGTGCATAAGTATGCTAATTGGGACACACCTATAGAATATGATGGTCGTATTTTACTTCAAATGCGTGTGATGTTGCGCATATCACGTTGAAATGTGAGGGTTGGACCACCGTGCTCTGAAGTGAAGCCAGTATCCAGGAGACATCACCTCTTTGAGCTCTCCTCCTCCTCCTCCTCTCGGGGATGTATCTGAAGTAAATGAGACCAAAAATACTGTGGCACTGCTGAGATGCAAAAGATGTTTCAGTTCCAACACAAATGAGTTTGGAGATTGACAAGTCTAGGTCCTTTCATCTTTTTATAGTCTCTGTTGAGGAGCTCTTTGAGCAACAACACATGAAGTCTGCCAACGCGCTGTTCTGAATCAAAATACACTCTTTCCCGGCAAGGTGTACGGTAAAGTTAATTTATCATCGTGCAGCAGCCTTGCAGTCTATTTTGGGGTAGTCGATGGTCTAATTGTTCCCGTTTTTTCTAGCTAGATCAATAATACCAACAGATCGTTATTGTTTAATTTCATATGTTGCAATTACGGCAAAGACGTTGCATGATGAATCTATGAGGGCAAGTGAGTCATTTGTAAATGCACACTGAACATGTTGTGTTGACAAATGTATAGCAGCGCTTTAGCTTTTATAAATCATTCATTAGAAGTGAAGGGCTTGAAGATGACTGTCTGGCTTAAATGATAACACATTTTTTAGGTGTCATATTGAAGGAGTTATAATTCATTCAAGTGCTGCTTTTAGTCGCATTACTACTGCCAGCAATGTCAGCCTACACCCACGGTATGATGTATGTGTGGATGGTTCATGGTTAACTCTTAATAGACTTTCTCTGAGGCGAGTTCCTGTTGCTGACTGGTCATTAATGGTCTGACATCCTCCCAGAAGAAAATCTGAGCAGTTGAAATATTCATGATCTGTATTACGGTGATGGAAAAATTAAGCCATTTGCTCTTTCCAGGCCAGGAAATGAGGAATATTAGTAATACTGACTAAAATCTGTTCATTGTTCAGGGATTATGTGACTTTGTTATTACTGCACATGATGATGTGACTGAAAAACATTTCACAGCTTCTGCAGTTATGGTAAACTAAATAAACACTTTCAATTAACTTTCTCCTGGCAGTGACACAGAGCATGACACCGTGCCATAACCAGATGCAAAATACAATGTAAGGTATTTTTTCTTTTATCTTTTTGCATGATGGAAGAACATTGTTTTGGTTGTGCTTCGGCTCTGCTTGACTGTGTGGATGAATGTGGTTTTCCTACTGCTAATAAAACATTCACTACTAGGCTTAAGAAATGTAATCAGTTTAGATTGAAAGGATCTCAAGCTAGCTGAAGACATTACTGTAGCTTTAGCCATTAATAATCACAGTACTTCCTGGAAAAGAAATTCCAGCACAGCGCTACAACAACCATAATGAAATAATCCTTCACAATAAATAATGCTTTACAATGAACTCTGTTAGAGAGCTACATATAGCAATTTATCTGTTCAATAAAATACCTTACTCACCTGTTGTAGTAAAAACGCCATCTCCACGTTGCTTTTACAACATTTCAAATCCCTCAGTTCCAGTGGCGGGCAGTGCATTTCACACCTAGGCCTTCAGTGGTGTCCTACCTGAATTATTAACTTTTAATAGTGTAGCAGCACACAGACTCTCTATAATTGTTGTGAAATTGCTGTTTTTATTTTGCACTGGCAGTTATAGGGTTAATGCGGTGAGTTCAGAAAAGGCCAGGTAGAGAGAAACGAGCGAGTGAGTTCGGCTTATGCGTTATAGTGTACAGTGGTTCTTGCGTTCCTATTATAAGTTCAGAAACGGAGCCTCCCTTGTATTGTTCTTTAAGGGTTACAATAGTCCCTTGTCAGACGTTACAATAGTTTGAATGTAAAAAAAACAACACTTTTGATCATATATTTCCAAGAAAAATTAAGAAGAAAATCATATTCACACCGGGAAACCCGGGGGCAAAAAAGCATTATACTCACCAAACCTACTGATTATTTTTTTACACAAAATCCATCCAAATCACTCTGTTGTACAGGTTATCTGTGCGTTTCAGTCAAAACAACCTTTTCTATCGCCATCGAGGCTAATGCTGAAAGTCGAGTCTGTCCCGTCGTATTTCTGGCATAAGTTTTAATTCGCTTTAGGGCTGAGACTGTCTGCTCGACAGAAGCAGTGGACACAGGGACAGTCATGCTCTCACACAGATTTTTGAAGGAAATCAATGAGATCAGCAGGACTTTTGCCTTCAAAATCAGTCATGGCATACATTACAGTCAGTCAGTTGTGTTATTACCTGGACAGATCGAATAGAGTTCCGTGACTCTGCGTTAAGCTGGATGGCTGAATAAGGGATTTTTTTTCCAGTACATGTGAACCTGGGGTCGAGGGGGGAAAGAAACATTAATTTGTGGGTTGAAAAACTATTAAATCTACAGGAATATATTTTAGTTTATGCAGTTCGCTACAGATGCGATTAGTTAGCTCAGCCTCTGACTACCAGTAATAGTACGCGCTCTGACCATCCAATGAAAGGACGTGAAAATGCCAATGTTATTGTACGCCTGCTAGACGGCCCCAATGCAGTCAAATCGAAATCTGATTGGCTGTTTAAATCTTACTGATTAAGATTTACTGATATGGATGACATTCATTTTAAGCTACAAACGCCCACACTATTGATTCTGAAGGCCTCAAGGCAGATTTATTTGGCCATGGCAACACATGATGGCTGAAATATTATTGGATAAAAGCTCTAACATAATATACGCTACTGGAAGCAGGCAACCAAGATCATTCATGGAAAAAATATATTAAAGTGCAAGTCAATGATTCTGATAGTGTTTAGGCCAGCAGAGAAGGCCTTGCTGGCCCTGACGGCCCACCACTGCTCAGTTCTCTCCATCACCAAAACAACAAGCAGATGTTCATGCTTGTTTTATTACGCGCTCTGTCGCATTCTCTTTTTTGCCAGCAGACTCTCCTCTGTTTTTTTATTAAACCAGTGATTCCCCAGAAGTTCAAGATTTAGTTGCTCCATCTTTTTCACTCATTATGACAACTAACATCTGTCACTCCCACACTATACACACCACAAAGTAGCTGGAGCAACTTTTCTCTATTTATGGACATGACGAGACACACAGGCGAGTGACGTATGTATGCAATTTCTCGCAAAAAAAAACATCCCGATAGGTCTAAAATATAAACACTTATAATAAACTTACCATAGTGCAGGGTTTCTCAAACTCGGTCCTGGAGGGCCACTGTCCTGCACAGTTTAGCTCCAACCCTGATCAAACACACCTAGCTGTGAGTTTCTAGTGATCCTGAAGACATTGATTAGCTTGCTCAGGTGTGTTTGATCAGGTTTGGAGCTAAACTGTGCAGGACAGTGGCCCTCCAGGAGCGAGTTTGAGAAACCCTGCCATAGTGAATCAGGGTAAGACAAAAACAGGTTTTGGAAGAAGGATTGATGATGTATTGACATTTACATTTTGAACAAAAAAAGTTACATAGTGTACCTTTAAATGACAGCATAGTTGGAGAGACAGGAAACTAAGCAAGAGGTGCAATACACACTGGATTCGAACTTGCATCCCCATGAGCCATGCACTTCTTTATACATCAGGAAGCACATGCCTTTCTAGTCTCAGTCTCAGACGTCAGGCCCACCCTGACCATCTGATGCAATCGCATATCTGATTGGCTGGTACTTTTTGGAGTCAGGGGCTAAGTTCACCTTGAAATGAAGTTGTTTACAAGGTACAGGGTCAATACTGTTAATCTCTTTGAGGAAGAACTAATCACTGAATTTTCCAGCTTAGTAGTGCTAATTTGTTTTTTGCTTGTTTTTTTAAACAAATACTGATACGATCCACCTTTATGCAAAAGCACTGATATTTTAGTGGATATAGGAAATAGGTGTGTCCACAATCTGTACTTCTTGGATGGACAAATATTCAGATTACAAGATTATAAACCCGCACCTAAACAGAACATGAAACAAATCTAACTGTGATTGGCTGTTTTATGTTGGTCTCTTCCTGTGTAAGTGGGTGGTTTTTGGATGGATAAAGCTGCAAACTGGACTAGAGCTTATGTTGTAGTGAAGTGTCTGGCTATGCGAGACTAATGCTCTGTAGTTTCCAGTAACTTTTATGCTTAACATGTTGGATACCATGCAAATGCTCTGTTCACAATATTTATGTAATAGAATGCTGAAAAATGTACAAAAGAAACAAACTGATACTTTTTTTTTTTACTATAAACCACTGATTAAAAGCCACATGGATTAAAATCATTGATGCCAAAAGAATCATAAAACAGTTTGACATTTATACTGTATGAGCCCAATAAAGTGTACGTAGCATAGTGCATGAAGATGCAAAGAAACCCAACCAAACTCCTGAGTAAACTATGAAGCCATAGATGTTGGCCCGATCCCTACGAAGGCTCAGGAACAGGATATTGTTAATGGGGCTTGGCTCATTAAGAGTGTCAGCGATGACAAGCATTTGAACTCAGACAGGAAATGAGGCTCGCTGTCTAAAACGCTGTGAGCGTATATCCCCGCAGCTTTGTCATAGTGATGGATGTTTTTTCATTTGAAATACCAATCAGACCAGCACTAGCATGAATATGATGATCCAATCCTTTGTCCCACCATAAGCACTTTAATTAGCACAATGAGGCTCAGATTAATTAGACAGAAATGGCAGCATAACTGCCCAGTTAATAACCACATATGTAGGTTTAAGCAAGTCTTCAGCTAATGCAATATTGGAGTGCGTCTGAGCATGCATTATCTAAATATGCCCAGGTTACGCTTAATACCCGTAGATTGAGTGATTCGATTTCTATGGTCTGTTCAGTGTATGGAATGGACAGCATGTTTGAAAGAATAAGCTGAAAACAAACCTCAGCACGCCGTCACACATAAATGGACTAAAATCAGCCCTGAATCACAAATAGCTTCAGACATTTAATCCTGAGATTTTATATGTACAGGATTGTTGGACAGGTCAGAAGTGCTTAAGTGCATGAAAGCTTCAAGCACACGGTAGGGGAAAACAGAGTTATTCCCAGCCATGCTCAAACAGCATCAGGAGTGCGTTTAGTACATCATATCGACTGAACATTCAAATCTGACCTTTTCATCAGACATTGGTACATTTCCATGGATCAAAATGCTGGATCAGGAGGTAAAGGTTCAGGAATACAAAATTAAAAGAATGCGCTATAAAACATTATGACTTGCAGCAATCAAAGCACAGAGATGACTTTTCTATAGCTGCGCTGTATTCCCCAGTCCGTCTGAACTTTTAGAAAACCCTCAAGAGGTTACATCAGAACAGTGTATGATAGGGATCTGCAAAGTCAGTCAAAGTCAAATTCCTAATGTTTCACAGATAACCTAAACTGGCAATTCCAAGCTAAACTATTACAGAAAGAGAAAAAGAAAGGCAGATTAATGAGAGCATATGTAGTAAAATCACAGGAGCTGCTAGACCCTATTTACAGTATATGATCTCTGAAAACATTGGCTGCAGTAATGTAGCTGTCTGAAGTTTTTTCCCTTTCTAATCGTTAAAATACTTTAACATTTGTTCCATTAAGTATTATAAGAGTGTGTGTAAGAAAGAGATGCTATACATCTATTCAGCTGTGGACCCATTTATAGGTGACAGTCTTTGGCATGGTGCATTGCCTCACCAGCCAATATAGGCTGGTTCAAATATTTCCACATTCCTTTTCGTGATCACTACGAGTTACGTCAGTGACGACGAATGGGGTTTCGCTTACAAAGCCTCTCACCTTCGAGTATACAAAACGAGCCAATGGCAAGAAAATGCCATGGGTCTGCGGAATTTGCATAGCGTAAGTCCGCCCCACGTCGTGGGTATATAAGGAAGTACGCTGGCAACATGCAGATATGTTTTCGCTTCGGAGCCAAGAGTTCTCTTCACTCCTACAAGCCATTCTGAATCATCTTCACTCTACGAGACGAGCGGCTCTTCAGTGTGTTGGTGTGACGGCGCGTTCGCATTGCCTGCTGCTGATCTGTGCAGTGATCTGCCGACAGTGTGTGTGTTCTCCCTGGGCGTTTCAGCACTCTGCTGAGCTTTTTCCTCTCTCTAAAAGAGCTGCATGCGGCATGTCTTTTTCAAGACGGCTCGCCCGTGTATTTACTGGATGTGGGCGCGTGATTCATCTGCCTAACGGTCATGAGCGCTGTTTCGCGTGTTGGGCTTAATCACGCTCGGCAGCGCTCGTGGATGAGTCATGTTTTCATTGTGGGAACATGACCATCGCAATGTTTATAGATCGAGACTCAACGATCTCCGTGTGGGTAAAGTCCCCTCAGTCACACCCCAATCTATCTCTTCCACGAGAGGGGATACTTTGGCTGGTGGCCAGGGTGATCTGAGGGTTACGGTGTGGCATAATACCGACGAGCATTCCTCGGGCCACGCCCCCCTCCACATCGCAAACCGTGGGGCTTCCGTGTGTGCCTGGTTCCTCTCGGGGACCCAGTGTTTTCTTTTGGGGCTCCAGCAGATGGTGTCATGTCACTCACAGCATCACAAGGTAGGCTTGATTCCTCTGGAAATGAGGATTCGACTGCGTTGCCTACCTCGGGAGTGTCAGCGTTAGTCGAGTCAGATTCAGAGCTGATGGCCATGCTTTCCCGGGCAGCTGAAAGCATCAGTTGGAGTGGCGCCGTCCTCCCCCTCGAGTGCTGTAGGCTTACGATTGGTTCCTGTGCGCGTGTTGCTCTACAGCACTCGCTCCCAATGCCTTTCTCCCGGACGTGCATCAGGACGCCTCCGGCTCGCGAGAGTCCCCGTGACTTATCCTCCGCTGCACTCGATCGCGTGGCGATCATGGGCTGTATGTTCTCTGTCACTATCGTGGCACAGGCATGCAGTGCTATGTGTCGCCTTCGAGGCAGTGCTGACTCGGGAGTTCTGTCAGACCAGGCCGCCGTGGAACGCTGGTCCTTCCCTGGCCAACACTGACAGAACGCGGAAACTCGACCACGCCCCCACGCAGGGACGCTATGCCTCCCATGTCCGGGCTGGTCACTCCGCCACGCACACTACTGTGTGATCCCTGGGCCAGGTGATGTCCACAGGTGTGGTCCAGGAATGGGCTCAGCCAGGTTGATGTGAGGGGGTCTGAGAATTCATTTTCTCAGATCCCCCATGTCCCAGGCTGGGCTCCTCAGCGGTGTGGTTGAGGACTGTACCCTCATGAGCCTCGCCACTCTCGTCCCCCTCTGTCGCCAGACCCCTGCCAGAGCACGCCCGTGGAACGCTGGTCCTTCCCTGGCCTCCTCTGGCAGGACGCGGCTAATGACTGTGCCCCCGCACCGGGCCGCTAGGCCACCCTCGTCCAGGCCGGTCATTCCGCCTCGCTACACCACTGAGGGTAGTCTTGTCTCCTCGTGTCTTCACGGAAGTCGTCGAGGCAGCCCTTGTTCCCCACCGGGAACACGGGGTTTGCATCCTGAACTATCTCGACGACTGGCTGATCCTAGCTCACTCTCGAGACCAGGTTTGCGAACACAGGGACCTAGTGCTCTGGCACCTAGCTTGTCTGGGCCTTCGGGTCAACTGGGAGAAGAGCAAACTCTGCCCCGTGCAGAGGATCTCTTTTCTCGGTATGGAAATCGACTCGGTCGCCATGTGCGCGCAGCATACGAGCAAGCACGCGCAGTCACTGCTGACTTGCCTTCGTCAGTTCGAGGGCAAGAGTGCGGTTCCACTGAAACTATTTCAGAGGCTTATGGGGCATATGGCATCCACAGTAACGCCGGTCGGATTGCTTCATATGAGACCGCTTCAGCTTTGGCTTCGCGATCGAGTCCCGAGGTGGGCATGGCAACACGGCACGCTCCGAGTCCCAGTGACTCTGACCTGCCGTCAGACCTTCACCCCGTGGACAAACCTCAGTTTTCTACGGGCCGGAGTGCCCTTAGAATGAGTTTCTCGGCATGTTGTTGTATCAACAGATGCCTCCACCACAGGCTGGGGCGCCATGTGCAATGCCTTTGACATGTCAATTGCCTTGAGTTGCTGGCTGTACGTCTTGCCCTGCACCGCTTCCTTGCGTTGCTCAGGGGTCAGCACGTACTAGTCCGATCAGACAATACCGTGACAGTAGCGTACATCAACCGACAAGGTGGTCTGCGCTCCCGCCGCATGTCGCAACTCGCCTGCCACCTCCTCATATGGAGTCAGAAGCATCTGAGGTCGCTTCGAGCCATTTATCTCCCGGGAGACTTGAACCGTGTGGCCGACGGTTCAGCTGATTTGGTATCAGTTCGGGGACGCACAGGTAGATCTGTTTGCCTCCCACGACTCGTCCCATTGCGACCTGTTTTATTACCTGACCGAGGGCACGCTCGGCACGGATGCACTGGCCCACAGCTGGCCGCGGGGCCTCCGCAAGTATGCGTTTCCCCCAGTGAGCCTTCTTGCGCAGACCTTGCGCAAGATCAGGGAGGACGAGGAGCAGGTCATTTTGGTTGCCCCGTATTGGCACAACCGGACCTGGTTCCCCGAACTAGTACTCCTCGCGACAGCACCTGCCTGGCTAATTCCCCTGAGGAAGGACCTGCTTTCTCAGGGACGGGGCACCCAATGGCACCCTCGTCCCGATCTTTGGAACCTCCACATGTGGCTCCTGGAGGCAGGTTTGAGTACCCTACCACCATCACTTCCGCTAGAGCATCGTCCACAAGACATGCCTATGCGTTGAAGTGGAACCTCTTCGTCAACTGGTGTTCTTCCCGTCGTGAAGACCCCACGAAATGCCCGATCAGTGTCGTGCTTTCCTTCCTGCAGCAAGGGTTGGAGCGAAGGCTGTCTCCCTCCACCCTGAAAGTGTATGTTGCCGCCATTGCCGCACACCACGATACATCACGATGAAGGTAAGTCTCTATCTGGGAAGGCACGACCTGATCATCAGGTTCCTGAGAGGAGTGAGGAGACTGAATCCTCCTCGCCCTCCTCTCGTTCCCTCTTGGGACCTCTCAGTGGTTTTAACTGCCCTGCAAAGTGCTTCCTTTGAGCCTCTGCAATCAGTGGAGCTTAAGTTCCTGTCAATTAAGACAGCGCTCCTGGTTGCATTGGCCTCCATCAAGAGGGTAGGGGACCTGCAGGCATTTTCGGTTGACGAAGCGTGCCTGGATTTCGGGCCGGCTAACTCTCACGTGATCCTGAGACCCCGGCCTGGATATGTGCCCAAGGTTCCCACCACACCCTTTCGAGAACAGGTGGTTCTACAATCTCCGAGTGGAGCCAGTTTCTTCTCATGTTCTCGCTTCAACCAGCCGGTACTAGATTCTGCTCAAGTGTCTTTGCTTGCCCGCCATTCCTCTCTACGGACCGGATACGTGCGATTATTCTCCTCAGGTGAGCCTCCCGCAGGCCCTGGAGTTCCTCCAGCGCTGTCAACGTCAACTCCAGAGTTATGCCACCGGCAGCTTTCGCGCTTGGCTAGGTGCCTCCGTGTGCATGGTTCCCCCTCTGGGCGACCCCCACATGTGTATTTCCACTGTAAGCCTCTCTGAGCATGTGTCTTTCCCTTGGCAAGCCACCTTGCCACCCCTGGGGTTGAAATATTCCACCTGCGGCTGGACACCCCAGTGATACTCCATATGCAGCCCCTCCGGGTCATATGTGTATTCCAAGTCCCCCCCTTCGGGCTGGGCATGATTGCATATTTCCGCTGAGATATGCTTCCCAGTGTACCTTGGTATTCCTGTGTTAAGTAGGAGTCCTTCGTCCGTGCCAGTCTCACGACAGGGAGCTCAGACTTACGCAGAGCACTGGAAGACAGCCGAGGTGGCGTGATTAGACTGGGAACCCCATTCGCCGTCACTGACGTAACTCGTAGTGACCACGAAATGGAACGTCTCGGTTACGTATGTAACCCTCGTTCCTTGAGTAGGGAACGGAGATGTTACGTCTCCCTGCCACTTCTGCTGGAACGCTGGAACAGCGGAGTTCAGTCTCGGCTCCTCAGCGAAGAAACATATCTGCATGTTGCCAGCGTACTTCCTTATATACCCACGATGTGGGGCGGACTTACGCTATGCAAATTCCGCAGACCCATGGCATTTTCTTTTCTTCGGTTTAAATATTGTCTTCATTTTTATTTAAAATATGTGATGGGAAAAGAGAACTCTAATTTGAACTCGGGTCGGTTGCATCAAAAGCTGACGCCACCTGCCTTGCTCGCCACACCACTGATTTTGTCAACAGGATTTTTTTTTTTTTTTTGTCTGGCAAAATCAGATAATTTTGGGCGGAGTTAGTGTAACTATCCTCTGCCAACGAGACGGGCTATTTGCACTTGGTGTAAATAGACACTCTACCACATGTATCCTCAAACTAACCACTTCTGAACAATGTAAAAAAAGTAATAGTGTAAAACTATACAGGTGACAACATTTCATTACAATATACTGTTAAATAAAAATAAAAAATTATCCGTCATAATGTCAAATCAGGTAAACATGTTCAATAAATGTGATAGCATTGATACAATAAAATCAGCATATTAATTCCTTGACTTCAATATTCAATGAATCTAAAAGGATTCACAAACAATCATACATATCTAAATGTGTTGATTATGTAAAATTCTTACTCTTTAGATGCTGTTAATATGTTAAACTTTTTTTGTGTGTGTGTGTGTGTGTGTGTCTGTGCAAACATATGGAATTGTACTTGATCCACATTTTATGTATGAATACTAATGAGATCATTTTGGCACTGTCACAGACACGCTTCATTTGCACAGTATCTCTCATCTGAGCGCTCTCCGAATATTGCATCTGTGTAAAATCATAGATGTAATGCTATTTATTTACAAAAGTTGTCAAAGCCACATCATCTCATTGTCAAGAAATCCTTAAATTGGCCCAGAGTAGAATGAGATTTATTCAAGAAGGACTTTAGCGTCACTGCATTCTGTGTCCATTTTACTGCAAATATGCACTGTCATCTATTAGAGAAACATACCGCAATGTGTGAAACCGCAATGTGTGAAACACAAAGGTGCGGCACAGAAGAAAGTCATCTCAGCATGCAGGTTGGCCAGAAGCCTTTTTTTTTTCATCAGAATCAATGACCTCAGTAGGAACGGCACATTGGTTTGCGCTTAGCACGGCATGCACTCAGATTTATTTATTTTTTTGTCTGATGTTGTGTTTTTTGCATTCATCGTACGGTTCAAAATGTGGCCCAAGAATAGAGATACCTGGGCTGACTAAAGGCCTGCAGGAGACTTTTAATTTAAGAGGATAACTTTAGGTTGATGGTATTAGTATGACACAAGCTGATGTAATTCACAGAGCTTGTTCTCCAGAGCTCTCACGACCTTGTCAGCAGATCCCAGACATGTCAGAAGAGCTGCCTGGCTCTCTGAAAACTTATCTTCAGCAGAAAAGACAACAGGAATACATCGTGCTCTGGCAGACAATTAACTGCACTGTAACTTTCAGATGTAATATCAGACCTTTGCCTGATGCCATTTCTCATTTCTCTGAGGTGGTGGATCTGTTGGCAGCAAGTAGTGACTTAACCCCCTGATGAATTAGAATGTCAGTCTGCATTAAAAGTGAAAGCCAGTGATACCAGACATCAGGATATCCTCAATTATGTAGGCCTGTGTCTACAGATACAGTGATATAATGAATCCAGGGCTCAGAAAGATAGCTGGAGTAAATGTTGTGATGAAAACGTCTCCCTTGGAACGTTAAGTTTTAAACTGGCGGCAATTGTTTTATGTCTTACTTGCTTGTGATATAAATTCAATTAGGAATTAATTCTCTCTAATTCTGCAAGAGACTGCCTTCAAAGTTAATTCAATGGGAAAAGATAAAATTGTTTCCTTTGCTGTACCATGATAAGCGTATTAATTATGTAATTGCAGAGGAATTATGCCAGTGATTAAAATGTTTACATTTTTTGCATGCTTGCTGTTGCTATTAAAATCTTTCCTATTACAGGGTCTTGGCAATTTCAGGACTCTATGTACACAATTTACATTCAGATTGTCTTTTTATTCTTATGCTAAATAGAATAATAAAAATAAAAACATTGGGCAAGGGTTGGTTAATGACTGATTAGCATGTGTTTCTAATACAACAACGTAACTCGCAGCTTAAAGGGATAATGAAATGAAAATTCTGTCATTAATAACTCACCCTCATGTCGTTCCAAACCCGTAAGACTTTCGTTTATCTTCGGAACACAAATAAAGATAGAATAAAGAAATCTGAGAGCTTTATGTCCCTCCATTGACTGCTACGCAACTACCACTTTGTCGACTCAAAAGATTGAGTGTTTTAGTCCAAATTTTCTGAAGAGACTTCTTATATGATGAACAGATTTAATTTAGGCTTTTATTCACATGATATTAGCAGATGATCAACAATATTCGCTTCACCTGTGACTGGTCATAATGTTTTGGCTCATCAGTGTAGGCAAATATAGGCAATATTTAATTATAGTATAGTAGATTTATTATAGTAATTGTTGAGGGCTCTTTTTACATCCCCACCACCTTTCTGTTACAGCTCAGGATAGTAGTTCCTGTGAACAATTAGGGGCTGTTTACACGAAACCGTTTTCAACTAAAAACGTAAAACTTTGTATGCATTTTGGCCGCTCGTTTACACAACAGCGGCGTTTTGGTTGGCTGAAAACACAAACTTTTGAAAATGGGTTAAAGTGCAAGGTTTTGAAAAATGGTCTCCGTGTAAACAACAAAAACGTAAATCTCTGAAGACGATGACGTCATGCACATGCGTATTACGTGTTCTATAGTGTTTCATCGCCATCTAATGGCCTGGCAGAAGAATACAGCGATTTTAGTCGTTTTTGCGGATCCGTGTGAGTGGGGATCGTTTTGACAATGGTGTCCTCTGTACACGGAAAAACTTCTCCTTTTTAAGCATATCGTTGTCGTGTATACGTACCCTCAGTCACATAGCACTTTAGGTTCAGATGAGAAAGACTCAAAAACAGTTCAGGATTCCAGAACTGAGCTGATTTCAAATCACATACTTCCGGGTGGTCCTGCGCCAGCTGAGTAACTGCCATTGAGATTAATAAAAATACTAACAAACAGCTTTCTAGAGGTTTTATTTTGATCTCCTTCAATAAAACATTACTATTTGATGAAAATTAAGGGAAGCTCTAACAAACCTTTACCATTATTCAGTTTTACGTTTATTTCTTGTTACCATCTAGTTTTATTTCTGCATTGTCCACAAAAATTAAAGTAAAAAAAAAAAAAAACACCTTCAAAGTGCCATGAACAACTTCTACTTATGGCTACTTCCCTGGCTATTCTTCAGTGTGGACCCAACAGTACGCTTCTGTGCACCACTTTGCAATTAGCACCTCTCTATTCCAGCTTTCAGCTAACTTAGCCTTCACTCTCCTCTCTAAATGAATTTTCTTCTAAAAAGACCAGACTCTTATGCAAGCAACAGAGCACCTGCCAGCCCCGTCTGAAGACAGCAGATGAGAGACACATCAGTGATGTGATAACAGGCAGACTGGCAAATTCATGGCATCTTTTGATTCTTGCAAACGCAATTAATTAAAGAACTGCGAGTACCGAGGTAGGCAATGGCACCAAGACAAAATAAATTGGAGTTTGGACCGAAGTCTTTCTTTTAATAAATATTCTGTATAAGAGGACACGCAATTGTAAAGAATTGCTTTTTCATGCAATTTAATAATAATTTCACAAAAATATTCACATAATAAAAAACTGTTCATTAAGTGAGGAAAATTATAGAGTGCACTTCATTTCAGTTAAAGCATAAATTCTCCCTTAGTGATGCATGAAATATTACAGTTTGCAACGAAAATGAAGTCTGGTGTCAACTTCAATAGAATTTTGTTTTTGTGAGTGCATTTTTGATGGATGTCTGGAAAGAAATACACGTTTGATTATGTAACATTGCATCAGGTTGTGATTGGTGCTATGCATTCAGACACACATTAAAGTTGTTTAGTGGGTGAAGCTCTATTGCACCGTATGCAAGATTAATGGCTTACTCTGGCCCTGAACCGCTAAGGCTAACAGAGACACCCTGGCCAGCAGCGCACCATTTATAAATCAAGCTAAATGGATCGATATTTTCAGGACTATGGAGGTAAAGTATGGCAACTCCTGCTTTAGGAAAGACCATTATGAATCGGGGATGAGTCTGAAACTCGAGGAAGCTGGTGGAAATTCGAGGTTATACTCTGACCCCTGTGTTCCATACAATAAGACGGTCAATAAAATTTCCATATTTATTACAGTCTATAACTAAGATTTAAATTCTTAAGCCCTCACTAATCCTGTCTTATAGCTGTAATTCTCAATTTAATGGATGAACGCTGATGTAATCATGAAAAGTTCATTTATAGCTCTGCTTAAATACCATCTGAGGGAAAAAAATATAAGAGATTTGTAAATGTAGCAAAAATCTCTATTAACTAATGTGGATATCTGATATCTTTACATGTTTACTTGATCAATTATATAGAAAAGTACATTAGCAGGGAGCGTGTGTGAAATGTTTAACATACAGTATATGTTTCATTTATATATGTTTGTGTGATTTTTGTTTTGTTTTGTTTGTAGGGCATTTCAACACAATCTCATGGGAATCCGTAACTATTTTACGTTTTGGCAAATTGCTGGCTAAATCCTATCATTACTTACAATCTCATTCAAAGGTTTTCATACAATCTGCTTACGTCCCAGTGATGTTTATACTTAGGGGTGGGCCTTCATGCTTACTTTTTTTCTAAAAATCATACATTTTCATACAAATTTATTTGAGACTGACACATTGTAAAAAAAAGTCAGTGTTTTCTTGTGAGATCAGGTTGGACATTTACACCACATCTACACCAGATGAGAGCAGTGTGACCCGAATAGCAAATAGAACCCATTATAATCAGTGATGCTGTACTGGATGTGGCGCGATGCGACAACAAATTCCCAACAGTAAACTGATGCCCCATTCTATTTCTGACGTACTTCAAGCGTTCGTGCTACTTCTGACATAAAGAACAAATGGATTTGCAATGGTCGCTTTGTCTCATCCAGTGTAGACAGCCTCAAGCTTTAGACATGGTGTTTTAAAATTAGTCGAAATTTACAAATTTACGTTGCGATGTGACGGACAGAGAAAAGACAGATCTGAATGCAAGCTTGCAGTTTATTGTAAGAACGGCCGCGGTTTAAGCTGAAAAAATTACTGGAGAAAGGAGCTGGTTTAAGATGACAAAATGACTGGAGACAGGAACCGGTTTAAGATGACAAAATTATTGGAGAAAGGGGTGGGGTTTAAGTGGACAAAATGATTGGAGAAAGGGGCGGGGTTTAAGCTGACAAAAGTGGACAAAAGTATTGGAGAAAGGGGTGGGGTTTAAGTGGACAAAATTATTGGAGAAAGGGGCGGGGTTTAAGCTGACAAAAGTGGACAAAAGTATTGGAGAAAGGGGTGGGGTTTAAAGGAGAACTCCGGTCAATTTTAACATTGAGCTCATTTTTTTGTAAATTTGGAGTGCTGTCAGTACAGAGAACAACAACAAAAATCGGTGTTGCCTACACCGTGTTATCCTCTTTTTAAAATTTGCACCCTGTTGACTTCAATGGGGCAAGTTTTAAACCTGCTGTTAGCCTCTTAACATCCTTGATGTGTCATTACAAGTGCACAGGTCATGTGAGTGATTCCTTCGGAGTGAACGCGGGTGAATCTGACTGCAGTAGATGTGAAAGAAATATATAAAAAATTATGTTTATTCAGCCAGCGCACATACCTGTATTTACATCCTGTTTTCGGTCGAAGTCCACAGTAGTCGATTGTCGAGTTCACGCGCGTGATCATAGGTACTAAACCCATGCGCGTGAACTCGACAATCGACTACTGTGGACTTCGACCGAAAACAGGATTTAAATACAGGTATGAGCGCTGGCTGAATAAACATAATTTTTTATATATTTCTTTCACATCTACTGCAGTCAGATTCACCCGCGTTCACTCCAAAGGAATCACTCACATGACCTGTGCACTTACTTGACCCATTGAAGTCCACAGGGTGCAAATTTTAAAAACAGGATAACACGGTGTAGGCAACACCGATTTTTGTAGTTGTTCTCTGTACTGACAGCACTCCAAATGTACCAAAAAATGAGCTCAATGTTAAAATTGACCGGAGTTCTCCTTTAAGTGGACAACATGATTGGAGAAAGGGGTGGGGTTTAAGTGGACAACATGATTGGAGAAAGGGGCGGGTTTAAGCTGACAAAGGTGGACAAAAGTATTGGGTTTAAGCTGACAAAAGTGGACAAAATGATTGGAGAAAGGGGTGGGGTTTAAGTGGACGAAATGATTGGAAAAAGGGGAGGGTTAAAGCAGACAAAAGGTATGTTCAACTTCGGCTGCGGCTGGATGTAACCGATCGGAGAGACAACATTTGCAGTCGGGGAGGAGCTGCAAACAGAGATGTGAAGTCGGACAGTTTCTGCTTTGCGTAGTGACACTCGCGCTGTGATTGCATACTTTATCACAGCTGAAGTAAAATAAATGCAATATTTGTCAAATACACAGACATTTCAGAGACATTTTCATTTAATACTTTATGTACTGCTTATTACAGCGTATGTTTGTACAAGAATAAAGTTCAACATAAGCCTGTACTATTTAAATACCACTGTAGTGGGGTCTACGTTTTTTTAATCAGTTTTATTTTGATAAACATGGCACAATATAATGAAAAGACTACATGAAAAGAGATTTTACTGTTATAAAAATGCTGATTTGTGAGCAGTAGTGGAACTGAAGGCGTTTGAATAAACACAAACACTCGTGATCGTTGTCATGCGGTGGATTCGGCCAATCGTGGAACAGTTGTGTCGTCATCAGAGCTCGTGCAGCCGCTCTGGAGAAGCAGCGCAGAATGAATCAGCCGGCTGTTCTCGAATCGCTCTCGCGGTACTTTGATGCCATACGTCACAGTCACATGGCGTCGGCGCTGTCTCAAGTCGGACAATATTTCTAAAATATTAGCCGTTTTGCTAACTTACACCACTGAATTATGCTGTCCCCTCCCTCAAAAATCCCACCCTGGATTGACATGTTAGCTCTCAAAATGACTTAGCACTTTGGAGCGTTCTGACTAGCTAAACGGTAAAATCCTGCATTCAGATAGCAGTTTTTCTGCCTAGGGCTCTCGCAGAAACTAGTGTGATTTCTCAAGACACCTGTTTCAGTGATATCTGTCAGGTGAGAGGGAAGTTTTCTTCGTGTCATTCCAAAACAACTGCTCACGGCACTATTAATACGCTAACTCCTACAACAACAGAATTGTGACTAAGTGGATATCACCTTATGTAGTTCATCAGTTCAAGTAAGAACAACTCTAAAGCTGGACTCGATGGTTTCTTGAAGAAAACTTGTGAAAATAACGACCTATTTCGCATGTCCCAGATTTGCCGAAGCCTTTCTCTCTATTGTGCATCTGTAATGCAGGTGATGGTGATTTATGAGCAGAAGTAAAGGATGTGCCTGAGATTTGATAATTTCCCCATACCCTTCAGCATCACACTCACCGGGGAGATAAGAGACTGGAAATATTGGCTGCGAGAATTAAAACCTCTTGTGTGTGCTCTGATTATTTTGTCACTTTCTGTAACTGAATTCCTATTTGTCATGCTGAAGTCTACACTAATTTGAGGGGTGACCACATTCCACAAGCTATCTCACTTTTTCCTCACAAGGCTGTGAAAAGAAAATAGCAGTGCTATAGTTTCATCAATTAAATATAATACATTTGAACATGTTCTCTGAGGAAATGTGTGTGTGATTGCAAGCTGATTGCAAGATGGTTGCTTAATCAAGTCAAAAGAGTGGTTCATCCTTCAATGCATGTCTATAGAATTTGTTTTCCTTATTTTATTGTTTGTCAAATGTCAGACTGCTTGGAAAAGCAATAGCACACCCCAACAATTCGATGTATCATTCATGTCTGTAGGGACATTAGGGAGTTGCGTGCTGAATTTTAACACTTTTTTTTTACTGTTGTTTTGCACATATTTACCAAGTGTGCCAATATTAGAGTAGGTGGCTTAAGTGAAAAGCCACCATTGTGAACCTTTCCTATGCTTTTCATTCATTTTGATTAATATTTCTGTTTTCACAGGGGCCTTATGCCACGGACTCTGGACAGCCAAATCACCATGGAGAAAACACCGAGTTACTTTGTAACACGGGAGGCACCGCGACGCATCTCAAACATGTCTCGTGAAACGAAGCTGATTGTTGTAGTGCGAAACCCGGTAACAAGGGCGATCTCCGACTACACACAGACCCTGTCGAAGAAGCCTGACATCCCCTCTTTTGAGGACCTAGCATTCATGAACAGGAGTGAAGGCATCGTGGACACCTCCTGGAATGCCATCCGCATAGGCATGTACATCCTACACCTGGAGAACTGGCTGCAATACTTCCGTCTGTCACAGATTCATTTCGTCAGCGGGGAGCGGCTCATCACGGATCCGGCCGGAGAGCTGGGCCGGGTGCAAGACTTCCTGGGGCTCAAACGCATCATCACAGACAAGCACTTCTACTTCAACCGAACGAAAGGCTTCCCGTGCCTGAAGAAGCCGGAAAGCAGCAGCCAGCCCCGCTGTCTGGGCAAGTCCAAGGGCAGAACTCACGTTCAGATTGACCGGGAAGTTATTGAGCAGCTTAGAGAATTTTATAGGCCATTCAATGTGAAATTTTATGAAATGGTGGGTCATGACTTCAGATGGGACTGAGGAGGACCTTGGTGAAACCAGCCTCTCTCTTCTGCTGATGAGTCCACCTTGAAGGGATTTTTCACCCAAAAATTAAAATTCGGTCACCATTTACTCACCCTAATGTCGTTCCAAACCTGTATTACTTTCTTTCTTGAGTGGAGCAAAAAAGAAAATATTGAAGAAGAATGTGCTGGGTACTGTTTTGTCATTTCATATAAAGTCATATGAACAACTTTTATAATAGTTTTATGGTGTTTCTGCACCCTTTTTAAAGTTTGAAATCTCTATACACTATATAACTTGTATATATATATATATATATATATATATATATACATACACTACCAATTCAAAAGTTTGGGGTCAGTATGTTTTTATTTTATTTTATAAATTAATACTTTTATTTAGCAAGGATGCATTCAATTGATCAAAAGTGACAGTAAAGACATTTACAATGTTACAAAAGATTTCTATTTCAAATAAATGTTGTTCTTTTGAACTTTCTATTCATCTAAGAATCCTGAAGTTTCCACAAAAATATTAAGCAGCCCAACTGTTTTCAACATTGATAACAATAAATGTTTCTTGAGCAGCAAATCATCATATTAGAATGATGTCTGACTGATCAAGTGACACTGATGACTGGAGTAATGATGCTGAAAATTCAGCTTTGACATCACTATACATCATTATGGAAACAGTTATTTTAAATTGTAATAATATTTCACAAAATTACTATTTTTCTCTATTTCAGATTTGAAAAAAAAGCAGCCTTGGTGGGCATAAAAGTCATCTTTCAAAAACGAAAAAAAAAAAAATTGTACTGACCACAAACTTTTGAATGGTGGTACAGTTTTAAACAGGTTTGGACGGTGAATAAATGATGACATTTCATTTTTGGTTGAACTATACACTTAAATCAGTTTGTGGGACAAAAGGAAACAGAACACCTCAAACTGATTAAGACCCAGTGCTCTTAATATATTAAAAAGACAAAATATGGGCAAACAACAAAGTTGTATGTACTGTAGCTCAAGAGACTTTGCCTTTGACATGAAATGCTTTAATACATTTAGAACTCACACAAGCTCATTAAACGAACAGATTAAGTGAGAAGCTGTTGTTCAGTGTCACAGCGTTTGGTATGCACAGCATTTGTTTCATTCATCACCATCCTGTTACTGTTTAAAACAATCAACCAAGTCAATCATCTTGATATGAAATAGAAACCCATAAAGCATACAATGACTGCTGAGGTGTGTCATTACGTTTATCTCACGAAATGTAATACAAAAAAAACAAACAAATTAAACAAATCCTAAAGAACCAAATTCACTTTCATCCTCACTGCAATACGTGAAGTTGCTTCAAGTTCTGTACATGCAATGAGAACAACTACCTCTGTGTTTAATTTAATTTAATTTAATTTATTTATTTATGGATATTTCTTAAGGCCAATAGAGAAACTGGTTCAACAGATTTAAGGGGTCATGACATGATTTGTTTTATTATTTTAATATGTCCCTTGAGGTTCGCTTATAATGTTAATAAAAGTTTTTTTTGCACAAAAATAATAATATCAAGTATATATATATATATATATATATATATATGAAGAGTTCAGATGCAAAAGCCTCTAAGTGCCATCTGAAATTTTCTTCACAGATTACACAGTTTATTCAATCAATGCATAGTAACGCACCGAATTTACGGCGTTGTAACGACGGGAAAAGTAATTAGTTAGATTCGTTTGATTGACGAACTTACTGTCCAATGATTCTAGGTGGTCTTGGAAATGATTGGCTGGAGTTTTTCAAGTCCTGCCCGTTCCACAGATGATTAAATTGCTTCATTTTCATTTCAGTGCTTCTAACTCAGTGGCTGTAAGTGGGAAAGGAATAGGATTTCAAGTGATTTTGAAAAAAAGCGAATCACATACCCCATCTTTAAATAAATACGGTTGATAATGAGGAGGACGTTTTAAGCTATGAAACTTGAAGGGTGTTTTAATGTTACAACGACCTATTAAATGTCGAAAGATCAAGGCAAATTTGATTTCTCATGTCATGACCCCTTTAAATATCTTTTCACTGGTCATTTTGATGCACAATTCAAACAGTAGGAAGAGGTAATTCAGCGCATGACTGTCTATGGTAAAAAGTAAAACTAGGATTTTCTTGCTTTTTTGATGCACTATGTAAACATACTCTAACATTCAACGCTCAGCTCTCTCCCCAGTCATTCAGTAATCATCACAGCAGCCGTTCATGGTGTTAGCAACAGCCAGGTCAGAGGTTTGATTCTTTGATTCTCTGATGAAACTGATTAAATGCATAGCTTGAATGCACTGTGAACCATGAGCAAAATCATAAATGTAAATATAATGTTTAGATTTAAATGAATAATGAGCTTGATGAAGAACAGTGTGAACTATGTCAGGTGTCGTTTACATACATTACAACAAGTATTACAGTATATGTACTGTAAGAAAAAAAAGTCCAAGTTCATACACGGTGGATAACGGTAAAACTTCTATGAAAGTAAAGGTCTTTCAAACAAAAAAGCATGTTGAATTGAAATTGAAAAAGAAAAAAGAAAAATTCCTGGACGTGCAATGCTGAACATCCAACCGAATTTGAGCCACTGAATTTGTGACAATGCAATGAAAATACAATGCATTAAAATGCAAGAACTGTTAATGCAATGATTTGGTTTTTTTGTTTTTTCAGTTAGTGCAATTCAACATGCTTTTGTGTTTCATTTTGATTCTATACGTAACAGTATAACTTAAAACCAGAAGCAACTCAAGGTGCATAAATTTACACAACAACACTGTACTTAAAAACAGAAACGTTTCCCCTTCACGTTTTTGAAAAGGTTTGTGTACAGGCGAAATCCGGATCAATGAAAATGACTTTAAACGCTTTATTATGCAAGCTCAGAATTATAATTAGTTGCCGATCTTAGGATTTGGCATATGAACGGCCAAAATGCATAACAAATTTTCAGTTTTTAGTTGAAAACCATGTTGTGTAAACAACCCCTCAAATTACAGTGGTTTTGGTACAAGAAACATAAGTAGACTTCAGAAGAAAGAAAACGGTGCAAAAGTGTTCTGGTATGGCTCCTCCTCACTTAAAAAAAAAAAGTGGTTTCAGCTATACAGTGCTTTGGTTAAAATCCATAAATGAGAAAACAATATAGTGGGTTTACTCATCTAATGGGTGTTTATCTTTCATCTTTTATGTGATGTCCTTTATTATAAATGCAGTATATTTGCAGCATTTTGAATGAAGCAAGGCCTCAGTCCATCTTTCAGAGAGATGAATCAAGCATTAGCTCGTCCTTTAAAACACATCTGTGAGCTCTGAAAAGGTCTACCATTGATTTGCTATGATCATGAAGGAGGAAACAGCGCAATTACTGGTAGAGGCCAGTTTAACCTTCAAAGTAAATACCGAGAAATAAACAGACAGTGCTGAAAATGTCATGAACTTTGAGCTTTTCAGAAGCATCTTGTACCCTGGCCTTAATAAGTAATGTCAACAAAGTCAGGTATGCCTCGTCTGCCTGTCAGAGATGGTTGGAGAGTGTGAAAGTCCATTAGGATGTTATTCTAGTCTAGTGCTTTTAAATGACATATGAAAGCATCCCACATAATGATCAACCAATATGGAGTTTTTAATGGCTGATGCAGATAGTAATATCTAGAGATGCAGTGGCTGATGCATCTCAAACTAGCACTGAAGAATCCATATTTTATTATCCTTATACAAGGATAAATAAGATTAATTTAATTGTGATTTTAATTTAGATGTGCTGGATGTTAAAGGTAAGATGCGCAATTTCAGCCATTTTTCTAACACAGCCCATAATGGCACATCAGCAAACCAATTAAAGTTCCCTTAATTGTCTCTGTTGGGTGGACAGTTCAACCACCTGAGCAAAAACATCCCTTATAAAAGGCCTGTACAGCGTACACACAAAAACCGCTTACATCATGCAGTTTCAACATTAAAGTCCTATTTCTATTTTATTTGATCGATCTATTAAATAATTTCAGGAAACATTTAATAGTCATCTAAACCCCTGAAACACACACACAAAACCTATTTAAGGCATTTAACTAGGAATGGGTGTCGAGAACCGATTCCATTTTACAACAGGTTCCAAATTTCCCAGAACCGGTGATTCAATAAGAAACATGCATTTCGATTCCGCTAATCGGTTCCTGTGTGCGCATTAGTTAGGCTAGTTGTTTTTGTTATGGTATTTTTAAAACATAGGCAAAAGTTCCTAGCCTGTTGATTTTTGTTCATGGTTTTCAGCTACAACGAAATGTTTTGCAATAAGACTTAGAATAATCGAAATTAGGAATCGATAAGCAGAATCGGAATTATTCAGATTCAAATGATACGCAACCCTAGTATTGTGCAGTTTTCCTTACCACTATTTTTTTTATTAATTGTTTAATCATTTTAATGGAACCGGAATCAGAACCAGAATCGTTTGGCAGAATCGAATTTGAAAAATGTCTTATATTTCCGGTTTAAAATCGCATTAAAATGCACACACTGATAAGCGGAATCGAAATAAGTGTTTCTTATCGAATCACCGGTTCTGGGAAATTTGGAATGGTTCTCGATACCCATCCCTACTGAGCTGCACCCTTTACTGTGCAGGTGTGAATTTTCATTTCACTTTTTGTGTAAAAGGGCCTTCACATTTGCCATTAAAGGGGTGGTTGATTATGATTTCACTATTTTAACTTTAGTTAGTGTGTAATGTTGCTGTTTGAGCATAAACATCATCTGCAAAGTTACAATGCTCAAAGTTCAGAGCAAAGGGAGATATTTGATTTTAAAGAAATCGCTTTTTAAGGACTACAACAAACGGCTGGTGCGACCATATCGGACTACACAACATTCCTCCCGGGTTAGTGACATCACCAACCCTAGAATTTACATAAACCCCACCCCTGGAACACGATTTATAGATGATCAAGACAGAATATGCTAATCAATGACTAGAAGATAACTACACATAAGCTACATAAATTCATCAGCCAACCATTCAGAAACCTCCTATTGCATTCTACATGTTGTCACTTCTTCTTGAGTCTCTCCATCATTGTCTGAATCCGGTTTGAACATAAAAGGCTAAAAGTTTTTGGAATTTTTAGTGCATGTCTGTGTGAGGTAAAAGGACACAAGCTGTTGAAGCTCCGCCCTCTGTGCTGGGAGCAGCAGCTCATTTGTATTTAAAGGAACAGACACAAAACGGTCATTGACAATTTTAACATGCTATATGAAAATATCTGGTATTTTGAGCTAAAACTTCACATACACACTCTGGGGACATCGAAGACTTATTTTATATCTTGTGAAAAGGGCATTATACCACCCCTTTAATATATATATATATATTTTTTTTTATATATAAAAATATATGCAGGTGCGCAGCTTAGAGGGAACACTGCAGCCAACCAAAGCCCTGCATTCAAATATGCCTACATCCATACTATATAGTACACAAAAAAACAGAATGTGAGAGAATAGGATGTCTGAATTCATAGTATTAAAAAAAACAGTACATGAAAAGTACCCGGATGACTGAAGTGTGCGTTCCATGGTCACGTTACCCATCCCATGAGGCCACGGGAGAGAATTTGTGAATGGTAGTCCAGCGACACAATTGGTCACATGACAGTGACAACATGACGGATGATACATCCGAATTGCATTCATACTACACACGTTCATACTATATAGAACTTTCTTTATTAATGGTTGTAAAGCAAGTTTTAAACCAAATGTAGTACCTACTATATATGTGGTTTTGGACGCACAAATGTCCACAAGTCTGAAACATTTCTGATTGGCTTGTTTTCCAAAGGCTAAAAGGCTATTTAATGAACATACGGTTGTCAAAGAAACAGGTGTGATTTCTCAGGACATGTCAGCCATTGTGTGCTATTCCAAAAAAGACCAAACTTAAACATCAAATAGTTGTAATTGATCAGTTTAACCTCTAAAAAACTTGGACTTAACATCTTAAGCTGATATATACTCATATAGTCTTAAGGGTTAGGATGTGCACAGCAACAATATGTTGCACCATTACCAACATTAAAAATAGACGTGCTAATGAGCAAAAGGAAGCATACTGCTCCACACTTGAAACATCATTTGAGGTGCTGAAGAGTCAACATCCATCTGCTGAAATTCATTACAATTCAACAAAACAGTGCCCATGGTAAAAAAATGTTGCCCTTCATATGCTCACACAACATACATCAATATTACAATACAACTATACAGAACTTGCCCGGGTTGGCCATATAATTTTGAAAAGCATTGTGTCATGCTATGAAAAAAAAAAAAAAAAAAACACATCTCCCAAGTCAAAAGTACCCAAAATCCCACAGATGGGATTGGCAAAGGGCGGAAATACCTGCTGAGAACTGTTCAAAAGTGAGAGTACCAAGGGAAAGCAGGGTTTGCTGAAGCTGAGTTTGTGCATCAATCATAAGAGATGCAATCTTCTATACAGCAAAGTAGGTTGTTTAAAATGTCTGCACAAAAGCACTACAAGTTTTCTGCGAAATGCCTCACAATTAGCATTCCATCTCAAATTGATAAGGCCAACCCCTTGTCACGGCTGTCAAGTCCGAGACGGTTTTGTGTCCTGCAGCGGTTTCAGCATTTAGAGCTCAGACTGGCATGTAGAATGAGCAGGGCCATCAGAGGGCCATGAGTGTAACAACACTGTCTCAGTTAATGAACAGCATGTCAGAAATGTCTGTCTTCATGCAGTATTGGTTAATTCTTGTTAGAGAGAAAGAAAGAAAAAAAGGCTGTTTCTGCACTGAACTTGGTCACATTTATTTAGGCCACAAGACTGTGGATGTATGACACCTGATTCAAGTGGCAAAGGTAAGCACTTTATTTGGGTCCTTTAATAAGCCATGCAAATGGTAATTTTCATTAATAAAATATGAGTTTTGGGTTTGTTTGTTTTTTCCTTTTTCAATAATAGTCAGTGAAACGAGGTGCATAACAACCTGAAAATACACCACCGTTCAAAAGTTTTGGGTCAGTGCAATTAAAATAAATAAAAAAACACTTTTATTTATCAGGACACAACTGTTTTCAATAATAAGAAATATACAGTGAGGAAAATAAGTATTTGAACACCCTGCTATTTTGCAAGTTCTCCCACTTGGAAATCATGGAGGGGTCTGAAATTGTCATCGTAGGTGCATGTCCACTGTGAGAGACATAATAAAAAAAAAAAAATCCAGAAATCACAATATATGATTTTTTAACTATTTATTTGTATGATACAGTTGCAAATAAGTATTTGAACACCTGTCTATCAGCTAGAATTCTAACCCTCAAAGACCTGTTAGTCTGCCTTTAAAATGTCCACCTCCACTCCATTTATTATCTTAGATGCACCTGTTTGAGGTCGTTAGCTGCATAAAGACACCTGTCCACCCCATACAATCAGTAAGAATCCAACTACTAACATGGCCAAGACCAAAGAGCTGTCCAAAGACACTAGAGACAAAATTGTACACCTCCATAAGGCTGGAAAGGGCTACGGGGAAATTGCCAAGCAGCTTGGTGAAAAAAGGTCCACTGTTGGAGCAATCATTAGAAAATGGAAGAAGCTAAACATGACTGTCAATCTCCCTCGGACTGGGGCTCCATGCAAGATCTCACCTCGTGGGGTCTCAATGATCCTAAGAAAGGTGAAAAATCCCAGAACTACACGGGAGGAGCTGGTCAATGACCTGAAAAGAGCTGGGACCACCGTTTCCAAGGTTACTGTTGGTAATTGTGGCGAGCACGACGAGGTCGAGGGCCGTGGGAGGACGGCGCGAGGCCGGTGGCGTGATTGATAATGAGCGACACGTGCGCGACGCACCGGTCTCGCATCTCTCACGGAGGAGCGGAAGCATAAAGGGGGAGCGACGACAGTGAAGAGCGAGAGAGGAACAGGCCTGTGTTTTATTTGATGTTCTGTGTTGAACATCATTCTGTGTCCCTCACGGACGACTGCTGGCTTTTACTTTCATTTTTGTATTTGTTTTATTTTTGTCATTAAAAGTCTTTAAATGTTCGCCGGTTCCTGCCTCCTTCTTCCCGTAACAACATACCTCGTTACAGTAATACACTAAGACGTCATGGTTTGAAATCATGCATGGCACGGAAGGTTCCCCTGCTTAAACCAGCACATGTCAAGGCCCGTCTTAAGTTTGCCAATGACCATTTGGATGATCCAGAGGAGTCATGGGAGAAAGTCATGTGGTCAGATAAGACCAAAATAGAACTTTTTGGTCATAATTCCACCAAAAGTGTTTGGAGGAAGAAGAATGATGAGTACCATCCCAAGAACACCATCCCTACTGTGAAGCATGGGGGTGGTAGCATCATGCT
The DNA here is from genome assembly GCF_951802725.1 of Rutilus rutilus. NCBI lineage: Eukaryota > Metazoa > Chordata > Actinopteri > Cypriniformes > Leuciscidae > Rutilus > Rutilus rutilus. Next base: position 34,712,654 of record NC_140209.1, on the reverse strand, counting down.
TTGGGGGTGTTTTTCTGCACATGGGACAGGGCGACTGCACTGTATTAAGGAGAGGATGACCGGGGCCATGTATTGCGAGATTTTGGGGAACAACCTCCTTCCCTCAGTTAGAGCATTGAAGATGGGTCGAGGCTGGGTCTTCCAACATGACAATGACCCGAAGCACACAGCCAGGATAACCAAGGAGTGGCTCTGTAAGAAGCATATCAAGGTTCTGGCGTGGCCTAGCCAGTCTCCAGACCTAAACCCAATTGAGAATCTTTGGAGGGAGCTCAAACTCTGTGTTTCTCAGCGACAGCCCAGAAACCTGACTGATCTAGAGAAGATCTGTGTGGAGGAGTGGGCCAAAATCCCTCCTGCAGTGTGTGCAAACCTGGTGAAAAACTACAGGAAACGTTTGACCTCTGTAATTGCAACTGTACCAAATATTAACATTGATTTTCTCAGGTGTTCAAATACTTATTTACAGCTGTATCATACAAATAAATAGTTAAAAAATCATACATTGTGATTTCTGGATTTTTTTTTTTTTTGATTATGTCTCTCACAGTGGACATGCACCTACAATGACAATTTCAGACCCGTCCATGATTTCTAAGTGGGAGAACTTGCAAAATAGCAGGGTGTTCAAATACTTATTTTCCTCACTGTATATATATGAGAACCCGGGTTCCGGGTCTCCGGACTCCGGCATGGGAGTCAAGCACTCTAACAAAGAGGCTAAAGACTGCAGCCCTTAGAGGGCTGTTGAGATCAGAGGAGTGAGGTTTACTCGCACAGCAACTACTAGCTGGCCTCCATTACACTCACCCCCCCTAAAACACGTCATCTCATGAAAGTGAGTACACCCCTCACATTTCAGCAAACATTTGAGTATATCTTCTCAAGGGATAATACTATAGAAATGAAACTTGTATATGTTTTAGAGCAGTCAGTGTGCTGCTTGCATAGCAGTATATGTTTACTGTCCTCTGAAAATAACTCAACATACAGGCATTATTGTCAAAATAGCTGGCAACAAAAGTGAGTAAGTGATAATAGCTGTACGTCATGTACGTATGTCCTGTTCATCACCTTCATGTTTTTGTCTGCTTGACAGGGCCATACAAATTTGTGTATCTTGTATTAGAGCAGTTACAATTTGTGATTTGAATACAATTCTCTCATACTGACCACTGGATGTTCAACATGGCACCTCATGGCAAAGAACTCTCTAAGGATTTGAGAATTAGAATTGTTACTCTTCACAAAGATGGCCTAGGCTATAAGAAGATTGGTAACACCCTGAAACTGAGTTACAGTATAGGCCAGGGTCACACAGAGGTTTTCCAAGACGGGTTCCACTTGGAACAGGCCTCGCAAGGGTCAATCAAAGAAGTTGAGTCCTCATGCTGTGCGTCAGGTGCAGAAGCTTGGTCAGTGCTCAGACCATACGCCACACACTGCAACAAGTCAGTTTGCATGGCCGTCGTCCCAGAAGGAAGCCTCTTCTGAAGCTGGCTCACAAGAAAGCCCGCAAACAGTTTGCTGAAAGCAACCTGTCCAAGAGCATGAATTACTGGAACCATGTCCTGTGACCTGATGAGACTAAGATAAACTTGTTTGGCAATGTATGGCAACGCCCTGGTGAAGAGTACCAAGAAAATTGTGTCTTGCCTACAGTCAATCATGGTGGTGGTAGCATCATGGTCTGGGGCTGCATGAGTGCTGCTGGTACTGGGGAGCTGCGCTGCATTGAGGGAAACATGGATTCCAACATGTACTGTTCCCTTCAGAAACTGGGCCGAACGGCATGATAACAACCCCAAACACACCGCCAAGATGACGACTGCCTTGCTGAGGAAACTGAAGGTGATGGAGTGGCCAAGTATGTCTCCAGACCTGAACCCTATTGATCACCTGTGGGGCGTCCTCAAGTGGAAGGTGGAGAAGCACCATGTGTCTAACATCCAGTAGCTCCATGATGTCATTATGGAGGAATGGAAGAGGATCCCAGCAACAACCTGTGCAGCTCTGGTGAACTCCATGCCCATGAGGATTAAGGCAGTGCTAGATAACAATAGTGCTCACACAAAATATTGACACTTTGCACTGACACACAATATTTGACATGTTCACTTAGGGTGTACTCACTTTTGCTGCCAGCTATTTTGACAATAGGCTGTATGTTGAGTTATTTTCAGAGGACAGTAGCTATACATGCAGCACATTGACTACTCTAAAATCTACACTGTAAAAAAATTCTAGCCTCTCCAAGTCAAAATTTTCTAGTGACTGGTCACATCTAAATTTTTTAATTGGCCCAAGTGCAATTCTTGTTGCAATAGTCTGTTAACATTGTCTCAATGAGAAATAATACGTCAGACTAATTGAAAAATTTAGATGTGACCAGTCACTAGAAAATTTTGACTTGGGGATGGGTTTTTTTTTACAGTGTATCCAAGTTTCATTTCTTTAGTATTGTTGTCCCTTGAGAAGATATACTAAAATGTTTGCTGAAATGTGAGGGGTGTACTCACTTTTGTGAGACAGGCCATGGGCTGACGCTTTTGATAATTGAAGTTGTGGGCCTTTAGGCCTCCTCGATAGTCAGGTAGCATAAGATTCTGCTCCCCTTGTTTAAAGGGTTGATAGTGCTCTAGCTGAGTACAATGTCCATTGGCAATGTAAAGTAGAAAAAACCGGGCCCACAGTATTTCTGTGAGTACACCTATGATATCTGAGGCTAGTTCTGCTAACAAGTATCGCTATCAAGTAAGCAGGCCTTCACAGGCATCCTTGAAGGTGGCTCCACTATGTTGTGGATTTTAGCAATAATTAAGATCATCACGTTGTAGGCTCCCTTTGAGCCTCCCTGATTCCAGACCAGAGCCTGGTCATATACAGTATATATAATTATTTTCCTAGCTAACCCTAAGTCTAGTTAGAAGGTTGAAGGACTCTCATGAGGCCTCCCTGCTAGATCAGCCCTAGAGCTGGAGGCGCTCCCCTTATTTAGGGTCCCCTGTTAGAGTGCCCAGCCTCCAAAATCTTTCAAAGCACTGTGTAGGATTGACTAGAGTTAATCCCCTCGTTTGCAAGGGTTATAAAGCTCTTTGCTGAGTTCTACTCTCCAGGATGCCCATCTCTATGATACGGTTTCACTATTGGTTTTGTGAGAGATTCCGTTTAGGAAAACAGACAAGTTGTTGGCAAGACTAGGTCAGTAGATTTGATCAGGTCAGCCTCCCTGTGGCGCTGACTCTCAGAAAGTGACTGGACGGGACTCCTTTCGAAACCCCCTGGCCATATTCCCTTAAAGGAACCCCTTCCATGAAAGCTGTTGGTTTCAAGCCCTTGAGTGGCCTTGGTAGGCTTTTCCTTGTCTGGAGGACAGGGAACGAGACACTGCATCGTTAGCCATGTCTCGGGGATGTCTGCTGAACAGTACCATCAGACGAAAGTGGATGACATGTTCTCTAGGCGCCCCTTTTATACTTCCGGGTCGCACTAGAAGTGACGTCATAGGCTGTCGCCTGTCAAATTCGATTGCTGTGATTGGATAGCTTTTCAACGCAGTGTCTCATTCTCTGTTCTCAGGGGACAGAGGTTACAGTCGTAACCTAGACGTTTTCCACCAAATGGCAACCCGGGGTGTCGAAATATTACTAGGTAAATTGGCAGTGGGCGGGATCTCACATTCCAAAGCAAAAATGGACATTCCGAAACGGAACGATCTTTTCAATGTAGAATAACTGGCTGTAACATTGTTTTTTTCTGAGACATTGTTTTTTTTTTTTCTGAGAAACAAGTACTTGAACCTAGCATGTTTCCTAAACATATTATGGTATTATTATTATTATGCTGTAGTACAGTCAAAAAAAATTGGTCAAATCCTTTGAGGTGTGACAGGTCAAAAATTCATATTTTAAAGGGCAGGGAGACATTTGATCCGTTTAAAACTAGCTACTTTTTATGCTAGGTTAATTTTCTGTTAGATAATAGTTCATTTAATAGATCTAATAGTTCTCAAAACATACAAAACATGGGATTTGTCTCTCTAATTCTTACAAAAAGGTCATGGGACACCAAAGTGTGTACTGCATTCTCTGAATGTGCCAAATTTAGCATGCCTCTTTTCATTTTCATTAAGAATAGGCTACATAATTGTGTTATAATGTGCAGAGCTGAATAAGTGAACTTTTTCCTCCATTTTCTTGAAAGTACTTTTAAATAATAAAATAGATATTATTTTACTTTATTTATAAGTAAAAAATTATATTTAAGTAAATGCTTTTATAATATATATATATATATATATATATATATATATATATATATATATATATATAAAACATTTTAAACACGAAGTCTTCCAGGCTAACATTAAAACTCATTAAATAAAGTTCAATGGGGAATAAACAAAGCAAACTTTAAGAGCAGTATAATGGCCCAAGAAAGGTTCCCTCAGCATTTTAAGTGATTAAATCTAATTCTCTAAAGTAATCACCTCTGCTCTGCTGCGTGCGCTGTGAAACTGATGAGCAAAGCACAGAGCTGGAAAATGGTTCCCTCTCCGTAAAAGTACATGACACTTGTAAAAAGCTCGTCGTGTTTTGATACGGCTTTAAATCAATTTTATCGGTGCTAAAACCACAGTGTGTTTTTCCTCATCCCTCTCCTCATCACATTCTCATGAGAGCGAGAGCCGTTAATAGCGACGGCGAATTTGTGAAGTATTTTTATCAAAGCATTTCACCTCACTGCTCTTCTCCAAGCGGCAAGCCCACACCGGATAATGAGAACGGTGCCTGGCTACGTTTGCCAGAGAGGAATACTTGCCTATGGATGATTTATAGGATGACAGGCATGTCCCACCTTCAAAGGATTACTTATTATGTACAGGACGATCATGTGAGCAAACCTTTTCCTGCTCCAGCTTTGAATTTGCAACAGTCATCAGCACTACTGCACCCTTTTCCTAAAATAGGCATTGTATGACATAAAGAAGTGGTTTGGTTTAAAAAGCAGTGGTAACAGTGGCTGATGAGGGTGTGTAATTGGGAGACCTGGAAGCGGCTCCTCTGATTCTTTATGCTTGACATACTCAATCTGACATCTCTTGTGCCACACTAATGAAGAGCGAGCTATTAGAGCCACAGCACACACAGTTAGCAACTTTGATGAAGTCAAGGTCTCGACACATCCATGCAGAGAAAAGACAATGAAAAACCACACGCACAAGCCCACGCATACATGATAAAAAAAAAAAAAATGAAATTGGTTCTCATGTTTCATGAATGAAGGCCATGCTTTGTTATCCTGCACCAAAAAAGGGGACTATAAAACTTAATTTCACAACACATATGCAACATTCTTAAAAAATATTTTCAGTTCTGTAATTTCTGTATTTGAGGGGAGAGTAAATTAGACTTTCTATTATATTATATCTTTCTATAGAAAAACACTTTCTATTATTTATATATATATATATATATATATATATATATATATATATATATATAAAGGGCAGGGAACATTGATTGAGGGGCTGTTTACACGACACCATTTCCCACTAAAAACGTAAAACTTTTTGGTTTCACTTTATTTTGATGGCCCCTTTAACATATTCTGTTGACTATAAGTTGCACCTACATGTCTACTAACTATCATTAGTGTCAGTAGAGTATTTGTAGACTGGTAGGGTTTGGGTTAGAATAAGTTGATATGTAGTTGCAAAGTTACTTAAAGTCAGTAGAATGTCTGTTGGGGGACCATCACAATAAAGAGTTAGCAGATATTAAGCAGAGAGTCTACTAATACTCTGATGAGAGTTAATTGAAATGTAGTTGCAAAGTTACTTATATGGTCAACAGAATGTTCAAAAGGGACCATCAAAATAAAATGTTACCAACTTCTTTATGCGTTTTAGCCGTTCATTTACACGACAAAACAGCGTTTTGGGTGCCTGAAAACGCAAACTTTTGAAAACGGGTTTCAAAGTGCAAGTTTTTGAAAACTGTCTCTGTGTAAACAACAAAAACGCGAATCTCTGAAGACGATGAAGTCATGCACATGTGTATTACCGAGTATTACGTTACGTGTTCAATCTATAGTGTTTCATCGCCATCTAATGGCGTGGCAGCAGAATACAGCGTTTTTAATCGGTTTCGTGGATCCGTGTAGATGGAGATCGTTTTGACAATGGTGTCGTCAGTACGCGGAAAACTCAAATGAAAAACGTCTCTATTTTAAGCATATCGCTGTCGTGTAAATGTACCCTGAGTTGCTTACATGAAGACTTTTTCTTTCAGTCATATTCTTAAGGATGCATTTAAACATAGCTATCTTCTAAAATAATACTTACTGTATGTTTTAATTTTGCCTGTTTTTAAACCCATTTATTATGAATGCAAAACCTGGCACAGTCTCTCTTTAATGATTAACAGCAGGAGTACTGATAAAACTCCCATTTAGCGACACGTCTTTCTCAAGGTATCTTTAGACGAGACACTGTCTGGGCGCAGACTCGAATGCCTTCGCCATCTCCACCTCCTCTCCTAGTTGGGCTTGTCAGAAACCTCCTTGGTGCTGCTCATTTTCCTGTGGCCTGTTGAACACGCACCGGTCGCTTACCTTTAAGAAAGGTCAAGCGCTGAACACTTCTCCAGGCAACAGAGTTGGTCTAATTAAGCTCCAACAGTGGAGAATTCTGAATCCCCAGACGCCCGGCTCAGAGAGAGAGAGAGGAGACCTCTGCAGGTCATGGCCATCTTGTCCCAGATTCATGCCTGTGTATGCCATTTGCATTCTCTTGTAGTCAATGCAACATAAAATCCCTCAGGAACATCCGTGGTAAGTTAGAAAATTTATATGACAGGAAAGGAGAGAGGATTTTGAGATGCTCTGAGCAAAAAAACTGCTTGATGAATGAGGTTGGGAATGTTTTCTGTCACTGGCTCTGCAACAATCACTAAACTAGACACTAAACTGAAGGTCTGGCTGTATTCAACTCAAAGAGCAGAGCTGGGGGTGAAACGTTGCAAGTAAGGTGTGTTAGGGGATCAGAGTACTGGAAGTAATTCCAACGATATCTCACGACCAATTCGTACGAGTGAGTAAAAGGTGGCTAATTTGTACGAATTCGTACAACCTCACTCATGCGAATTTGTGCGATTTGTCTAAACCCCAGTGATGGGTATAGGTTTAGTAATTCATACGAATTGGGCAACTCGCAAAATATGAGTTAAATACAAAATACAAACACAAATATACTTCACTTGACAAGGATGCACATACTCTGATTGTGTAACTTTCATATTTTCAACCATTGTGCTTTACAGAAATTGGAGCAATTCCACACCATTTACCGGCGCTCGCGGTTCAGTGTTAAATACATTCTCACAGAGCTATTACTGCGGGTGAGATCACAGACAGCTCTGCTTGTAATGATGCATCAACCCATTACACAACAGTGGTCATAATGCCAGTGCATTAGCTTAAATCCTGTGTCCACTTCTCTGGCGAGAGGCCGTGCAGATGATATTCTCAGATGTAAATGAGCGCCAGCGACTGGGTCTGCATTCTAAACATTCATGTGGTGAGAGAGATTAATTATCTCACATTCACACCCCTAAAACGCCTTGTACACTTGCTGTCCACCTCCACACTCCAATGAGTGAAATACTAAAGATGTACCACATGAGCTAACAACTGAAATCACAAAACCCTCATACATAATTCACTGATATAAATGGGGCTAAAACAAGGAACTGTGTGTTGTTTTGGAGTTTATGGAAAGAAAAGGAGGAAAGCATTGCATGGTTGGTTGTCTCATTGAGCATTGTGGAACAGCGTAACAGCATCCTCAATTCTGATATATTGCAATCGTTTTGTTAGAGTCAGGAGGAATTTTGTTCCAATCGAGCTGAATACAAAAGGCATCCGTGTGAATTATGTGTTGTGAGCAATAAAATAACTGTAGGCCTTCATAACCCAATTTGTGGCTGCCAGAAACTGTTAACACATTTATAACTTTTCCTGTAAACAGTTAATTTGCTAATGTCAATTTCATGTTTATACAGCATCAGTAACTCTGACAGAATAGTGACAAATATTGACTAAACGGTCTCTGTCTGACATTGTAAAATAATATGTACACTTGCTTATTCAGCGACAAACCAAGTAATGGATTTCTTTCTTTCACGGAACACTATGGAAGAATAATCTGGCCACTATTTTCAATGCAATGGAGAACTACGGCTTATAAAATGCAGATGCACCCTAAAAATATCTTAAAAGTATAGCCCATATGGTTAATGTGCTATATAGCTATTCTGAAGCCATACAATAGCTTTATGTTATGAAACAGACCAAAAGTAGTTATTCATTGATAATCTTCCCCTACACTAAACTGGATCACTGAGTTAGTGATTTGAATTTGAGAATCATATTAATCTGTTAATTTATTAAACAAATTTCTTACAAACAACTGCTGTAGTTATTAATATGAGGGCAATAAAAAAAAATTAAACATGTATAGTGCATCATATGAAAAAGTGGGACAAATGCAATGCAAAAGTTAACAGAAAAGCAGGCGGTACAGTCCAGCAACATGGGGAAATGAAAACAAAATCAAAAATAAACAAATATAAATATAAGTGGGTATGCAACACATACCTCATGAGGAGCAGATCCTTGTAGAAATTTTGTTTGATGTGCAGACTCATTGCCCTTATTATCACATCGTTGCATAGACTTGTCTTGAGAAAACCTGACACGCCGTTTATACAAAACGCGCTAACTTGCACAACGTTAAAAAACGTTTACATAAGAATTCGGCACAACCCCGATAGATTATAGGTTAAAGTGCTGTTTCTGCCATTTAAAGTTCGTTGAACACAGTAAGCATCTCAAATAACTGCAAATCAATGTTTTCGTTACTTGTTCCCTTTCGAAGGGAACTCGACAATACGTCATCATGACGCTATGGGGAACGCCTCAGGCGTGACAGGTGTCTGAAATCAAGTATCAACTCACAGCAGTCATACTGACCGGCGACAGCCCGTGCATCATCAGCTTGAATGATGAGTGCGCGACCTGGATGTATAAAAAGGGCGCCTTGAAACCGTGACAACATCTTTTCGTCTTCAGGGACTGTTTGTCTGTCAGAGAGTGTCTTTTGAGAGCAATCAACATTGAAACGTGCAAAGAAGAGGGATTCTTTCCGCAAGTGTGCCGACCCGTGTCCCAGATATTTGACACCGGAGGACTCACACGATCTGTGCGTTTTCTGCCTGGGAGAAGCTTCCCGCGCAAACTGTGAGCGTTTTTCTTTGAGAACGCTCCGCTCTCGTCTGTCCCACTTCTCGAGGGAAGTGGGTGCGGCATCTGAACCCCGCGGTTTCGGTCCCGCTCGGGCTGAGGCTCAGCAACGCTTGAGATCGTGGGGCTCTCAGATGGAGCTGGCAGATCAGCTGGAGCTGGCAGATCAGCTGGAGAGGGGCGTTAACCTCGCGGATGATCTGCCAGCTGACGAGGGTGAGTTGCAGGTCGATGTAGAGGAGGATGTTCTTTCTCTTTCAGATGGATCTGCAACTGGTTCTCTTCGGGCCGGGCAGGAGTCGGCTGCTGATGATGTCAGTCTGGTTGAGACTGAACCATCTCAGCCCTCCTGCCCAGTGTACGCTGAGTTGGTGGACGTTATGGGGCGTGCTACCAACAGATTGCAGCTGCTGTGGAGGCGCGTCCGGGAGGAACCTGCTCGTGGTATTTTGGACGATCGGTTCCTCCCCACCCGTAAGCCACTGGCTCGGACGAGTCTTCCATTCCTTCCCGATCTCCACTCTGAGATCGAGAAGGCATGGAAGAACCCGTTCTCTGCGCGCCTTTATCTACATCAGCGGGCTAGTTTTGCTGCTGTGGAGGGGGCCGCGGAGCACGGGTACGTGTCGATGCCGCCAGTGGACGAGATGTTGGCCAACTATCTCGCCTCTGGTCGGCCATCATCACTGGGAGCTCCGACCCTGCCATCCAAGCCGCTTAAGACAACATCACGCTTGAATGGCAGAGCGTACACGGCAGCAGGTCAGGCAGGTGCGGTTCTGCACATCCTCACGGCCCTTCAGGCCTACCAGGCCGACCTGCTGCGGGACCTCGATCAGGGGGCTGGCCTGCCCCCTGACGCGGTCGCAGAGCTGCGACGCACCACGGATTTGGCTCTCTGGGCCACCAAACAGTCCGCTGTTTCCATCGGTCGTGCTATGGTGGCCATGGAGAGGCATCTGTGGCTCAACCAGGCTGACATCGGGGAGAAAGAAAATACCTTTCTCCTCGATTCGCCGGTTTCGCCTTCCGAGCTTTTCGGACCTTCTGTCGAGACAGTGGTCGATAAGTTCAGGGAGGTGAGGGCGCGCTCTGCGGCGTTTAAGAGCTGCATACCGCGGAGGTCCTCGGCCCAGCCCAGGCAGGCGGGAGGGCCTGGTCCGTCGTGGTCTGAGGATCACAGACAGACCCAGAAGACCAGTGTCGCTTCCCGTGCACCCCCTCCTCCTAAAAGAGGGAGCAGGGCGGGAGGGAGTATCTCAGGGAGGTGATCCAGAGGAAACGTTCTCAGACCGAACGTTAGACACCACCTCCCTGGATCTTGTCTCCTAACCACCATCGCTCCCAGGCTCCTCCTACATCAGGCCTGGGGCGGGGCCCATGATGAGTTCAGGAAATTCTCTGATGGCCTGCTTCAGCTTGGTTGATAGGAGGACCTTCCCTAGGCTTGTGAAACAGAAAAAAAAAGAAAAAAAAAGACAAAAGAGGCTACTGAGTTTCTGAGTCCTGGCGTGCTTCATTCCGCACGCTGCAAGTTTTATGTTGAGTGAAAATGTTTTTTCAGAACTCGTCTCCTGTACAGAGCCTGGGACATGTTTGGTAAGCAGGTAATGTATTGTAAAAGTGAGCTGAGCTCCCACACACTGTGGTCGCCAGGTTACAGGCCTCACCAGGCCTTCCTGGTTATGAGCCTCCACATGTCAGGTTACAGGCCTCACCCGGCCTTCCCGGATGTGAGCTCCCACATACTGTGGTTATCAGGGTACAGGCCTCATCCGGCCTTCCTGGTTATGAGCTCCCACATACTGTGGTCGCCAGGTGACAGGCCCCAGCCGGCCTTCCTGGTTATGAGCTCCCACATACTTGTGTACTTTCTAAAATCCATTTTTTATGGTAAGGGTCATGCGCTGTACGCTTCGGTCCCTTCCTATGTGGCTCAGACCCCGATCTTTCACCTCGGGTCCCACTCTAGATGCGTCCTGTCGTCGAAGTATGCTACGACAGACGCCTTTCTCTAGCTAACTTCCACATTCTGTGGTAATCAGGTAAGACTCTCCAGGCCTTCCTGAGTATGAGCTCCCGCACACTGTGGTCACCAGGTTACAGGCCTCACAGGCCTTCCTGAGTATGAGCTCCCACATGCTGTGGTCGCCAGGTTAGAGGCCTCACCAGGCCTTCCTGGATTTGGAATGGCTAAATACACGCACTTTCGTTTCGTGTACTTTCTAAAAATCCATATTTATGGCAGGGGTTATGCGCTGTACGCTTCGTTCCCTTTTTTACGTGGCTCAGACTCCGGTTCTTCACCCTGGGTCCCACTCTAGATGCGTCTTGCTGTCGCAATGTATTACGACAGACGCCTCCCTCTCGAGCTATCTCCCACATTCGGTGGTTATCAGGCTACAGGCTTCATTAGGCCTTTCTGAAAGTAGCCCCCACATGGTGTTGTTGTCAGGTTACAGGCCTTACCAGGCCTTCCTGAAAGTAAGCTCCCACAGGTTGTGGTCACCAGGTTTCAGGCCTCACCGACCTTCCTGAGTATGAGCTCCCACATGCTGTGGTTGCCAGGTTACAGGCCTCACCGGCCTTCCTGAGTATGAGCTCCCACATGCTGTGGTCGCCAGGTTAGAGGCCTCACCAGGCCTTCCTGGATTCGGAATGGCTAAGCACACGCACTTTCGTTTCATGTACTTTCTAAAATCCATATTTATGGTAAGGGTTATGCGCTGTCCGCTTCGTTCCCTTTTTTGCGTGGCTCAGACTCTGGTTCTTCACCTTGGGTCCCACTCTAGATGCGTCTTCTGTTGCAATGTATTACGACAGGCGCCTCCCTTTCAAGCTATCTCCCACATTCTGTGGTTACAGGCCTCATTAGACCTTTCTGAAGGTAGCCCCACATTGTGTGGCTGTCAGGTTACAGGCCTCTCCGACCTTTCTGAATACGAGCTCCCACTTACTGTGGTCGCCAGGTTTCAGGCCTCACAGGCCTTCCTGAGTATGAGCTCCCACATGCTGTGGTCGCCAGGTTACAGGCCTCACCGGCCTTCCTGATATGAGCTCTCACGTACTGGAGCTCCCCACATGAGGGGGTCATCAGGTCTTAGGCCTCAGTAGACCTTCCTGGTTTTGAACCCTCTCTTCCCCAGTGTTCGGAGTGAGCACTGGGTAGACCCGTGGATTGAGTGGACAACTTCCGTCGTTTCTTGAGGTTGAGTCACACTCTCCGGGAGATCCCGTCTCTGTGATCCGGAACTGAATGGTTTTCTGCCAGCTTCGCAGGCCTTCGGTTTTTGGATGCCTTATCCAAGGCAACTTCCAGAGGCTCTGTCTCGGACAGACAGGCAATGGCCAGACTGTGTGTCTTAGTATAGATCACCAGGCCAGCCTGGTGGCATTTCAGGAGGCATGCTCCCCTGAATAGTGACTGGCTGGGAGTCCCTTGGGTCCCCTAGCCACACTCCCTAGAAGTGACCCCTTCTATTGGAAGTTGTGGTCCTAAACCTTTGAGCTGGCCCAGATATACCCCCCCATTAACTATGTTCTGGCAGTTTTCTTGGTTCATTAGCTTGGGCTATGACCGGTAGGGAGTGCTGTCACTGACAGCCCGATGTGACCTAAGGGTGAGTGGTTCCAGTGTTCTCTGAATTACTGGTTCTGACAGTTGTCACTGCCTTTGGGCATGCACTCCCCTCAGCATGGTGGAGTGGCTATTTCATTCCCCATAGTGTCATGATGACGTATTGTCGAGTTCCCTTCTAAAGGGAACATCTCAGGTTACGACTGTAACCTATGTTCTCTGAGAACAGGGAACGAGACAATACGTCTCCCTGCCATGCCTCGGGGCCTGCAACAGTCCCTTCAGACGATAGGTTGTTGTCACGGTTTCAAGGCGCCCTTTTTATACATCCAGGTCGCGCACTCATCATTCAAGCTGATGATGCACGGGCTGTCGCCGGTCAGTATGATTGCTGTGAGTTGATACTTGATTTCAGACACCTGTCACGCCTGAGGCGTTCCCCATAGCGTCATGATGAAGTATTGTCTCGTTCCCTGTTCTCAGGGAACATAGGTTACGGTCGTAACCTGAGACGTTTTCTGCGTTTCTGACGAACGTGCACACTTTTGAGGAGAGTGCGTGGAATCTGTGGATAGCAATTCAGTAATAGATCTTCCCAGCAAAGCACAATTACTTGCAGATCACTGTGTATTGGTTTTATTTATGCTGTAGTGTATTTTTTTGTTTCAGTTTTGTCATTTGGTGATTATCGAAGTCATATTTAACTAACCTATATTTATGTCCCTGTGAGTCTTCTTGGTTCTTTAAAGTCCCCATGAAAGTTTTTTTTAGTTAACAATGACTAAATTCACATTTAGAAGATATAAGCATTAAAATTTTATAGTCTCTCATTTCCGCCAATATGGATGATGATATCACTCTGCACTTCAGATTCTCATCATATTTTCTGTCCAATCAAATGCTCTCTGGAATCTGAAGCGTCCCGCTCTCTACATTATAAATAGACACTAAAATCGGTCACTTATTCACACATTTACTATTTCTACAGTGAATGGCACATACACTGTAGTGCACTAGGGGATGGGGAACGATTCAACGATTGGGTAAATATGCTTTCCATTGGGGAGAAGTCTGGTTTCACGTTAGTGTCACGTAAACCGCCACAGCGCGCACAAAGTCTGCTCTGTTACAGAGATATGATACCACAGAGCAGATCATATGAGTCGGCGCAGACCACACAATGTATCAGACCCATTTGAATTCTACACAGAATGCTATATTTTAAAGTGAAATGGAGAATGAGGAGAAACAGTTAGAGAGAAAACTGGAGCTTTACCGAGGTCAACGGCTCTGGTCGAGCTGTGATATAACAAAACTCTATTGGCTATTTCAAAAAGAGTGAGGAGCTATTCGATTATGTCCCACCCTGTCTTCCTGTTTCAGTGGAAATAACATCAACACATTGAATATGCTGCACCTTTCAAGGCAGTTCAGTGGGCCTTCAAGATTAGGAAGATTTATGAAGCTTCCTTCTAGTGCACAAAGCTCAAAATATGCTTTAACATTTGTTGATTTCTTAACTCTTTGACACAGTATATGAATTAATGGATGTGTAACTATCTCAGAATAACAATTCTTTTAAAGAGAACGATTATAATCTAATATATAATTGTGATGTAATTTAAGTAAAAATAATAATTTCACTTTCTTTCCTTATTATTTAATAATTCATGCATCAAAGTGTGGGGGTCCCACAACCTACAGTATGGTCTTGTATTAGATATCTTCTTTCTCTCGCAAACCTGCCAGATAACAGAACTGAAATGGCTTGCGAACACAGTTTCTGACTTTAAAAGCCAGATTAAATTTTGCAGAAAGACCTGTTTTCTTTGATTGCCAGAGATCAGCTTTTCCAATTTTCCCTCATGTATTGACAATCCTACATTTGAAAGTGTCATACAGGAAAGGTATCGAATAACACAAAGAGGAATCATTCAGAGTAATTGCTTTGTTGATACTGAAGGCGACATTGGAGATGGACTGCTAGTGGCATGGTGGGGAAGGAAGTCCATATCGGTCTTGAGAAGTCTTTGAAAAACAACCCCTGCGGGGACACAGGAGTGCTGGCTATGTTTCAGGTGATCCACACAAAGGGCCCGAGGAGAGGTCGATACAGCCAGAGACACACAGGCTGGTCCTCAGAGCTGGTCTCGGCCCTTCAGCACTGTAGACTTCATACAAGGTCAGCTCAGGCTCTGTATTTATAGAGCGACATCACGGTTTCCTGTAAACCTGCATCACCTGCACATTTTATATCAACTTACATAGGAGATTATTTTAGCCTTTAATTGAAAGCATAAATCTCGCTGCTTCATACAGGTTTTGTTAACACTCGAAGGAGGTGTCGTCGCATTTTGCTGAAAGGTTACAAAACAAATGAGCTGTCTTAAAAGGGGAAATGTTTAATTACTGTGGACATAAAAAATAACTTAAGAGCATGTCAAGCATGCCAGCACACATACTTGTATTTACATCCTGTTTTCGGTCGAAGTCCACAGTGGTCGATTGTCGAGTTCACGCGCGTGATCATAGGTACTAAACCTATGCGCGTGAACTCGACAATCGATTACTGTGGACTTCGACCGAAAACAGGATGTAAATACAGGTATGTGCGCTGGCTGAATAAACATCATTTTTTATATATTTCTTTCACATCTACTACAGTCAGATTCACCCGCGTTCACTCCGAAGGAATCACTCACATGACCTGTGCACTTGTAATGACACATCAAGGATGTTAAGAGGCTAAAAGCAGGTTTAAAACTTGCCCCATTGAAGTCAACAGGGTGCAAATTTTAAAACGAGGATAGCTCGGTGTAGGCGACACCGATTTTTGTCGTTGTTCTCTGTACTGACAGCACTCCAAATGTACAAAAAAATTAGCTCAATTTTAAAATTGACCGGAGTTCTCCTTTAAAGATTCCTTCATTTTGATGAACGAGATCGGACGAGAGAGTCCCAATCTTCCCATCACACAGGCAGGCAAACAAACACAACACAGGCTTTACCGAGACCGGACAAAGAATACTGAAAACACATGAACTTATATACTGATGAGGATAAGGTGAACACAGCTGAACAGAATGACAAATATTAGTAACCAAGACGACAAGAGTTACGGGAACAGAACAAAGGAAAACAGAAACCAAAAATAGCATAAAAGTATGTGAAAGGGAAACAACACAGACAGACTATGTGTGATAGGGGTAAGTAGCCTAAGCTTTATTATTATTTCAAAGAAAGAAATGAATACTTTTATTCTGCAAGGAAAGTGACAATAAAGACATTCAAGTTTTAGAAGTAGATTCCTATTCTACATAAATGCTGTTCCTTTGAACGTTGTTTTAAAAAAATAAATAAAATGTATTATGGTTTCTACATAAATATGAAGCAGCAGCACAACTTTTTTCCAACATTCTTGAGCAGCAAATCATCATATTAGAATGATTTCTGAAGGATCACGTGACACTGAAGACAAAGCAATAAATTACCTTTTTTTAAATATATTAAAATAGAAAACACACGTTTTAAATTGTAATAATATTTTAGAGTATTGACTATTTTTGATGAACTAAAATCAGCCTCGGTGGCCATAAGAGACTTCTTTTAAGAACATAAAGAAATATGTCAACCCCAAACTTTTAAACAGTATCAATACTTTAACAGTGACCTCAGACTATACTGTATGTAAATACTTAGCAAATTGATAGGGAAAATACTCAAAAATACTCAAAAATGCACTTTTTAAATGGATAAGAACCTTGGTGAAATACAAGTAGTTTCACATCTAACCTTCACAATCTAAACTTAAAATATTGTTTATGTGCTGAACCCTCAGTTCAACTTGAGGAAGCATGGAGTTTTTGTAATATTGGTCCAAAACATGTCACTTTTTAAAAGAGAGATAAGCATTTAAAATTATTATTATTATTATTATTATTATTTTATTTATTGTAATAAAATTGTGACCCTAAAGCCAAAAGTTACACAAAGACTCAAATTTCAAACCCCTTATATGTTTGGTTTGGACATGATGCGTTTCATCATGTATATTTTTTACCACTGTACAGATAAACTAATAGGATTCATGCATCCATCCATCCATCCATCCATCCATCTCCAAACCGCTTGTCTTATGTAGGGTTGCAGGGATGCTGGAGCCTATCCCAGCATCTAGGGCAGTAGCCGCTAATATGAATCAGAAGAGCCAAAAACTAAATAAAACATACTTTTGCTGTCTGAATAGACAAAGTAAGTCCTCACAGTAAGACTTGATCAAACCCTGGTCCTGATGAAGCATTCAGAAAACATCCAAGCATTTCAAGGGGCTTGAAAGCAAACGTCAGTTTTTTTTTTCCAACAACCACTGAAATATGAAAAGCAGAATAAATAAGTTATACCCAGAAATATATAAATAAACAGGCCTCTCAGTTGGAGAAAGCTGCAGCGCTGTTCGCTGAGATTTCATCTGAGGAAATAATAGAAGTTTGTGAAGGAGTTAAACTGGTCCAGTGACTCCACAGCTGATATAATGTCTGAGAGGGATGCAGAATACCCATATACTGAAAACATCTCGATCCTATTTTCTTCTTTCCATCTTTTACTTCAAGGACACTTCAGATGGTAAGGACTACATCAAAAACTTCATTGTAGGCTAAACTCTCTGCAGGGCTTTCATGTTCAGATGAAGAGCTTAGGCTTTGGAAGGCTGTGCGTTTTGGGTTGATATGCAATTCATTTTACATTTTTCACTGCACAGAAGGGAAAATAAATCAAATGCATCAACTTAATTCAGCAATACATAGATAGGGGATAAAAATATCTTTTTTTTTTTTGTCTGAAACTGTTATGGCCAGGTGCCCACTATAGACAGTTCACACGACAACATTTTAAACTACAAACGGAAACCTTTTTTGTGTGTTTTAGTCTTTCATTTACACGACAACAGCGTTTGGGGGCCTGAAAATTGAAACTTTTGAAAATGAGTATGTTATCGTCTCCATGTAAATTACAAAAACACAAATTTGAATTTATTCAAGATTTATTCTAGCTTCATGCATTCCTTTTGAATGTGGGTAAGGTTCATTATAAAAAGCAACATTTTGAGTAAAAAGCTGAGAAAATCGCGTTTTTGTCAAAGACTATGTCCAGATCGGATTCAGAACGATGATCAAAACATAGATGGAGTAGATCGAGTCCATCAACACCCCCAAAGCTTCACAGTCCTATAGCTCGTCCTGGGTCTACATTTCATTCAGTAACATTCGGCAGTTTTGATTTATATGCTGTTTAATATATTGATGATCGCGTTATTTTACATATGCATCTGCTTACATATGCTATCGCTTGTTTCTGCTTTGCATGTGTTTTGAGATATAGTAATCTTTCACAAGATGTGTCATAGCGCCCCCTACCGTATAACAGTGAAAACATGAAAAGCCAGAAATGTCCGTCGAATGGCGGGGAAAAAACAAAGGCAAAGTTGTAGGGGCGGACTGGGACCAAAAAGTGTCCCTGGACTTTCTGGCCCACAGCAGCCCACCACATCCCACATCATAACACACTGGCACATTAATGTGCAGAATAATTTTTAACACTATAGCATAAAAATATAACACAATACAAAAATAAATGCTATTTAAACATGTATTTTAAGTAACAACATATATTAGGTCATATTTGTAAAACAAAGGGAAACAAACAGAAGAACATTAAGACACACAACATTATTAATATAAAACTATCAAGACAGAATATCAGCTAGTCAGTGGGAGGAGCCTGCTGAACTGCTTCTCTTTGCGCCAAATGTATAATATGTTAATTTGAAGCATTTCACAGCATCTACCTCTAATGCTTTTTTTAACGCGTAACTTTTCAGCTCCACCTTTTCTTTTCTTCCCCTTTTCATCAATGGACAATTATAATAATTATATAAATTATTATAAATGAATTATCTGCTCAGAGAAATTCAAATTCGATGTAACGGATCAATCTCGCTCTCTCAGTTTAAGCCTGGAACACACCAAGCCGACGGTCGGCTGTCCGGCAGTTTTTGTGCGTCGGCCGACTAAGTTTTCTCAGTGTGTTCCGCACCGTCGGCTGAAATTGGTCCTCGTCGGCTTTTTTTCGGCCGATTCGACATGTTGAATCGGCGTCGCGCCTTCGGTGAAAGAGGGAACTCTGATTGGCTGTTCAGCTTAGTGAATGAGTCAGTGCACTATAATAATAGCAAAACAGCAAGCAACGAAGTCAAAACGACACAAATGTCACGTCATCTTACCTGAGTGTTCCTTGGCGAATATTTCAATATTAACATGAGCGGAGTGGAATAAAGAAAGTGTTTAGCAGGATTGATATTCAAAACGGTAAGCACGCACTGCTTTGTTTACGGTTTGTGTATCTGCAGCGTCTGTTTCTCTTTTTGAATGATGAATATAGATGAATATGATCTGCAAAAATGGACAGTTGTCTCATTTACACGCAGGCGCAGAACGCGCATTCTAGCTGACAGTCGGCTGTAGTTCTCTCGGTGTGTTCAAGTGCAGCTTTTTTCCCGCGACGCGAGGCGACAACAGTCGGCTTTCATCAGCGCTAGTTCATCACATAGACAGTATAAGAAGTGGACAGAGCCATCTCATTGGAACTCAATTGAGACAAGTGAAGCCCATTTTTAGCGATTTTTTAGGACTTCCGTTCCTGACGCGCAGACTCAAACAGAGCTTGAAGACGTAGATGTGACGTGAGCAACCTTCTGTCTTCTAGTGGCTGTGGCATAAGAAATTTGAATCATTCCCTTCCGAAACTTGCAGAGACGGAGAGTGTGAGTAGGAGCTGTCCATGAGCTTGGAGCAGGAGAAACTTTTGCTAGGTATTCTGATTAATTATTTTGTCATTTTGCCTCCACGTCCCCCCGATTCCCCGCGAGCTTCTCCTCCTGTCCGCTATATTTTTTTTTTTCCCAGGATGGTAGGGGAAGACTCATGAATATTCATTAGGGAAGACATCCCTGATTGGTCATAACCCTAGTGACGGGTAGGTTTAGGGCGGGGTTAGGGGTAGGTCATCAGACCCCCAGTGGCGGGTAGGTTTAGGGGTGGGGTTAGGGGTAGGTCATCAGACCAATCAGGGATGACTTCCCTAATGAATATTCATGAGTCTTCCCCTATCATCCTGGGAAAAAAAATATCGCCTCCTGTCCATACCGTAATCTCTCTACTGTGCGACAGAGAGTCGCGTGGTTATGACGCAATCGTTAGCCTACTTTTACAAAAACTGCTTCTACGGGGCCGTAACGTAAGATACAAGGTAATGGAGCATTTTATACATTGTCGTGTTTCTTTAGAAATAAATTATGGACAAATGAAGTCTTCAAACGCCTCAGATGTAAAGTTATTCACTGTCAACGTGACGCCAAAATGAATGGGAGTCAATGGAATGCTAACAGCAGGTGAAGTTCTGCTACAAGATGGTGGCACGCGGCCGGCTTCAACTTCCGGTCGACTTCCTTCCCGCTTGGTTCATTAGCGTCGGCTTGGTGTGTTCCAGGACATGAAAGGGGGCGTGTTTCAAGATACGCAATGGAGTAGACCAAACTAATTAACAGGGAGGGAGGGCAATACACTCACAAAACACTTGTCGGCCGCGCCCGGGGCCAGTCCGCCCCTGGTAGTTAACTGCATTTACATTAACTGCAGCCTCTAGTATTAAAGAATCATACTAAAATTTTGCAGCCAAAAAAAGGTTCATTGTCTTTTAGAAATATATAGTGTAGTGATGTATGAAGCACTGCAACAGTCACTTTCAAACCAAGCGGCTTTTTTGCGTGACCAGTTTGAACTCAAGTGAAATCTGTGTGGGGAAGTTTTTCGCCCTCGAGCGAAACTCCCAATCATGCAAAATTCACTGAGCGATGGTAAGTTTCTTATTTGTGTTGTTTTCACTACTCTACAGAACAGAAAAGGAATCTGAAAATTAGCACATGAGCAGCAGTTTAATGTCTTTTGGCTCCCTTTTCTCACTATGTTTCCCTCTTACACTCTTTCATCCTCTTGTAATTGAATTGGCTGTTGCTCGTGGCTCTTCTCTCGCTAGTCACCTGAAGACTGGCTGCATTTAACACCAATTTGAAATGTCTCGTAGCATCTGCGACTAGCCGCAGCGCATCTCACAAGTGCGCACACTTGAACGGACGGCAACAGGGAGTCACTTACCATCTGGCGCTTCTTGTTGCACACTAGCTTCAGTGTGTGCGTGCTTGGCTTAAAAGGCTAAAAAAAAAGTTATGTTTTCTATGTGGAATTGGAACCTTTTCTAATCTGAAAAGGTGTAACAAAGATAAATAGTGGCCTTTGCGATGCCCTACGGTCTTTGTCATGCATCCCTGCACTGGGGAGGGTCAGAACAACTTCCTGTCGACCATCCCTAAGACAGAGAGACATGCCACGGCTGAGACTCTCAGTGCTTCATCATATAAAGGTCACGGGCATTACTGTAAGGAGCCGCTGACAAGAGCCCACTGACAGTCTATGGAGAGATACGGGCCACCACTTGCAATGCAGCACAGCCGCCATCTCCACAAAATGGAATTTTATACTTCATCTGAAATCATGGCTGAAATTTCCTCTATATCCCCCTTTCCCATTTATCTGGATCTGCGGCGGCGGGCGAGGGTTATAGTCTGCGAATATTTCTTAAGAACAGGCCAAAGCTGTCTAGGAAGCTAATAACATATTGTACTTTTTTTTTGAGGATGCTTGATCCAGCCTGCCAAAAAAAGTCCTGATAAGACCAGAGAGTGATTTTGCTTAGCATTGTGTCTTGTGTTAGAGTGCTGACACTGCCATTTTGTAGTTTGCTGGCTCTCAGAAAGACTATTAAAAAGGTTATCATTCTACAGCAACCAATCGGATAACCATTATGCCACAAACCAAATCTAAATTCTCACCTTGAAGATTTCCCTTTTTTTTCCCCCTTTGTATTTATATATCAATATGGTACAAGATGTCCTATTCGATACAATATGATAAACGAGTTGGTTCAAAAGTAAAAGTAATCAAAAAGTCTGACTACATTACCAAAAATGTGTAATGTAATAATTACGTTACAAACTAAGATTTTCATCATTTTGACTAAATTTGTAGGAAATCTACCCAGCACTCTGCCTATTGACATCAGAAAGTTTTAGACTTTTTTTCTAACTTGTTTTTAACTGTGGAGAAAGTTTTCCGTTCTGAAAGTTTATGCTTTTATAGTACAAGGAACTCTATCTCAAAAGATGGAGGAAAATTTCATTCCTCTTGATATTTCTCAGTTTGAGTATGTATTTTTTTAACATGGGTCAGTAAAGAATAGACACAAAAGCTAAGGCCAGATTTAAACTTTGTCCCTGTGTGCACGAATCCTCTTTATGTGTCATTAGTGTGTGCACTGTGATTTATTTAATCTTTTTTCTTTCTTTCTTTCTTTCTTTCTTTTTAAGCTGCCATGTCTGATGTTGTTACTGCAACTTCTATTTTGAGACATAATCAATTGGAATTTGTGAAATCCTTATTTCCTTCTGGCGGTGATCTGCATACCTTGAAAAAGGCTGAGGCCAAAACAAATAAATGAATAATAAGAAAAAAATCACCCAAGTACACTTTTTCTCTGGCATATCTCAGATTTATTATTGCATTTGATTTAGTAAGGAAACAGCTGCACTACATACAAGTGCATGCTTCATCACTATTTAGTTTATATACTGCCAAAAAAAGTTCTGATAAGACCAGAGAGTGATTTTGCTTAGCATTGTGTCTTGTGTTAGAGTGCTGACACTGCCATTTTGTGGTTTGCTGGCTCTCAGAAAGACTACTAAAAAGGTTATCATTATACAGCAACCAATCGGATAAACCATTATGCCACAAACCAATTCTAGATGCTCACCTTGCAACAAATGTGTGCATCTAAATAGCAACAGATAAGAAAACGGGGTGAAAACATCCAGTATATTACAAAATACATATCCTGGCCTATATCTAGCCTGTTTCATGTATTTATGACTGACAAATATGCATCACTGTATGTTTATCAGTTTGTTACAGTTTTTCTCAATTGCTTTGGCTCAATTCTCAAATTAGACGTTTTTTTCTCTCTCAAAACAATAGGTTCAGATCTCTGAACAATTAGTTTCTTGTTCACATCAGATTTGAATTTCTTACTGATTTAAGCAAATTGCTGCAAAAATAAATCTACTGTAAAAAATAAAAATGTTAGTGTTCTTTTTGTGTACTGTGTTGACTTTTCCCAGTCAATTTTCTGAATCTGTATTTACACAGTATAGAAAGGAGTTAGTCGACAAAAAGTAGAAAACAAAAATGAAATTTGTATATAACAAATATTTCCACAGTGAAAAAACATCTAAACATTTTTGACCAGTGTGGCTCACACCTTTTATTTTGGTGCCAATTTGACACAATAACTCGGTTTTGGGCGAGTAACTACGTTTGGCAGACATGCTATTGAGTTCTGATGTTCCAGCAAACAGTTGTGACAATTGAGCTTACAGTTTTGAGAATGTTAAGACTGTTTTGAAAAATGTGCCAAAGCGATTGAGAAAAACTGTAAAACTGTACTCCAAATGGATGACATTTATGCAAATTTCTTTCTTTTATATCAAAAGTGCTTTTTTGCACAAAAATCTGATCCAAGAGACCCCTCACCTCCAAACATCAATCCATAGCAGGGGGTCTGTTACCATCTGCTTATAGAAACACGCTGGACGTGAGGCTCAACTCAAGTCATGAGGCTCGAACTGAAGGCCTGTCAGCTTCAAAGTGAATCGCTCCTGTACTGTAGTTTGTTTGATCAGAGAAGACAAGTGATCTTAAGGCTTCTGAGAATATTTACACTTCAGTTTTTTTTTTTTTTTTTTTTTTTCTCCAGGCCCTCCTTAGAAACATTCTCCGGCACGCTCTTCTCACGGAGCGTGTGATTGTGTTATCATTGTCACTGCGGAGTGGATAATTAGCACAAACATCAGACATTAACACAACCCCCCGCCCCCCGCATTAAAGCAGAACGGCATTACTACTCCAGTGTGATTTGTTATTAGGACGGATTACTGTATTTACCAACTCAGTGTGATTGCAGATGTACTAAAAGGGATTCAAATTTAACATTGTTTTTCCCCCCTCCTGCAGTCCACTTTTAATGTTTCTGTATTCAGATATCTGTTTCTGTAAATGGACAATATGCCTATTGACAGTGCTAGGTAGTAACTGAACATAATGTAATCTGGATTATATGTAATCTCACTTTGTACATTTACTTGTGATTGGATTATGTTATATTTTAAAATACTCATAATAAGATTACCATAACGTAAAGTTTAATGCCCTTCATGTTGTGGATAACAAAAAATGGAATTTATTTCCTTTCTCACTTGTATTTATATATCAATATGGTACAAGATATCCTATTCGATACAATATGATAAACAAGTTCGTTCAAAAGTAAAAGTAATCAAAAAGAAGTCTGACTACATTACCAAAAATGGGTAATGTAATAATTACGTTACAAACTAATATTTTCATCATTTCACTTGCAATCTGTAACTGACTACAATTTGTAGGAAATCTACCGAGCACTCTGCCTATTGACATCGGAAACTTTTTGACTTTTGAGGCTTGTTTTTCTAACTTTTGTTTAACCGTGGAGAAAGTTTTCCATTCTGAAAGTTTATGTTTAGTGTGTGCACTGTGATTTATTTATTCTTCTTTCTTTCTTTCTTTTTTAAGCTGCCATGTCTGATGTTGCTACTGCAACTTTTATTTTGAGACATAATCAAGTGGAATTTGTGAAATCATTATTTCCACCTGGCGGTGATCTGCATGAAAAAGGCTGAGGCCAAAACAGATAAATGAATGATAATAAGAAAAAAAAAATCACCCAAGCACACTTTTTCTCTGGCATATCTCAAATTTATTATTGCATTCTAGGAAACACTAGCTACACCACATACATACAAGTGCATGCTTCATCACTATTTAGTTTAGATACTTTGACCTAATGGTCATATTAATAATTTAAAATGGCAAAAATGCTGATATAAGTGGCATTAGGAGAGGCTGAGGTATTGTGACACTGAAATATGCATTGATGCAGAGTGCGCTCCTTCCTGTATAAATTAGCTACTGCTAGAGTTATTAGCATTCTGCTATTTATATATTTAAACTCTGAACTCCCTCCAGCGATGCTCGCATTAAAAGTGATAAGCGATTTGGCAAGTCTGAGGAATAAATCTATTTACTTACACGAAATCCATGTGATAGCTTTTTAATAGAGGCCATTACCATTGTTTCTAGTGATTCACTGCGATTCCATTAGCGGTTAATTTCTCTGATGATTAGATAAACAAATGCCCTGATGAAACTTTGATTATGTTTCCATCTCGAATACAGTACAAATCTAAAACACAGGATCAGCAGGTCCTCGGGACAGCTTCAGAAGGGATTTCTCACGGCTTTTTGAATGCATCGAAAAACACAAATGACATATTAGCGTGTCACTTAATTGGAAGCGTGCCCGGACGGATTCCCATAACAATGCATCGCGTCCGACAGCCTGTTGACAAATAACTCCATCACCTCCACCAGATCTAGCTGCTTCGAAATGACTGAAATAATTCATTCCCAGTGTAATTGCCAACATCAGAGCACATCGATCACAATTTTCTGGTAGAGTCCATTCCTGCAAAGGGAATTAAGACTTACAGTTCAGGAGTATCGTCGTCTCTTCCAAACTTTTGACATGATCTTTTATCTCTTCTTGTTGTTCAGCCATTTTCCAGAAGCTTTTATTTAAAAAAAAAAAAAAAATCTATGTGTCACATCCGAAATAGAGCAAATTACATGGCCTGTTAGACAGGCATAAGAACTTTGCTCATGGACCGTTTTTCTTTTGCACTCTGTTATGGTTTACACTTTCTACTGTAATTGCCTTCAGACTGTGTTTTGTTTTGCACTCTCTGTGTGTGTGTGAAAGTATTTGTGCACTTTTGATGTTCAGCACCCGAATTTCCCCCTTTAGGGATCAATCCGTTACTTCCATCCACCTTGCCATCTGCAATAACAGACACAAAAGTAAGAACACTGCAAACAATAATTTTCTTTATTACTGTCAAACAGATAGATAGATAGATAGAACAGACCAATAGATAGATAGGCAGGCAGACAGACAGACATATAGACAGATAGTCACCTTCACGATCATCGCCACTGTCACTTTCATCATCACTGTCTTCGTCATTGTCTGCACTACAGTACCCACACCTGCACCTCCTCTACCATTACCCGCACCTGCCAGTCTTCATCGTCATCATCATTGTCTTCAGCTGTTGTCTCGTTATCTTCTGTGTATTTAGTTCCTGCTTGTTTTCAGTTCATGGTCGGTTATTGTTTGTGCCTTGCACGCTGTCTCACCTAATGGTTGTATTCTGAGTTACTTATTAAAAGAATCTTTGTTACTTTTCTATTCATCTTCTTCATTGGATCTTTAGACAGACAGACAGACAGACAGATAGATGGCTTAAACAGACTTTCCGGACTTTTGCAAGACCCAACATTCAGATACATCATCCATGCTAAGAGCCTCAAAATCAACAGCCCTGGGCAGTTTGTGACTGAATCAAGACCCAATGACCACTCTTTCCCTCTAGCTGAATATGCATATCTCACAGAATAACACGCGCATCACTTGAGAAATCACTCAGAGCCTCACACGGGGCCTTTGGGAGAGTAAATCACTAAGTGCACAAGCAATCCTGCCATTAGTTCTCCCTCCATTTCCTTGATTGCACAAGTCGTGAACCATAATGTGCATGCCAACCTCCCCCGCCACAAATTCAAAACCAGAGCTTTTCCTTCATCTCAGCTAGTCCAATTACCAGCATGTTTTTCTTTGCCGAGTTTATCAATCATTTATTCTGTGGGGTGCCTGTTGAGGGAAGCAGCAAGGTGTTCTCTGATTCCACATTCAGGTCGTGTTTGTGTTGTAGCAAGGACGTGAAACCGCCCTATATTGCTTTGCATACTAGTCTATCATGGAGGAATGACACTTAACAAGTTGATGAGCCCCGCGGCTGGCAGGGTCAGTGTTCGGGTGGAATTATTTCACGCTTGGGTTCAACATCTGGCGCATTTGTGTGACAGGCGAGGAAAGCAGCTAGCAGCTCAAACCCGCAATGTAGATTTTCGGATGTGATGTGATGCCACACTTCGCTGACAGAGCGCAAATTTGTCAGCTGCATGCAATGAATGTGAATGTGGGAATTCGTGACTGTGTGTATAAGAGACTCCTGACCATGTAGTGCTTTGATAGGAGCATGGACACATTCACAGGGTGGATTAGCCGAGAGATCACTCTTAATCTCCCTCGCTGACAATGTATCAGAGTGTGCGTTCAGAATTGAATGAGAATGCCTCTGACATTCTAATTTACATTCCAGTCCTGAATTTGAATCGGGGACCAAACAGGATGTAGCACTGCAATTCAAATTTGAATGTAAGGAGATAGAATTAATCTGAAGGAGAATCCCACATCCATCTCAACTAATCCATTTCTGATTTCCTATAGTGTCTTAAGAGACAAATGACAATACAGAATCACTTGTTGAGGGACTAAATCTAACCATAATAGTAATAAACAAATAATAAATACGAAACCAGTTTTTTTCAAAGCGATATGTCTTGAAAGCAAAATTCCAGAATTGATATATACTGTAATTCAGTCATGAAACTAATAGGCGTAGGCTGATAGGTCCTTCACATGCAATCTGCAAGCTATCACATCACACGCTGATTGGCCTCTGCTAATCCTGCAGCCAATGAGATTGCTTGCTCAACATTTAAATAGTCTGGTTTATTGTTTGCTCTGAAACTCTTCACCTCCCCCAGCTCCACCTGCCTAGATCGGCTATGCAATTTCTATAATACATGCTAAACTATCGAGAGTTGTCATGATTGAAATATAATATACCGATTTATAAAGTAATTTGACTTACGTTATGTTATTTCTATTTCAAATAAAAGCTGCTGAACATTATATTCATCAATGAATAAAAATAAAAAAATGAATTTAATTTTAAAATATATCAAAATAGAAATTTGGAATTGCAATAATATTTCACAATATTAGTAATACTAATGTTACTGTATTTTTTGGACACATAAATGTAGCCTTGTTGAGCATTAGAGACTTGTTTAAAAAATAAAATTAAAAAAATCTTACCCACCCCAACTTTTGAATGGTAGTGTATATAATGATAGTGACCTCCAAAATTGGATATCAAATTATGTACAAAAATAAATAAGCACCAGACCCATAAGTACTAACTATTTGGATGTTTAAGTCATTTCAACTTAAATTACATTAAACTGACTTAAACAATGAGTTGAATCTTGTATAACTTATAGAAAAAAGTTACAAATTGCTAACTTATTTTGATGAGCTAAAGCAGTGTACAAACACATGTTGTCATAACTTATTGATCATTGCATTTTTTTACAGTTTAGACGTAATATAAGTCAACTAAATAAAAAGTAGGCGTAAAAGGTAAAGGTCTTATCATAATCATCAAGTAATCAGAATATATATAATGATTTATTTTTTGTGCAATTCTTAAAAACTTGTTATATCCACATATAAGAAGTATGCCACTGCAGCTCTCAGGTTAAAGTAGAGTGTGTGAGTGTTTGTTGCAGACACCGATCATTTCCTCGGTCTTATCTTACCCGATAACACAGTGCTCACTCAACTCAGGGCTTTATAATTAAAACCATAATTACACAACTGTGCAGACAATCTCATTTCCAGCTAGCAGCAATTAAATATAACGTGACAGTGACTTAATGATCATTAGAGAGGAACTCTGTATCCAGCAGCCTGCAGATCTCATGAGACGCATAATGCAGAGAAAGACAGAGATCATGTTGAGGCCCTTGCCATGCACCTGTTTAATCAAGAAGCAAAAAAGAGACCACTGTTACTACTGGCTCTCAAAAATTTTCAACACGGTGTGATAGAGAGGGCTGCATTTATCGGCACAGCCCTCGTGTTTTTTCAGATATCAGCACCAAGGACAGCTCCACCGCACAGACTCCAATACAGCAGCTCCAGGAAAGAAGAAAAACACACAGCACAGCAGAGAGAGCTGCCAGTGACATCATGCCACCGACTGTTTAATTGCATTCCTGCGCAGAAATGAACACAGTTTGGACATTCTTGCTCTAAATCACAGACAGAACCATAAAATATGTTTTAGGGCCAATTAAATGCGGTGTGATTATAGAGAAGACTGGAAAGAATCAAATAAAGAGAAGGATTACAGTAGAGACTTAGTCCTATTCAAAACTTGAGAGTTGAACGGCTTTTTATTGGACTGTTTTAGCTACAGGGAGTTCTTCTTTTATGATTATCAAAGGGAAAGATTTGGTGAAAAATAATCTGGCGCAGGTTTCGCCTACTTAAAATTGATTATAGCAATTCCACAGCACTCAGAGTTTCTGGCTTGAGGGAAATGCTTACTTTCTAGTTAAATGTATGTCATGAGTGACTGACTTACTGACTGAACTCAATAGAGCAGGGACCCCATTCTCACAGCAGCATTCATAACCATTACTGCCTGCATCGTAAATGCAGAGGGACTATAAATATCATGTTAACTTCTCACCCTTCATTCAGAACTATTGGAGAATCAATCAAAGCAAGCTGTCAGTTTCCCCATAGACTTTCGCACCAATCACTTGATTACAAGGATAGCCGACTCTTTGCTGTTCTTCTGAAAGGCTTGAATAAGCAGGTTATCAGATTCACTTTTTCAATGATTTAATTAAGACATGTACTACCGTTCAAAAGTCTGCGGTCAGTACAATTATTTTTTTCCTTCTTATAAATGCTGTTCTGTTTAACTTTCTATTCATCAAACAAATTCTAAAATTAAAAAGTGTATCACGTTTTCCACCAAAATTGTAAGCAAAGAAATTATGCTGAAAATGAAGCTTTGCCATAAGAGGAATAAATAAAAAAATTAAATATTTGACAGTAGAAAACTTGTAAATGTTATATTTATCAAACAAATGAAGCCTTGGTGAGCATAAGAGATTTATTTAAACAAAAACAAAAAAAAACTCCTTTTGAATGGTGGTGAATACACTTATAACAAGTAAGCAAAGATATAAAGCACACATATTTTACCTGTATTTTATTGTGTAGTTATATTTTAACATGCTTGTATTTGTCAGGATAGGATTGTAACTAGTGAAGGATTTGGGACTCACACTCAGTGAAGGTGTTATATGTCATAAAATGGTAGTTTTGGACTGTTCCAGCTCAGAGGTGACCTATATCCAAAAATGAAAATCATAATTTAGAAAGCCTTTATTAACCCACTGGAGTCGTATGGATTACTTTTATGATGGATGGATGCGCTTTTTGGAATTTCAAAAACACTATTCAATGCCATTACAAAGCTTGGAAGAGCCAGGATATTTTGTAATATAACTCTGATTGTGTTCATCTGAAAGAAGAAAGTCATATACATATAAAGATAGCTTGAGGGTGAGCAAATTGTGGGATAATTTTCATTTCTGGGTAAACTATTCCTTTAATGAGTTATTACTTAAATAGTGAATACAGCTCGTTTTCTGTTGAGTTTCTGTTGGTTTTTGATATACTGCAATATTAAATGTATCAGCATTAAGTGGCTTTTATATTCTCGGTGAATAAATCTGCATTCAGGGGTGGGATTTGGAGAGCTTATCTTATAAACCAACCTGTCTATATTACCAATGACTAATGGAAATTCATCTTCACAACACGCAAATAAAATAAAATGGATAGAGGCCATTATACAGGCAATTGCATAATGTTTGTCCACATGAAGTATGTGATATGCAAAGCTTAATGCACATTGCCCATTTTATAGGTTGGAAATACGGAGCACTCAGAAAACCATAGCGTCTTCACCAATGCCATTAAAAAAAAACTCTAATTTCTTACTTTGGTATTCCCAGTAAAAGGTCAAACCCAATTACAGATATTTTGCCGGCAGCACTGTGCGATTCCACGAACAATGATTCCTCAGCCATTCAAATTAAAGGTTGAGACAGAAACAAGTCAAGGAAATTAAACCACGACACACAGGTCAGTTTCAGCATTGCAAAAAATGCCTCCCATGCTTCAGTATGTCAAAAAAAAAAACGTATTTAGACAGTATGAGAATCATTAGAGCATGAAGATACCATGTCCAATTCTAAGCTGAACATTATTAAAGGTTTCTACTAAGGTTTATAGCCAACGGGGACAGAAAGTGCACAAGGAGGAATCTGTTGATTTCACTGCCTACATGCTGGCCTAGACTGGTCTTTATTTATATATATATATATATATATATATATATATATATATATATATATATAGCTGTGAACAGAAAATAAATGACTGACAACTGTCGTGATTCATAATTTCTTGTCCATAAAAAGCATCAGCTGGAATGTGAGATTTGTTATATTACATACTGTAAGTTTATGTAACATTCCGGAGTTTTTTCTGCAACTAGGTAAACACATGATTTCTAGTGATTAAAATATAGAAAGGTGTTGCAAGAGTTTACGACAGCCATCATGATTGATTTACACCAAAAAAAAAAAATAAATAAATAAATCTTGCCATCCTGGAAAAGGAGAATACTAAAACTCATTTAGCACTAGATTTGAGGGAGAAAGCTGTTGCAGTCCCTCTTTTCCATTTATTTTTCCGTGTGATCTATAAGTCTATTTGTTTATTTATTAATGGCAGGCTGCGAGACGAATGGAAAACAGCGCAATGGAGACGTGAGATGAAATTTATCTATTTAAAAAAAAAAGGGAACTTATAAAACCAACCCATGCTGGTGACCTCTCAGTGTATATCTGAGCAAGTCGCTGCGTTCTACAAAGAGCAGTTACGACGCAAAACCAGCTGCGAGATGTTTTTCTGAAACACGTTTAATTTCGAATGTAAAATGGCAGCAAATGGCCCTTTACGAGCCCGAAAGAGAAAGTGTCGGAGTAACCGTATATTGGTAGATTGATGAACTTTCCTTTTAACAGCCGCATTCTATCACTTTTATGAGTCTGGCATGTGAGGTGTTCCCATCAGGACAAATGGGATGGAAATGTTGTTTGCATAGGGTTGTCCTCAGCCAAAATATAGGCATGCCCACTATCCCATCAGCCTCGGCTGGAATCTGCTCACTGAAGCGATATTACAAGAGGGCAGGGATCATTTCCGTCATAATGTCATGCATTAGCATATATCCTGCAGCCGGACTCAAAGGCATCTGGCACTTCCATGAATGTAATAGACTTTGCTGTTCCATTATTTTACTAATTATTTTACATTGTGAATTAAATGTTTTTCTCCAAAACACATTGGCCATAATTATTGGCACCCTTTTATTAAATACTTTTTGCAACCTCCTTTTGCCAAGATAACAGCTCTGAGTGTTCTCCTATAATGCCTGATGAGTTTGGAGAACACCTGACAAGAGATCAGAGACCATTCCTCCATACAGAATCTCTCCAGATCCTTCAGATTCCCAGATCCATGCTGCTTCTTCTTCTCCTCAGTTCGGCCCACTCATTTTCTATAGGGTCCAGGTCAGGGAACGGGACGGCCATGGCAGAAGCTTCATTTTGTGCTCAGTGACACATTTTTGTGATGATTTTGATGTTTGTTTTGGATCATTGTCCTGATGGATGATCCAAAAACGGCCCATTGTAAGATTTTTAGCAGAAGCGGTCAGTTTTTTTATATATATATATATGTTGGTGTTACGTCCCCTGATGGCATAGAGGTATGAGGAAGACATACATGATAAAAATTAAAAACACTCCTTTAATTTTGGTCTCTGGTACTGTGGGTGAATGACACAAGGATAACTGAGATAACTGTAAGCAGGTGGTTCGCTTTATTTACAATATGAAAAACAAATACAACATACAACTTATATATAACACAGCAACCAATAACAAAAGGAGAGGGAACAAAAATCCTAGCACTTAACAGTTGGTATTTGCTAGAATCCATGATACCATCTGAACAAGATGTCCAGGACCTCCAGCAAAAAATAAAATAAAATAGGCCCACAACATTAAAGATCCAGCAGTATATTTAACCGTGGGTATGGGGTACTTTTTATCCCTGTTTGCATCAAATCCATGTGGTGGGTTTGCTTCCAAAAAGCTCTTTTTTTTTGTTTCATCTGACCAGAATCCAGTCCCTTTTGAAGTTCCAGTCGTGTCTGACAACTGAATATGCTGGAGTTTGTTTTTGGATAACCAAGGAGGATTTTTTTTTAACCCTCACAAACAAAATGTGGTGATGTAGGGGTTGTTTGATGTAGGGGTTGTCTTCTTAATTATTGCCCTGATGGTGGAAATGTGAATTTTCAATGCTTTAGCTATTTTCTTACAGCCAATTTATATTTTGTGAAGCTCAGCAATCTTTTGCTGCACATCAGAATTATATTCTTTGGATTTACTCAGTGCGATGGAGGATTAAATGGAATGGAATTTGGCCTTTGTTTTTCCTTATATTTATACTCCTGTGAAAAGTCATAAGCCGTGTTTCCACCGCAGGAACTTTCCCCGGGAACTAGGGACTTTGGGGTTGTACTCCATGTGTTTACACCGCAGGAACCAGGGTCTAAATTGAGTTCTGGGTGAATATTTCCCCCTCTGAAAGTTTTAGGGGTGGGACTTGCTGATTGGTTGACTCCATGCAGCATTTTATTTCAACCACCATCTGCTGCGGTCAGGTTGCGTTGCGTGCAGTAAAAGTTGTTTGCTATTCGAATCAACAATGGAGTTTAAAAAATACGACTGATGGACTGACAAC
This sequence comes from Rutilus rutilus, assembly GCF_951802725.1. NCBI lineage: Eukaryota > Metazoa > Chordata > Actinopteri > Cypriniformes > Leuciscidae > Rutilus > Rutilus rutilus. The sequence goes on along the minus strand of NC_140209.1, from coordinate 34,678,861 downwards.
GAGGTTCAGGCTTTATTAAGCTTAAATTCAGAGGCTGAAATCCAGCGGGAACTGTAAAGTAGCACGCAGTTCTACGTCACCGGACTAATTTGCCTAATCTTCACGGTACTTTAGACTGTGGTGGAAACACAGACAGCAACAAGTCTGGGGGAAAAAGTTCCTAGGACAAATTGTTCTGGGTAATTTCGGTGGAAACGCGGCTATAGCTAGACAGTAGAGATGCGCGGTTGGCGGTTACAGCCGCGGACTCCACGGATAAACCGCGGATTGGGCGGATGACGTGACGAAAAATAATATTTTAATTAAATTCAGGCGGGTGGCGGGCGGTTGAACCAATCAAATGAAAAATATATGTATACACAAATCAACGGATGGCGGGCGGGTGCGGTTTTGAAAATTGGTCAAAAACATTGGTGCGGCTGGATGGCGGACGGATGATGATTTTTGTGATGCGGTTGCGGATGAAATAATAGCCCATCCGCACATCTCTACTAGACAGTTTCATGTTCCTAGTCACCCTGGTGTGCTAAAAAAAAAAGAAAAAAAAAGGAATATATTAATGGGAATATACTTCAGTGATATTTTACTCTACATTTTAAATTCTAGGGGTGCCAATAATTGTGGCCTGTCAGCATTCTGCCTCCTGTTGTTTGTCTCCAGACCTCTAGAGGTCCCCTGTGTTCCCCTCAACCTTAGTTCTTCCTTGTGTGTCCTTGTTCGCGTTATCCGGGTCACCTGTGCCTTGTTTCCCCTATTTCAGCTGTGTTTTTTCCCCTTGTTCCTCACTCGGTTTTTGAGTCTTGGCTATGCGTCTCCTGCTGTGTACCACCGAGTCCTTCCAAGCTAGCCCAAGTAAGGTGTTCTTAGTTATTTGGACTGCGATCCAGTCCAAAATTGTCATGTCCTTCACTCGCTAACTTCCCTCCCTCTCGTTCACTCGGATGTACGTCATTGCTTGCGTTGCACGAGTGCCCACTACTGGCAGAACCTTTGCAATTGGCTGAATTGGAACATGCTAAGCCCTTGATCACTTAGAATCCACAATGGGGTTGATTTTTTGATTTTTATTTTTTTCCCTTACGAAATTGTTTAATTCTATATGTATATAGGTGTGTTTGAGTTTTTAAGTAATTAAAATATCATAGAGTTGTTTGTGGTGGGGTAAATTAAACGCAATATGCATTGACGTCACAATCGTGTTGCATTGTGGTATATGGAGCTGCCTGAAGTGTACATATGAAGTAGACTCTTAAGTAGACAGGGTCTGTCCATATAAACTTCCTTCGTTATAACTTCCGAAAAGTTATATAGCACATTTAAACGATAATTTAAAAATGTACGTTAAATCTGCAACACAGTTACTTAATAAACCTTGAGATTTAGAGGTCAACGATAAACATTTCCTGATGATTAAGCGCCTCTTTTCTGATCATTTGCTGGAGAAAGATTTTTTTCCAATGTGTCTCACACGTGCAGCATAAAACTAAATTATTCGAGTTCATTACTCTGTGCTTAGCTCATAGTTGGCTAGTAATTAGAAAGCAAAAACCCAGCTTCCATAATGAGTGCCTGCTCCTCTAAAGGTCTATCTTGATCTCCTACAGGTATTGTTTTTATTCATGCTTTGAAAATAAAGTATTGTCCTCATTAAAGGAGCTGGACAATGAAGCATGGCTCAATTCTCTCCGGCAGATGAAAAGACTGAAAGCGCCTTTCCTATTCCAATCACAGTCCTATCCATCCTCTCCATGCCACATTTATTATGGAGAATTATTGTCTTCGTCATTTCAATAAATAACAAAGGCAAAGCACAGTGAAAGTTTAATCACACCCAATACAGGGTGTTCTCACACTACTGCAACAAGGAGTGCAAATAGGAAATAGTTCATGACTTGTAAACAGAGTTCATGGATGGAAATTGTATTTTCAGGGTATAGCATTTGCCATTTTCACATGATTACTTTTGTCACGTTTGAACAAATACAGTGGATACATCTTAGATCTGCTGACCTTAAATATGCAGTCACATGGCTTGACAACTGTTGTTTTACTAGCACACATAAGGACTTCTAGTGCGTTCAAGTCATGTCGAAAAGATTGTATTTACGATTTGAAAGCACTTGAAAGTCGTAATGCAAGTGGCAATACGAGTCACACTGGAGTTTTTTTATAGAACTTGTTTTTCTTTGCACAAAGTAGAAAAAAATAATATTGATTGAATAATGTGGAGTTGTGTGATATTTTTTAAGGCTTGTAATAGGCATTTTTGCTTTGACCTCCAACCCCATAAAGCTGAACGCCTGAAACATTTTAAACATAACAGCGTTTGCACAAAACATATTGAAAGATAAATGTCAATGGTTACTATGATTTTTCTGTTTAATTACAATATGTGATGCACTACAAAGCAGTTAAAGATATACACGTACAGTATATCACCGTCACCTTTCATCAATTGGAAAGTTAAAATAGAAGCAAGGAACTGCTGGCGTCTAAAAACGCACTGCGTTTCATCTGGAAAACCTTTGGTGTCAAAACACAGGGAATGGCGTTGGATCTTGAAAAGAAAGTGGAGAAAGAGAGAAAGACATTTCTCAGCATAGCTGTTTCAACAAATCTTAAATAAACACAGATGCAAAACCGCCGTTGTCTTTGAGTTGAGGCGGTGGTAGAGTCTCTGCACTGCAGTGCTTTGTGGGATGGAGCCACATGATAAAGAAATACCACAAGACAGTCAGAACACATTTTACACACACACACACAAACATTATCACTTATTATAGCTTACCTTATTGTGAAAAGAATCAAAATTCGCCTTCTCTCTTTGGAGGTGGGCCAGAAATGATTACGAGGAGTCACCCAAGCAGTCTGTACATCAACAATCTCCAGCCAAATTATAGCGTTGTGCCAGTTTCGTCCTAATTATATCCACGTTTCCTGCTGGGGAAACAAGACACACAAACACACACACACACAGTCTTTAAAAAGATTTGACAACTTTCCAACAGCCTGTCACAAAAAAGCTAATATTTTTCCAGTACAAATTGGGCTTACCGTCAGGAGAACACAGCGTTCATTATTTGATCAAGTATCGAGGAGTATTGTAGCGGTTTATATAAATCTATCACGCATCCAGAGAAGGTTGCTTTGAGACAGTTTTCCTTGTAAAGTTCTCTGTGAGAGGCAGCCCTCTGTGGAGAGGAATCTGATGATATCGCTGCCTGTTTGTCACATACTAGAGTCTCGCAAGTCTAAAGCCACTTCAAAAGGGCGAGGAGAGACGGGAAGCCGTTAGGAAAGGGAGACAAAAAAAAAAAAAGATGGAGGCAAGGAAAGAGCAGCAGAGTTTGCCGGGAAACAAGCCTTGAACAGTTTGCAGGGAAACGAGCCAAACTCTCAAGATCCAGACGCCTTGTGTTTTCGTCTCTCATATACCTACGTACCATATTGTAATTATAGCATCAATATCAATCAGCGACTCAGAAAAGAAATGCATCTGGCTCCCGGGTAGACTGTCTCAAAATAAAAGTGTTTATGGCTTTCAGCTCTTATTACTTTGTTCTTGCTTTGAGGAGGGGTAGAGTTCAGCTTTTGCTCGTGGCGTCAGCAGGGCTGATGAATTAGAAGCGTAAGATGAAGCTGACAGAATTATGGAATTCAGAAGCAAAAACAGGTGCTTGTCATTCTGAGGGAAACTGCAACACTTCAGTGCGTTCTGGCATACGTCAACACTGTCGGACAGAAGAGGCCTGTTGAATGGGCTTCACCGCCAAAAGCAGACATCAGATCAACTGTCTTTGATTGTATATGGAATGTTGTTCTGTTTGCATTTGCAGCGTAACAAGGGGCCATTCACACAGGAATGTATCTTCTCCTGTGCTGGTTTTAAATAGGTTTTATGTGTCTTATAAGCAACTGGTCAAGGTTTGTCTGGTTAGCATGGTGTACGCATTAAACTCGCAATGTAACGGAAGTGACGTATATACGAGTCATTATTGAAAAAGAAAAAAACGCAGGGTTGTTGATAGCCTGGCTAACGTCAGACCTCGTCTCATTGAGACGTGGTCAGGGAACCACATGTTAATTTTCTCGTATTTGAGGCGTGGTTTACGAATGCCCAGAGCCGTTTATTGGGCGCTACGAATGTCTATCAAATGCGCCTGTACGTAGCTCATAGCCAATCGTTTCAATTATACCAGATGACGTAAGTAGGGCGACAGAAATTCGACGAGGAAGAAGACGATGGGTCAGAGATTTACGTGTACACGATGGCGTTCAGCGACTAAACTACTTTGAACACTATCTAAGGCTGCATCGAAAGGTAACTTCGCGTCTGCTGCCATGTTGGATCCATAGATATAAACAAACTGCTTCGGTGTGTCGCATAGACGTCTTCATAGTCTTGCTGCTCCCTCCCCGTTCTGTGATTGGTCCCCTCGCTGAGGCGAAAATCTGGTCCATGGAATCCAGGCTGCCTAGCAGCGTGGCGCGCAAGGCAGCATGGGGAAACCCAGTCTAGGTTGTTGAATGGATGGAATCAGATCTGGGGTGCGTTTCCTGAAGCCAACTATGGTCTCAAGTTCCGATGAATTGTGTTGGAAATGACGGATCTTGCGATCATAATTGGCTTCGGGAAACTGAATGTGAGCTTGCAGTCGGTTGTAAGAAAGGGGCGGAGTTTAAGCGGACTAATATGTGCTTGTGAATACGTGCAATTCACCTTTACTCCAATAGGTGGCAATGTCTGATACACAATGATAAAGTGACGTTTCACTCATAATTGCACAGGCAGAAAACAATAGAATAGGAAGCATCATCAGCTATTTACTGCAGAGCAAGTACTAAACACAATCAAATATTAGTGTCACTGTCACTTGATGGTGGATATAAATAACACATATTTAGAAAATATATAGTGGAAAGATACAGTATATATAATTTCCATTTCATGCCGACTTTAACTCCTGCTGGTGACAATACTCAGTAACTGTGTAATTTATAGTTTTCTTTTAGTTTCTTTTGAAAATGATTTTGAGTACACTACCACAACAATTTTTCAGTTAATATTACCTGGATTTCTTGAAACAATCTGTCCTCCAGATAAACTTTTGATTCACATGCTGTATTGAAAAAAATAAATAATAATAATTATTAATTATTGTGTTTAATGGCAGTTGGCAAGCCAACCTAAAGTCAATCTCTGCCATCTGCCACTGGACTGGAGTGTGAAGTGCAAAAAAGCAGGGTCTTGCCTTTGTATGTGCTGGGTGAGTACTCGCATTGCTACTTAACTTGTGTTTTAACAATTTATGTTTTTTTTTGTTTGAGCATTAAGTTTTGTTTTTAGACATCCATTGTTGTTGCATTTGTGGACAGTAGTCATATTTTGCAGATTGTTTTATTATAGCTCACTGTAAATATTTTTGCACTGGTACTAACTTTTATAATATAATGTTGGTGTTTTTCCATTTGACCACTCTACAAGTCATGTGACATTTATGGCTCAAGTGATTGGCTCAAAAACCTGGATGAGCAATTGAGTGCAAAGATGTCATCATGTACTTCTGCCATTGAGATTAATAAGAATGCTCACGGATCGCTTTATTCAGGTATTATAGACCTCTTTTTGATGTGTCCTGTGTGCAGCCTATAAGCTTTGTTATTGTTTACTTTTAAAAGGCAATTAATATTCCGCTCATACCCTAATGTTCTGGGTTTGGCTTTTAATCGTTCTCATATAGATTCTGTAGGGCTTATTTAAATCAATAAATGGCTGCAATTACGCATGAGAGCCGATTCCAATTGATTCACACCTTCCCCTCTGGGCTATATTTTATACAATATTCACTCATTTAGTTTCATTGTCTACAGAAAGCGTGCCGTTTTTCCCTCACATCAAATGGCATTTTCATCTCATTGCTGATGTAGGATTGAAAATAATCCAAGATATTTGACAACAAAATATATTTGCTTTACTGTTTTCCACCCCCTCTTTCTACCACAAGGACCATTTGGAGTTCCCAAAGGCACAGAGGGGCTGATAGTGATCAAGGCCTGTAGGCCAAGATGTGCACTTTGGGGGTCTATGAATTGTCACACCTTTAGTACGGTAGGGGAAGTTGTAATTATCTGTTTGGTCAGCTTGAATGTCTCACATTTGGGTTTTAGTCACATGGTCAGGGAAAAAAAAAAAGATTGTAATTGTGGCTCTGTCTCTTTGGTGCTCTGGCTCACTTATTCTCTGGGTCCCTTTCTTGGGGTCTCTCTCTCTCTCTCTAGAGAGAGAGAGAGAGAGAGGCATTTTACATGCTGGGTAAGATTAATGGTATAAGTTATCATCATCTCATACATCTATTTTGTAAATATTTTAAGTGTAACCATATTTTGTCATTAAACCTTTTCAATTACAAATAATGTGCTAAATAGATGCATTTTGCAATTGCAATATTGTCACTCTCTATAGCAACGCTCTCCCACATATTAAGCTATTGTAACTGCGCTTATTTCCATCGTTGGTACAAGTAGCAGTGGGTGGAATAGACAAGAAATTTCTACAATCTTGCTAATAACATTTCTTTAGTCATTCAGCAGTCGTGCAGCCTGAACCCCTGTAGGAAATCCACCCTTACACTGACAACATCGGAGCGGTGACTCCTGTGGGCCTGGCCACCGTTCTTCAATGCATATTTCATCCCAGAAAGATTGTTGGCTGGTAATCCATTTTCCATTTTTATGGATACACTTAAAATCAGATCACTATTTGCATGAGTTATGATATGCCATAAAAGCTGAAAATCTCATACATACAAAATGACACAAACATCTGCTTTCACTAACAAACAAAACTCGCATCCAATCCAAACCAACCCAAGCTGGTCGATCTGACAGATAAGATCTGATTTGAGAAATAGTCCTGTGTTTTTAAATATGTTGTTTTTGTCAATAGCTGTTGCCAATAGACTGCTATCAAACCTGCTGAAGCATGTGTCTTTAATTAACTCCATTACCCTCTGTCTGTAAAGCTACTGCATCTGTCAAATCCTCAACCACACTTCTCTTTGATTGGACTCCACGTAAACCTTGAATACACCCAAGTGATTGTAGATGCATTTTGTAAAAGAGAAAGAATTTGTCAGTCGGAAATAAATAACTAAAAATGCTCTCAGGCCACGAATGTACATATTTGATATGCTTTGTCTAAAGGCAAAATGTCCCACATATATAACTCTTGCCTCAACATTGACTAATGCTTGCCTCTTCGTCCTGCTATTGTTGAGGATTTATGTAAGGAAACATGCTAAAAAAAAAAAAAATCATTTTTTTTTTGTGTAAAATATCTTTCTGAAGTACAAACCTAGGATTGACAATTAAATAATTCAGTTCACCCAAAAATGTAAGGTTCAGTTGAGTTGAGTTGAGTTGAGTTGAAAGGGTCCAGTGCTATTTTGGACCCCATTGACTTTCATTGTATGGACAAAAAGAACATTCTTCAAAATGTCTTTGTTGTTCTGCTGAAGAAACCCAGGTTTGTAACAACATGAGGGTGAATAAATGAGGTCAGAATGTTCTTTTTTGGGGGGTGAACTAACTTTGTATGTTTGTTTTTTTCTTTTCTTTTTCTCTGTACCACAATTCTCTGATTGCAGACAGTGGATACTCCTGACATATTCAGTGGGCAGGCATCTATCTGAGAGGAAATCAGGCCGCCAAACTCTGACTAAGCTCTCCTCCATCAAAGTTATATGCTAAAAGGGTACACAGCACCAAGTAACACAAGATGCTGGCTGCATTAGTGAAGAGTGCAAGCTTATCACTCAGTCCATTTGAGCATGCATCCTTACCTTTGCTTCGTTTGCACAATAGGTATGACAGAGTGTTAGATTACGAACATTTACACTTCCTCTGATGAACAACGGCTGTCTGCAGTCAAACTCACCCAGCCCATGAGCAAGAGACACCAGCACTTATTTAGCATGACACCACACATATCTCCCCACTCTCTTCGTGGGCTCAACCGGACTGCCTGCAACCTCCTTACAATGAATCATAATTAATTTCACACATGTTAAACAACTAATGAGCCCTAGTGCCTGAAGCCTGGTATTTCTAATTCCCAGAGGCTCAGATTACATACTGTGCTGAACCTTTGATGCCAGTGCTATGATTATGAAACGGACTGTTTTATGATGCATTAAAGAGGATATATATACAGGATTTATATGTATATATATTTTTATCAAAGCATGTCTTATTATGTGTTAATTAACTGCATTGTGCCATCTTAAGCTAAACAGAAATATAAAGGTCGGTCCAAGAGTCTGAAAACATGTTCATTCAATCATTCCTGGAAATAAGTTTCAGAGTTTTGAAAAATGAAAAGTTAAAATGAAAAAACGAAATTTAACAAAAGTTTTCTTTGTCGAATAAATGCTGTTTTGAACTTTCTTTTACTCAAAGAATCAAAAAAAAAAAAAAAAAAAAAAAAAAACGTTTCACAAAAATATAAAGCAGCACAACTGTTTGACATTGATAATAATAAAAGATAATTCTTGAGCATCAAATCATCATATTAGAATGATTTCTAAGAGATCATTTGACACTGAATACTGGAGTAATGATGCTGACAATTCAGCTTTGACATCACAGGAATAAATTATTAACATGTATTTAATATTACACAAAAATACCAGTTTTTGTGGTATTTTTGATCAAATAAATCAAATTCATTTTTACATATTTGTATATGTTAATATGGATTTTATTATAAATAAATAAAAGTATATATTTTATCTGAATTTATTTTGATTTAAATATAGGCTATATGGTAACAGTGTTGAAAGTTTGCTGTCAAGTTTGGCATTAGGATTAACACAAACTGTTTTAACGTCATTACAATACAAATACGTTCACTATTCGCTTTTGTAGAATAGCAAAGGCTCGTCTAAAAAGAAGAATGAATAAATGCATACATTCAGATTTGCATATCATGTGATGGAAGGAAATATAAGTATGAGCTCTACTGGATTGTGACAGACAGCTCTGGGTGTGTGCCTGATGGAAACAGATGTGAAACTTTGCACCGTTCAGATGGAAACTGCTTATTTTTAACTACAGGTGACAAGGCTTAGCTGTCTGTGTACCATAACACAGAGGAAACACATAATCCTTTCACTGCTTTTAAGTGCCTTTATCTCACATTCAGTGATATAGCCACAGGGTTATACAACTAGCTATGAGCAGCCTGAAAAAAGAACAGGAGAGGAAACGGCAGCTGATGTGTTACATAATGTGAATGCCGCCATGTAAAAGACGTGCAGCGTTTAGTGTTGCTCGACGGCGTACGGCTTGGCAAATCTCCTCACCTTCTGCTTGTATATTGACAGGCTTATTTTTAAGCTAAAGTTTGGGGACATCAGTGGTAAAATCACTGTGCTTGTCATATCAGCACTACCTTACGTAGCTGTTCATTAGCTACATCTGATTTGCGTTCGGTACTTGAGATGAATCAGTGAACACAGTAAACGTGAGTAGGTCACGAAGGCCCTATAGCGAACGACAGCGTTCTCTCAGGCACCTCTGTCGTCCTTTCCAAGAAAGTCAACGTGAATTGTGAGAGAGACCAGAGGACAAGATGATTAAATTTCTCCCTTCAGCCACACACACTCGAAATACAAGAGGGAATACAGCAAGGTCACTACAGACTCCACAGCTCATGTTTGTTTGTTCGTTTGGGTTTGTTTGTGGAAGTCGTCTCTCCCTCCCACGGTTTTCACGAGCGAGAAAGGTAGAAGAGAAGAGACGGGTAAAGGGAAACATCAGCACGTCTATGGGCATAATCAGTTACTATGACACTCTGGAGGATCAAAAGCAATGAGCTGCTGACTGTTTAATAAACTGGGAGCTTACGCTGCAATATGCTCTTAACTATGATTCATTACTGTCACTAGATCCTATATGAAAATAAAAGAGGTGCCTGAGGAGTCTGCTCGATTCCAGCCGCGCTAAATTGCCGTAAATTGCCTCCGCATTGCACGTCAAGACTTTGTAAGGAGTTCACTTTCACACTTTTCTTTTAAAGATCCAATTAAAAATACATGAAAAGAAGAACTTTAGAAATCCTCACAAGTAGCTAAAGGGGTTTAAAGTTTATGTATTGGAAGTATATGCTAATATTTTATTCATTAGGGGCTTTCGTATAATTACAAAGGTGGAATTTTAATGCTAAATAATCCAGATGACAATTCAAATACAGATGTCAGTCATGTTTCAAGTCGCTATGTAAATTAAATGTTCATGCTCAGTTTGCAATTAGTATTCAGAATCAAATTAGAGTGTATGATGTGGGGGAAAATGCTACAGTATTAAGAAACGTGGGTTCCCTTGAGATTGAGAAACGTGTTTGCTTGTGTGCGCTATATTATGCAAATTAATTAAAGCAAAAGTGTAAATTCGTATCCATATATATCCAATTTTTTTTTTCATGTGCCCTTGCAATCTTTAATCAGAATAACTTTCCCTCCCTCTTGCAGCATCCTCTCTTCTCTTCTCTGATGATGTGTTTACTGGCACGAGGGCGGGGCAACCTGTCACTCACATGAGATTGACCAATAGCAAACCACAACCATCAAATCAATTCCCAATGGACAAAATCAAGTCCCACCCTATATTTTTTCTTGTTCAAGAAGCCATTTCGGACCTCTCGGATATACGTTACTATAGGGAATAAAAGTCTAACACAACTTACATTTCATGCTGATTTGAAATGTATGATTTATGCATCATACAGTTTGCCATTAATTCTGCAAAATCAGAGAAGCAAGAAGAGAAAGTTCACCTTCAGAAGAAACTGTGTGTATTTGCTAGAGACTTTAGTGTGCCCTTGCCCTACCTGGGTCATGAGAGAAAGGGATTCTGGGAGTATAAAAGAAATCTGGGGTGAATGCCCTAAAACAGTTCTCACAAAATAAAGACTACACATTTCTCTAGTATTGCATGATCTATAATTCATTGTGCTGAATTCATTATCATTCCCATGACTCATCGCTATAGAGAAGCTGGATGGTATATGGAAAGGCTGCTGTCATAAGTAGTTATGAAAAAATGTATATTATGTAAAACGTCAATTACCCTGAAAAGCCTGTTGAAGTGTTGAAGTTGCACTTTTGATGTACATTATATTTATTCACGGTGCAAAACAGCTTGAGGCGCATCAAGACTGACAATCACATATGGAGACATCAAACTTCTGAAGATGAGATCTCCAACAACAAGTGAATTCAGAGAAACGAAAACGGATCTGAGAATTTAAAGGGGTCATATAATGGTAGATGCACTTTTTCAAGTTGATTGCACTGAAATGTCTGTTGGCAGTGCCTGTACACAACCATCCTATCATGATAAAAATCCATCCAGTGGTTTTGTTTTAATCTCCTTATATGTTTTCCCCTGTCTCAAATCAAGCCGTTCGATATTATGACGTCACAATATCCAACGCCCCTCCCGCGATTGTTGAGTGACAGCCGTGTTTCAACACAAGACCCGCCCTGAGCGAGCTGTGACAGCCTTCGTCATAGTAGTCCGCCATTGTTGATATGCTAGAGCAGATGGGGTCTAAGCTATTGTGGTGTTTCTTGGGTGTAATAACGAACACAGTGACAGCAGTCATACTGATGTTCCTAAATCCGAACCGCTGAAGATGCAGTGGCTGAGTTTGTTTTCGAAGGGAATTCCCCACGAATCACAATCAACATCAATGCTTTCATGTCTGCGCGAATCATTTCATCAGGCTGCATTACAAACGAGGGTCAGTACGTCATAAAGCTGGTTTTACTAAGAAGCTGCTCCTGAAAAAAGTATCTGTACCAACTATTCGTGTTCCTGACGCACCTCCAGAAGAAGTGAGTGAGTGTAACATTTTATTAACCTTTATATTAATCTTTGCAAATCGCTTGCTGCATGCTTCACGATGAATGCGGCTATTTTTACACTCAGGGTACATTACGGCATGTTTTGTATGTACGACGATCTCAATATAATTCATTATCCCATGTTTATAATAAAAAATGCATTATGGATATGGTGTTATTGTTTTTGAAACGTGTGCGCACAGAACAGAGGGGCGGGGCGAGCAGCTCATTATCATTTAAAGACGTATGCACTGAAACGGCTTAATGAAAACAGAGCTGTTTTTGACCAGGTAAAATGAGTGTTTTCTTACAATACTAATGAGAATTTTTAATTAAAGTATATTACAAACTTTTAATTTAGACCCTAAAGAATCATATTAGCTTGTACAAAAATGGCATTATATGACCCCTTTAAAGGTATAACTTTTATCCCTCTAGCGGTTAAAAAACAAAACTGCATGCATTTTGCAGAAGCACATTGTTTTGGTTGTGCTTCGGAGGTGCGGATGATGAATATGATTATCCTACTGCTAATAAAACATTCACTATAGGCTTAAGATATATAACCAGTATAGATGGGAAGGATCTCAAGCTGACTAGCTGAAGACATTACTGTTGCTTAACCAATTAATAATCACGGCACTTCTTTGAAAATAAATTCCAGCACAACACTAAAATACGTTGCTCTGTGTGTTTTAGAGTGAAATGCAGAACTGTGTTCAATTTACACACATTCAGCTCATGATCCAGTGATCAATCTCACTGTGACTTGGTTCACAGTAAATGCGAATTCTTACGAACTCCATCTCTGGATGTGCTGCAAGTTTAACATGCATTTGGAAACACATTTTGCCCTATAGGTTCTCTCTATTTACAATCGCTAAAGCTAGTAATTAAAGCTAATAGTAGTTAAAACTAATAATTATAATATGATTATTTAACCTTCATCGTAAAACTGTAAATAAATGTGTCACTATTTTTTTGAATTATCAACTCAATATGAAATATTAAATCTTGGGCTGTTACAACTCCTTGATTAAATTTGAGTCCTCAATTTAAAAAAATCCTCAATTGCAATTAACCAGTGTCAATTAACTGGCAAAATACCAGAAGTGGTGCATTCCACGGACAGAAATCCATGAATCGCATTATTAGATCGTTTTCTAAGGCTGCACGATAATTTAAAATCATAATATAGTGCTATTGTGAAATCACAAAGGCTGTGTGATTCAGTTAAATAAATATATGAAGAGGATGATGGGACATGTAGTGAACAAGACAGTGATTAACTGGTGACCGTGACAATGTGCTGTTTTCAATTCAGAGTGAAGAGTGAGTCTTTAATTACTTACATTATAATGGTTATTGATTACTTAGGTCTATTCTGATTACCACACACAAAAAAAAAAGTCAGATTAATCGTCAAAATAATCTACCGATTACTCGATTGCCAAAATAATCGTTAATGACAGCCCTAATTAAATCTCAGGCATTTTACATCTAAGGATTTCGGCTGACAAAAAAAGTCCCGTTCAGACGGGCGATCCATGGAGCCCAGTGTTTTGAACAAGGAACTAAACTCCAGGTTTGTCCAGAAGGACTGTCAGTTTAACAGCACATTAATAATTATCACTGTGACTGGAATGATGTTTGTCACATTGTTAAGGCTTTGTTAGGCACTGTTAGGATCACAGGTTCAGTGTCAGGTATGGATCTCTGTGAACTCCAGAGTTACTGAGGGAATTTCACCTTCATTGAGTTCAGCACTCAACCCTGAGGAGGTTCTTGCAATTAGCGCACTGCAATTTACTTTGGATTTAAGCATCTGTACATGACAAGTAATGAAATGAGATACAAATACCCTGTTCAAACAAGAGAAATACGTTATAACAACTGAGTCAAAACATGCTCAGATGTAGCAGAGATGCTTGTGGCATCTGTTGTTATGGGATGTGGAATTGAAGTTTCCTTGAGTTGTGGAGTCTGATTTAAGTGTTCAGCCAACATTATATCCTATAAGTGATACCTGAATTAAAAGTGAGTGATTTGCTGATGTAAAGTCTGTAATTATTAAGATAAACACGTAGAAACCCAAGTGCCCATTGTCATTTTACAGTTATGCTTTGAGTTGTTGCAATGTTGTTATGTAACTTCTTGATCCAACGATAGCGATCCAACGTAATCAAATCAACTGTCTGCGTTTAACTTGAGAAACCAACCGATCAGATTAAAAGCTGTAGAGACAGTAATTACAGTAGATGTTGTAATCATTGAATTTGTACAGATTTGCTTGAATGCAAGACTGTCTGAGCCTCAAATGGTCCATGAATATCACTTAAAGAAATTACTATGGTTGGTTGCTTTTCATGTTGATCAGACAACCCGTAAGGTTTCTGCCCAAAGCAAAGGCAATGTCTACCAAACTTTATGATGCCAGTCAAAAGTATGCATATGTGAAACTATCAAACCATTTACAAAATTACTTTATCCTTTATATATCATGAAATCTTCAGACATGTTTTTGAATGATTACACAGGTAAACTTTCCATGAACCTGAAGGAATAATCCAGGGTAAGTACAACATAAGCTGTATTGATTTTTTGCATACTGCCAGTTTTTAAAGAAAATAACTTCTGGTTGTTGAAAAAATAATGAAAATGTGACCCTGGACGACAAAACAAGTCACAAGTCACAAGACAAAACAAGTCACAAAACAAGTCACATGGGTAATTTTTTTTAAATTGAGATTTATACATCACATGAAAGCTGAATAAATAAGTGTATGTATGTGTAATGTATGGTTTGTTATGGTAAGACAATATTTGGCCGAGATACAACTATTTGAAAATCTGGAATCTGAGGGTGCAAAAAAATCAAAACATTGAGAAAATCGCCTTTAAAATTGTCCATTTATGTTCGTTATTGTGCTGCATTCACTCACAAAAATAAATGTTTTATCTATTTACGGTGGGAAATTTACTAAATATCTTCATGGAACATGATCTTTACTTAATATCCTAATGATTTTTGGCATAAAAGAAAAATCAATCATTTTGACCCATACAATGTATTGTTGGCTATTGCCACAAATATATCCGTGCTACTTATGACTGGTTTTGTGATCCAGGGTCACAAATGTGTTTCACAAATATTTGCGTCGCAACATTCCGATATGTCTGTCATGGGTTGGCTGTAGGCTACAGATATCAAAGGAAGACATACAAGACTTTAATAAACGCTGAGAGAACAAGAACACTACACAATGTTAACACAAGACCAAGAACTGAGGAAGACTGAAGGCTTAAACACTAGTGATGTAGTACTCGAGTCCGGTCTCGAGACCGATTTCTGCTTTCTCTGACTCGACTCGGACTTGTTCCTTCAAAGACTCGGTCTTGACTCGGACTCAGCATAGGCGGTCTCGTCCCCATCACTAGTCCACTAGAATACATACCACTAGAAAATTTTAATTTGCTCTGCATGTCCTAACTATGATTAAAAAAGTCAGGGTGGGCTTAACATGTTGATGACAGAGCAGCACAGTTGAAGCAGTTTAGAAAAATAGGCAGAAGATGATGCATGTGGTAGGGATTTTTTTAATGATAGTAAAAGCATAGTCCATATTAAGACGTTAAGACTAAACAATTCCCAATCTAGCTTAGTCTGTAGGCCTAACTGTTGATTAACTGGGGTGATATTAAATCATGAATATGAAAACTGACATGTTTTTATGGTCTTGGTCTCGACTCCTAAAGACTCGGTCTCGACTCGGACTTGCTTCTTCAAAGACTCGGTCTTGACTCGGACTCGACTGAATTTGAAAACCAACGGACTCGGTCTCGACCCTTCAAAGACTTGGTCTTGACTCGGACTCGGCATAGGCGGTCTCGTCCCCATCACTCTTAAACACACAGAAGATGATGATTAACAGAACAGGGAACGATCCGGGTTACTTGAATGTAACCCTGTTCCCTGAAAAAGAACGAGATGCTGCGCTGCTTAGCGGATTGGGAATGTCTTTAGTCGTGACCAGCTGTGAATATAGTGTGTAAAACGTCAATAGAATTGACCCGGAGGTATTAATAGCCTCTATCGGTGAACAGAACTACCTCCTTTTTCAGGGAACAGGGTTTCAGTCAAGTAACCCGGATCATTCCCTTTCAAAAGCTACAATCGATGCTGCACTGCTTAGCGCATTGGGAACGAGGTTACCCACGTCACCATGCTTGAAAGTGTCTGGACCCCTTACGGTTGTGTAGGTGTGCTCACAAGAATGCAAGAAGGCCCTAGACATTAGCTTGAGATGTTGACTCAAGGATATGAGAGCCCGGAGTGGCATGAACATCCAAAATATAAAATCTTATGAATGTGTGCAGAGAGGACCAGCCTGCCGCATCACAAACAATTTGCAAGGGGGGACCCCTTGCCAGAGCAGTAGAGGAGGCGACCCCCCTGGTGGAGTGAGCCCTTAGATCCATTGGCGGAACTTGACCGCGCGCCTCATAGGCAAAAGCAATAGCATCCCTGACCCAACGTGATATGGTCTGCTTGGTGGCGGAACGAGGCTATAGTTTGAGGCCCTCTGTTACTGCTCCCATAACAGACGAACAATTGCTTTGACTTACGCCACTGGCTAGTGCGGTGGACGTAGGCCTGAAGAGCACGGACTGGACACAGTCTGTGAGATCTCTCCTGCTCCGGTGTTGTAAACGGCAGAAGGCTCAAGGGTGACCGGATGTATGGTCGAGAAAGGAACCTTAGGCAGGTAGTCAGGATGAGGATGCAAAATCGCTTTCACCATACCTGGGGCAAAGACTAAGCAGGATGATGAGATCAACATAGCCTGCATATCCCTGTTTCTTATTAAAGAAGTCATAGCCAATAGAAAAAACATCTTTAGAGTCAGAAGTTTGTCAGACGCTGACTCTACAGGTTCAAAGGGGGTCTCAACCAGACCCTCGAGGACTATAGTTAAGTCCCATGAGGGGATCTTGGTTCTTACCGGCGGCCTCAGTAGTCTGGCCCCACGAATGAAGCGACCAAGCAGAGGATGTCTCCCGAGGACCGCCACTTCCACCAAGGCGTGGCAAGCCGAAAGAGCCGCCACTTAAACCCTGAGAGTGGAGGGGCATGTGCCTGTCAAGAACTTTTCCTGCAGGAAATCCAGAACTGAAGCAATCTGGCAGTTGACTGGATCTGCATTATGTGCTGTTTCTTTTTCTTTCACTTGTCAGACAGAGTGTAGATGAAAAAGAGAGATTTTTCTGCACACTGCCTAGCAAAAGCTAACTCCTAACAAGATCTGTAGCAGACATAAAGAGGTAAGAGAAGTTTTCTTGAAGCACACATACACAGACTGGTCTCTGAAGACAAAATACCTGACGATGCACCTGTGGCTCATCTATTTATAGCCTTGTGTGCTATATGCAATCGATTGTAGCTTGAAAGGGAACAGGTGAGACACTAATCAGGCAACTAATGAAGAACTCAAACGCAGTCAATATGGTGATTTTAGTTTTCAACTAAAGCGGAAACATTTTTATGCGTTTTGGCCGTTCATTTACTTGACAATGGCATTTTGGGGGCCTGAAAACGCACATTTTTGAAAACAGGTTTCAAAGTGCAAGCTTATGAAACTATACCATTATCAACTCCATGTAAACTACAAAACCGTGAATTTGCGAAAACAGGTAAGTCATGCGTGTTCAGTCTAAAGGCTCGTAGTGTTTCTTTACAAAGTGACACTGGCAACCACTGGCCTGGCAGCAGAATAACGCGTTTTTAGTCATTTTCAGGAATCCGTGTGAATGGGGATCGTTTTGACAACTTTGTTGTCTGTATGTGAAAAAAGCAAAGGAAAACCGTTTCAGTCTTTAGTACATCATTGTCGTGTAAACGTACCCTGAGACTAGAAACTAAGCAAGACAAAACAAAACGTGATCGTGACAATGTCAGGGACTAGCATGAGGATGCCACTTAATAAACATGCAAAATATAATAATGTTTTGATAAAGATTTGTGGATAATTTACGACTAAAATAATAAATATTTTATGAAATAAGGTGCTTCAGATTTCTGTTTATAAAACCCCAGTAAACTTGCCCCATAGACTTGGAAATCAAGCTTGAGTTGAACTTAAAGCTACTCTATGCAACTTTGTTTTATAAAAAATAAATAAAAATGTTATTAATAAAAGAGTGCAAAAATATATCTTCCAAACCATGCCTTTACTTTACCCAAATACACTTTGATATACATAATGATTAAAACTGCAGACTGCTAGAGGTCCAAAAGTTACATAATATATATTTAATGAATATTTGTGGATAATTTAGTCCAGTCATATACATTTTACAAAATAATTCATGAAAGACTGTTTCTGTTTTTAAATCCTCTGATACACTTACCCAGACTGAGACTTCCATTTATCGAATTATTTTAAGCCTTAATGCATGAATGTTTCGCCAATCATTATTACATATTCAGGTTTTTAGCGACCCTGATCTATATCTTACACAGATGGATCTCTACCTGTCACGATAATATAAAACGTTCCTGATTTTAGAGTAACAATTACAGCATAATATTTTGTTACCTTTTGGAGCTTGGAAGAGTTCAGTTTGAGCAGATGTTTTATATCATCATCATTGTCCTCGTCATTTCCCAGTACATTCAGCATCTGGCTCATATTCACCATCTCAAACATTCTCAAAACTAACATTTTCAACATCCACAAAATCAATATTTGATCGCTGAAAGCTTCTTCACCAGATCCACCATCAAGTGACAGTGACACTAATATTTGATTGCGTTCACTTGCCCTTCAGTAAATCGCTATGCCATTTCAAGTTTTGCTGATGATACTTCCTATTCTTTTGTTTTCTGCCTGCGGTAACTAGTATGAGTGAAACGTCACTTCATCATTCTGTATCAGACATTGTCACCTTGTGGAATAAAGGTGAATTGCACTTATTCAGTCATCTAAGATTGAATTATTGTTGTGCAGAAAAAATAAAAATACTCACACTGTTACACACCTCGGGTCATTAGTGACCCTATACAATTTATATATATATGTATTCTTTTATAATTTTATTTAATTTCTTGTTATATTGTTAATAATGAATTGATTGAGGAATACTGAGAAGGTTGATGTCTAAAAAAACGAATGAGGAAGAGGGTAGTGAATGAAATCCCGGGTCACTAAAGACCTGAAGTGTGCGTTTAAGGGTTAAAAGGAAATCAAGATTAAGTTGAAATATTCCTTCAAATGCTGTCCAGCCTGCGTGGATTTATTTATTTATTTTTATTTGGGGGCAAAAGCCAACCTGCCAAAGTGTCAAGGTTATGTTAAATGTATATATATATTAGATATGGACATCAGCAAGGACAGATTTTACGACATGAAAGCATATCCATGTCATTTAAAAGCAATGCACTTGTAAGGGCGAGACATTAATAAAAATATTTAATTGTTTTTGAAGAGACAGTGCTAATATGGCCTGATTTATTGTCTCTGTGAGCTCTCCTGTTCTGGTTCTGAAGAATTTAGCAGCTGCATCCTAATAGAAGTAATGAGAAATCCCTCTTGCTGACAAATCTATTAAAGCACCAATTTACTTTCCAGAGCTGCTGTAGGTGATATTTATGATGCAAATGTACGAGGGGGAGACAGAGCTGTCGACCAAGTCATTAACAGTAAATGTATCAGCATTTGCATTTTGAGTGTCTCAGTTTAAAAATGATTTTTAGACACCCTGAGCTTTTACCTCTTTTATATTCCCCCACAGGCTCAGTGGGGCAAGAAGCCCTTTAATGACAACCTACCATAATGTAGCTTTGCTTCGTGAGTGACAATGAGTTTTAAGGCAGTTTTCACACTTA
Organism: Rutilus rutilus; assembly: GCF_951802725.1. Lineage (NCBI taxonomy): Eukaryota > Metazoa > Chordata > Actinopteri > Cypriniformes > Leuciscidae > Rutilus > Rutilus rutilus. The sequence continues at coordinate 34,659,070 of NC_140209.1, read as the reverse complement.
AGCTGTTAAACGGCAGCTGTACTCAAGGACACTCATTTGCATATTATCACTTCACGGGTTTAAAGAAATATTCGACATTATATATACATTTATACAGTTTCCACATAGTGATGCATTAATTAATTCAACAGCAAGTGGGTGAATGAAATACACATTACAGCTATACGCATCATAAGAAATGTAATTCTTTGCATTTAGTATCTTTTACCATATTTCTGAAAATTATATTAGAGTCTGTGAACTCAGGATGAACAATAAGGAGTGAAAAATACCCAATTCAACATCACCTTAATCCCCATGACAGTTAATAGGGTTAATTGAAAAATAGAGAACAAAGACTCACACACCCCTTAGCTTTTCCGGCTAAGCTCGGAGAAATATTAGAAGAGCCTGAACTTATTTGTCCATGAATAAATAATGTCGAGGGCCGCTTATGAGGCCATCTGACTCCCCAGCCCCATATTAGCACTCAAGGGGCTATGGATCCTGATAAAGCGCTATTCTGCCTCCATTATAACTGCCTAAAAATGAAACTGTCCATTTAGAAAGGCACTGAGGAGATGGGGGACGGTTTAGCTGTAGTCTTATCGTGTGATATTGTTTGTTTTCTGATAAAATACATTTAATTTTTATTAAAGGAGTCATAATGTAGAAATTTCACTTTTCCACGAGAATCAATGTATGTTATGATTGCATAATGATTATACACTGGCCGGGAAGCCGATATTTAAAAGTGAAGCGTTTGTTTACCTCGGGGTTTGTAAAATAGGCCACGTGCACGCGCACGAAAAAACGAGATTTTGATTTCTTCCCCTTCTTGACGTCAAGACGGGGGAGGATATACCAAATATGGACACCGCAAACCTATGCCGCGGGAAGCCCGCCCCTCTCCCCCTCTCCCCCTCAGATTCAGTTTAGTCGACTCGAGAAAGATGGAGAAATCGAGTGCACACCTGAGATGCTCTGTGGGTGACTGCCACAAACAACATGCAAATGTGTTTTATCTACCAAAAACGGACGAAACTATCAGGGAACAGTGGATGAAATTCATTTTTAATGACGCTGTCCCAACAACTCTTTCAAGTGGCGTATCGTTAGGTGTGTGTGCTAAACATTTTACACCGGAATCTTTTACAAATTTGGGGCAGTATCAGGCGAACTTGGCCTCGAAGCTCCGTTTGGGAAAAGGTGCCATCCCAACCATCAGGGACTTGCCAGAAATTGAAAAGGTAAGACTGTGTTTTTATTGCTCTACTGTGGTTAACAAATAGCAGCTAACTGCTAATGCGGCTATTGTGTGTAACGTTACCTTCGAGGTAAACACGGGGAATGGACTCTACGAATGCTAGCCACATCTTTCGACTTTGTTTTACACTAGCAGCTACAGTAGTGACGGTACAGGAGTCCATGCTCAGTGGCTAAAACTGTTTAAATGCAAGTATGAAAACAATATACCACTAAACATTATTAGCCAAACTCATGCAAAACATGCAGTTTGAAAATAGCTTTCAGTTAGTGGGGCTTCTGTAAGAATGTATCTGGCAATGGTGTATTTTTTCTTTTTTCTTTGGTTGTGATTACAATTTCACTAACAATAAGTACCGTCACATTTATTGAGCTATTGCAGTATTTTGTCTATGTTTTTGTACCGCTTGGAAGTAGTCAAATACATTTTTTTTTGCATATGAGTCATTTTTTTTTCAATCAACGCGCCCCTCATTTGCATTATTATAATGACCGCCCACGACAGCCAAAACATCGCATCAGACCTCGCGAGACAATAATGCCTTTAGAAATAAGGGTCTGAGGTGCTCTGTGTTGATTTTTTTTCCACTTTTCTTTTTTAGAAGTGCCTAAAATACTATAATAGAGCATTTGGGTATCCAAGGTAACACAACATTATGACTCCTTTAAATTTGTTAAATACTTTTACTGGTCATGGAGCCAGTAAAAATATATCCTATAAATTGTACATAGGATAATTATATATATAATATATATATAACATTTCTTTTTTTATTGTCAAATTTGTGAGAAATATTATGTGGTTTGCCTTTAGAGGTCTAACTGCACTCTTCAATGTCAAAATGTTTGAGATGGCCAATCAAATCAAAGAAAGCGGGCTTTAGTGTTCACAGCAACGCAGTTTTTAATGGTATTAAAATAAATAAAAATTATTCTAGGCCTATTTGACAACTGTTTTACGACAGAAATGTTAAACGACTAGCAGTAATACCCAGTAATGTAAACTACTTGCCTTTTTGTCTAATTTCACTGTTATACTGAAAATAGGCAAGCCTGTCATTAACACGATTCAAGTATTCATAATTGAATATGATGTGACAAGAAGCATTTTTCCATTTTGCTATATTAAGTATTTGAATTATATTGAATTTATATTGATTTTATAAAACATATTATTCTAGTTGTTTTACTCATTGCTATAGTGTTGGGGAAAGTTACTTTTCAAAGTAATGTGTTACAATATTGCAATACTCACCTGTCTTGAAAGTTTGTTTTTTAATAACAACAACTACAACAAAAAGTTAGATTTTTGGCAAATGTAAATACATTTTTACACCAAAAGTGAAATGAATAAGCCTCAGACAGAAGGAAATGCAAATTTACACCTGTACAGTAGAGGGTGCAGCTCAAACAAACCTTTCAGCTGTGCTGCCATTATGGATTACAGAAGAATAGAAGAAAGTTCAACAGTCTTACTTCACAAATGTGATGTTTATCTAAAGTATTTTTTATTTATATGGTTAAATTGGATCATCGTAGGTCATCAGCAAAGACATTGGCTAATAAAGTTAGATTAAATACATAAAGTTTGTGTTATTTAAAGGGGTGGTTGATTATGATTTCACTTTTCTAACTTTAGTCAGTGTGTAATGTTGCAGTTTGAGCATAAACAATATCTGCAAAGTTACAATGCTCAAAGTTCAAAACAAAGAGAGATATTTGCTTTTAAAGAAATCGCTTAATAAGGACTACAACAAACGACTGGTAGGAACTATACAACATTCCTCCTGGGTTAGCGACATCACCAACCCTAAAATTTACATAAACCCCGCCCAGGAACACGATTTATAGATTACCAAGAAAGAATATGCAAATCAATGACTAGAAGTTAACTACACATAAACTACATAAATTCATCAACTAACCAATCAGAAACCTCCTGTTGCATTCTACATGTTGTCACTTCTTCTTGAATCTCTCCATCATTGTCTGAATCCGATTTGAACATAAAAGGCTAAAGGTTTTTGGAATTTTCATTGCATGTCTGTGTGAGTGCAAGCTGTTGAAGCTCCGCCCTCTGTGCGGGAGCAGCAGCTCATTTACATTTAAAGGAACAGACATAAAATGGTGCGTTTTTGCCCACCCTCAAAAATGTACAATTTTAACATGCTATATCAAAATATCTGTGGGGTATTTTGAGCTAAAACTTCACATACACACTCAGGGGACATCAAAGACTTATTTTACATCTTGTGAAAAGGGCATTATACCACCCCTTTAACATAATTATAACAGGTTTGTGTAATACTTGTAATGCATTACCCCCAACACTGCTCATTCCTTTAAATAAAGAATAGGCTATTACCATTATGATCTTTTAAATAATAATAATAATAATAATAATAAAAAGAGTTGTTCAAAACATGGTTACAGCCTTGGCTAATTGGCTGGGTTACACTTTATTTTAGGGTGACGTAGTTGCATTGTACTTACTTAAATAAGTACTGAGTAATATTACTTAACTACATGTACTTACTATATAATTATGGTTAGGCTTAGGGTTAGCTACTTGTAATTATACACAATTGACTGTTATTACTATAATAAGTAAATAACTATAATAATAAGTACAATAAGTACATGGGGTAACTATACGTCAGCTTAATATAAAGTGTTGCCGCTAAATATTTTTTTTATTTTAAACAACTTTGGACTCTTTACACCATCAAAAGGAGAAGTTAAGTTACCCCATTATGAGCAGTGCAAAGACGTATACATTACATGGCAAGAATATAATATGACAGGAAACAACAGCAACGTTTAAAAGAGGTGGTGAATTGCATAAAGAGAAAAATATGTTTACCCCAGCTATCAACCTTTGTTTGGCATTATATTAATCAAGTTGTGAAAGTACGAGGGCTGTAATATGACCTAATTGACAGCTGCAGAAGCTTCATTAAATCTGAGTGAAAGCTTCAGACGCAGCAATCAAACCAGTCGGCATCTGCTGTCATGATGAATGAACGTGCATGAACTCTCTGCGGTGATGCACATCAGCAGGGCTTATGAAATACTGTAATTATGTATGGCTGATCAAAAGCAAGTCCATCCCTCTTTCTCACAAACATGCATGCTGTCATGATTGTTGCATGACTCTCTGAAGGTGAGATTTGATCCTAAGTAACTGTGTTAGCTTGTTCTACATGCACTAGGCTTTTCAGCATATAAATGAAGGCCAGTGGAAACGCTGTTTGATTATTGATCATTCCCTTGTTTGAGAACCGAGGCAGAAAACTCTCCCCGAGTTACATACACACCAGGGTTTAATGGGTGAACGTGATTTCACCAAGTACAACATGTTCCTGGATCAACATTCTAATCAACCACTCAGATTTGAGGGACAAGTTTACAGTTTATATCAGGTTTAGGCTTACAACCAGGGTTAGGTGTTTCTACATCAGTGTTATTCACTATCATTTCCCTTTGATTTTAGGGATAAATTATGGGTAGGGTTAGGTTTAGGGGTGTGGATAGGGTTAGGACAAATTTTTCAGACAGGAATGTTGTTCCAGGATCAACAAAATATGTTGATCCAGGAACATGTCTTCCCCATTGTGCACCATTCAGAACCCAATTTAAAATATCTGGGAAGTCCAATTCAATTCATGAATTCAAATTCAGTTAGCAAACAGGAAGCCATCTTAGGAATAAGAAACTTCTGTCATCATTTACTTACCCACATGACATTCCCAACCTTATGAATTTCTCTTTTCTGTGGAACACCAAAGAAATTCTGAATACTGTGCTGTTTGCTTCTGTCCATGTAATTACAATGAATGTGATCTGAAGCTTTCAAATTGTTTCAGCAATCATTACTCAGTGTCACATGATCCTTCAGAAATCATTCTAATATGATCATTTGCTGCTGAAGAAACATTTCTGATTATTATCAATGTTGAAAACAGTTGCGCTGCTTAATATCCTCAGGATTCTTTGATGAATTCAAAAATCAAAAGAATAGGATTTATTTAAAATAGAAATTATATATATAAAAATATATAAATGTGTTTACTGTCACTTTGCAAAAAAAATCTGACTTGTCATTCTGGTTCAACATCCCGTGGGACGTGGGCAGCAATAATTCTTTAAAAAGAAAAAAATTTTGCCCACATCAAACTGTCTGACAATGACAAAGAAAGAGTTTGAGAATCATTTTAAATGAAAATCCACAGGATGTTAGATGAAGTGAAATAGATTGAGTATCAGTATCTTAGAGCAACTCATCCAGCATGAGGGAAGATAAAAATCATGTGGCATTTGAGCTCTGCTTAACGGCTGAGTACATGAACCCCAAATATCTATATTAAAATCAAGCTTGGGTTTGAATTGCTGAGATGGGGATCTCAGTCAAACACTGTGCCTTTGTTTCCATGCCAGATAAACTCTGTATTTGTTTCTACAGATAACATCAGACAGGAAAGAAAAGGAAATTATAGCAAGTCATTTCAAAACAAGAACAATGGCCCCCAAAATATTTTTTCTGCACGCTTACATTGTATTTTCCGAGCGTGTCGTCTTCCCCCGAGCGGGAGGGTTTAGAGGATGAATGTCCTGAAACAATCCATGATGATGAGGGTGTGAAGCAGGGGAGAGACTCATCAAGACCGCAGGGAGTCTAGTGTCCAGAAATCCCTGCAGGGGTCTCGGATTACCGCCCGTGTTGTTCAACTTTCTTACCCAGTGGGCTGCGGTGGTCTGGGAGGATGTCCCGCATCAATCTAAAAGCTGTCGACCCAGTTAACCTCATCGCACCACATGAGAGACACATCTCGGACCTCTTTATCTGTGGCCATGCTCTGGGTGGTTTGTTCCTGTTGAATCTCTACTCCACACATCACTCTACGAAGGTAATGATAGAATCACCCGAGGAAAGAGAAACTGACACACAGGAAACGAACAGTAGCGGAATGTATTCCTGGTCTGAAACAGCTGAGCCTATAACTCAACATGAAATCAAATACAGTTACTGGTCTTGCTGTGCACAAGTGATCAGTGCATGCTGATCCAAATTATAATAAATATAAAAAGTCCACCGAAAGAGGTGAGTGTAAGAAGCGTATATGTACAAAGTATCTACCTAACGTTAGCGTTTACAGTCAGAGGGGCAAGTAGGCTACTGGGCGTCATCTACTACAGTTCATATAGCTCACTCTGTTTAACGGATCAAGTCATGAATGGGTCGAAATGAAAGCTGTACTCCTTAATGTCACGATCAGCCACGCACTACATTTCCCACAATTCACTGCCTGGACTCATCTTCACTGATTGCATTCACCTGTGTCTCGTCACCCTGTTAGTCTCCCTAGCCTATTTGTACCCTGTTCACTCATTCACTCTCTGTGAAGTTTTGTATGTTGTTACACTGCACTCCTGAGCATTTCTTCATGGTTTCCCCGTTTCCCGGTTCCTGGATCCCCTGCCTGTTCCTCGGATTATTCTCCTGCCTCTGACCCCTGTCTGTGTTTCCTGGTTTGTTTGTTTGTTCGTTTGGACTGCTTACCTGTGTTTCGACCATTGCCTGTTTCTTGGATTACGTGTCTGGATTAAGCCTAATAAAGCTGCATTTGGATCTCAACGTCTTGTCTCTGAGCAGCTGCGTAACACTTATAACCACGGAGAAATTAATCGAAACATTTTAGCTGCGTTTGCCTATGTATTGTTCGTTGTTCATACTGTATTGTCTGTATTTGTTCTGTGATTTACGTTAGCAAAAAAAAAAAAAGTGAAAGAAAGAAATGCTTAATATTTTCTTCAAGGTTCTGTTACTGTATTAAAACTAAAATAAATGAATCAGATCTCCAGTGGTTTAAAGTGATATGATGAATTGGACTTATACTGGACATATACCGTTCTTCCACATTCCAGAAATGTAAATTACTCTAACTTTTTATTTTTAAGATTGACACTGAAAAAACGTATCTCATTAGAATTGGGAAGCTTTTGTTGTCTATCTTCAAGTGAAATAAAAATATATAATATAATGTTCACAGTCAAAAAAAAAAAAAATATATATATATATTATTCAAAATGTGAAAATAATTATGGACTTATATTGTTCTTCGTCTCAAGGCCTCTATTGTCAAAATAGCTGGCAACGAAAGTGAGTACATTCTAAGAGAACATGTCAAAACTGTGTCCAAAGGTTCAATATTTTGTGTGAGCACCATTGTTATAGCACTGCCTTAATCCTCCTGGCCATGGAGTTCACCAGAGCTGCACAGGTTGTTGCTGGGACCCTCTTCAACTCAGCTGGGTTCTTCTCCACCTTCCACTTGAGGATGCCCCACAGGTGCTCAATAGGGTTCAGGTCTGGAGACATCCTTGGCCACTCCAACACCTTCACCTTCAGCTTCCACAACATGGCAGTTGTCATCTTGGCGGTGTGTTTGGGATCGTTATCATGCCGTTCGGCCCAGTTTCTGAAGGGAACAGTACATGTTGGAATCCATGTTTCCCTCAATGAAGCTCAGCTCCCCAGTACCAGCAGCACTCGTGCAGCCCCAGACCATGATGCTACCACCACCATGCTTGACTGTAGGCAAGACACAATTTTCTTGGTACTCCTCACCAGGGCGTTGCCACACATTCTGTACACCATCTGAGCCAAACAAGTTTATCTTAGTCTCATCAGGCCACAGGACATGGTTCCTGAAATTCATGCTCTTGGACAGGTTGCTTTCAGCAAACTGTTTGCGGGCTTTCTTGTGAGCCAGCTTCAGAAGAGGCTTCCTTCTGGGACGACGGCCATGCAAACCGACTTGTTGCAGTGTGTGGCGTATGGTCTGAGCACTGACCAAGCTTCTGCACCTGACGCACAGCATGAGGACTCAACTTCTTTGACTGACCCTTGCGAGGCCTGTTCCGAGTGGAACCCGTCTTGGAAAACTTCTGTATGACCCTGGCCTATACTGTAACTCAGTTTCAGGGTGTTACCAATCTTCTTATAGCCTAGGCCATCTTTGTGAAGAGTAACAATTCTAATTCTCAAATCCTTAGAGAGTTCTTTGCCATGAGGTGCCATGTTGAACATCCAGTGGTCAGTATGAGAGAATTGTACTCAAAGCACCAATTTTAACTGCTCTAATACAAGATACACAAATTTGTATGATCCTGTCAAGCAGACAAAAACCTGAACATGATGAATAGGACGTGGCTTTGCATGGTTAAATGACGTACAGCTATTATCACTTAGAGTGTACTCACTTTTGTTGCCAGCTATTTTGACAATAATGGCTGTATGTTGAGTTATTTTCAGAGTATAAATATATACTGCTATGCAAGCAGCACATTGACGACTATAAAATATATCCAAGTTTCATTTCTATAGTATTATCCCTTGAGAAGATATACTAAAATGTTTGCTGAAATGTGAGGGGTGTACTCACTTTCATGAGATACTGTATATATATATAGTCATTATAAGCATTTCCAGGACTAATTAAGATTTTATAATTTCCAGGTCTAGAAAACACAAACCTAATCTAGAAATTCCTTATAAGGTCAGGTTTTCCATGCAGTATATCCATGCAGTGTTTAGTTGTTTAAGCTTATTTTAATGCTTGCTTTGTCTTATTTTCAAACATTTTAAGTGGCCTCCTTGGTAGTGTGCTAAGGCTTCCTAATGGGTCCCGCTGGTTGAAAACCAGGCATAGTTCCCCCCAAAATGAAAATGAGGTCATCATTTACTCACCCTCATGCCATCCATACATAGCCACGTTTCCACTCTCAGGCCAAAAGCAGGCGTGCTTGTCCGTGCCAGGGCTAGTCGCATTTCCACTGTCACTTCGGGGCTTAGTCGGGCCTCGTCAGGGCTTCCTCTGGGTCAACGGCCAGGGTTTTTTGACAAATACCTTGGTACAAAGCAGGCCAACTCGGGCTTGAGGAGTGGTTATGAACAGAGGCGGAGTCAGGAGACGGCAGCACCGGATGATTCCATATACCAGCTAACATCATAAAGACTTTTCAAATCATTTTAGCTCAAAACTTACGATCATGTTTGAATACCTTCTGTTTGTTATCCGATGTGGGTTCTGATCACCATATAAGGCAAACATATTTATACGTGATGCAAAAGACTATGCGCGCTAACCCTTACCAGTAAACATGGTATGACCACTTGATAAAATCAGACAAATCATATAGGCTATCACAATCATGTTTTTATTTTATCTGTCAGTAGACTGTGTCTCGTCTATTTATACCAGACTGTCTGATATCCATATTTAGCTCCGCATATGTCATAAAATTAAGCAACTTATTTTCCGGGTGCTTCCTCTGTTGCTCTGACTGAAAATATAACTATAGGCCATTGGGAGAGGGTGCTAAAGCTCCTCAGGTCGAATTTTTGGTGGCATATTTGTAGAAACTATTCTACTATTCTTTCTAAATGTAATGTAAATAGGCCTATGTCTGTAACTACAAATAAACAGAAACAGAAGCGACTGAATAAGTAGGCCTAAAGTAGACTACTTTATTTCTGTGTGACTAATGTGCAATCTTGATACAAATGAATGAATTATGATCAATGTATCACTTTTATTGTAAACCTGTGGTAAAACATCAATGCTTGGGTTTTAAATCTCGAAGTAAACAACAAAAATGGCAGCAAATGGTCGCTTTTATCATGTTTGTTTTGCGATCTAGCCAGTTTTCAGTGATTTTTTTTTTCTGATTAGTTTTCTGATAAAACGTCCTTTTGTTGGTGAAATGATGGGTTCGTGTGACGTTGTTCCAGAGATCGAGGCATTATGTGCGGGTTTCAGTGAAGCGCTGCGGAGTTTCTGGCCCGACAGTGGAAACGCAGCATGGTTTTGGGCTTGGTGCTACAGGCTTATTATTTAGTTCTAATAGCCCGGCACGGTTTAAAGGCCTGGCTCGCACTGTCCCGACAGTGGAAATGCGGCTATTGGAAGTCACTGGGGTCCAAAACTGTTTGGTTACCAACATTCTGTATTTTGTGTTCGAAAGAAAGTGAGACAGATTTGGAATAACATGAGTAAAAGATGTTGTTGGTAAAAGATGACGGATTTTTTATTTTTTAGTGAACTATCACTTTAGGCAATGACACAAGAGCAAAAATGCTGTGATTTCATTCTACTGCATGAACAAGAAGTTAATATTGAGAAACTGTGAACACACACAAATGGAGTGATACAAACTATGATACACAATCAAATTCGAGGACTTGAACTTTATAAGCTATCAGCAATAATAACACATAGATTTGGTAATATGTCGGGTTGCTCTTGACCTTCAGCCTCTGTGTCCAAATCAAATTTCCCAGCAGGAAGAAACTAATAAATAAATAATGCCAAAATATTCCTCACCACAATCAACAACAACTCCAGTCTGGCTCGATTTTTATGTGTTATCAATTCCCGAATGGACAAAATCAAGTCCCACCCACTTTTCTCTTGCTGAAAATCTGTTCTCACTTTTATGTTACCTTAAGTGATAGGTGAAAAATATAGTAGTGAAAATAAAGCAAAAAGAGAGCCACAAATGTGTTGCACAAAGCACACCAAAAACTTTTCACAGGCACATAATACAGTCTAATGATCCAAGATCTAGGCCTTCAAATAATCTTTATAAAACAGAAAGCCTCTGTAATTGGGCTCCACAAAGCTGTAAATACGCTGTTGCTCAGGCTCTTTTTGATAATCTGCAGCTGTAAACAGCATCACATTGGTGACCTTTAGCAGGGTTTGTTGTGTGCATGTTAAACCCAAGGTCCTCTGCCTCTCACTCTGATGCTCCTATGCTTGGCTCTGAATAGTGGCCCTCTATGTCTAGCCTTGGAGGAATCAATTACTATTGATTTTCTTACAAAGTTCTGTTCACTCTCCAGGGCCAAGTCAGAGAAAGGGGACAAAGGGGATGAAAACCACTGGTGAATTACTAAAGTAACCAGCTTTACTGTGGGAGAGAGAAATTATTGAGTGTGAACAAGAAGAACACAGTACGATGGATAAGGTAAATGTACATAAATGACGCCATCTGTGCTGATTAAAATTTCTTGTTGTATCGGAGTGGAGCGTAACCAAAGGTTCATCCATGTGGCTGCTGTCTACTTCTCTTTGTAAAGTCATGGGAAGTGATCCAGACAATGTCTGACTTCTTGTACGATTGGGGAAACCAAAGGGAACCGCAGCAGTGTGCAAGCATACTAAAAAGAGCTGTAGTTCTCAGCTGGCAATAACATGGTCTAGTTAAAGGTATATTTCACTCCCAAAAAAAAAAAAGACATTTACTCCCCCTCATGTTATTCCAAACCTAAGACTATTTAGAAAAATGTTCACACTGCTCTTTTCCATACGTTAAAAGTTAATGAGGACCCTGTAGTTCTTGTATCTCAATCATTTGCAGTCAAACTTTGTGCCTCCTAACCCTGCGGAAATATCCATGCTAGACAAGCACTACTAGCATAAACCAGCCAAGACCAATTTAGGCTTAAATGTTAAGTGAAATAAATTATGCAGAATAAGTATCCAACATAAGAATCATCATAATTTTTTGGGGTCAATGAATCAAATAGGGAGGCAGCGAGTTTGTAACCATAACTTTACAAAAGTGTCCAAACAGAACTTACGGTTGATCGGCACTTCCTGCAGACAGGGGTATAACACCTCGTCTTTTTTACCAAATCCCCCCAAAAAGTAATTTTCACCCAGTGCAGGAGTTTTTTTGGGGATTTTGTAAAAAAGCCGAGGTGTTAGATTACTCAGTATACTTAAATATATAATTAAGGCCCATTCACACCAAGAACGTTAACTATAAAGATAACTATATTAGCGTCCACACCAGTGGACGACATCGTTCTGTTTATTCTAAGCGCATGCTTGTCTGCTGTTTTAAATGCTCGTGCTCAATACAGCAGGATGGATTCTGATTGGCTGGCACTATTTTTATTGTTCATCAGCTGGATAAATTAGTTCTGAAAGTGATTCCAACGATAATGTTTCTTTGTGCCGTTATCGTTACAGTTGTGGTGTGAACTTTTCTATTCTTTAATATTGAGAACGTTTTTTAGAACTATATCTGTATCAGTATTGGTGTGAAAGGGCCTTTACACTAACAATGACTCCTCCAGTGTAAGTAATCAGCAATATTTTTAAATGTATACAATGTTTAATAGGGAGCCAGTGCAGTGTTGACAGAACTGGGCTAATATGGTCATACTTCCTGGTTCTGGTAAGAACTCTAGCTGCTGCGTTTTGGACCAGCTGTAATTTGTTTATTAAGCGTGCAGGACAACCACTCAGAATAGCATTACAATAATCTAGTCTTGATGTCATGAACGCATGAACTAATTGTTCCGCATTTATCAATGAGAGCATATGACGTAATTTAGATATATTTTTAAGATGGAAAAATGCGGTTTTACAGATACTAGACAGGTGACTTTCAAATGAAACATTGGTATCAAAGAGCACACCCAGGTTCCAAACCGATGATGAGGACTTGACAGGGCAGCCATCAACTGTTAAAGGGGTCATATAATGGTACATGCACTTTTACAAGTTGATTGTACTGAAATGTGTGTTGGCAGTGCCTGTACACAACCATCATAAAATGATAAAAATCCATCCAGTGTTTTTTATTTTTATCTCCTTATATGTTTTCCCCTGTCTCAAATCAAGCTGTTCAACCTAGTGACGTCACACGGTCAGACGATTGTTTATTGACAGCAGCGTTTCAACACAGACCCGCCCTCGCTCGTGAACGAGCTGTCATCATAGTCTGCGCGTCATTGTTGATACGCATATGCTGGAGCACTGTCTATGAGCAGAATGGCGTCTAATCGATTGTGGTGTTCTGTTCTTGGGTGTAATAAGGAACACAGCAGTCATTTTGATGTTCCTAAATCCGAACCGCTGAAGACGCAGTGGCTGAGTTTTGTTTTCGAAGGGAATATTCCCCACGATCAACGTCAATGCTTTCATGTTTGCGCAAATCATTTCACACACCAGACTGCTTTACAAACGAGGGTCAGTATAAAGCTGGTTTTGCTAAGAAGCTGCTCCTGAAAAAAGGATTGGTACCAACTATTCGTGTTCCTGCTGCACCTCCAGAAGAACTGAAGTGAGTGACTGTAACGTTTTATTAACCTTTATATTAATCTTTGCAAATCGCTTGCTGCACGCTTCATGATGAATGCAGCTGTTTACACTCAGCGTACATTACGGCATGTTTTCTATGTACGACGTTCTCAATATAATTCATAATCCCACGTTTATAATGAACAACGCGCTATGGTTATTGTGTTATTGTGTTACGGTGTACGCACATAACAGAGGGGCGGGGTGAGCAAAGCTCATTATCATTTAAAGACACATGCACTTAAACGGCGTGCTGAAAACAGAGCTGTTTTTGCCAAGATAAAATGAGTGTTTTCTTACAATACTAATGAGAATTTTTAATTAAAGTATATTACAAACTTTTAATTTAGACCCTAAAGAATCATATTAGCTTGTACAAAAATGGCATTATATGACCCCTTTAAATATTCTAGGTTATTACGTGAGGAAGTTTTTTGTCCAATAATTAGAATCTCTTTTCAGAATTAAGTAGTAAATTACTAGTCATCCAATTTTTTATATCAGCCATACATTCCATTAATTCTGTAAATTGGTAAGTTGATATTACTCATGCAATATCTCACACGTAAATGCAAATTAGATTTGAAACATTTATGGAAAATTCCAAGTTAATCAAATAACTTTCTAATACAAATAACTTCTGTTTTTCAAACACAATGCTATCATAGCATCAAAGCTTGAAATATAGCACAGAAATTTTACCGTTTTATAACACCTTTACAGGTGTAGCTCAACAGCATCTGTCTCACTTTCACATATAAAGGTGTCCTATTGTGCCCTAGTTGTGATTTTTTTTTTTTTTTTGAGGTGTACACAAATATTATATTATGATATATAGTGATTCTGTTCAATAAAATATCTCCATTTGGAGTGGACTTAGAGCTTTGTAAACTTGCAGATCTTTTATGTTTAAACAGTAACATCACACACTAACTAAAGTTGAAAAAGTGAAAAAAGCATAATAGGACACTTTTAATGAAAAAAAAAAAAAGAGAGAAAGTAATGTGTTTGTGATGACATGAGGGTGAGTAAAGAATTTTCTGCATTTTCATGTTTTTAGTGAACAAACCCCTCATCAAAGGTTTTCCAGATAATTTAACAGCAATTATTGTTGGTCACATTGAAACAATTCTCACTTTTTCCTGTCGCTCTAATGAGACCAATGCATTATCTTTCTTAGCGCAGTCGCGGTTAGAGGTCAGCATGTGCACCAATGTTGATTGGTATTCAACACATTTTTCATCATTTCATCGTCCCTCTGCCCTTGAATATAGAGGCACGGCGTAAAACGAAAAATTTGCATCTCAAAGGTAAATAAGCATAATTTGATGGTCTTGTTTATTTTCACGGCCTTCACTGAGGTTAGATGTGAAACAGTTGGGAGGATTTAGGAGCTTTTTTGAAAGGTTTGTTCCCTACGTCTCACATCTGGCTACAGAAGAAGATATCCTGATCGTGTTAATTGTGCAATTAAACCACTAGCCAGGTAAGTGCATACTTCACAAAAGAAGGAAAAGAACTAAAGCGCAGGGCTTACGAAGAAGATTTAAGGCTTTTGTTTCAGGGTTTGAGGGATGCGGACTGATGCCATAGACACTGGAACACTGCAGGGGAGTAGAGGAAGTGACAGATGATATCACCTCGCGGACTGAGCTCCAATAATGGCCTGTGAATGACTCACAAACCTGCCGTAATTAGCCAACACAGTCGGGCTGAATGGCGATGAACAGTCTTCATCCGGCCTGTAAAGACCGGAGCACTGAGCAGACTGCAGAAGGAGCAGGGGAGGAGTAGAGTGTGTGTGGATGGCAGACGGACGTTAGAAGTTAAGGAGGTATTAGATTGTGATCATTGTCAGCTGGGTGTGGGATTCGCAGTGATGCGGAGGACACAAATGTTGGATGAAATGTGAGCTGCCTACTGGTACAAGGGGTAAATGTTCTGCTGGTCAGTTTTGTTGGAAGCTCCACATTAGCTCCTGCTGGCAGATGTCGTAACTGCACCATCTGAGGGCAAAAAGTATCTTTCTCCACTGACGGCATTTCTAAAGTAGCTGTATTCTGATTAAATAACTTTTTGAAAAATCTAATAGTCTGATTAAGTATATTTGTTAAGCAAATATAGTCTATATTATATATATATATATACACTTATAAAGATGTATTCATTATATGACATTTTAGTGCTGTCAAATTGATTAATGGCATCTAACAATCCAACATAAGCATTTGCATGCACACATGTAGGTGTATATATATATATATATATATATATATATATATATATATATATATATATATATATATAAATACACACACACACACACACACACACACACACACAACTTTTATGTTAGATGCCATTTAACGTGATCAATCGATTTGACAGCACAAGTCAGTTTGTATGTAAAATGAACCAAAATGATGAATATTGCAATTAATCAAAAATTTATATAAAAAATATTTGGCCTAAAATTCTGCTACACAGTTCCTGTTTGTATCATTGCTCAAATATTTTAATGCATGTCCTCTATAGTGTTTTAATGTGGTTTAAATGTTTTCAGCCATTTTCAGGGTGTGGCTATATATATATATATTATAATTAGTATATAAAATTTAAATAAAAATTGATATATTAGTATATCAAATCGATTAATCGCATCTAACATAAGTTTGTTTACATTACATACGTGCATGTATATGTATATATATATATATATAATGTCTGTGAGGGTGTATACTGTTTACACACACACACACACATACTGATATATATATAAAATATGTGCCTAATAATTATATTATGTGTCTGTTGTCTAAAAATGCTGTCGGGCATGCAGCCAATAGGTATGAGTTTCCAAATCTCAAACTAACAATAAAAAAAAAACTAACTTTATGGCAAAACAAAGTGCCACAAAGAACAAAACTTTTATCAACGATGTTCCTCCAATCTGTAAATCATTGTATTAAATAGTGCAAAGAGCACTTTAGGTGAGCCTCTCTCTGTGTAAATTAATATCGCAGATGTTAAATATTCAGCATTGCATTTGCACTTCACATCTGACCCAGGACACTTGCCAGTCCTCAAAAATAGCTGCTAATGATAACAACACTCAAAAGAACAGAGCTGTTCACGAACACAAATTGCTGTCAGAATCTGAGATGAAGAGAGAGAAAAGGAAAGGGATGCTGATGATGCTGTATATTTAAAAAAGGCAAACAGAAAAGACGGGAATAGAGAGGAGGGCGTTTGAAATGCAGCACATGGTAATGTGTTAGGTTTGCCGGTGCTTTTGAACACCTTGCCGAATGCCGATGCAGTTTGCTTAAGAGAGCTTTCATCTCTGCTGAGCAATGTGAAAACTGAGTGAAGTTAAGCTAAAAGCAAACAATAAATATTGTAGTTGTCCCTGGAGGTTTAGGGATGCTGAGAGAGGAATAAGCCCTCAGAAATGTTTGCTCGGGTTCACGTGTAGCCTATATCGAGGCCTCAAATGAAATAATAGCCTCGCTTTTTCTGCAGTGCAACAGCATATGGGCCGCTATTCAAGCAATCACGCAGAACACGAGATTACAAATGTAAACATGCACCTGCTATGTGAAAACTTGAAAACATTTGAGTTTACAAACTAATTTAATGTGAATGACACATTTAGCATATGAGAGCTAGCTGATTTTGCCCTCAAGGCTTGATTTTATCCAACCAGTTTACATACACTTAAAGGGATAGTTCACCCAAAAAGTATTTACTCACTCTCATATTGTTCCAAACCTGTATGAGTTTCTTTCTTCTGTTGAAAACACACAAACAAGATACTTTGAAGAATGTTGAAAACCAGACATTTGATGGTAGCCATAGTGTTTGGCTCGAGGTCATGGTGCAAAGGACCCTAGGTTGATTTTACTCCGAACCATCCCTTTAAGACATGACTAGCCTATGTTTACATTAATATCTCACCCACGAATGATTCATTTGGTGTTGGCCTTCACTAAGAGCACTTCATCAAAATTTAAATAGCGGAGTTAATCGCCAATTTTCAGAAGTTAAGAGAAAGTAAGGGACAGTCTCACGAAAAACTGACTGTTTTACACCCCAACACCTTTCTGTCACAGCCTATTTTCAAAAGGAAGGTGGCAAGCCCCATCTTGTGGTCAACATTGGATATTACAGTGCTTGAAAAAAGTTCAAAACCAAGCTAAGCAAATACAATGATTCAAAATAACCATTTCGAGTACATATTTGAGGTTAGACCTCTAACACAGGTCTGTTTTTTAATCATAATTCAACCGCCAACTTACATTGGGGAGATAATGTTATGAATACAAATGATTCTTCAAAGAAATGCATTCTTTAAAATAAAAAAAAATAAAAAAACATTAAAAATAAAAGTGCATACACATAACAAAACATACAAATAAATTAACAAAAAGCATTTGACAGTCTCATGCAACCAAACATTTACATGGTTTATTATTATTTTCCTCTTTTGGTTGACCTAGACTGACATTTGTATAATAAAATGATCACAGCCCAGTTATAAGCCCACCAAAGCGGGTACCAATACATAAAAACTGCTCTGGGCCGAGAGAAATCATTCCAGTGTGTAAACCAAGAGCAAGCATATCATGTCATAAGACTGATACAGCTTCATAATAATTATAAAGTCATCCGTCCTATCTAAACGCTTCATATTAGCACTTCAGCCATTGAAAATATCCCATTTACAATAAGACTTGGGAGGGTAATAGCACTTCTCTGAATTCATGGTCCGAGAAATTCACAACTTAAGACATGGAATGACATGAAAGACAAAATGAATGTAGTGTTTAGTGTATCAGCATTGCAAGCGATGCAGGAATTGTGTGCACTGAATGAATGCTGATGATAAAGGTCAATATTAGATACAACACTCTCTACAAACTACATGTGAAAGCATGACCAGAACACATTGCGCCAGCGAAATGTGAAAAATAAAATAAAAAATATATATAAAAAATATACAAAAATAAATTCATCACATGGAAACAGGGAGGTCATGCCCTAAAGAACAGCTTATGAATTAAAATAACAGTATTAATAATAATAAAAAAAGAGTGTATAAAAGAAAAAAATAGCGTGAAAATGCAATGCCAATTGCAAATTTTTGAATACATATGGTTAAAGCTAATTTATGCTCTCATATTACAATATTTATGAAATCAAAAAAGTTCGACAAGTGTGCAAAAAAGCAATTAAAAAACGGAAAATTCATGCTGTTTTCGTTTAAAAAAAAGCAGACATTGATAACCAGACTCGTCTTGTTTAGCAACAGTCACTTGCATAGTTAAGTGCATGCGTCAATGTAATCATGCAATACCGCTTTGTACAAATACTTTTTCAGTGCACACATAATATGGGCCTGTCGCAAAAAAAAAAGGAAAAAAGAAGCGTGCTACACATTAGGTTCATTGCTAAAGTATCTATTTTAAGATATAGTGTGCTAAAAGGGAAGGGTTTTTGAGACCGAAAAGCAGCATGAAAATGAGAACGGTTCAACAGTGGCGTCAGCACCACTTGGATTAATGTTTTAATTACAGGGCAGCAAGCTGAACAGTGGCCAACATAATGACACCATTATGCTAATGTAACAATAATGACTTGTTTAACCTTATATTTCTCCTGTCATATATAACATTTTGAATGAGTCCAAATGAACTTGTCTGAGCTTACTCGAGATGGAAATGTATTTATGCCGTTGACAAGTAAGCAAAATAAAAAGGCCTTTCTGCAGAGCCATTTCAACTGGGTATTAAATCTCAAACTCTTGGCACAAAAAATTTTTTTAATTTTTTTTTTTTTTTTAAATGAAACCCCATTATCGTGGTGGGGCATTACAATCCTGAAAATTATTTTGATTTACATTGATTAAATGTGTTTCATTACTATTGCATATGCACAGTATTTATCTTTTAAATAATTTTTCTTGAAAACACCAACATTCCCGAATAGAGAATGTCAATATATCTGTTCTCCTATAAAGTGTTGAAAACTATTGCACTGGTTGTCCACAGATAAATATGGAGATAAAAACCTTAGCAGGGTTCAACTCCAGCTCACTCAAGCCCAAATGAAAACTGCTCACATATATCGGCATTGGATTTGGCGGGCATGAAATGGTTCAAGTATGATTATGTGGCTTTCAAAATTTCATTATAAAAACAAAGATTTACAAAACAATTTCATGCAGGGCTTACACTGCCTCCATTAATATTCCGATAAAGAGATCACAGCATTTTGCTGGAATAAACTAAATAGATTGAGTTTAAAGATTGTCCTCCACTAATTTACCAATCGAAAGATCACATTCACACAACAACAATTCAGCTATCGGCACATTTCTAAGGGCAGTAATGCTACTTGAACACTTGTAACTGCTCTCGTGTATAAAAGGATAGAGTAGGGGTAGGAGAGCAGCCTTTAAGAGGTACCAATGAGATTGTTCACTGCTGAACCCCAGTAAGTCTACAGCTTCAAATGCGGCCAGGTTTCATGATGTTACTCTTCTCGATCTCATACTGTATCAGTGCCAGGGGAACACTGGACTGTAAATAGCACCAAGTGTAGATGTGGAGTGAATTGGTACAGTACTCCAAGGAATAACGCAAGAATCTAATTTCATCATAAGTGACTTGTCCAAAGAAAAAGGAATGGTACCAAGATAAAAAGTATTGTACATATTGTCCATTACATCTAAGCATTATTCGAGGGAGAAAAAAATATATACAAAGTGCTAAGTTAAAACATTCCTATTCAGAGTCATGAACAGTAGTAGATTAATTTACCATACCTTGCCAGAGGCAACGATTTGGTTCCATGGCAGGATAGAAAGGCGCTTTCTGATAATTTACATATTTTCTTTGAGAAAAGTAAAATACAGGTATATACTATATACTTTATATTCTTCTTAGGCACATCAAAAAATAGCTGCATTACAGAAAATAATGGAACTGCTATTCAAATTTCATTGAGGCGTCTGTGTTGGCCGTGCAGATGATTGCATGCTGGAAGAAAGCTTTCTAGAGGATGCCACCTTTTCAAGGGGCCTTTTCCCATTGATGGGAGACTGAAGACTAGTCTCAGAATTGGAAGACTTGGACTTGCCTACTGGTAAGAGAGAGCGCTTGATAGGAGTGGAGGTCTTCGAGGACTCTTTCTCATCAGTAGCAGCCTTGCTGGAGCGCGGCTCCGGAGAGACCTGCTGGGAAGAGTTTCCCGAGCCTTCAACCTCGTCAGCATTGAGTTTGTTCTGGCTGCAGGACTTGGCACTCCTCTCGACAGCCTTCTTGGCGAGAATCGTGGTCTTGCCCAGATCGGCCGACCGCCGAGTCTCTTTCTGCCGAAGCGCGCTCTTGAAAAACGAGAGTCCCTTGTCCTCGGATTTGCTGCTGCGGCGGAGGTCTCTTGAGGAGACGCTTGGGGAGCGCAGGCTGGTGACTGAGGAACTACTGCTGGAGCTTCTCACTGGCCTCCTCTCGGGCCCGCTTCCTTCAACAGTTCTAGGTTGGGGTGTCCGCGGGGTGCCACTGACTCTTGACTTCTCTGCAAGGGGACTGGTGTGGGCCAAGTCCTTGCTGGAGCCTCTCTCCACCAGCTTCTTCTTGCCAGACACAGAGTTTCTCTCAGCCACCGAGGAGCTCTTCTTGGATGTGGGTGATGGAGAGGCAGAGGATTGGGGCGTGGAAGCAAGGGACAGCTTCCCCTTTGTGCCTCCTGACACTGGAGACTCCTGTGCCTGCAAGGACTCTTTCTTTCTGGAGGGCGTTCCTGAAGGTGTACCCTTGGTACTCTTGGGAGAATCACTCTTCTCTTTTAGATTGGTCGCTTTGGTGCCCTTTGCTTGAGGGTTGGAAGACACTTGGGAGGATGGAGATTTTGTTACAGAAGAGGTGCTCTGGCGCTTCTTGGAGGGCTTCTCTTGGTCTCCCTTGGTCTTGGTGGAGCTCTTCTTGCTGGAGGACCCTTCTGCTTTCTTCTCCGACCCAGAGCTCTTATGCTTCTGCTCTTTGGAGCGCACTCCGAGAGTATTCTGGTCCACAGCATTAATCTGGTTGTTGTTGTCAATGGGCTCACCTTTAGAGCTCTTCCTGTCAGCCTGGGTTGGAGCTCTACAATAGGCCTCATCAAGGATCATTTTCCCATTGCTGTCATCACTACAATTACCCTCCATCATGGCCAGCGGGGCCTTACTGCTGGGCTGACGTTCATGTCTGCTGTAGCCACCGAAGCAAGACGTGGACACTTTGTCGTCACAAGCTTCTCCTATCCTCTCTAGAGGAGGGGAGGAGCGCGAGTCCAAAGAGAATCGTGAGGGCGAATTGGACCTCATTTGTAGTTTTGCTGACAAAGACCAGGAAGGTTTCATCCCGTTTTCACTGAAAGCCAGAGGACTGGTAACCGACGATCTAGAGGACAAGCTCTGCCGTTGAATGCTTCTCACGAAGGGCCGCGTTGAAAATCCTCCTTAACAAAAAGGACAGAGAGATTTAAACTAATGTGCTGGTGACAGACTGAATGAAAAGAGCATTGGCATGCAGTTTTGTCTTAACTGAGCAAGGCGGGAGATCCTGTGTTAGTAAGCGCTAAAGCTACAAGAGAGAGAAGACATAATAAAGAAAGGCAAGAGTAAAACACTGGCACAATACACAGAATAAGAGGACACAAGGAAGATGAGGGCAAAATATGGTACTGCTTGGCTTCTAAAGATTTATTAAAGACATCAGAGAGATAAACATCCATGTTAAGAGGCATAACGATGTTCCTCACCATCGTCTTCACTGCGATCACCGGGAAACTCCACTGACTCTGCCAATGAGATCAGAGATGTGCGTCTTGAGGAGGCTCCAGAGGCCAGGCTGGGCGGCCTGCTGCCTGGAAGCCGGTTAACCCAGTGTTCACATAAAGATGAGCTGGTGGAGCCTGAGATCACATCCAGGAGTTACACAAATCCACAAACAAGGATCTTCATTTAGAGGGCCATGTTTTGCACTGTTGTAAAATTTTATTTTTTCCCCCGAAAAACATGTTATTCAAAATTTCTTTACCAATAAAAAATATATAAAAAAATAGTAGCATGTTTTCTGTTCACTCTCTGACTCGTAGAATTAAATGGGCTGTTTTGATACTGTACTTTTCATATGTTGTGATGGGCTAACCTATTGACTAACCACTGTGGCCATCAGGGTTGTTGAATACTGAAATAGATAGTTGTTGGTCACATGGCAGTTACTGCCATACAACGCGTGATATTTTTCTCCCCAAATCAGTTTAGGTTAGGGTTTAGTAGGTCAGGGCGGTATGACAGTATATATCATGACCACCGAATAAAGTGTCTATCGTTAGAGATTTTAATATATATAGTTTATTTTGCAGTATGTAAATATATCCGTGTAGCACAGTAGTACTTAAAGTTATATAAACATAAGAGTAATAAAGAAACATGCATGAATGAGAAAGTAAAGTTGATGTTGAGCGCAATAAGCTGTGAAAAAGAACTCAATGCAGTTGGTGCTAGCGCTGACAGACACACAGCTGAAGCCTGTGCACAGAAAGTTGCCACTCTCAGACAGCATGTGATCGCAAATTCAGTTTTCTTTAGCGTCTTATTGTGCTTGAATGGTCAGATAGATGCACAATAATGTCAAAATGCCCGTTGTGTGGAATATTCCTGTGAACATAGTCGGTTATGTCTTAAATTAACAAACAGTTGGGTGAAATACGAATTAGATCTGGGTATTCGTTCTTAAAGGGACAGCAACCTAGTAAACTGTGCTGTTAAAAAAAGAAAAGAAAACAAGTATGTCATACATTTTAATCATTTCAATTTTGGGGTTCCACGAAGTGGAATTAAAACTGAGAAACCCATGATAGAAATTTCATTTTTGGGTGAATTTTTTCTGTAATGTGCTCATGGCTCAGATGTCAATATTATGACGATTTTGAATGACCCAACTACGTCTCCATAAATGAGCTGGAGGCCCTTCAATGCAAGATATATGTCTAGACAGTACATCGAACTCTTAATATTTTTAATTGTTAATTCTCCAGAACAGAATCTCTAAAAGGGCTCATCAAAACTGTCATACTAATATTAAGCAGTTTCATTGGGCTGGAAAAGAGGGTCACTTGGATGATCACATGCCAGCACCTTCACAAGCCTTCTAAATGAACAAGACAAATGAGTCAGCAAACTGTGTCAACCCAAAACTTAACAAGGAACAGGAGTCACCTGCAACAGAGCTGTTTGCCGACCAGGAGGGAATAGTTGTCCTCCTTTGATAGAACAGAATGTATGCAGTCTGCTGACAGACATCCTCATCAGCTATAGGCTGAACCTCACTGTCATCAAAGCAATACCACTGCCCATCAATGGAGTTCTTACAGTACGCTGTTAAGAGTAAAAACAGGGAATGAAATATCAAATCCACCAATCAAGCAGTTAATACAATACTATTTTGAATATTACATTGAAGTTCCTTGTTCTCTTTAAGGTGTTACCTGTGTAATGCCCTCCATGCATGTTTCCGTGATGGTTGCACACAGCATAGAGGTCATAAAGGTAGTCGTCTGGGTTTCGGCCAAGTCCGTAAGGTCGTCTCCATGGTGACCAGTGTGAGGGTAAACTCCAGCTGCTCTGGCTTCTCTTCACCACATGGGGTGCCATATCCATGCCAATCAAAGGAAATCTCACCATGTTTTGCATCTTAACCCTCCTATCCCCTTCCTTGAAAACACAAGGCCCACATATTAGTAAGTAGGCAGCCATTTAGCACACACATTTATCCAAAGATATTGAATAGAAATGCTAACACATATCTTTCCTGGTAGATATTCATGATAACCAATGGATCGCCCCCTAGTGGGGTATGAACCTTTAAGTACTAGTCTAGTCTAAACTTGAACCACAGGCCACTCTAACACACATTTGCACTGCATGTTGGGAGTGCCATTTGCGCAGGTGATGTGATTTGATTAGTACAGCACCTGTCTAAACCTCTTGAGATGCAAAATGAGAACATCAGGCAGGGTCCACAGGCTGAGTTTGATCCGACCCTGTTGCAGCTGCCTGCAGTGAGGGCAGCGCCAGGCATCGTCTGGGGCCAACTGGAAAGCATACAGGAAGCAGACATAAACAAAATCAGTCAGAGGGGTTTTACATTTTACAAATCTGGCTGTTTCTTCATTTTCCTTAAAGCACAGCCAGTTCCAAACCCTTTCATAATTGCCCACAGCCAGCTCTGGCTAACCACAGTGTATATTTATACGCTATGTGGAACCATTCCAGGGTTACAGATGTGTTTGCAAAAAAACTAGCAATTTTAAAACAGCACTGACAGCAGAAATAGAGAAACCTTGACATGTGTGTCCACTAAGGCAGCTCTAGAGAAGTGGAAATTAAGGGAGTGTGATAACTCTTTTAAAAAGACAGATCACCCAACAATCAAAATTCTGTCATCATTTACTCACCCTCATATCGATCAAAAACGTTCTTCCGTGAACACAAAAGGAGAGTTTTAGCAGAATGTCCGAGCTGCTCTTTTCAAAACGAGGGAAGTGTTGTCAACAAGAGCAGTCAAGCTCCAAAAATGACAAAAGCATCATAAACTGCCTCTTGTGAAAGGAAGAGACATAAACCTAGGGTGTGTTCACAACTGGCAGGTTTGGTTCAGTTAAAATTAACTCTGGTGTGTTTGGTCCATTAGTGCGCACCAAACAAGCGCTTCCAAACAAACTTTGATGCGGTTTGGCTGAAAATGAACACATGGACCAAAGACATCTTAAACAGAATGCTCAAGCACACCTTATTTTTCTCGTCATAGGCGCTACGTTGCCCATTACAGTTCGGTACAGACATCAGAACCGCCATCTCCTTGTAGCAGATCTTCAGTTGGTGTGCAACGGAGGAATTCCTGGTGCTGTTTTGAATCCTTTCCACATTTTATAAGCTCTTCACAAGTTCTCAGCTAGTAAAAAAATACCATCATATGTATGCACATACAAGTGCATTTAGCCAAGCACACAGTATTGTTTTGGATGTTCGTTAAGTTACATCACAAAATATACATGATACAAGCCAAACTACAAGTGTGAACATGCCCTTAAGTTCACTATTCACTGAAAATCTCGTTCGACAGCCTTGAGTTCCACAGAATGAAGTAAGTCATACGGGTTTGGAAGACATGATGTTGAGTATATAATGACAGAATTTTTACTTTAGCGTGAACTATCCTTTCAGTGTGCACCAAGCCAGACTTTTACCTGCTCCTCTTTGGTGTAGAGCTGGAAGCACTGAGCGAGGGTGCAGGCCTGCGGCTGATGGTGCTGCTCTCTGTGCAGATACACACTCTCAGCATCAGGGATGTACTCTTCCTCAGTGTGTCCAAACAAACTGCGGGAATCAGAACAAACACTGGAGACAAATCTCTAACCAGACCAGTCATGCATGACTTCCTATCCTATGACTTCAACATATTTATTTTGTCTCTGCAAGATATTTTTCCAATAGTCTGCCAGAGAATGTTCAATACATGCACGCGTGTTGAAGAAAAAGAAAAAAGAAAACGTAAAAAAACGAGCACACATTCAAAAGTGATTGCAATACCACACATTTTGATTGCGGCTCCCTGATGCCCGCAAATTATATACAATATTCCCCCCTCTTCGCCAATTCAGAAACCCCCTGCAGTTCCCTCATGAACCTCCAGGGGTTCAAAAATCCTAGTTTGGGATACCCTTATCTATTTTAATGACTCAATTTTTGAAGTGTGGTTTATTTTTCCAAATATATTGGGGGTCCACTATATAAAAACTACAGATTAGTATTAATTATGGCTTGGTTTTACTTACTATTCCTTGGTCTCTTTGTCCCACTCCACTACAATTTTAACATGAGGAGGTCCTCCTGGTCCACAGGATTTATATGCTCTACAAAGTAGAGATTGAGGAAATAGGTTATCAAATTAGTGATACAGATTACATAACCAATGAAATTTGTTGTTCTTCAGCACAACCACATTTTGATTATTTGAAACGCTTTTACATCTATAAGACGTTACGGGGGCGTGTTATAAATATTAAGAACATGTTCAGAGTTTCTGATGAAGTGCTTCAATGTCAGTCATTACATGCTAAAGCAATGAGCGCTAGCTTTGCCACTCAAGTGCCTGTCAAAGCCAAACATCCAAGTCAGGGATCACTACAATAGTAGTGAAAATAATTGTTATGCTTGGCTGAACTATCCTTTTAACAGATGTTTCAGTATCCAAAATGAAGTAGCCTCGTTTTATTTTGTTTTATTACATTTGTTCAATCTAATAACCACCCTGCCTGCAACACTAAAGCGGTTATAAACTTTTTATCTATGCTCATTAAAACATCTAGACTAATGTGATGTCTTTGGAGGTTTGTGTAGTTAATGGTACTTTAATAAAACTACTGAGTATTTGCTGGCTGCACATGTAGCCAGCGGAAAAACTGTTTATGTGCACCAATGGTGAAACAATGTGCATGTCTTTTAAACCAGTCAGTTGGACACCTGAAATTTAAGTTCACACAACACAGTGGTCATGCATAACAAACCTTTCCACAGTGGGGTGACATAGTGGCTGCTCCTCTTGTGGCAAAAGATATGTGATCCCAACCACTCCGACCACACGCAGACTAAAAGGTCCAACCTAAAATAATCAATCCGATTTACTAGTGCAAGTTGTATGCAAGACAAAAAGTGTTTATTTGTATTGATCCCACCAAACTAACATTAATTAAAACAAATAAATAGCTGTATTTCAACACCAGCAGAAGTATCACTGACCTGAATGTAAACCCCTGGCCTTAGCAGGTGACGCATTTTCTCAAGAATTTCTTTCTGTAAGACATCCCATGTCACACTGCGCTCTAGATACAGTACGAATGGAAGACCAAACCTGCAACAAACAGATTTTCCACTTACCGTCTGGAGGTTTTTGCATACATTTTAAGACATTCTCCACGTAAGATGTTGTGTCAAATATAATGGAAATTCAACTGATGTGTTAGCATGAGGGAAAGACAATAATCAGGGTGTTTGACTGTTTTCGGCTGCTGCTTTTACCTCCGTCCTTGATGGCCAGTGCAGGCTCTGTTACAGATCAGCAGAATCATTTTTTCACATCCAGTGTTTTTGTTGGGTGATGCTGGATTCATTGCACCCTGCATGAAAGATGGTGTTCGGCTGGTCTCCGCTCCGTATTTCAAATTGTTCTGATTCAAATTTGCAAGGAGGCTCCCTGGAAATCGTTAAAAATGTTACTTAAATCGTTTTAAAACAAAAGAGACAGAACTAGTAAGAAGAGATCTAAGCCAAGTTAGTTCCTATGTTTTCAAAGACAAAGGACTATCTTTAGTTTATTATTAGTTATGTTTCAATAAAGGCTGAGGATTATTTGACATGACTATACAGTTTTTCTTAAGCCCAAAGTATTCTTCGGTTTTTACGTGTACACTAGGGTATGCGTACAGCATGAGTGACAAAAATATTGTCATCAGCACAGCCTGATTTTTCTAACCGCACGTACTCCGTATGCTCAGCTCTCACAATTGCCATGAATTCTTTTTTGCACCAATTAGTTGGTTCAAACTAACAGACTAACTTTCGACTGTTAAGTAACAGTGGCCTGCCCGTTTTTACTAATAATAAACTGAGACGAAACAACAAACTCTTGGAGATACAACAACAATAAACGACAACGTTGAAGAGTGATTGTGTAAAGGGGTTAAGAGATACACACAAAAGTAATAAAGACATTTTCATCTGTAATAACTTCTGGAGAGAAATAGCACAGACCAACACTGGATAAAGATGAAATGTTCTAGTAAGCATGCGTTAACCAGCTATGTTCACGCTTGCTAGGAAACGGAGAATATTTTGAATACGTGTTAGGCTGTAGGCCTACACTAAGTGTTTGCGTCAAAACTGACGTATACTTTGGGCTTTAACCAAAGTGCAATGCATGAAAAAGTACCTCTTTTAGAGCGAATGTTTTCTAATCTAAAAGTCTCAGGAGTTTCAAAAGCAAAGACTGAGTCACTCTCTTGAATGATATCAAGATCGTCGTCATCGTCACAAAAGGAGCGGTGGAAACCGTCGTAATACATTTCAGTCAGGACAAACTGCACAGACATAAGGCAAACAAACAGGAAACGGCTTTGGTTGATGACGTTATATGGGAAGACGAACACACAAACAGCAATTACTGTAACCCTCCATCAGTGCCCACACTTCAATATTAATGGAGAATCAATATTGTATTCAGGGAAACAGTAAAGGTCTTTAAACCAAGACTTGAATGATGCAAAATAACATGTCGGTACTGTGCAAAAAAACCTTTGGAAACTGCACCTGGTCTGGTGGGATCTTGGTCTCACGTGATACGGCCTCTCTCAGTCTGGACACAGTGCTGTTGAGTGGTACGGCCACACCAATCCTCATGCAGTGAGAGTACTTGCCTTGATAAACCACGGTCACATACAGAGGCCTGAGGAATGTCAAGTGATGAAACAAATTAATCCAAAGCAACTTTTAGTGCACAGAGACAGCCACCCTAGAGCAAACAAGGGCACAATAATGAAAGGTCATGGATCGCACTATGAAAAGTTCAAACCCAATCATTAACCATTAGTCCACATCACCACCTAACTAGGGATGCACGATATATCGGTCACCATATCGGTATTGGCCGATATACATGTTAAATTTTAATGTTATCGCTGATAAATAATGGATTATTTCCTTCAGCTGAGGCAGTTCAGATGTGCACTGTATCCCATGATGGTTTTGAATTGCTTGAAATAATATTTGAATCACTTCAAAAAGGAAAATAAAGTCAACTGCAACATGTGCAGCACATGCCAGTCTTAAAGGCTACATAAAATTAAAATGAGAACATTATAATTGTGTGCTGGGGACATGGCTTTTAATATTGAGACCTTTTTTTAAAACTTTAAAAATTTGGATATAGATTTATCGGCCAATATATTGGTTATCGGCTTTCAAATATAAAGAATTATCGCTATCGGCCAATTTTTTTTTATATTGGTTTACCCCTACACCAAACCAAAACCTCAAAGGGTCCGTTCTCCCCAAAATGAAAACTTCCATTCATCTTCCAAACACAAATGAAGGTATTTTAATGAATCTCAGAGATTTCTGTCCCACACAACCAAAACTCTCAATGCTTCAAAAAGTTCATGAAGACACCATAAAGTAACCAATGGGAATCACTTCACATGCAACAACAAACTTCAATGGTTACTGCTCGCCAAGCAAGCATGTTTGAGTTTATTATATTTGATGAGCTCTATGTATGTGGGTTGATCATTGTTAATAATGTGAATAAAAGCCTAAATTAAATCTGTTCATCACATAAAGCAGAGATGGGCAAACGTGGTCCTTGAAGGACCAGTGTCCAGCAGAGTTTAGCTCCAACCCTAATCAAACACACCTGAACAATCTAAACTATTTCTTCAGGATTACTAGAAGGCTACAGGTAGGTTTGTGTTATCAGAGATGGAGTTAAACTCTGCAGGACAGTGGCCCTCCAGGACCGAAATTGCCCATCCCTGATAAAGCAATTGTGTCTCTTCAGAAGACTTGGATTAAAGGGGTGGTTCAGAATTTTGGACATCGGACCTCATTTACAAGTTAGCCTGTGTGTTATTTATCAGTGGAAACAGTTTTCAAAAATGTTCACCCAGTCCTTCCAGTTGCATATTTCGCCAGTGCTAGGCTAGCGCGAGTCAACGGTATCTGCTAGCCTGCCATTAAAAACAGTTTCACCCACTCCACAGTACACCAAAAGCAAATAAATTATAACGCCAGACTATCGATGTAAATGTCTGTTGAGAGAATAATGTTAGAAATCAAACTACTCTTGCATCTCAATGATCACATTACATTTACAGGAACTAGTTTCTCAGCAGCGGTGGAATTTTACTTTGCTCCGGTTAGTACTGCGCCGAAAAGTAAACACAGAACAGAAGCGCACTACAGTCGGGACGTCTGGCTAGCTATATGTAGCTATACATTTTCTGCACTGGCACCACCGGTCTCCCGATGTTCTGTCCCGGTTCTCTACGGCATCTCCAGCTGCTGTTGTCTCTACAGACATTCTTTCTATTTCTGCCCTTTTAGCATCCATCTCGATTAGTTCTTCATCTGTGTATTCCGGCTCATACATGTAAGTTACGGTTCGTTGAATAACACACATTCCTCGCCTGCATCGTCTCCAAAGTCCAAAACATTGCCATGGCTTTCAAACGTGGCCATAGTCCAATGTCTTGTTGATTTCTTTGTGAAATATACTCTGCTTCTGTAGTGATGAGTGTCAGCGGCAGGTAAATACACTTGCGTGATTGTCATGTGGACCGGCTCTCTCGGTTGCCTAGGTAACTTAATATCACTCCGCCGCTGCTGTAGACTGTGCTAATAAATACAGGGAACAAAGTATAACTATTGCAATGCGATGAAAGGGTAGTTTGATTTCTTACATTATTCTCTCAACAGAAATTTACATCGATAGTCTGGCGTTATAATTTATTTGCTTTTGGTGTACTGTGGAGTGGCTGAAACTGTTTTTAATGGCAGGCTAACAGATACCGTTGACTCACGCTAGCCTAGCACCTGTGAACTATGCAACTGGAAGGACTGGATGAACATTTTTGAAAACTGTCTCCACTGATAAATAACACAGGCTAACTTGTAAATGAGGTCCGATGTCCAACATTCTGAACTACCCCTTTAAACTGCTCAATACATATGGATATCTTTTACGATGTCTTTATGAACTTGTTGAAGCTTTAAAGTTTTGGTGGAATGGACATTCAATGGAGGGACAGAAATCTCTTAGGATTCATTAAAAATATCTTAATTCCTTTCAAAGATAATTGAAAGTCTTATGAGTTTGGAACGACATGATTGCGAGTGAATGATGACAGAATTAGCATTTTTGGGTGAACGATCTTTTTAAAAAGTAATGCTATTATATTCTTACCTAAAAGCATCTTCTAGAATTTAATTTTAGTGAGAGTTTAGAAAAAGAAAAAACATTAATTTAAAATCCAAGCAGATACACCGTAATGCACTACTTGCGGTCTTTTTTTTTATAGCATTCAGCAGCCTGTAAGGACTGAAAGCATTTAGCATTGCTTTAATGATGCTTGATCACCTCTCCAAACGCATTAGGAAGCAAACTCATCTCTAAAGAGGAAACGCAGTGTGCAGTGGCCCCAGAAGATGAACACTTACTGGCTAAATCAACAACTCTTCCTTAATATCTTCCCACGTGAAGTGGCATATCAAGGAAGGGTAGGAAATAAATGGCCTATGAAATAATACACAGATATAACAGCAATTGCGAAGCATGGATAAACAGAATTAAGAAGAGGGCAAATGAAATCTACTCCCACAGACTGTGACGACCAGGGCAACTATAAGTCAGCGCTTAAGTTGCACATCGTTGAACTTCAAGACGAAATTTCCTCTTTCTCGGATCAGTCATTCTTCATGCTGGCAGAGCATAAGCTCTAAATCTACTCTCTCTCTGCACTAATGTTTTTCAGAGTGGAGAGACGCCGACAGTGCAGAAAGCTACTGTGGGTGGACGGGTCAAAATACCCCCGATTCCTCTTTATGATGTAGAACTTCTTGGATTAGGGATGATATGAAATCACTGGCAGGGTTTTACAAAATAATGATGTGGAAGTGAATCCTGGCCAGCTATTCTACTCTCCCTGGGGCCATTATTCACTGGTCCATCATCTCTGATGTACTATGAGGGGCAGGTGGGCTGTAAATCACTGTCTGTCTTCTAATAGTACGCCGCCTTTAATCATTAATGTGTACTAATAAATTCAGCAACTTAAAAAAATGCCTCTGGATTAAATCAACTGCCCTCCTTGATCAACCACTTCACTGGCCTCTTAAAAATAGCATCACAGAACGTCAGGAGAGAAGCAGAACTGGATAATAATTTGAAGGGAAAAGTATATTTTTAGCACCTAAATCAAAGAGAAAATAGCAACTTCATAACTTTTGTACTTTATGAAGGAATATTTTGAGTAAAAGGAATTTAAGCACAGTCAAAAAAAACAGACATCTATGTCATATCTGTAGTATGCCGTCAGTTCCTACAGAAAATGTGTTGAACCAATTGGTTTAACACTGATTGCTAACCGCCACAACTGGAAAAAGAGCAGCAGAAGAAGAGACGATCTATGCACCAAAACAACAGTTCAGATGGCACGCAAGAGCTTGCTAGAAGCCTATGTGCTTTGTGATGCTTTTTCCTGTTGTACCAAACTCATATCGAACCGTGGCCCCAAAAAATCGAGGTACGTAGCCAACTGCAACTATGACTTCTGTTTAACTATATATATGTTTTATATATATAAAAAAATTACTATTTGACATGGAACAAACTTCACTCACGTAAATAACAGCAATAGCTTTTCTAAAGTCCTTTAACAAAAATATGATATTCACACCTCTGTTTTTAAAACCTCCACTTCACTTGCTCCAAAAACTTCCATTGTAAGGTTTATTAAGTAATTAATACTTTTATTCAGCAAGGATGCATAAAAATGAACAAACATGACAGTAAAGACATATCATAATGTAACAAAATATTTCTATTTTAAATAAATGATGTTATTTTGAACTTTCTTTTCATCAAAAAAAAAAAAAATGTATCACAGTTCCCACACAAATATTAAGCAGCACAACTGTTTTCAGCCTTGATGATGAATAATAAATGTTTCTTAAGCAGCAAATCCACATATTAGAATGATTTCTGGAGGATCATGTGACACTGAAGACTGGAGTAATTGATCACAGAAATACATGTTATTCTAAAATATGTTAAAATAGAAAAAAGTTATTTTTTTAAACTGTATTGTTACGGTTTTTACTGTATTTTTAAAGCAAATAAATGATAGTGAATGTTAGTGAGGATATATCGTGGGCTGTGACACAGATCCACCCCAAAGTTTCCCAGAGTTACTGTAAATGAAGCCATTAGCTGTATCTGAATGTAAACTGAAAGTCCATAGCAGACTAAATTAACAACATCATTACAGGGGTCAGGAAATCGAACGCGTCGCAGAGATGTCCGAACATATTTCTTCATATTCATCCTACCCCTGATGATCAGTCAGGTCATTAATAAAGACATGACGTAGGTCAATCAGCCTTTATGTCACTACAGATGAAACATGTCGCTGTCATGAAAAAACAGAGCAAGGAAATTAAATCAGAGTCTCTCTGACATCAGTACTTACCGTGAGTGAGGTAATGGAATCGGGAGGGAGATGCAAAGAAAAGGATCGAAAGTGTTGCTCTGTTTCTGACAGTGGGGACAGGTGAGCGAGGATCTGGAATCAACAGAGGTCACGGTGAGACAAATATTTAAGTACAGTCGACAGACAGACATGAATGATCATACCTGTACTGAGCTTGAAACAGCTCTTGGACAAATGAGCCGGCTGAAAGAGGAGGTGAGGGTCCCTCTAATGCTCCATCGTCTTCCTCAATAGGTGGCTATGGTGACAAACATGAGAATGTTTACAATACTAATAGCAGTAACTCAAGAAAAAAAGGAAGGTGGTCAACTATTGAATATTATGCACAACAGATTTGCATATGATGTATCAACATAAACATTTACCACACTAATAAATGAAATGCATCTGTACGGAG
Organism: Rutilus rutilus; assembly: GCF_951802725.1. Taxonomy (NCBI): domain Eukaryota; kingdom Metazoa; phylum Chordata; class Actinopteri; order Cypriniformes; family Leuciscidae; genus Rutilus; species Rutilus rutilus. Next base: position 34,624,903 of record NC_140209.1, on the reverse strand, counting down.
CCCCTAAAGGGACATGGTGAACCGCATTTACTTAGTTGTAAGTCTCGAAATGTCCCGCTTAAACAGCAACTGACAGAAGCGTCTTGAATACTGTCTGTTTGGGAGTCAAGCTCATATTCTCTTACCAGTGACCAAAGTAGGTAGCACTTTATTTTACAGTCCTGTTTTGCATGTACATACTGTATACTTATTGTAGTAATTACAATAAATGGTACTAACTAGGTACTAGTCTTAAAGATACCCCTAAACCTGATCTTAACCCATGTAGTTACCTTATATTATTCAGTACTTTCTTGGTAAGTACACTGTAAGTACATTGAAAGTGTATGTACTGTAAAATAAAGTGCAACCCCAAAGTAATATCAAAGATGGCAACGTCCATAAAACTGAAAAGTCTGATCACTTTTAACATAACAAGAGTCCAATTGAGCCATGAGTTCATCCGTCAAATCTTCATTAACCGTCAGCAGCTTCAATGCAAGCATGCTGGATGGACGTGTTTAACCGTTGTAGGCATCTCGCGCACACACGTGAACAAAACTGATGGGCGCAGTTTCGGTGGAAAACTGACTGGATCTAAAACCTTCAGACGACACACAGCTCATATCTGTGTCTCTGTAAGTTACTGAAACCACACAGTGTGTTGTGCAGTGCAGAGCGGCTCTCTCGCGCTGTATGACGTGACTAACTAGTTGTCCAGTCCGGTTGCGTACACACAGCACGGGTTTTCCGAGAATGTGGTTGTGAGTCCTGACATTTTTTACGGTTTTGGTTATAGAATGCGGTTAACTTGTCACTCCCGTAAATAATCATACTATGTGCGAAAGGAATAACGTATTAAAGGGGTGGTTGATTATGATTTCACTTTTCTAACTTTAGTTAGTGTGTAATGTTGCTGTTTGAGCATAAACAACATCTGCAAAGTTACAATGCTCAAAGTTCAAAGCAAAGGAAGATATTTGCTTTTAAAGAAAAGGACTACAACAAATGGCTGGTTGGGACTACACGACATTCCTCCCAGGTTAGTGACATCACTAACCCTAGAATTTACATAAACCCCGCCCCCGGGAACACGCAGTCCATGTTGAGAAGAGGAAAAGTTGTTGTATAAGAGTGCATTTGTGAGTCAGCTCAAACTTTAGCATCCATTTTTTCACATGCAATAGAAAGTCACTCTGTGTGCATCTCACAACAGTTCCTATATGAGCGATTTATAGATTTATAATGACAGAATATCTTAATTGAAGATAGTTAACTCCACATCAGCAACATAAATTCATCAACTAACCATTCAGAGACGTCCTGTTGCATTCTACATGTTGTCACGTCTTCTTGAGTCTCTCCATCTTTGTCTGACTCCGTTTTAACATTAAAGGCAGAACAGTTTCTGTCATTTTAGTGTGTCTGCGTGAGGTAATAGCAGCTGCTAATACACATGAGCTCTTGAAACCCCGCCCTCTGCAGCAGCTCATTTGCATTTAAAGGGCCAGGCACAAAACGGTGCGTTTTTGCAAACCCTCAAAAAGTGACAACTTTAACTTGCTATATAAAAATATCTGTGGGGTATTTTGCGCTAAAACTTCACACACACATCACTGGGGACATCATAGATATATTTTACATCTTGTGAAAAGGGCATTTTACCACCCCTTTAAGAACTAGAATACAGGACTGACAACCGTATTCTGCTGCTATGTGAACGTGGCCTATATAATAATTCATATAAAACTTGTGAACACATGATCAGATCACCACAAGGAATGTGTCAAAAGGAAATTTCTTAAATACATTTTTACTGGACTTTTTGCTGCACATACACAATCATTTAAAAGTTTGGGGTCAGTAAGATTAATAGGCTTAATACATATTAATAGGCATTAATAGATTAATACTTCTATTCAGCAAGAACACATTCAATTAATCAAAAATTACAGTTTAGACATTTATAATGATGCAAAAGATTTCTATTTCAAATAAATGCTGTTCTTTTTAACTTTCTATTCATCAGAATCCTGAAGAAATAGTATCACGGTCTCCACAAAAATATAAAGCAGCACAACCGTTTTCAGCAATGATGATAATAAATGTTTCTTGAGCAGCAAATCAGCATATTAAGATTTCTGAAAGGATCATGTGACACTGAAGAAGACTGGAGTTTTTACTGTATTTTGAGCAAATAAATGCAGCCTAGTGAGCATAAGAGACTTGCGCTTTTAAACCATCCAAAACGCTGCTCCGATTAATTTCTACTGAATGTATGCTACTGAAACTTTGTAAAGAAAAATCTGAGGGATGAATTAAAATTATTTTCTATGGCAAATCAACATAACGCCACAAAAAAATCCTGTCAACTGATCTTGACTTGTATTGACCCAAGAAGAACATTCCTTACAATTCTAGAATTAACATGTTAGACCAGAAAACATCTACTCAATCTAAGCGCACAGAAGAACGGTTGTCGAACGTCAGAGTAAAGGTCCATGCATATGATTATGCCGCACCATAAAGGAAGAACTTGAGTAAATAAATAAACCCCCAAGACAGTGTAAGTGATTGATAATCTGAGAGACTGACATTCTTTTAGAAGTTTAAGATTCCAGCTAAGCATCTGACTCTCCAGGGCAGTGCAGTCAGTCAGCCAGGAAACTGTCAGCCTCGTGCTCCTTGGCACAAACTCTTAGAAACCACAACGTACATCTAAATCAATCAGACAAGCTGAATGACCTCATGCGAGGATGCAAGTGGCTGACCCTGACCAGGACACCACAGGCTGTAAAAAGAAACCAAACAAGCCCTCCTCCAAACAGGCCATAGGATGTGACTTAATGTCCCATGTATTTGATATATAATGCAGAATTTAACTCTTAACTCCTAGCGCCCATTCCAGGGCAGAATGGCCCTGTAAATCCAGCCGCGTTTGGCTCTTCTCCTGTTCTGCTATTTAAACAATTGAAATCTCAAGCTTTTATGGACCTGCCAATACAATCCCTTCTGTGCAACCTTTGTAAACAGCAAGAGTGGTTAACGGTCTCCAAATTCAGCTGACCTTTAAGGTGCTCTAAGCGATGTTGGGTGATGTCGCTTCTTGTTGACGTTCAAAGTATTGTCAAACAAAACGGAGACTAGCTCAACCCTCCCTCCTCATCTCATCCCGTCCCCTCCCCCTCCCCCTCCCCCTCCCTTCCGTGCTTCCTGAAACAGGCTTTGATGTAAATTCGGTACTTTGTGCGTTCCTTCTCCTTTTCCTTGCTCTTCTTTGCTATTTGTTCATCGGAACGTCGTCTCTTTGGTCGTGTGTCGGCCATATCAAAATTCAAGAGTCTAATTCTAATGTTAGTCGTTGTCTAGGACATCTCTCCTCTAGCTACCTTCCTCCCCACACCCCCCTTCATGTACACGCACACTAACCCCTCAACCCCCACCCCCAAATCATTCTTGTCGGTTATTGGCTGGAACACTGTTTGTTATGTTTCGTGGTCCAGGCTGGGCCAGTTTGTTTTTGTTGCCGTTTGTGGAGCCTGGGCTGTCTACAGAGACCGCAGTTTTTTACAGTGTGTTCAGGGGACAGGCAGTTAGCGGATAGTGAGGAGATGTTTGCTGTATGTGATGAAAAATGTTTCAGCCTACAAAACGTGTGGCATCGCTTAGAGCACCTTTAAGAGGCGAACACTACAACATCCTTAGACTAAGTAGCTATGCACCAGCAAAACATTCAGTCATTTCACTATGACATCAGCAATACCTTTATAGAGGCTATGATGTTAGGGTGTACAAGATGGTTGAGGTCTTCATGGACACGGTCCAGTAGCCAGAGAAGGAACTCCTGGGCGTCGTGCTGTGCATTTCCCCGGTACTGCATGGCACTCTTGGCCACAGCATTCTACCAAAACACACACAGTGTTAGTCAAGTTTGGAACAACAAGGCATGAATGTTTCTGATCACTAGGAGCAAGAAAAAATATGGAAGAGTTCAGTGTTGACAACTGAGCTTTTTAGGGGTTTACCTAGTGTTTTTAACCCTATAAAGCCTATACTGTATCATATTTGATACATGAATTTCTAAGGTCTCTAAATTATCTCAACATGAAACCTTTTGTACACAATCTACTTCATGCCTTCTGTCGTCTGATTGACAGTTTTGTTTTGTTTTTCAAGAAAATGCCTTTTAGTATAATAGGTTCTATGCACGATCGCTTCTGCGTTTGGTCTCAGCCCGCCCAGTTACATCCGGTTCTGCGTCAGAAGCCGTTTTTGCATTCGGTGGAGATAATGGTAAATTACACCCGCTGTTTACAAGAACTTCCAGCGGTTAACGTGAATGATGCTAACAATATTGTGAGGCAGTTAGCTGTCACACCTAAGAGTAAGAAAGAGAAGGGCTTTAAATTATATATTTCGAGCTACATCGACAACTTTGAGGGTGAGTATTCTCTCATATCATGCGAAATCCGACTAGCGAATCAGTTTCTTAAATCGTTGTCTCCGTTTCTGAGAAAATTAATTTTATGAAAGTTTTGCCGCTAGTACACTTCGGTATAGAACGCGCTATGCGGAAGTAAAGACGATGGCTGAGATTCTACCGGAAATACATCAGCAGCGTTCGTGCATAGAGCTTATTGTAAAAATGGCCACCTTAAGGTTGAGGTCTTTTTGCTGTAAAATCTTTAATGGGTTTTATAAAGTAAATGTTAGAATAACTTATGTTGTTATTCATATTTTAAAATGAACACTTACTGGACTGAAGCTTAGGCTTAATTGATTCCATAAACAAAACAATTTGAGCATATCAAATATGATACATCAGTCTTTTGAGGAATGCTTATTTGTACTGTTCATCTCAGTCATCATTGTATTGCATTGCATTATGTTTTGTTCCTCAATTCAGGGTTCCCACACCTTGGTTAACTTCAAATTCAAGTAAGATGTAAGATTCAATGTAAGATACATTGTTACAGTTTTGCGCACGTGAACGTCATGGCAACGTACAACACGAACTCACGCGGGAAACACTTAATGTAACGCGTAAATGCCCATAACTAACGTAAATCAAGCAAGCTAGTATGCATAGGCCACGAAGTGTTGGCGAAATAACACATTAGCGGACAGGAGGAAATAATATGGAATGTTTTACAGAAAACTTCTTGCAGAAAATAAATTCAAGCACTTTCAAGGACCTGTATCTATGTATGTTTATTTTCAAAAACTTTCCAGGGCCTTGAAATCTTATTTTCAGATTCACAAACTTTCAAGGATTTCAAGGACCTGTGGGAACCCTGTCAATTAAAGAGCTTTGATCATATAACGGAGCATTGTATATCTTACTTAAGACATATTGGGATAAACTTATATTTGCAAGTAGTCAGCTATAATGTAACAAAGATCTCACTGATTTACATTAGAAGCTAGAATTACCTCTTACTTTTTGGGCATATAAATAACATCTGCACCAAACTGCATATTTTTGCTTAGTTTAGTTGTCCCCTGAATAGGATTGGGGTGTTTTTTCCCCTCTAGCATGAGCCACAAAACATGGGCCACAAAAGCCTGATGTTTTAAACATCACACAAAACAAAACTCACATGCAAACTTTGGCTTGCTTATAGTTGTAAAGTGTGATATGAGAAACTATTTACACCTAGGCTAATCTTTGGAGCTGACTAGTTTTCCCAACCAAGTGTGATTGCAAAGATAATCACTGAGTGTTCAAACACCTACAAGCGTGCTGATTGGCTAAACAACAAGGGTCACAGTAATACAAAAAATGTTTTGTGGTTTACAGACGTTAAGTAACGAGAAGTTCGCACTTCTTTTGAACGCTTTCTTTCTGAGAATAAGAACAAGTTCAAAACAAACTCACTCGTCATATAGCCCTAATCTGTTCTCTGCAAATTTCTAAACAAACATGTTAAGTTCTCAGCTTATTGATTTATTGAAGGTATTGACTCAAAAACGCTCAAACTGATTCAGTCCAATTCATGAATGACTTGTTTGAACCATTTTTTCCTTTTCTTTTTTTAAGTTGGCATGAAGTTGCAATACTCTTTTCTTCCCTATTGCGACATACATCCGAGTGAAATGCTTCTCAAACAAGAAAAGAATGCTTGATTTTGTACATCGGGAATTGATTGGATGGTTGTGGTTTGCTATTGCTGTGATCTTATGTGAGTGACTGATTGTCCCGCCATTACGCCAGTAAACACTTCATCAGAGGCCCTGTCCCAAATGGAACCCTAAGCCCTCACGATCTTCCTCTGAGTCCACACTTTTGTGACGTAACGGCGCTTTGACTGTCGGGTAGAAGTCTGCCGCGGAGCTTGTGGGGTCTGCAAAAGTGCGCATTGGCCGAAGTATAATTTGGGTCTTAAGTCTACAAGACTGCAAGTGCACATGAAGAAGTGTGGCATTTGGGACAGGGCTAGAGAAGAAAAGTCGATCCAAAACAGAATGGAAGGTAGTTTGATTAAAGATTACGGTTTCACTTTATGTTGATGGTCCCTTTAACACATTCTGTTGACTTTAAGTAACACTGCACCAACATGTCTACTAACTCTCAGTGTTAGAGTATTAAGCCTGCCTAGTAGACTGGTAGTAGGGTTAGGTTTAGAATTAGTTGATAAATAGTTGCAAAGTGACTTCTAGTCAGTAGAATATCAACTGGCAGACCATCAAAATAAAAAGTTGTCAGATATTTAGCAGACAGCCTACTAATACTCTGTAATAATAGTTAGTTGACGTGTAGTTGCAAAGTTACTTATAGTCAACAGAATGTTCCAAATTGACCATCACAATAAAGTTTTACCAAGATTACAGTGCACGTGAATTAATAATAATAATAATTATGTGAAGGGATGAATCATTTATAATAATTACAGCAAAAGAACTCGATTTAGATTTTCAAGGTGACATGATGAAAAAGATCCGACTTCCACAGAGCAATCAAAAAGACGAGTGTCATCCTTCGCGTGAACTTACTTTGAAGTCTCGACTGTGCTGAGGCGTGTACTCAAAAGTCCACAGGGCTCGGACCAACCCCGACAGCTGCTCGGTCACCTCTCCTTTGTCCTGACCGCCCTTCTTCTGCACGACCCCGTTCGTCTTGGGTTTCTCCTCTTCGTCCGTCTGATCGCCTCGATACTGCTCCAGAGCCAGATATTCCGCGAACAGCTCCGTGTTGCTCAGGCACTGCAGAATAGCGTTCATGAAACACGTATTGCCGTGGTTTTTCAACCCGGACACTCCGGGGATTTTGTCCCCGGACAGAAACCCCCCGCAGTCGCTCTCGTCCGACGCGACGGACCCCTTGCCTTCTTTCTTGAAGGCTGTGAACCCCCCATCGTCCTTGTCGCCCACGGGCGCGTGCAGCTCCGAGCTGAAATGCGAGAGCGTGGACAGAGTCTTCAGGACTCTGCTCATGAAACTGCCCACGGAGCGCACCGAGCCCCGGCGGAACAGCTTCTTGCTGAAGCCGGACTTCTTCTCTTTACCCGAAGCTTTGCTGGACATGCTTGAAGTGTTTAGGGCATCCCCTCTCTCAGTGATAATCGAGTGCAAACGCTGGCTGCTTATTTAGAGCATAAAATCGACTCAAGATCTGGCATGTTACTTCTCAAAGGGCTAGCTAGCTGGAGGCAGTGCCTCTATTATCCAAGTGTTTGCTTCAGTGACACAACCCAAATTTGCCTTGAGAAGATGCATTGTGAAGCGCTCACGCCTGCCACTTTTACAGATATTAAAAACCTGTTATGTGAAGTTGGCAGTAACCTAGCATCCGGTTATTAACTTGCAGCTAGTTGTCAGCCATCTACAACACACTGTATTATATGTTCACTGGCTCCCCGGTATTACTCGCTACTAAACAAACCGTTTAGGTTTGCACGCTGCCTATAATCCAGTGAAGTGATTTCTACTAGCTAACACAGTGGCTAACTAGGCCTGCCGAGGCTAACCGTTTGCCATGTCAATGAAACGACAGGCAAAAGTTAATTTCTACCGGAGATCCTGTCCAGCATCAGCATCAAACGCGCTTGACTGACGCGCGTGATCAAACGCTGTAGGCACGCAGATCACTGTCATAATACAGGACAGTGGTTAGCTCGCGCTGCTAGTGCGCTAGCAGCTGCCGCTTCTTCATGCATAATTGAACGATGCACTGCAACTCCACCCAGGCAATTACGCTCTGTTCCGATAGCTAAATATGCGAAGGCGAGATACTTTAGCTTGTTTTTTTTTTGTCTATTTAGGTTTTGAAGTCCATCCGTCGCACCGACCGCTTTCCAGCGCGAGCCCGGTGCTACAGGACAGCAGCAGCAGCAGATGCGCGCGACCGAGCCAGAGTTCGGCGTGCACCGCAAATCCGTAGCGTTTTCGCGTGTTCTCGTTGACTCAGCGGTTTTCTTTTAGCCCGTGCAGTTTGAAGAAGTCTGGTGGATTCCGATAGAGATAGTGGTGTGTTTGGTGGTGGGCCGTCTCGTCCTCGAGAGCTTTTCTAAAATCACTGACACTGCAGGGCGCGGCGATGCGCCGTGACGTCACAGCCCAGCAGCAGTCTCGTTCAGGTAGTTTCTGGCAGCTACTGGTGTTAATGGATTAGGGGTGTCCTCAACCTCGAACGACTCATAGTACTTTATTTTTCACTATCAGACTACTCTAACGCACTGGTAGTGCACGACAACAACATAATGTTTTAAAACACGGCTTACCATTTTATACAAGTACTTAAAGCCTTACTGGGTGGTACCTCCACAGCCACCCACTAAGGCTTAAGTACGCCTAGCCTAGGCCTTTATCATACCAGAATTGTGTTCCTTTCACGCATATTATACTGGATATTATGTTGCATTACTTTGAATAATTTTAAATTAACTTCGAAACAAACAAAAAAACAATCAGTGATGTGGAAAACAAACTTGCAACTGACTAGCAAAGATACTATTTAAAACATATGGTCTGTTTACACCACAACTTTCACCCATTCAGAGGGCAATCATAAAGAAACTTTGTGAGGAAGATTTAATGTTAAACTTTGTCAACAGCAAAGATTCAGGAATAGAAGATAGTGAAAGGACTGAGGACACTAAGCGTGTAGACTTGTCTTGACCAGCGCTGTACAGTATCCGTGTGAGAATGTGAGAGGATATAATGTGTTTCTGAGGCTCCGTCGGTTACAGTTGCCACAAAGAGGGCACAGAAACCTGTTGTAGATTCATTTAGAAATCTTGTCAAACAGGATTTCAGCGCAACTAAATGTTGTGCTTTGGGAAGCAGCCTACTTCGTGGTTTTGCATCGACAGTATGGAGTATTTTTAGAGAAATCTTCACAATTTGTTTCTTTATTAATGAAAAGTACTGGATGCTATTTATACTGAAACATTATGCTCTCGTTCATCCTCAGTCATTCTATCCATCTATCTATCCATATCCATCATCCATCGTTCTATCTATCTATCTGTCATTTATTTGATCTATCTATCGCTCATAACCATTGTCTGTCATTAATTCTATCTATCTATCTATCTATCTATCTATCTATCTATCATTTATTTGATCTATCTATCGCTCATAACCATTGTCTGTCATTAATTATATCTATCTATCTATCTATCTATCTATCTATCTATCTATCTATCTATGTCATTTATTTGATCTATCTCACTCATAACCATTGTCTGTCAGTCTGTCTATCATTAATTATATCTATCTATCTATCTATCTATCTATCTCTGTCATTTATTTGATCTATCTATCGCTCATAACCATTATCTATCTATCTATCTATCTATCTATCTATCTATCTATCTATCTATCTATCTATCTATCTATCTATCTATCTATCTATCTATCTATCATTTATTTTATCTAAGGTATTTATTAATAACATTAAGTTGATGTTGAAATTTGATTAATGTAAATATGGTATTTATAGTACAAATACATGCACAAGAGAACTGAGATGGGTTTTGGCCTGCTGCCACAGATGATCCAGTTGTTACATATTCAAGGTCATTTGACTGAGGTCTGGTGTAACACGAGACTATAGCATCTCTATCCAGCAAAAACCTCACTGTGCCTCTCTCCCCCTGCAGGCCATCCGTCCTGCATAACACTAGATCTACACACAAAACCCTTCTCTTCTGCATGGCAATACAGAATAGCTGGGATGCTCAATATAGGACACGTATTAAAAATGTATGACCTTTAATGACTGTTCATTTATATCTTTATTGCTTTCCCCCCCCCTGTGGATTCTGGTAATTCTGTGGATTCTCAAAGCACTGCATGATATATGTCATCCAAGATCAGAAGCAGAAAATGACTCATTTATTTCAATGGCAAGTCATTTATCACCTTTTCATGTAAATGACAAGATAAATAACTCTAAAAAAAAAAGAAAAAAAAAAGACATACACATTATATCATCTTGAGAGAAAACAATCTCTCCATAAGCTTTCTTTGGCAACAAAACCACTGTTTTTCTTACTGGCATTTAATCAGGTTAAGATGTAACGGCTGTCCTGTTTGGGCAAATTCTCTTTAATAATGCTTACATCTTGTGTTGCTTCCCAACAAATCTATCACTTCTGACATTTTGGCCAATAGAAATCTGAGCTTGCTGCAGGTTTTGTGGAGGGATTGGCTGGCTTGTTGCTAAGAGTCAAAGTGCAGTAACTCATGGAGGAACAGGGCATTCCCACACTGCTGAATAGAGCACGCACCCTGTACGCAGACAAGGCAGAAGAGCGTGTCGCAGCTTGTTGAAATATCATGGGAAATTGCACAAGTGCACCTGTACCAAGCTCCCTGGATATGCATGAGCGAATGCGCCCCAATGTTTTGTGCAATCAAACACATAAAAAAGGACACATTTGTTAAAAAGCAATGAGAGTATTTATGAATGCCCGAGTACTTGTGATTTAACTTAGGACACTGTAGTGGGTGGTGTAGGTTTTAAGTGTCCGGGATCTCCAAAGGGCCACAATAAGGGTGCAAGGAGGTCTGTGAAAACTTTTAGAGAGTGGAAAAAAAAGTTCATTTTAGAATTTTTGTTGTTTTATTCTCACAAGATTGTGATTATTTTATTTATACAAAATGAACTGAAATCTAAATCAAATAGTTTTTAGCTCGCCTTCCTTGCAAAGTACAGCCATAGCCAAAAGTATTGGCAGTGAGAAATTTAGTGTTTCACAAAGTTTGCTGCTTCAGTTGTTGTGGTGTTGATTTTTTTTCTAGATTGATCAGATGCTTTTTAAATAATTGCCAAAAGCTTAATAGCCCACAAAAAAGCCAAATTTCACCGTTTTTTGGCCCTGGTGCAAAATGACCAGCTAGCATCACTTCACTAATCATATCGTCAGCACTATCATTCTGACTGATATAAAAGGAAGGAAGTGCTGCAGTCATAGTGTTTAGGGATGCACCGATACGAACATTTTGGAAGATACCGATAACCGATAAATCTTTATATTTGAAAGCTGATAACCGATATATTGGCCGATATATCTAAATACAAATTTTAATATCTTTTTTGAGAGCCTGATTACAAAAACAAAAGTCTCACCATTAAAATCCATGTCCCAAGCACACAATTATAATGTTCTCATTATGATTTTATGTAGCCGATATGACAGACCTGTGTTGCACTGAACTGGATTTACCTTTTTTGAAGCGATTCCAATTATATTTCAAGCAATTCAAAATCATCATGTTGAACAGTGCGCATCTGAAGTGTCTCAGCTGAAGACATGATTTATCGGCTTTAATATATCGGGCAATTTTTTTTTTATCGGGCCGACAATGAACAACATTAAAAATGAACATATATCGGCCTATACCGATTTGGTGGCCGAAATTTCATGCATCCCTAATAGTGTTCTTGTGTTAGCAATGGTTACCTCCAAAGGTTTGCATTAAAATGGCCTCACATGCAAGGGAATTGCAGCAAAGAATATTGCACCTGAAAGAACCATTAACTGAATCAAATAAGAGCTTCAAGGAGAGAGGTTCATCTGCATTGAAAGTGGCTTCAGGACACCCCAGGGTGTCCAGCAAGCACCAGGACCATCTCTTCCTGAGGAGTCAGGTATGGAATCATGACACCACAGGTGCAGAGCTGCTCAATATTGGAAGAAGATGGGTGTGAGAGTATCTCCACGCACAGTGAGACCAAGACTCAACGGAACGGTTTGGTCAGGAAGGGCAGCAAAGACGACACTTCTTTCCAAGAAAAGCATCAAGGACGGACAGAAATTCTGCAGGAAGTACAAGGACTGGACAGCAGGAGACAAAGTTATTTTCTCTGATGAAGCTCCCTTCCAACTGATTGTTACATAATGAAATATCGATTGTCTGGAGAAGAAAAGGTGAACGCTACCATGAGTCCTGCGTCGTGCCAACAGTGAAGCATCCTGAGACTATTCATGTGTGGGGCTGTTTTTCATCCAAGGCCGGGAGTGGCTCAAAAACCCCAAAACACTGCCAGGAATACAGAATGCAAGAGCAAGAGCAACTTCTCCTAAAGACACAGGTGCAATGTTGTGCTGATCCGTGCATGACAGAGCTCCATATCACAAGACAAGAGTGATAATGAAGTGGCTCGGACATCATTACATTGAAATTTTGGAACTCTTAATTCCATAGAGAACCTGTGGTCAATCCTCAAAACATGAGTGGAGAGGCCGAAGCACAGAAATTGTGATGAACTCCGAGCACTAATAAGCCAAGGATGGATGGCCCATCAGTCAGGGTTTGACCCAGAAGCTGATATCCAGCATGCCAGAGCAAATTGCAAAGGTTATGAAGAAGGGTAAACACTTAATATATGCAACAATCAATATTTTACAATGCTTTTGCCTGTAAAAAGCCTTTACAAATTCAGGAATGCTTATCGTTTTGTTTTCCAGTATACCATAGAATTTGTATATAAAAAAATTATATATATATGCTTTAATACAATGACAGTATATTATCTTTTTTATTCATTAAAATATATGGCTGTCTTCATATTTAAATTTTTGGATCATCATTTTATTTTGCAAGCCTTTTGGGCCAGAAAACACCTGGTTTAGGATCTAAGTTATCTTACATGTTCCAACTCTAAAATGCATAAAAAAATGCCCTCTGCTGTGCCAGTTGTGTCACTACAGCGCAGCATTTCTAGACTCCAGTACACCAGGCTTAATTCATACCCTTCCCACCAATGTCCCGTAGTCATAGATCATAATTCATAAGTGTAATACTTTAAAATATTTCCAGTAATTTAAATCTCTGCTCAAAACTTTGAAGTGATACTTTTTTTTTCTTTTTTCGTTGTTTTATGCATTTAAGCCTGCGTTAAAAATGCAGAAATAATGCAGCATATCAGTATTTCAACTAGAAGGAAAACATAAGAAAAAAAAAAGAAAAAAACACTTCAGAATTCAAAAGTGTTTATTTAGTTTGACCAGGTTCTAGCATTACCATCATATACATTTTCCCCGGTCGTAACTTGCAATTACATATATAATATACTATGTGAATACACAAATTGTAAGCATAAAAAAAATACAAATACAAAAACATGTTATAGGATAATAAGTATAGGAACAGCAGTGACAAAGTGGAGCAAAAGACATTTCAGTCCGCTTCTGCCCATTTTCAAAATACATTTTGCAGATTGCACGCTTTTAATGGAGAAAGAAAGAAAAACAAAACAAAAAATCCGAGGCATGACATCAGACACCCATGCCCGCCTCAGGAAAAGACAAAACTGGTGCCCATCAGAAACGAGTTTATGTAAACGGGCAACTGAAATATCGACCGTGGCTGAGAAGGGTCCAGCAGGCATAATGGAGACGTGTGATCGGTGCATCAGCGTGCACATCCTACTTTCTCCACCAAGATCTGGGAGGCAGGACGTATAAAGAAAATGAGTTTAAGGGCTGCAGCGCCCTACACAGTGATGATAACCATCACTCTCCAGTGTCTCGGCCTGGACGTCAGCCGTGAGCGATGGGGTGTTTTCAGTGCGCCGTCTGGATGCCATGCACTGTGTGGAGCCTCGGAGGCTATAACAGAGGCACATTTCACCACGAGACACTGACTCAGTGAGCAAGCAACAGAACACTCCACTGAAGGACCCAAACCTCCTCTCTAGCTGCTAAGACACAAGGTTGACAGTAACTAACTAGGTAATTGAGAGGATATGTAAACATACAGGTCTTGAAACCAAACTAGAATGTGGTGTCACATAGTCAAGGTAAGTAAACGTGTAGTATTATTGTTATAAAACACTAGCCATGTAAACTTCGCCTTGATCAGGCAATATAAAGAGATCGGATGAATCTCTGCAAAAAATTATAGCTTGTATTCCACTAGTAAAAGCCCTTTGTGTGTGTGTGTGTGTGTGTGTGTGTGTGTGAGAGAGAGAGGATTAGGAAAAATAACATGCACTGAATATTATGCTCTTTAGTCTATGTACACCATGTCAAATAGATATGCTTTTAGCCTAGCAAAAGTGATGTGTTATTTCCCTGACCACAATTCCAAATGCAATTCAGATCTTGTGTAGGTTCATTAAAGGCAACATTGTCAAAATATTATAAATTTTTTTTAAATAAACTACAAGATTATGTATATTTTGAATCTAAATTCAACTTGAACAAGTTGAAACAAAGCAAATCAAAAACTGCAGTGTTAAACTATGTGGATAATATTTTTTTCACTCTCCTAGAAGCGTCCTTTCTGTCTCCATCACTTACCAAAGTGTGAACAAAAGAAGCCCTGCAACACCACTAATTAACAGTCACTGTCATGTAAGTAAAGCGTTGTTCGAAACGGTATTGCCAAAACAAATCAGGCTCAATTCCTTTGTAGCCTTTGCCTTAATTCTCCAAATAAACCAAATCTAGCTATAAACATCTCTTTCAAAGTCAACGCGTTTCATTTGTTAACAGTGTCAGGTGTTTTTTTAGTTTTTTTTTTTTAACTTAAAAAAATTCCAGTTTAACAAAAATCCTCATGGAATGAAAGTGGGGATGGAAGACAAACATTTTTCTGTTCTGTTTTTAACCAACTCAAGGCAGCAACAGTAAAACCTCACAAAACGTGAGGAGACTTTGAGGCAAACTGTTACGGATGTTCTTTCACCCTTATGGTATAAAAACTAACACTACGCAAGTCAAAAAATAAAAAAAATAAATCAATAAAATCATTATCTCGTCTGTTCCTACAAACATGCTAAAACAAAAATCCTTGCTATAAAAATCCACCATTTCTTACCAGTCAACGTTATACATAAGCCATCTGAATATTGTAATCTCAATCAAAAATACTTTTTCCACTCTCTTAATTATAATTTCAAATGCTGAGATTTAACTTCCTGGCATAATATACAGTTTTAAATATATATATATATTTTGTCTTTTTTGACAAAATTGCTCACTGGACCACAAATGACGTGATAAACATATTTTGTGAAAGTCGAT
This sequence comes from Rutilus rutilus, assembly GCF_951802725.1. Lineage (NCBI taxonomy): Eukaryota > Metazoa > Chordata > Actinopteri > Cypriniformes > Leuciscidae > Rutilus > Rutilus rutilus. Next base: position 34,609,445 of record NC_140209.1, on the reverse strand, counting down.
TAGAGACCCTGAGTAAATATGATTGGACCAGACGTGATTGAGGCCCTTTTTGCTCAGCTTACTAATGACATGCATATTCCTACCTTTCAAACAAAACGATTCAGATAGATCTCAAGATGTCAAGAACCAACAGTCCGGTATTAACTGTGCAGGCACAAACAAGTGTCTATTCTAAATCAAAACAGAACATCCACTTTAAATAGGTTGTCATCCCGCTTGTCAAATTTCTCTCTCGGTGTGATATGGTGCATGTTGTTTTGCCCGGCAACTGCAGGACCGGAGGAAATAAAACAGTTGTTTCACATTCGAGAGCCTTGTTCTTGAAGAATCTGTAAGAGAGGAACAACTGTTAATGGATGGAGTGGATGATGAAAGTCAGCATGTCTAGATAAAACAGGGGGAGACTTATTAAATATTCAAAATAAGATTTAAAATTCATCACAAAAAAAAAAATCAGTTTGGTTCATTTCTGCACATCACTTCAACACTGAATCGACTGGCATTACTCTCAAAGAAGTATCTGCAGAGTACATATCATTTATGAAAATTAAATTACATTTAATTATGTAAATAAATATGGCTGTATGCTTAAATAATAATAATAATAATAATAATAAGGGTTATTATTGTTAAACTATTAAAAACATTTGTTTTAAAATGAAATTAAATACAATATAAATGTTAGTTGATTTAAACAATCTGAAATAAAAATAAATTAATAAATAATCATATAAAAAAATAAAATAAAAAAAAAAACCTACTAAAAATCAACCTAAATTAATATGGAAACTAAAAATAAAATCTACATAATAAAATATTAATACAATTATAATATAAAAAAAAAAAAAAAAAATTATATATATATAATAATAATGTTTTTTTAACATTATGTGTATGTGTATGTATGTATGTATGTATGTGTGTGTGTGTGTGTGTGTATATATATATATATATATATATATTTTATATATATATATATTTTATATATATATATATATATATATATATATATATATAGAGAGAGAGAGTATAAAGTATTTTTTTTTATATAAATAATAAATATTACTAAAAAAAAATTCAATTTCAACCATACATACATACGTTTGGTTGAAATTGAAAAAAAATTGTTTAATATCATAAATAAATATTTCATCATAAATATATATAAATCATCATAAATGTATATAAATATATAACTATAACTACTTGACAAATGGCAGTTTGGTTGAAATTAAAAAAAAATATATAATACTAAAAATATTCACCCTTAAGGCATTGCACAGCAAGTAAATAAATATGTGATACTGAATATCTTTAAAAAAAACATGAAAATCATATGACTTTTTTGCTATATCCCCTGGCCCTAAACGCAGGGGTGCAAACACATGCATGGTCAAAAAAGAGAGAGGTAATCGAAGCCCTCGTCCCGCGGCAAATATCCAGATACTACATTGCCACCATCCCCAACCCACCCCTATAGGCACATAGAGTCAAATGAAATTTAGAAAAACTATCTTGCACTTCTTCTTCTTGCTTTACTGCTACTTCCTGAAAACAATTTCACCTGATGATTTGAATAGCTCTTTTTGTAAAGAATTAATAATTCTAGGATGATGGGGGTAATTGTGTAGGGTAGGCCTAGTGCATCTGGCATAGAAACTAATAAACAAAACACAAATATAAATACAATAAAACACAAATACAGAAGAAATAAAGCAGTGCTTTATGTTTTTCAGGTAAATTAACTGTATTAAGTATTAATAAATTACAATTATTTATATTACAATTATATATGCATTTGTCAAAACCGAGAGACTTTATTAATATGTATTTGCGCTTTCTATTTTGTCTGAAAACTTCCAACACTCTTGCGTGTCTCGTGAAAAATAGGCGTCGGTTGCGGTTCTATTTCTAGCACGCGGTTTCGGCGCGGCTCGAGAAGTGTGTGTGTCAGTGTCACGCAGGCATTGTGCTCTAACACAAGCTCTAACCAGTTAACATGAGAGCCGACATAAAAACGGACACTCCACGCCACGCAGAGAGAAATGTGATGCAGTGGCAGATCCAGAGTGAGACAGAAACACTAGTGGTTCACGCTTGCGCACATAGGCTACTGCTGGTTTGGCGCGCAGTGTTCTGATTCGCTTATTTCCTAGTATTTACTTGTTGGTAATCAGACCCTCTCAAACAAACCCCCCCCCCCCCCCCCCCCCCCTCCTTAAAAAAAAAAACTCTTCGGATCTGCACGATTCACACAAGTCACCCAAACTGACGTGAAAAAAGCGGGAGGCGCTGAAAAGCGCGCTGTTTGCACCCCTGTAAACGTGAGGCCTTTGCTTATTTGTTCAAGCGATTGTGTGGACCTCACAGGAAGCGTACAACAATGCATTGGTGATCTCACGCCAATGTGTTTATTACAGTGCATGACCTCTGTTGACCTGGGGGGGGGGGGGGGGCATTACACATTAAGCAGATTTTCCATCATTATCTGGGAGAAAAAAGCAGACTAGATGAGCTAAGGATACAATTCTAGGGCTTTCTAATAGGCACGAGTACAGCCAGACAGCATGCGGCAAATTGAGCACTAGTAACAGAGACTCAGAGAGGGAGGGAGAGAGCGAGCGACACTGCCTTCAGCATTCAGCAGAGACCTAATTATCAGCTTAAGTGATATGTAAATGATGCCTCACCAAGAGAAAAAAAAGAAAGAAAAAAAAAAAGAAAAAAGTAATTCCACATCCTCAGTGTGCACAGCATGCAGGGAAACAAAACACTCAGGCATGAACACATTCGATCTGGTTAATCAACTCTTTGAGTACTGTTATGCCATGTGACCATCTGAAGAGCAGAGCTGATATTTTCTTACGATCTGTGCGCAAGTGACTATTTCTGTCCGTGCACGAGGGAAGAGTGCATGGGAGACTGTAAAAGGGTTCTGTTATCCTCACCTTGGCCTTTTCACTGGGCTCGCTGTTTGTGCCGTATGACTGATTGTGCAGCTCCTTAGAGACCACGCAGAGGAACTCAGCTTGATCCTCATTTCCATAGTTGTACGAAGAGCCGATACTAACCAACTGCCAGGAGAGAGGAAAGGAAAACACATGACGACAGTATTTCCATAGTGAACTGATTTGACTATGATACAATATATTCAGTTGTTGCTGGTAATAATGTGTAAAACCACAAAAAAAATAAAATAAAAATGTTTGCATTAAAAGTAGAGCAGGCAGGTTAATACTGGTTGATACTCTCTTCTCATCCTGATAGCAATTAATAATAAAAGTGGTCTAGGGGTGGGCGATATGGCAAATATCATAATCACACATTTTTTTCAGGAAAATCACGATTCTTTTTCATGTTGGTTTTACTATTTTGCAGGTGACTGAGCATTACAGCCAAACTAATGGCCCTATTTTAAAAACAAAGCCAAAATGTAAAATAAAAAAAGAATTGCAGACATTTAAGCCAAAGTGGCGAAGATAAAAATCTTTGTCATTATTTGCTTTGTTATTAAAAAATAAGAACAAATGTACACACTACACATACACAACTTAATATACATAGGACTGGGTATCATTAAAAAATTTCAATACCGAAACCGGTTCCTGGACGATACTTTTTTCGATATCAATTTTATAAAAAAATAATAATAATCCGTTTAAAAAAAAAAAAAAAAAAAAAAGTTTGTTGACTTTTTTACACTCATATTTTGAGTCTGTAAAAAAGCACCAATGTTAAAGTTTTCTATGTTGTATCCTAATCATTTTTCTGCCTTAACTGTTATTGCATTGTTTAACAATGAAACTGAATGAAAATTTCATTGAAATGCATTAGCCTACTTACACACAGTCACCTCTGATAACAGATCACTCTAAATTGTAATTTAGACACATGCATTTTCTGTAAAACTGCTTTGAAACGATATGTATTGTGAAAAATGCTATAGCTACAAATAAATGTGAACTGAATAAAATAGGCTACTGGGGGCGGAATGTATGCCTGGTATATGCCTTGTTTGGTTTTTTTTCGATACCGGTGCCAAATTGATACTTTTAAAACGGTACCGGTGCCTAAACAGTGCCTTAACCAATACTTAAAAAAACAAAAAACAAGAGAGCCTCAAAACGGTGAATGACATTAAAGTACTTCTCTTTTTTTTTTTTTTTTTTTTAATTAAATAAAAAAAAAATCTTAAAATTGAATATATTTAAATGTTAGAGTAAATACAGTAGTCTAAATACAAAACACAACACTACAGATTAAGCCACCTAACCCAAATACAATAATTTAACACTAAATAACACTGCAGTAGCCTACTAATGACAGCAAAGTAGTCTGTATTCTTGGTATGCTACAAACCAGCTTTAAATTTCAGCAATTCTTTTCGCATTTTTTGCCTTCTCTGGCCAAATACGACACCTCTCCTGACTTACTGCATGTCCTGCACAAGGTGAGCGTTATTTTAGAACGTAAGAAGAATGCTGTCATGTTTACAACTGTGGCAATAAACGTTCATCAGGATCAACTGAAGGCTGTATTTTCAAAAGTACGTGAGGTTCGCGGCTCTATTGTTGCAGTAAACTTGCACAAAGTTCTTGAATAAATAATATATTAGATGTACGCCGGTCTGTTATTGTATGCTCGACTTTACATTTTCACAATAAACATGACGCGGAACAAATAACGAACTGTGATTGGTTGCGTTATGTCAGTCAGTCCTTGGCTGATATTTTTATTCTTAAATGCATGTAAGTGAATGTGTTTTGTCATTTAAGAAACCTTTATAATGATCATGATTCATGTTAGTAGAGCTATAACGCACCGCAGTTCAGAGAATTGAATCTGTCAGGCTACAACACGTTAATTCATCCACTTCTCCCGAAATACATTAAAGTAAGTGGCTGGTGAAGTGTGAGAAGAATGTGGTTGAAAACACTGAATAGTTGTGATGACAGCGCTGTCTCTCTGGCTCAACGCCAGCCAATGCACAAACACAGATTTTAATTTAGAAGTTGATGATCACGCGATCTGAACATTAAAGGGACACTCCACCCATTTGCATTAAGCTTTGCATTGTTAGAAACCCAGTCATACTATTGAATGGTCGTGCAACACTCTCTCATTTTCCCCTGAGACGGGAGAAATCCGTTATTTACCTTTTACACTTCCTCCTACAATGACGCAAAAATCGTCATTTTGCGTCATTGTAGGAGGAAGTGTAAGAGGGGGGGATTTCTGCTGAGACTACAAGCACTAGTTCCTCATCTTTCCCAGGGGGCGGGACCCGCTCACGCTACAGACCTATTACAGATCAGTGGGTGGGACTTTACTCTCTGAAACTGAAAGCAATATCCTCCATCTTGTTTGAAGCTAAGCTAACAGGCGCTGTGGAGACAGATGTAAAGTTATGACAATAGCGGAGGAGAGTGCTCAATATGATATAGAAGAAGAGGATTTCGGAAGTCTGATGCTTGAATCAGGTGTTTATGGCTACCTTTACAAGCCGCATTATAGCGAAGAGCAGCCGAGGCAGAAGACCTGCCTGCCGCGGACGAGGAGCCCGGACTGGCTCGAGTTAGGGCGGACTGGCGGCGCCGGTGATCTCACTATGCATCTACGAACCGCTACGAACACAGAGATAGAGTCCGTCTGTGGCAAAGAATTTCAACGATGACAATTTCTCCTGGACGAAATCTCTGAATCAGACGAGGACACGGACGTTTGTGTTGAGAACTATCCTAGTTTCGCACCGCATATGTTCTGACTGAACATCCAGGTACCATGCAATAATTCACCTTTTCGAAAGAAATACAAACGAGTAATGAGTTCGCCAACTAACTAGACATTTTGTGTGAATGTGAAATGAATTTCAAGCTCTGGTGGTAGCTAGCCTTGTAGACGGAAGAGTGATTTCTCTTATAGGCAGATATGCGCTTTCTGGATTAGTGGGAGTGGCTTGCGGAGCTGTGCAATGTGGTGCATTGTGGGAGTTGTTGTCTTTCATACAAATGCGTCCTGAAGTTATTTTTTGTCTTTCCTCGGTCACGAAGGCACCAAATTCAAAATTTATTTTACATTTCGACTACATATATGACCCACTTTAAATAAAAAACAATGTTCAAATGGGTGGAATGCCCCTTTAAGCACACCGGTGTGAACGATCGTACGCGTCAAAGGGTTAACTAGCAACCACATGCGGTGATGATGTTTCTTGCGTCCGTTTCGATGAACCAGAGGGCAAATATTTCAACCGACAGCTGAGGCATTAAAGTGGCACTGAAATGTAGGGCTGTAATCTCCCAGTCGATTAGTCGATTATTTGGTCGATACGTTCTGGCTCGACCAAAATTCTGATTGGTCGATTTTTTGTCGCGTTCATTTAATCAGTTTTTCCGCGTTCATTTCATCAGTTTTTCCGCGTTCATTTCATCAGGTGGAAAGCACTAATTGCTAATGGGGGTGTTTTCAGAGCACCCCTGTTTCACAGGCAGGTAACAGTCTGTCTTCAGAACACCCCCCTTGTTTTCACGTCTTTTGGATTAGCCCAACCCACTGGAGAAGAGAGACAGATTGAAGAAAGTAGGCTACAGAAGGTTTGCTGAATATTATTATTTTATTAAAGTGGACGTGCCGTTTGTGTTTAAGAGTAAAAACTTTAAGTTAATAGTATTCGTGTCTCAGCCGTGAAGTTAAGCTCCTATGTTCAGCCTCGCTCTGTGCGAGCTGCACAGAGCGGCTGAAATGATAGTGTCTGTCAGTTATTATAATACATATGACAAAAACAATGGTCTAAATTATGTTGCATATTCCTCAAAAGTTCTTGTGATATCACTAGTTGACAACATAGTACTATTTTCGGAAATCATAGGCTATGATATTGCGCAGGTGCACGTGATGCAACGCTGTCAGAGCCGACAGACTCGTGTGTCAGTCTCATTTCAGTGCTGCAAATAGCCTACTAGTTTTTTAGGTTTATTTATAATTAATTTAGGCGGACAACAAGGCTACCAATTACTGCGCACAGTGCGCAGCTAATTCACTTAAAGGTGCTGTATGTAACTTTTTTTATAAAATGAATCCTTTTTTTATTGCCCGTCTGTGAAGGGGTTGTAATCACACATTACAATGATCCACTTTTCGCGTTTTGCTATTACCTCTGAAGGCCAGTATTCCTATTTTTATGTGAAGTCTCCGGGTCGGATTTTCTGCGAAATCCACCGGATGTGACGTGCATGCGCGCTCCCGAGCCTCTGCAGCTAACGACATGGAGTCTGATAACACCAAAAACCGACCTGCCTCCAGCACAACACAGACTCCAACACAAACTCCAAAAAAAAAAAAAACGTCAATCGGATCGACTCAGGACGAAAACACGGATCAACATTGGCAGAGCGTTTGAATTATGGAGAGACCTCCGCTTTGTTTTAGGTATAAAAACAGACCCTTTCTAAGGCTTTCATCCTTTTGGACAGGTAAGCTAACAATACTTCAAAGCATGTAAAATATATTGTGATTTTGTGCTTTAGTTGGCTCAAGTTAGACATCATTAGTTCGCCAGCTAACGCCGACCATTTGCTAACGTTATCTGATGTGAAAGACTACAGTTGTAACTTTATTGCTTTTCACGAGCACGAGCGCTGTTGTTGCAATCTGAAACATCACCGCTAGAGGCCGCTGGATCCTACATACAGCACCTTTAAAGTTTTTTTCCTAACGTCATTTTTAGTCGAAAATTTCTGGACTTCAGTCGACCAAGATTTTCTTTGGTTGATTACAGCCCTACTGAAATGAGGCACCGAAACCCGCGTTTTGATTCGGTCCGGTTACTTAGGTACCGGTTCCATATCGGTGCCCGGTTTCGGTACCCAACCCTAATATACTAATGAAATAAACAGTGCTTTATTTTTTTCAACTACAGTAGGTGTATTTACCAGTAGCATTCAAGACATTTAATGAACAAATATGAGTCAATTGTGACCAGCAACTGTCTGGTTAGCCACATTCTTCAAAATATCTTCTTTTGTGTTCAGCACAAGAGAGAAATTAATACAGGTTTGGAACAACATTAGAGTGAGTAAATGATGACAGAATTTTCATTTTTGGGTGAACTATCCCTTTAAGGACAAACGGCAGCATGTTTACTATTAGGCTACTGTCTCTTTAAGACCTGCACGCGACGTGTCTAATATACATGCATATGACACGCACCAGATTTTCTCTCAAAATGTCTCTGTTTGCTATCACTTTAGACATAACCAACTGTGTTTATGTAAACCTTGAGTGTATTTGACAGTATTAACCCTCTGGGGTCTGAGGTGTTTTTGGGGTCCTTGAGATGTTCTGACATGCCCTGACATTTGTGCTTTTTTCAGTTGCTTATAAACATAGTAATGGCAAAAAAAAATTACACACTATTTAGCACAAACAGGGCTACCATAACATGTGAGCAACAAGAATGTACATGTCTGCATTTTTGAGAGAATAATGTTTATGCGTGGTTATTGAAAAAACTAAAAACTAAAGTTTCTGAAATAAGACCACAAAACACACACTAAATATGTGCCAATAAGACTTTTGTCTAATGGATGTCATCGCCTAGTGTTTTTTCTTCAAAATTATGTGAAAATCACCCTGCCTAATCCTTCACATAACACAATACATTGATTTGAATTTTGCAAAGCACTTTCTGTTTGGAAAGGCAATATTCGAGTGGGCGTCGACGTCGATCATGCATATGTAGTGGTTCACACCTGAGGACCGCATACTTAATGAGCCATTCATTCAGGTGAGTCACTGAGCCACAAGAATGCAAGAGCAACAGTTGGAAGCATCTCAATTCTTTTTTAATTTTTCCACATATTGTGCTTGCAATTTGGCCTATAATAGCCAAGGAAAACATGTAATTGTGCAGTTAATTCTCATACTGTATTTTCAGTTTTGGAATATTTATCCTCTCCCCAAATTTGTCACTAATAAAACACAATAAAAATTATTTAAAGAAAAGGCTTATATTTACCTTTTAATAGTTTGTTTACATCTACCTTGTAAATATTTAAATAAACAACAATTCAAGTGTAATCTTTCTTTGTACAAACTAAAGTATACATTTTATCATACATATTTCAAAGTTAAGGATTTGATTGATTATTTGATTATTTTTGACAAAAAAATTGGCAAATAAAAGCTTATTTGAGGTGGCAGATATTTTACAGTAAAAATGTATAATCTATCCAAAACTAATCAACGAAATGTTGTCTTTCATATGTCTGTAACATAGGTCTTTCATTTTTATTATAAGGAATATAAATTCAGACGCGAGTCAGACGCGGATACTGTGTTTGTTTTAGGCTCGCGCAGTCTTCACTCGGACGCGCGCTTCAATCCGTTGTGGAGACTCTCTTTTCGTTCCAGTGAAATTACAAAACAAAATACACACAAACATGTGTGGTTGTATATCAGGCAGAGGCCTGATATACAACCACTGATAAACATAATCTGATTTGACAAAAAAAAAAAAAAACTATATGAGTGCGGATTCGAACTCAGAACCTTTGACACGCTAGGCAAATGTTCTACCACTAGACCACTTGAGTTCACGTATTTACTCACGTGAAAACTCGGTGTTTACTCGGCGTGATCAATTCGCTCTTGAACATGCTGCCGTTCGTCTGAGTTACAATCTTCCTCTGAGGAAAAGCCAAGGTGAGTTATTCCTCGCTGTCCAGAATCATCTGAAGAGCGTCTTTACCGGAGAAACGCGCCATCCTCTCTAAACGTGATGAACTATCAGTGAATCTGATCTGATGAAACTTCGTGTTTTCAAGGCATTGATCGGGGGGCGGGTGCGAAGCATAGATTACCTAAACTATTTACCATGTCAATAGCGCCGGGGGCGGGGCGGCCTCAGTTCATTATAGAGATAATTAGGCAGAAGGAAAAAACGGTACCTCTCCTTGCTTTCAAACGGATTACATGAGTTGAAAACATTTGTTTTTTTTATTAATTACTTCATTTAAAAGAAGAGATTTCAAGCTTCATAAAGACATATATCACGTGCCTGTGTGAGAAGTATTCGCGGAGTTATGATTCATTTTCGGACGCGTTTCAGAATGGACTACACGGACAGAGAGAAGGCAGAACTCGCTCCGTGATTATTTTTCTTAATTTGGCGAAAAGCACAACACTTTGTTTTTATTGTGAGTATACAGAAAAATAATACACATTTAACAGAATCGATTGATGTATGAAACTCCTATGGAAAATCAAAGTCAACAGAGTATTTATGAGTTTCTTTTACACTGATAAAAAAAAAGCGAGCTGGTATCGCCGGCGATACCGCCGACCTCAGGGGGTTAAGAGATAACTTGTTACCAGGCGCTGTTTGACAGGCTTTTAGTGTGTGCACTTCGGTCACTCAGTTTAGTGTGACACAGACACTTCCTCACACTTGCTACTGACTAGGGATGAACACACTCGAGCACCGAACCGCCCATTCGCACCACACATTACATCTTGTCCCTTAAACCAGTGGATCCCAATTCCAGTCCTCGCGACCCACTGCTCTGCACATTTTGTAGGTCTCTCTTATCTGACACACTCAGTTCAGTTCATGGAGTCTCTCCTAATGAGCTGATGATCTGGTTCAGGTGTGTTAAATAAGGGAGACATACAAAATGTGCAGAGCAGTGGGTCACGAGGACTGGAATTGGGAACCACTGCCTTAAACAACCCAAGCGTAAAGCCTACACTTTAGCCGCTTTCCGACCAAGTAGTTACAGGAACTTAGTTATAGGAACTGTCCACTTCTAAACAGTTCTAAGAACTACTCTCCCCCAAACTCGGTTTTGCTGTTTGCGTTCGCACTGGCCAAGTGGCCATAGGAACTGGTAGGAGGGGTAAGGGAGTGACGCAAGCGCGGCGACTTTTATTTTGACGGCGCGACGGACCTTTATTTTGACGGCGTGAGTACGCCAGAGCAAACAATGCTCGCATTCTCTGTGTTTATTAGTTAGCGATCTGTCTAATAGTACTGTTTAATATGTTATTAGATAGAACTGTTATAGAAAGTAGACAGTATATATAAAAAAAAGGTTATTAGCCTATACTGTGTGGTTGATGTCCAGTGTTGCTAGCTGGGCAGAAATACATAATCATGTTTGGCTTGGTCCCCTCAAAGTTGCGTTGGATTTTCTCTTCAGCATAAAGGTTTAGAGGCCCATCTATCACTGCTATCCATGTTTGCATAGTTCGTTTCTGGAGTAAATATATAGGCTATAATCTGTGTGTTTACAGATAACAGTTAACGTTAGCTGTTTTAAAAACGGCGGGTGCTGGTGTTCCGCATGCGTTCGGTCAATCAGCGTACACTAACGTCACGGGTAGTTCCTATAGTGCTGGTTTAGACCCTACTCTGAAGTAGGACCTAAATTAGTTCCTCCAAATGGAGTTCCTAGAACTAAAAATCGCTCCGAGTTCCTGCGGTGCGAACACGCCGACATCCGGGTACTTTAGCCAATAGTTCTAGGAACTGTGAAAAGGTTCCTCCGCTCGGAAAGCGGCTTTTGTTTCTGTGTTACCCTTCCACCACAAGCGCACGCATATGCAAAAATAAAGGCAAACAATGTTTAGCATGCTAGTCAAATAAAAGCAACCTTTAGATGCACTGATGATATTTATCTCAACTTTAAACATTCATAGCTGCACCCTTTAAAGCAAACATCACATGTATCACTAAAAAACTAGAGGTTATTATATAACCGATACCAAATATATGCATGTTTATGTGCCCGTCTGCCCGATATATTGAACTGATATTAATTTATGGTTTTCTGTTTTTGACAATTATAACAGCACTGAACGGAACAACACTTTTTTACAACACGGTTTTAACACTTTTTAAATACTGTAATTTCTGCAATTACACTCCCTCCTTGCATACAAACGAAAACACACTTCTACAGCAATAAACAGGGTCTGATCGAGTCTGAAAGAGTACACAAAATAAAAATAAAAATAAAAATATAGCCTAGTGCACTGTCACCAAAGTGCCTTTTTTAAAATCTTTGATCAAGTAAACAAACGAACATGCATGTAAAATCTTAACAAATAAAAACATTCTAAATAACCTGAATTAATACTTAAGTGTAGCTTAATAATATCCCAGTTTCATCTTTTTTATTTATAACAACAGCATTAATATTAACAACAGGAAAAATCTACTTACAAAGTCTAATGCTGGAGAACATAAAATAAAGAACAGTGGAGTCTATCAACTCCCCATAAATGTAAGCATTCGTTTAAACTAGTTTTAAAAGGTTTAGGTGTTGTTCAATACACTAAAGGAGTAAAGAACGCGGAATTTTGGAATTTTGCAGAAATTTAAACAAAACAGCGAATTACAGAGTCCATCTCATCTGACATGTTATCAGAATTAATCATTTTTAGCTGGTCTACATTATGAAATACTTGCTGACAGAGCTCTGTTTTTATCTCCACGTTTACACAGAACTTCTCTCATATTCTCTCAATAATTAATCATTTCCACAGAGCTGTAATTATTTAGATGTTCATTAGTGAAATAAAGGTTATATTGTAGATGTTTATATTACCGGTATTTAAGAAGTTTAAAATGAGTGGATCCTGTTAAAGGGAACCTATTATGCAAAATTCACTTTTACATGGTGTTTGAACATAAATGTGTGTTGGCAGTGTGTGTACACAACCACCCTATAATGATAAAAATCCACCAAGTGCTTTTTTTATAATCCCCATAAATCATAAGCACTGTCTCAGAACGAGCTGTTCTCAGATTCGGGGCAATGTGACGTCACTTTGCACAGGCCCCTCCCACGACGGTTGATTGACACTGTAGTTTGAGCATAGACCCGCCCTGAGTGAGCTGGACACAGTCCGCCATTGTTTCCACGCTGGAGCAACTGTAGACAAGAATGTCTCCTAAGCGATTGAGGTGTTTTGTTGTTGGATGTAAGAATGAACATAGCGGTCTTCATTTACTCTCGTTGTTACTCGAGGATGGATCTGTACTGTTCGTGATCCAGCTTACGGTCTCCGGAGCGACAGGCCTAACGTTACTGACCACGGCAGAAATGAAAGTGAGAGCGCCCACTTTATGACAGCTCATCCAGTCATGGATATAGTTTACCAGTTGATTAAGCACCCACTGAAAAGGTGTGTAGTGTATATATTTGTTTACTGTTAGGTCTAACGAGTGTTTTGTGTATTTCGCTGTGTATGTTCCATGATAATGAAAGGGAGAGAGAGAGAGTTTATGGATAAGACTTTAATGTGCACATATATACTGTGTTTATTCGGCTCTTACAGTGATTTTCTGGAGTAAAACTAAGGCTTCATCTTTTGTGTGAGCTACAATAAACTTAATTGAACTCATCAGTATATTTTGGTCATCATTCGGACGGGGTCTGCTACAGCAGGCTTATATTAATAGTGGATAAAAGCAGATGACAAATAACCGTAATTAAACTAAACTATTCCTGTTCTATCTCCATACAGCATATATTCTCCGGCTCTGTGGGCATTATTGTCCGACTCCAAGTCGAAATGAACACCGCAACTGAGAGTTTCTGTTTTGATGATATCAGATGAGATTGTCCTGGCTCTTAGCGAGCTCGTGAGGCTCCGCCCCTTGGGCCGGCAGCAGCAGTTAATTTGCATTTAAAGGGATACACACTAAAACGGTGCGTTTTTCTGAGCCCTAAAAAATGACAATTGAAACATGCTGTAAAAAATTATCGGTTGGGTATTTTGAGCTAAAACTTCACATACACACTCTGGGGACATCAGAGACTTATTTTACATCTTGTGAAAAGGGGCATAATAGGTGCCCTTTAAGAGCTGCATACAGTGGCCATGCTGGAACATTCCTAAGCATCAAAATGAACGGTACAATGAACGCAACTTTACATGACTAATGATGAGCATAGTCAACAGAGAGAGAATTAAATTCAGCATTTTTATTTCCAACATGCACTCATTCATGGCCGTTTTATTTAATTAATAACAGACATAATAAAGCATGACAATAACTGAAGGAAATATCTATTATTTTGGCTTCTTTGCCCAATATATTTAAAAGTTAAAAATGCAATGAAAGTACAGGTATCAGTAATCGGTACCGGCAAGTACTAAAAATAAAAGTATAGGTATCGGACTCGGACTCGGTCTGGAAAAAGTGGTATCGGGGCATATAGGCTTGTATTTTTTAAAATTCAGAATCATTAAAATTAATGAATTTCATTAAAGTCTAATATTAATACAATTATACAAAAATAAGCTAATTTTAAGTTGATATAATAATGTATTAGTAAATGTTAAAATTAACATTAACAGAGATTATTACGCTAGAAGTGCAGTTCATTATTAGTATATGTTATCTAATGAAACCTTATTGTAAAGTGTTACCAAAAAAAGAAAAAAGAAAAAATATGTGGCTTAAAAGTGAGACAGAATTTCAACAACATTAATGGCAAAGTATTTTCCAATCTAAATATTTAACACCTGTTATGACGGACGGATGATGACGACATCTAATGCTGATGGAAACAACAACCCAACATTGTATCTATTGGTGCTTCCATCCACAGCATTTTCAAAGGTGCATTACAGGGAATGCCTGGCATTCTGTCACCTTACAGCTGCCCATATATGGTAACACTTCAGGACAAGCCAAAAGCAGGTCAGGAGAGCCCACACACCACACTGCTGCGCTGGGGAAAACCCACCTATACCACACGGGTTCATTCATTGGTCAACGCCACCTCTTCACCACACACAGACAGAAAAACATCCTCATTCACTACAGGAGTTTTCAGTGGATGGGTGTCAGTTCATACAAACCTGAGCTGAGTTGGTTCATAGGTTTTATGAGAAAGAAAAAGCATTGATTTAACTGGCAGGTAAAAAAAAAAAAAGAAAAAAAAGAAGTGTTTTGCAAACTGGCGTAAGATTAGTCAAATTAGCATCCCAAAATTTGAATCAGTAAGTAACATCTAACCGCTGGCTTTAGAACACAATGTCCAAACCATCACATTTAAAGAACAGCGCATTAATCACGGTTGTTACACCCCGTCTACAACAGACACGACAGATGACCACAACAGCTTTAGTCAGTCCACACCATCGTACAACACTCACTAACACAGACCAATCAGCTGGTAACTATATATCCAGCAATGCCATGGCCAATGCCATATGCCAAGCGATAAATGGCTGGTGTTAAATTATATACCATTTTGTCCAAACCACTATAAAAAAAAAAAAAAAAAATGTAATCTCTTATGCTCACCAAGGCTGCACTTAGTTGATAAAAATTTCAGCAAAACAGAAATATTGTGAAACATTTGAATATATTTATTCTGAAGCCATTACTCTTGTCTTCAGTGTCACATGATCCTACAGAAATCATTCTAATATGCCAATTTTCTGCTCAAGAAAAATGCATTATTACTATCATCAATGTTGAAAACAGTCGTGCTGCTTGATATTTTTGTGGAAACTGCGATACAATTTTTTTTTTCTTCAGAACTCTGAATAGAATGTTCAAAGAACAACATTTATTTCAAATAGAAAACTTAAATGTGTTTACTTTTGATCAATTTAATGTGTCCCTTTTCTGAAAAAATATGTAGATATCTTATTGACCCAAAACCTCTGAACGGTAAAGTCTCGGCCACGAACCGATATAGCACAGATATTTTGAGCATCTCCAATTAAAACTCCTCAGTATGCTAAAAACAAGAGAGTAATCCCAGTGTTGTGTTTCTAATCACCTGTTCAAACTTCCAGCCATCTGACATGGTGGAGACCATCTGTGTCAGTTCCTCCTCCTGACACTGCAGGACTCTGTAGACGTGCTTCACAGGGAGCTGAGGGAAGAACAGAGACTTTGTGAATGCAAAAACAAACTGCCATATTATGCAAAGTCAAGGCACACTTTTTCTTTTTGTCAGTGTCTCTGATTTAATTGTAAAATGATTCTGTCATTCCTGCAGACCTACAAATGTCATCAGATTAAGGTGCTGAGAAGGCAGATTTCAGAGGACACCTTTGTCATGGGATACATTTTGAAAGGACCATGCAGACTGGTTAATTTGTTTGTTTTGAATCAGTGGGCCTAATTCATGAAACACAATTACAAGTGTGTAAATTGTATAATGAAAAAAATAAAAAAAATAATTATTATTATTATTACATATATATATATATATTTTAAACATTCCATTCAATTGAACATTTTTCACAAGAAGTGTATATCAAAGATTTGTTCTGCTCATGTTTCATGAAGTGCCGATGTGGAAGCTTGTTTCCAACAGGGATTAAAAAAAAAATGTAAAAGACTTTTCAGAACTGAGTTTATTTCCTACAATTATGACTACTTTTTCAGAACTGTAGATTTATATCCCGCAATTCTGACATTTTTTAGAATGGCGAGTTTATATGCCACAATTCGGACTTTTTTTTCAGAGCTACTAGTTTATATCACACAATTCTGACTATTTTTCTCAGAACTGCGAGTTTCTATTCCACAAATCTGACTATTTTTTTCCAGAACTGCAAGTTTGTTAATTGTTTACATCCCGCAATTCTGACTCATTTTCTTCAGAAATGAGTATATATCCCGCAAATCTTTTACACAAAAAAAAGTTACACTTTTTTTTCAGAGCTACTAGTTTACATCCCACAATTCTGACTACTTTTTCTCAGAATTGTGAGATAAACCCGCAATTGCGAATAAAGATATGAAAGTGAAAACACTTAGATTAGTTGTTTTGTTAAATATGATGCAGCACAATCTTATCATGACTTACCTGAGCCGTCTTACAATCCCGCTCCCTGATTTTGTCTTTAACCAGTTTAATCAATGAAGTGATATTGTAGAATTCAGCCTCTTCCAGCACACCTGAGAAACATTTTGCAGATGAAATGTTTAAATAAAAACCACATATCATAGACAAAACAGCTTGATGTCAAGAACGCGAAATTACAACTGAACTTGAAATCTAACAGCATGTCCAGACATATCTTAAAGTTCTTGATGGCATTCCCATCATACCTTCCTCCGCAAGGCCTCTGTTCAGCACCAGCTTCCCGTGCCTCAGATAGTTGAGCACCGGACCAAAATAAGTGGGATCACGGTCTATCAAATAAGCACCCGTGTCATCCTGGATGAGGAAAGAGCGTTATCAGTACCATGATGCTTGTCTCCAAAGGGATTTCAGCATAATAAACATCATGCAGATCATTAAATCCGGCTATAATGACTCACCACCTTTTTAGATAGTTTGTTCAGATTATAGAACATTTTAAAAGAAATAATAAACAGTGTTTTATCAGTACTCAAGGGTATCTGACTTTATCTGGACTCTAGGTGTGGCTGACATTTAACATACATGCTGCAGAGCCCATTGGGACGCTGATCCATCTCCAGCACAACATGATTACCACGGATCAATATTGAGGTCAGAAAAGAGAGAGCTTTATTCCACAACATTTACCCATAAAAGAAAGCAATCGGCAAGAGCAACTTCACAGTTAAAATTTCTTATTTCGTAATGAAAACATCTTTATTTATAAGAAATATTTTTGACTAAGCAGAGGAACATAAGAAATTCTTTGTCTCTTAGCAGCTTTCGACTGTCGTTGCCCTAATAAATCATGCATACTGACCTTTAAAAGTTTAAAAGCATGCAGGCAACCCTATTTCTTATTGTGTCACAGAGAAGAAACTAGAGCATTCATTAAAAAAAAGACCAGTATATACTTGTATGACATGATACATTTTCATATTAGTGCATTCACTGATTATACAAGTTTAATTGGTTGCTAATTCTATTCAGGATCGATTCCTGCAAATTGTTATGCATTGTGTGCGAGTATTAAAATATGTGTAGTTATTAACTGTTTTGCTCACAGCTTAAAACAATAAGGTATAGCCTAGGCATTTAACAACCAATAACTCAATAGAAAAATCGAAAAAATAATAAATTACTAAATAAAAAGTTTAATTTCACTAATATTACATTCTTATTTACAAAGTAAACTGACTAACAGTTTTCATTGTTTACTATAATACACAAACACTTGTGAAATAGTTTTAAAACAATTATTCTACTAAACCATATAAACAATATCAATATAATTATGGTTTAATTGGATAAACACTAGATAGATTAACATAATAATTAATATATTTAGATAAGCACTAGTAAAATATTTTATAGCATAAGATCACATACTTAAAGGCCCACTGAAGTGCACTGGAACGCACAGCTTTGTATGATGCATTTAGGTAATTAGGTAACCTACGTAATTTCCATCGTAAAAGGAAGCTAAGGCGGGACATATTGAATGGCTCCTCCCTCTTTTCAAATAGCCAATAGTTTGCCTCACAGACTGCAAGTCGTACTTGACCATGGAAGCGAACCCGAGCGCTGATGATACGTTGGGTTCAATAGTAGAGGTGTGAATAAATTCTAGCAATTACATTCTTAACCAACGTTCAGTTGGAAAATGGAATAAAACTTGAGCGTTTGAGCAACCGAACTCACATCTCCAACCCATATTGCTTCATGATGTGTGAACAGTTGCTTTGGTCAGGTGGTATTTATAGCATAGGGGGTGGGGCTTTAGATTCTAGAGAGCATTTGATTGGACAGAAGATGTGATAAGAAGCTGAAGTCCATGGTGATGTCATAAAAATCCATGATCCATTTTAGCGGAAGTGAAAGACTACGTTTTTAATGCTTATATCTCCTAAATGCGAATTTTGTCATTGTTTTTGAACACACCAGCTTATTCATAACCTTAAGGCTAACATGTTCATACTAAAAGCTTAAAAACTAAAAATGTATTCAATGGGCCTTTAACATTAAATATTTTGCATTGGATATTGATGCATTAGACAGCCTATTATAAATGAACAATGAGAAAAATTTTCAGCAATAATCAGCATTTAATAACCATATAATGTTAATAAATATTTAAGAATATTTATATAATTTATATAATAAATTATCAAGAATTGTTACTTCATAATGCATTAGTGTTAAAATATTCAAGTCAATATATTCATATTAATGTTAATATTATTAATGTTCATATTCATATTAATTCAAAATATCCATGTTAAAATTGCACCGTATCTAGACACGAACCAAGATTAATAAACGCTGTAAGAGTATTGCATATTATTAATTCATGTTAACTAATGATTTTAATTAATGGTAGACTTACTATAAACAGTTCCCAACATTTCAATGGTTTATAGCTAGAAACTTAGTTAATAATTCAAGGTATCCAGTCAGAAAAAAAGTGAAACTGTTAAACAGGTAAAAACTTGTAATCTTTGTAATGTTTGTATCATTTAATGTTTAGTGAAAACACCAATGAAAGTTCTGCAATTAGCACTTGACATGTAACGTTAGCATTCAAGTTTGTGCTGATATAAGAACTATAGGCGATGTATTTTCATATTTAAACGAGCTAATGCTACTCAAAATATACGTTACTACACGCAGCCTCTTTAAACATATCTGACAGACTAAAACTAACTTTAAATAGTAACGTTAAACAAGCCACATCAAGTGTTATCAGTTAAGCTAAGCTAGTAAGCGGAGCTCCATTGACTGTAACTTTACTAGCTAGCCGTATAGCTACAATATTAAAATACATAAATATAACGAAATTTTAGACTATAAACCCATTATTTTGCGTCTACCCAGTTTAACTGAATTGCCTTAAGTCCGGATACGTGAAGTCGCGATTAGTGTTCACTGTCATGCTAGTGAAGAGCTCGCGGTATAAATACCTTGTCAGAGTCGAGGTCGGGGTCGGCCTGGCACAAGCGGTACAGGAAAGATTTCGGGTCTCTGCACAGCGTTTGTCTCGTCGTGAGAAAGTACGTGCCGCCGACGTTCAGACGAACCCATTTGGACGAGCCGCTTCCGGACGGCTGCAGTCTCTCACCGGGAAAAAGAGCGGGACACCTCCGACCATTCGAGCCGCTCGGGTCAGGGCTCTTCTCCGCCATCCCTCCTCTGCGCTCCCGCTGCCTTGACTGTCGACTGATGGAACTAGAGCAGGAAGTGTGAGTGTGGGGAGTTTGAGAGGCGCTGTGCCCTGAGCCCTCCCTCCCTACACAGGCTCCGTCACCGTACACACAGAGCTGTCTATCTAGACAGCACTTTTGCCACCCAAGAATACTGCACGCGCCGTGATGCGCATCCTAGCTAGGCAGCTCTATACGTTTGGAACATTTGGAACAATGATGTCATTGTTGTTTAGGCGTTTAAAACAGCCACATGATTTTTTTTTTTTAACAGTCACATGATTATAGACATACATTTATGACTGTCAAAGTGTGTATTTACAGTAGTATTAAACACTAGTGAAACCACTTAGTAGGCTACTTAAGTTGTTTAGTCAGATGAACACTTTTTTTTTTTTGTCAAATTGTTCATAATACAGTGATTTTGGAGACAGATAAGTATGGAAGCCAATTTCTGTCACATATGGAAAAAAAAGGCATGCTTTGGTGAGTCAAAATTGTTGTGAGATAAGAGACCACAAAGTAATTACCAGATAAAAAGCTGAAATTATGAATGACTAAATCAATTGTGACAAGGTAACATTGAGATAAAGAAAAGTCAAAATTATGAGGAACAAAGTCAGTTATGACAAAACATCGAAATTATAAAATACATTCATAATTATGATACAACTCTGATGATAAACTACGTAAACATTCTGCCATATCATTATGAAAGTCGTAATCTTTGCCATCATTGACTCATAATTTCATCTTTGTTTTGTAATAATTTTTACAAATTTATGGCATTTCATCTCAGAAACCTTACTTTTTATGTCATAATTATAATTTACAAAAGCATGCTTTTTTTTTTTTCTTATGTGATGGAAATGGTCTTCCACTGTGATATAGACAGTATTTGTATGGTCTATTCAGAAAAACACTAGTAAAATAGTTAATATTCCAGAGTTTGGTTTGATAAACACAAGTAAAACAGATAACATTTCAATAGTTTAATCATATACAGGTAAAACAGTTCATAGACATTTCAAATAAAAGTTCATATTTCAATGGCTTAGTTAAGTAGTGATTCAGTTCTTATTTCTATGGTTTAATCAGATTATCCTTTATCTGCGTCAGTGCTATGCAAAGGTGTTCTCATGTGCAATCAGTATAGAATGAAGATCATTTGAGAGAGCCATGTGAAGATTGATCATACAAAAGACAGTACGGTGAATAGCAGGCATTTATCATCACTTGATGGTCCTGCTATTGCTAAGTGAGATGCGTTTCTCATGGCTGATGTTTTTCTGCGTAGGAAATGCCTGTGGGCATTCTCTTACTGTATATGTTTACCTAAGACCTGGAAAGCTGAACAGCGAGTTCATTCAGTGTGACCTGATTTTGGCACTGCAAGATGTTGAGAAATGTAAACAGCCAGCATGCATGAGAGACCCAACTGTAAAAGACAGGGAAAGTCTACTGGGAGCTGTTGTCTTAGCACTGCTGTCTTGCACATGCTACCAACAGTCTGTCAGAAACAGAAGCAGAAAGATCTTACTCTTCATGTACACTTTTATTATGAGACTTTATTTTCCCCTCAACATCCTCCAGTTTCATTAAAGGTTTGTGGAAGCTTGTTTCTGTCATGGAATAAAAAAAACTAAAATAAAAGAGGTAATTGCGACTTTTTATTTTTTATTAACTTTTTTATAAACTTGCATTTGTGAGTTAAGTCAGAATTGTGAGATATAAACTTGCATTTGCAAGTTATAAAGTCAGAATTATGAGATATAAACTCGCAATTGCGTGTTATAAAGTCAGAATTGCGAGATATAAGCTTGCGAAGTTGCGATTTTAAGTTAAGTCCGAATTACGAGATATAAACGTATATTTGCGAGTTATAAAGTCAGAATTATGAGATATAAACTCGCAACTGCGTGTTATAAAGTCAGAATTATGATATATAAACTCACAATTGCGTGTTATAAAGTCAGAATTATGAGATATAAACTCACAATTGCGTGTTATAAAGTCAGAATTACGAGATATAAACTTATATTTGCGAGTTATAAAGTCAGAATTATGAGATATAAACTCACAACTGCGTGTTATAAAATCAGAATTGATATAAACTCACAATTGCGTGTTATAAAGTCAGAATTATGAGATATAAACTTATATTTGCGAGTTATAAAGTCAGAATTATGAGATATAAACTTATATTTGCGTGTTATAAAGTCAGAATTATGAGATAAACTCACAATTGTGTGTTATAGTCAGAATTGCGAGATATAAGCTTGCGATTTTAAGTTAAGTCCGAATTATGAGATATAAACTTATATTTGCGAGTTATAAAGTCAGAATTATGAGATATAAACTCGCAACTGCGTGTTATAAAGTCAGAATTGCGAGATATACGCTTGCGATTTTAAGTTAAGTCCGATTATGAGATATAAACTTATATTTGCGAGTTATAAAGTCAGAATTATGAGATATAAACTCACAACTGCGTGTTATAAAATCAGAATTGAGATATAAACTCACAATTGCGTGTTATAAAGTCAGAATTATGAGATATAAACTTATATTTGCGAGTTATAAAGTCAGAATTATGAGATATAAACTTATATTTGCGTGTTATAAAGTCAGAATTATGAGATAAACTCACAATTGTGTGTTATAGTCAGAATTGCGAGATATAAGCTTGCGATTTTAAGTTAAGTCCGAATTATGAGATATAAACTTATATTTGCGAGTTATAAAGTCAGAATTATGAGATATAAACTCGCAACTGTGTGTTATAAAGTCAGAATTGCGAGATATACGCTTGCAATTGCAAGTTACGCCAGAATTACGAGTTATAATCAGAATTACAATATAAACTCACAATTGAGAGTTATAAAGTCAGAATTACGAGATATAAACTTGCAATTCCGAGTTATAGTCCGAATAAACGCGATATAAACTCATAATTGAGTTATAAAGTCAGTATTGTGAAATATAAACTCACAATTGTGAATAGTCAGAATTGCAAGATATAAAATCAATCAGAACTTTTTTCTTACAATTGCGAGTTGATATCTTACAATTTGGACTTTAAAACTAGCAATTACGAGTTTATATATTTTTTTTGAGGGAAAAAAAAGTCAGAATTGTGAGATATAACAAGTTAATATCCCACAATTCTGACTTTATAACTCTCAATTATGAATTTATATCATGCAAAAAAAAGTCGCAATTATTATTATTTTTTTTACTCCCTGGTGGAATTAAGCTTTCATAAAGGTACGTAGAAACCAAAGGGCATAAACATTTGAATCTGATATAATTTAAGTGACCTGATTAGGACACATAAAAATCTTGCAAAGAATTACAGCAATCATTCACATTCAAAGGCAATATTCAATATTTACAACACATGGCCCCTGAATATTAGAATTTAAATAATACAAGGTACTACAGGCTGCGCCACTGCCAGCAAATAATCTTATATAAGAATAAAATTATACAAGGTGCAAATCCAGTAACACGGTGTTACTTTCTGAATAATACATCATCTGTACATCACAGTTATTTTCGGTGACAAACCCAGTCGAATTATAAATACACAGTTGAACAATTCCTCAAAAAAAATGCAAGGAGGAAACGCAACAGAAGAGGAAAAACACACTTCTGTGCTTAATTCTCACTTGGTTACAGCATTTTCGCTTGCCTGTGCTGGACCAACATCCTTTTTCAATGTACAATAAAGCGGTCAAAAACTGCATCTCCGAACGCGGTCCTTATTTACAGTTGCGATTCTCTTCACAGCTCAATTCCCGTAGGCATTACACCATATCTACATTGCAAGAGACTGACATGGTACGACACAATGTAACTGTCAACAGCCATCCACTTTTGTTGCAAAACACCGTGCCGCTCGCTTGCAGTGTATACTGTGTAACGTACCTTATCAAGTACTTGTTTTCAATCTAAACCAATGTTTATAAATAAAATATAATATAAAAAAATATATAAACAGCAGATTTAAGGAACCAAGTGCGAGTTTCACACGTGAACCCACAAAATCCATTGCCATTTCATATTAAATATAACAGCTCAACAGTGATTCTTCCTCTGATGATAATAATCTCATGTAATATGGCATACATGTGAACAAGATGACTGAGAGAATAAATATAAATATATTAACGATTTGTGTATCAATGTAATATTTACTTGACCTGTAGGATCATTTTCAGTGTCCTCTATAGCTATCCTAAAGCGCTCTTATTATTATTTAAAAGGCAACAGATTATGAGTGTTTTTTTTGTTTTTTTTTAGCTTTTGTGGATATTCTCCTATGTATATATACACATATCTAGTGTACAAGTTGTGGATTTGCTGAGTTTTTACTGATCTTTGATTTTATGTTACAACTGCTGAACATGACAAAAACACTGCAAGCAAAACATATTTTGTCTTCAAGAAGAAATATTGATGCACTAGTCCCATAAATGAACAGATCTTCCTGTTTGGTAGTTGAATGGTGGAGGGCTGAGACCTCTGAGACTTGCCTTGAACTCCAGAGGTCCTCTGATGCCCAGTCATGCCAGTAGTCTTATGTTAGTGATAAACTGTTCCCCAGACCTCTTGAATCTTCTTACACCATTTGTCTGCGTTCCCACTGGGATCCATTAGATAGTATGTCCTGTTTGGCTGCATATGAGGAAAACAATGACAAGATTTAGCAGCATTTCGCAAGTCCCGAGAAGTACCATGATATTACCATGTGTACTATGGCTTATAAATGATCTTTAGTAATCATTCAGTATGATGTGTTTATCAAAGTACCATGATCCTACAACTAAAGCTGCCACTGCCTATTAGGCAAATGCTTCTAAAAAAAACTATAAACAGCTATATATTTAACTACGTATATATAATAATAACTATAATTTGTACCGTGTGGACAAAAAACGTCTTGAAATTCTTGGCCTCGGGGCGCAACTCTGGAGACCAAGGAATTTCCCCCTTCAGAACTTTATTCACAGGATCCACGTAATATAGATGTGGTCCTTCAGTCAGTAAAAGCTGACGGCGTCGAGCAAACAGTCCCTGTGAAAATTACAAACAAGAAAGGGTCAAAAACACTTACCAAAGGTAGCCAAAAGAGGGCGCTATTTGTTTTCTCACTCAACAAAAACTCAAAAACTCAAAAACTTAAAAACATGCACCTGTTTCATACCATATAAGATAAGAAACAGGAAGGAAAATGTTACCTTTCTTTTGTCAACTGGTCCCATTTTATATATCAAGTTATTTTCAACAAACTGGTGCCTTTAAGACAGAAAAAAAAAACAAATGTTAATGAATAACAAGCTGGCAGTGCTGCCCGTGTTGTTGACTGATTGAAAACAGAACTATAATGATCAAGAGTTCCTTTTACAACATGCAATAAAACTCAACAGGAAATGCATGAGATAAAAACTAATCATTATTAGTGCATACACCAACACAATCCTGACACATACACCCACACAAAAACTATGTATAATAACAAAATGAACGTGTGTTTGATTGTGCTGTCATTACATCATGATAATTTAATATTTAACCAGAATGAAGGTTTAAGAGCAGGAAAACTAATTTCTGAATGAAGGTTGTGACATACCACGGGTTGCCTCGTGTTTGCTTCTGCAGCAGAAGTCGTTTCTCCTCACTGGAGAACTGCAGGTCCAGCTCAAAGGAGTTGCTGTCCAGGTCATGGATGTACTGCTCGATGTTGCTGCAGGATCTCAGTGGGACGATCTGAGATGAGCTGGATGGAACCACCTGCAGGCTGCTGAACTGACTGAGGAGATCTTCATACTGTGGGATCCAAAGCAAACAGCAAATCAGTACACAGTGACAAGACCCAGTGAGCCTGCAATTGGGAGCTCACAATTTGTACCATTTACTGACCATACACACTTAAATATTTAACTTTATTTAACCAGAAGTTGTGGCCGACTTTACTAAAATACTGTGACGTAATTCTGGAGATCACTGAATGTGAGAAAAATAAGAGTGAAGCTTGATTTTAGCGCACTTCCTCGCCATCTCGTCTGACGGTTGGAGGGGAGCGTTTAAGGACTTCTCTGCCCAATCTGTCAAACTGAAATCATCAGAGAAAGAACGCCATTCTAAAGGGGAAGCAAACTTTCAGATTTTAAAGATTATGACAAAACCTTTTTTTTATCTGTGCACAGATTAACTGTTCACCACAATACTGGTAATGTGCACACACAAAGTAAATAGGGTCAAACAAAGTAAATAGGGTCAGTTTTGATTTAAAGCAAAGCGTATCCGTAACGTAGGACAAGGTCAATTCTGATTAAAAACAACAAAACAAATGGTCCAAACAAAAACGGCACAACAATAAAACAAAACGGAAAGCCCAAACAGAAAACAACAAAACAAAAGCTCCAAACCAAAAACAACACAACAATAAAACAAAACAAAACGCCCCCCAAAAAACAAAAAGGTTTTAAAAAAAACATAACAATAAATCAAAACAAAAAACTAAATAAAAAGTCCAAAAAAAACAACAAAAACAAAAGCAAAAAACAACACAAAAAAAGCACAAAAGACAGTAATTTTGCACAGTATAGTGGATAATATGTAAGATAAGTCTAACTAACATTGCCATAGTAGTCTTCATCATCTTCAGCCATGGCTGGCAGGTAAGGGGTCAGCTTGGGTGGGGTCTGAACCGGCAAATTCTCCCATGAGATTGTCTCAAAGAACATGTGGCCTTTTAGTGGATTGAACCCACCCATTTCCTCACATCCTAGCCGCTTTCTAGGGTCCAAAGACTGAAACCAGGAGATAAACAATGAATTTTCTTCAGCATAGTCATGCAACTGAAAGTGAAGGAATGCAATGAAAACAAACTATTATTACCAACAGTCGCTGCACCAGATCTTTAGCTTTGGGGAAGAACTTTTCAGGAAATTCATATTCCAGCTTTGTTATCTTTTGGAAAATCAAGTACTCGTTCCTATTAAAAAGACAAAAGTAAATGACTAACTCAACCAAATCAATATCAACTGAACGGTTTGTAGTCTCACAACTGAAGAGCTCTTAATAATCAGTTGAGAGAAGGAAAGGGTTAATTTACAGTCACATGGTTCGGCGTTTTGTTTTCAACGGCTGTCCGAGCCAATTTATTGGTTGTAATGTAACTAAAACTGCAAGCGGGTCATGTGACCCAGTGGTTGGGGTTTCCTCAGAAGCCCTCTGTACTGTCTACACAAACAAGTCATAAACACCAAAGCCAACATTTCCTGTTATTTCACACCATGTTTTTAAAAACTGCAATTACAACAGTGATCAACCACCAGCACTTCAGCGGCAGTGCAAAGCACCATCACCACACTATTAAAAACGTTTAATTGAACTAAATCTGAATTGATCAGTAACTCACCCAGCTCTAAACGGAGGTAATCCGGCCACCAGCTGATAGATTATGCAACCCAGTGCCCAGAGGTCCGAACTAAAAGAGAAATATCACAGAAAATAAAAAAAAGAATTTGATGCAATTGACTAACATCTTAATCTGGTAATATTAAATGCCACAACCTTTTGCAGGCTGATTTTTCCGTCAGCAGCTCCGGAGAAACGTACTGTGCAGTGCCAACAAAAGAATTGGCTCTTGCTGTAAAGACAAATCTTTCAGGTTCAGATTCAGGTGGGACAAACAACATCACATACTGTCCGTAACCCTGCTGACTACTCAAACATGTGCGTGAAGAAAAATGATAGACTGTCCCATATTTATGCCACTTGAGTACTGTTGTGAGTGTATCTATAGATAACAAACACTTCATGCCTGACCTACAAGGGGGTTGAAGGAAGTTAACGACAGTCGTTATGAAAAAAACAACAACAGCCAGAGCAAAGCAATTCAATGAAATATTCATGAACTATACGTTACTTTGAGAGCTGTCCGAAGACAACTGTTTCGCTGTCCCGAAATCCGTAATATGAATGTGCATGTCTTCGCTCAGTAAGATGTTCTCTGGCTTAAGGTCCCTAAATAAAACCAAATAAATACAAATTCAAAAATGCATTACGGATGATTTCAATCAAAGTCATATTGTTAGTCAAATTACCTGTGAATAATTCCCAGCGCGTGCAAATACTCGAGAGCACAAACTATCTCAGCAGTGTAGAATCTTGTGCAAGTCTCATCAAATGAGCCTATTTTGCGAATGTATCTAAGTAGTTCTCCATTCTTTGCATAACTGAGGGCGAAATCTGACGGATTAGAAGTTAAGAACATTTTAACAAAGTAATAATGAGTTTAACAAACACAGACCTGATTTCACAGCTTCACAGCTCAACGCCACAGTTTTACTCCCGAAAAGGATACAAAGTTTATGTGAGTCTTGAAACGTGAAGTAGAGCTTTACGAAAAAGGGATGATCTATGCTTGACAATATATCCTTCTCTCTGAACACATAGTGTGCTTTATTTTCTTTCCTGATGTGATTCTTCTCAAGAATCTTCACTGAAAAACAAATTTCAAATGACATCAGTGTAGTTCATTTAATATTACAACTATAATACATTTATATATGAAATAAAACAAATTGCCCATTACTTGCATATTCCTTCCCTGTGGCAAGTTCTTTTGCAAGCACAACCTGCAATTGACATGTGTTCAGCTATTACATCAAATCAATGGAGCCATCGTAAAAACTTTATTGTTATTCAACTACAAAAAATATCGGTCACTATACTGGCTGTTTGGACCTCAAATGTATTTGTTAAATTGCTAATGATTAAATCTTTCACTTCAAAATCGCAAAAAATTGTACCCACCGTTGAGAAGGAACCCTCTCCTAAAATTTTGCCAAAGCTGAAGTCCTCCTTCTTGCGTGATTGTGGAGGCTTGAGGGTCGATGTCTTTGACTGGGCGCTTGCCTCACCCCCGCGGACCTCCATACTGAGACAGTGAGGAAGGCTGGAGTTGAGCTGAGTCCTTACCATTGATGAAGAAGCACAGGAACGCAACACCACGCTAGGCTGGATGGGAGCAGCATCGTACTGAACGAGCAAAACACACACACAGAGCAAACATGACACTGACTCAGACATGCGGGTGCATGTGCAATGAGGAACAAAACCACCTTGGAGGCAGTAAACCAGCAGCTGATAAAGTACAGTAGAGCTTCCGCAGAGGGGAGGGCTGTGTTTGTTTTCACCCAGGATTACGAGTACTCAAATTCATTCACTCAGACCTGCCTTTGTTTACGCTGCAGAGAACGCAAAATATTTACCCTGCTGAAGTTGCGAAAACACCGTTTTTGGTTAAGTCTAACCACACTTTTGATGCTAAGTAACCACGCGTATAATAGGCTACCTGAATTAAAAGTTTAAGGTGATTGATCGTTTAAAGGTGCAGTCAGTCACTTATTAAAAAGTTAAATAAAGATATAAAGAGATGAATAGTACTTTGGAAAAATATCATGCTCACTCAAATGAGATGAAGACTCCAGTCATATTAGTAGCCTAATAAAACCAGCTTTATTTTACATGCAGTGGGTCACCTCATGGTGGCAGACACGTTGAGATCACTTGACCAGCCGTATACAACTAGTTTTATCCCAGCAATCACCCCTGTCCTGCTATTGGACACTAACGTTTGTGGTATAAATGAATCATGACTGACTGTGAATTATGCCTTTTTATAGCACTGGTAAACTTTTGCTTTGACATGATGCTACATCCACACCACTAGGAGGCAGTATAAGACCAAGACCACTGCTATATCTGATTCGTACATCTAAGGGGACGTTTACACGACAATGATATGCTTGAGAAGTTTTTCGCGTACAGACAACACCATTGTCAAAACAATTCCCATTTACACGGATCCACGAAAACGACAGAAAAGAATGTATTCTGCTGCCAGGCCGTTAGATGGCGATGAAACACTATAGACTGAGCACGTAACGCGCATGTGCATGACGTCATCGTCTTCAGAGATTCGCGTTTTTGTTGTTTACACGGAGACGAACTTGCACTTTGAAACCCGGTTTCAAAAGTTTGCGTTTTCAGGCACCCAAAACGCCGTTGTCGATCTCTGTCAAACGGCCAAAACGCATAAAAAGTTTTACGTTTTTAGCTGAAGACGGTGTCGTGTAAAACAGCCCCTGAGTTTAACGGATTAAAATGTTAGGCTAGGTTCTATGCATCATTTCTTAATTTGATTTTAAACTTTTAAATTAAACTAAACAAATGCACAGACGAATCATTCTCAATAACTATACATATAATACAATAATCTATAATAACATATAACAATATAACAAATATTCTATAACATACATTTGAATGTGAATAACATACATGTGCATTTTCATTTCGTGCCAACTTCAAAGACAAAGTTGACTAAATAAACGTTTAACAACTATACGCAGTTAAAATTTACCAACGTTTTCTTCTGGGAAAATGAACAAAACAATACTGGGGACTAAACTTTGCACTTGACAAATCCAAGGCTCTTTCGAATAAGAATGTTGCCCTAATATAACCCGCTACTGATTAGCAATAGCAACTTATGGCAAATTGTGGTTCGCACCTGTGAATGATGTAACCTAAACCCAAAAGGGACACATAAGAAAACAAATGCACAGACTTCACCAAGAGCAAAACCATCCAATTAAGAGCATGTTCATTAAGTTATTTTTTTATGGAATAGTGCAGTATTTATCATAAATGTATTCATCCGTGCACATCATTATTTTAACTTCATGTAATCTTTAATCAGAATAACTTCCCCCTCCCTCTTGCAGCAACATCTCTTCTCTTCTCTGATGATGTGTTTACTAGCGAGGGCGGGGCAACCTGTCACTCACATGAGATCGACCAATAGCAAACCACAACCATCCAATCAATTCCCCGTGGACAAAAAAAGTACTTTTACTCGATCACATGGCAACTTACTTTTTGAGAAAGTAAAATATACCGAGGTAGTTTTAGCCTCAAGTCTGAGATAACACCCAAAGCCATGCAAATAAAGCAAGATCTGCTTCCCCACAGCAGGTTGATCACTCCTCATTTGTTTACTATGAGAACTGTGGAGAGAGAGAAAAAAAAAACAAATTCTAAATGGTTCTGTTATTAGTGTAAAACCTGGTACTTTCCAGACACCTGCTACATAGGGCACTTCTCCAATACCTCTTTGCCAAACACTCAACCACAGAAACTAAAACTGGACTGTCCCCCCTGCCTGTAACTGACTAAATAAAAAGGAATGGATGCTACAGGAGCTTGACGTGAGAAAAAAACAAAAATAGAAATCAGGTCATATGCACACAGCATATTGACATTTTGAAAGAAAGAATTTAAACTGTCTGCAAACAGCACTGAGAGCCACAAAAAAAATGCAAAGAAATCTGACATCATGCAGTGCAAAAGTTATTCTAGATCTTTATTATTAGTACTTTTATTTCATTTATTTTGTACATTTCTGAAAAATATTCATCTTTGACATTATCATTCCAATGGTATAAAAAATGCATTATGCAGGAACAAAAGTTATGACAACAAATGTTTTTTACATTGCTTTAACTCATCAAAAAATTGTATAAGTTATACAAGATTCAACTCATTTTTAAACTCAGTTTAACGTAATTTAAGTAGAAATGAATTAAATATCCAAGTTGATTTCTTTCTTTTTTTACAGGGATGCTTTTTGGTAGATTTTTTGTTCACTATCCAGTCCAAATCATGTCTTTTAAAATAATGACAACTAAACTAATTAAAATGTTGGGTTTGTAAAGAAATCGACTGATTGTGTATGTTTGTATAAGGATCAGCCATCCGAACAGTTTAAGTAATTCAAGCAGACACAGGTAACATCACTATCTTTATGACACATTAATAAAATAAATGGGAGTGGCATAAACACAATGGCTAAAACAACAATGACGATTACGAGCTGCGCAATACGACCTCTGGATCAATGGCATCCGAATGGTGCGACACATTGTAATCTGATAGCAACGGCCAGTTTTCCTGGAAGTCGTGTTAAAACTAGATTAGGAAGTGAAATTTTGATGGAGTCACCGAATACAATACACTTACATCTCTGACAGCCAGCACTGGATGATTTAAAAAGCAAATAGTGGCACTGTACGCATGAGAGGACAGTATAGTAAAGGTTGACAGGATGCCAAAGTAAGCGTGAATACAAACGAGTTGCAAGCTGGGTCATAAAGTGCCATCACAAGAAGAATACATTCATAAACGTCTAGACAAAGTGCTTGTATTTTTTATTTTTTTTAATCATACTCCTATTCAAACAGCGAAAGACAGATGACTATGCACACACTGTCTACAGACTACTGTTCGCCTACGTCTCTGTAGATGCCTGATCTGTGTCGAGGCATACACGCTGCAAATGTCAGATCATATCTTTTAGACTGTAAACAAACACATTTAGCACACTGACTTCAAGTAACTGTTTCATTCAGTTGATTTGTAGGTAAGAGACGAGGCATGAATTTCCTGCATGTGCTGTGGCTCATTATCAAATCTGTAGCCACATAAACAACATCCTGATGCAGATGTCATAACACAATTTCCCCAGTACTGCTGGATTTGTGCAATTAAATTTAGTAATTATTAGGAGGCTATTGAATCTTTTGGAAACCTCATAATCTTTTCAACCTTGTATAACCTTTTGAAAACCTCAGATGAGGTAAATATTTATATATAAAGATATGTATAGGGTCTATTCTTTTGGTGAATAGTTTAATTTTTATCATTTTTAGAGTTAATGTGTAATACTAAATAAGCATTTTATTTATTTGTTTATTTATTTATAATCATTGTGTAGATTCTGCTGTGGCAGATTCCCATTTGCATATTTTCCAATGCTTGTATCATTAATTCTTAGAATTTAGCCTATATATTTCAAATATTTTTATTTTTACTGTCAAATAATATCTCTAATACATGAAAGCCCATTTCTGCCACATATATAAAAAAAAAAACACGCTTTGGTAATTCATAATTACCAAATTATCAAGCCATAATCATGAGAAAGTATAAAGTTGAAATTATGAGATAAAAAGTCATAGTCATAATGGCTTTGTACCTCATAATTTTGACGTTTTATCTTAATATATTAGTATATCTTACAATAATTATGAATTAGTACCTATAATTATGACTGTGATTTTTTTATCTCATAATGAATTAGTATCTCGTAATTTCTACTTTTTTGTATGATTTACAAAAGTATGTTTTTTTTTTGGCCAGAAATGGCCTTCCATAATAAGACAGAGATTTCTATATTTGGATTATTAATTGATTTTATTCATTCCCACGACTCTTCTAGGTTTTCCATGACCATGAGCCTAAAGGGGAAAACCTTTATAAAAATAATTTTGTGCAACGAATGTTCTGAAAATGAAGCCATAAAATGGTAACTTATTGGACGGAGTTAGAGAGCCAAGGAAAAACAAAGCAAAAGAGGCACCCAGACATATGTGAATATCTCTGAACGTGTTTAACAGAATAATCGAAAACCAGTTCATCCTTCTGCTTTCGACTCTGTATATGGGCTAATCTGTGGACTTAATCATGTCGAGTTAATTTTAAGCATTGTTTGTTTTAAAGCAGCAGTGATAGTCAAATGTGCGGCTTTAGAGTTAGATTAGCTTGTGCAACTCTCGTAAAATGTCACGGTGTTGTTTGTCAAGTGAACACGTCTCGCGTGAGAGCAGTTTCGTGAGGACACTGTACGGACACCTTAAACAAATTAAACAAATCCATCATTAACCGACTCTGCGCTGCTGCGTCACTTCCTCTGGCATGTTCACGAGCACTGCTGTTTGTTTTTAGCCCGTCAGCTGACAAACTACATGTCAAAACAACCGTGCTAATTAAAATAAAATTATATATAAATTAATGATGTCACTACAGCAATAACGATGAACTACGTTAAAGCACGGAAAGAGTTTTTTTGTTTGTTTTTGTTGTTTTTTTTTACATTTTTCTTTTTTTTTGGGGGGGGGAAATGCTGAAGACAAACAAGTGCGTGCTCTTCGTCTTTCAAAACACCCAATACAAATGACTTAAATGGTTTGAATTACATTTAGAGAATGCAACTTACTAAAGTGAAATCCCTCCCCAAACACTAAGCTGCTTAGCTAGAAGAAGATAGCAACTGGCTAATTTGAACACTGTAAATAAAGATGCAGGTCCATGACACCCTATCATTCAGTGTCACTCGGTGTCTAATGTTGTATTTGTCATCATATACTCACTGTTTGGCTCTTGGTCTTGGCCATGGACGTTCACAGGCAGATGTCTCAGTAATGTTGTCATTACAGAGCTGTTAGTGGATGGCCGCTGCTGCCTCTCTCTCCTGCCAGCTCTGACGTCACACAACAACAACGTCTCATGCAGTGGAGAAGTTGCCGTGAGAACTGCAGTACGGGCTCTCCGGACAGCAGAGGGCAGCACAGCACTGGTGAGTGAGTGAGTGACTGCCGTAATCTCTCTGGATTGTTTTAGCCTAGTGGAAACGCACCAGTTATATATGACAAAATATATGTCAATCCGTTTATTGATTTATGCTCTCCCATTTGCCTCTTTTGAAGTTTGAAGTCCTGGTAAAGGTTACTTTCATTCATTCATTCGCTTTTCCATTTACCAGAAATTTGCCCTAAAAGTAAGTGAGTGAGTCTCTGTTTCAGACCTTTTTCTGTAAACCCTATAGAGATGGTTGTGTGTGAAAATTCCTGTAGATCAGCAGTTTCTGAAATACACAGACCAGCCAGTCTGGCACTAACAACCATGCATGTTCCTAAATCACCTTTCTTCCCTTTTCTGATGCTCAGTTTGAACTTCAGCAGATCCTCTTCAACATGTCTACATGCATTGAACTTATTAGATATTTATGTTAACGAGCAGTTGAACAGGTGAATAAAGTGGCCGGTGAGTAAGTATGTAGCCTGTGTGTGTGTATATATTATATATATATATATATATATATATATATATATATATATGTATATATATATATGTATGTATGTATGTATGTATATGTGTGTGTGTGTATATATATTATATGTATATACAGTACTGTGCAAAAGTCTTAGGCATGTTAATATTCCTGCAAAGCTACAGTACTGTGAAAAGTACTGGCACTTGTGTTAAAATGCTGTAAAGTGAGAATGCTTTCAAAAATAAAACCACAAATTTAATTTATCTATGATTTAACTTCTATTAACTAATTCAAATCAATATATGGTGTAACGACCCTTTGCGTTTAAAACGGCTTTTGTCCAGGTACACTTTTCAGGTAGCTTTGCAGGAAGGTTTCTTCAAGCATCTTGGAGACGTTCCCGCAGTTCTTCTGGATTTAGTCTGTCTCAGTTTTTTCATGTAATCACAGACGGACTCGATGATGGTGAGATCAGATCATCCTGGCTGTTGTCAGACTCCTTGTGCATACACAAATCTCACTGGATTATTACAATTAATGGCAAAAAGAATGTTTGGAAATGTAAACTGATATTTCCTACTGACACACTACAGTAAAAGATATAAATAACTGACTTAAAACCATTTATATATATACATTATATATATAGATAGGTAGACATAGAGAGACACTGAGTAGTTCAGACACTCGCAGGAAGCACAGATCAAGATCCAAAGAAAGTTTATTTTAATACACCAACCAAAATACAGGAATTTGTATAAGAAAGCACTACACAACTTAACGACTAATACTCAGACTAATGCTAATACCGATACTAAGACTAACTCAAACTGAGGGTTTATATACACTGCAGACAAAGGGAGAAACTAACTAGATGATTAATGAAACACACCCGAACTGAACTAATGCAATCAATTAGAAACATTACTAAATAACATAGTATTCTAGGTGAAATTGTTTTCACAAACAATACACAATATTTTAATTTTCTTATCTGTACAAATATCACAAATAGAAATATATTCAGCACTAATGAAAAACAGAATCTGGAGAATCAAATCACTGCACACAAAACCTTAAACCTCATTTCAACTCAGCTACTTTTTGAGCTACTTTTACACCTCTGAGCCTGGACAACTTGTTTTCATTGAAGAATAAGAATTCCTTGATAACATTATTTGAAAAGGCCGCGTTCGCATTTAGCTCTACAGCATAAATTGTACACTTCAAAAAGTGAATAAATGCCTTATGTCAGTTCAGAATGACCACATTGTAACACTTTTCCTCTTACATTTATGCTGGGGTGCCAGACAGATATACGATTCTGTCAAAATTTCCTTATTCTTGTTTAGGGTCGTTAGTCACGCCAAGAAGGAGAGTGAACACAGGACACATGTACTCAATTCATTAACATGAATCCTTAATTTTGTAAGAGTAAACCCAAAGAAAACCAACTACTACGACTCATGCACTTTTGTAGTATATTCACCATGACAGTGTACCAATTTCATCACACCACACGTCACCATTTGAATAATAATAAACATACACAAACCCAATAGAAACAACACAGCAAACAACGCATGTTTCATTCATATCAAAACCCTCATCACACTATAGTTCAAATAGTCTTGATTTCGTATGATTGTTCAAAGGAGGTAGTCAAAGAGTCTACTACAGATGTCTTCACGCATTTAATCCCTGAAGGTGTTTTCATCCAGCCCTATATCTCTGGCGATGGCGGGGACGGGGCTTGTGGGAATGTCGGTGAGAGTGCAGTAGTCCTGTTTCGAACACATAGGCGTTGGGTTAGTGATAACTGGTGCTTCAGAGGCCTCAAAGTCCTCTTGACTCTCAAGACTAAGAGCAGAGTCATTCAGAGACAGAACATCTCCACTCAGACACGCCACGCTGAGAGACTGCATGAAGTCGTCCACTTCATCTGGCAACACTTCACAGAACAAAGAAAATTCCTCACATGGGATACTCGTCTCACTGCACGTATCGGGCATTTGGCGTGGGGCCCAGAGCTCAGCTGTGGGGCCCACATAGGGTTGATGGCACTGTGCTGCGGGATACATGCCCGTTTTCTCTACCTGATCCGGTAGCGTAGATATGACCTTGGAAATCTTGTCGACTGTTGAAAAGTCTTCTATAACATGAATGTCTTGTAAAGGACTTTTGGCCAAAACCCAACACTTTAAAAAAAAAAAAAAAGAAGAGGACAAAAGAGGAAATATTAATCTGATATGAATATGAGGATATATCTAACACAATTATATATGTGTGTGTGTGTGTGTGTGTGTGTGTGTGTGTGTGTGTGTGTGTGTGTGTGTGTGTGTGTGTGTGTGTGTGTGTGTGTGTGTGTGTGTGTGTGTGTGTGTGTGTGTGTGTGTGTGTGTGTGTGTGTGTGTGTGTGTGTGTGTGTGTGTGTGTGTGTGTGTGTGTGTGTGTGTGTGTGTGTGTGTGTGTGTGTAAAAAATACAGCATAAATATATACAATATGATACTGTAAATATAAATATACTGTACTATATATATACACTGTAAATTAATTGATATTATACATAATATTAGAATTAATATTATGTTTAAGAGGTTCTGAATGTTGTATACTTTTTTCCTTTCTTTTTTATACATTATACACTTTGTGTTTTTCGTGTAAAGACAACATGGATATCCATGAAAACCACTCACTCACTCACTCACATACATTGGAATATCATGGAAAAGTTTATTTATTTCCATAATTCCATTCAAAACATTAAACTTCCATAGATTATAGATTCAGGGCCCACAACTTAAACGATTTCAAGTATTTAGTTGTTTATTTGTACATAATTTGGGCTTCCAGCTCATAAAACCCACGAAAACAGGATTTAAAAAAATTAGAATATTACATGAAATCACACAGTAATTACACAGTGATACCATGGTCATTGAGCCAGGTTTTGGTTATTTTGGCAGTGTGGGCAGGTGCAAATCCTGCTGGAAAATGAAGGAAGCATGATGAAGTGATCTGAAAATGTCCTGGTAGACGGCTGCGTTGACTCTGGATTTAATAAAGCACAGTGGACCAAAGTCCTCTTTTCTGATGAGAGCAAATTTTGCATCTCATTTGGAAACCAAGGTCCCAGAGTCTGGAGGAAGAATGGAGAGGCACACAATCCAAGATGCTTGAAGTCCAGTGTGAAGTTTCCACAGTCTGTGTTGGTTTGGGGAGCCATGTCATCGGCTGGTGTTGGTCCACTGTGCTGTCCACTCAACGCAGCCGTCTACCAGGACATTTTCACAGCACTTCATGCTTCCTTCAGCAGACAAGCTTTATGGAGATGCTGACTTCATTTTCCAGCAGGATTTGCACCTGCCCACACTGCCAAAATAACCAAAACCTGGTTCATTGACCATGGTATCACTGTGTAATTACTGTGTGATTTCATGTAATATTCTAATTTTTTGAAATCCTGTTTTCGTGGGTTTTATGAGCTGGAAGCCCAAATTATGTACAAATAAACAACTAAATACTTGAAATCGTTTAAGTTGTGGGCCCTGAATCTATAATCTATGGATGTTTAACGTTTTGAATGGAATTATGGAAATAAATAAACTTTTCCATGATATTCTAATTTTTTGGAAAGGGTCTGTATATATGTATGTATATATATTATATATATATATATATATATATATATATATATATATATATATATATATATATATATATGAAGAGTTCAGATGCAAAAGCCTCTAAGTGCCATCTGAAATTATAACTTAAATGGCAATGAAAATTACCTATTAATTGTCATTTAAGTGAAATTACTGAACTTAAATATACAAGCTTGATAAAAATGATCATTCTAGAAGAAAATTTCAGATGGCACTTAAGAGGCTTTTGCATCTGAACTCTTCATATATATATATATATATATATATATATATATATATATATATATATATATATATATATATATATATATATATATATATATATATATATATATATATATATATATATATATAAACATTTTCTCACACATTCCTTGTTCTCATTTCATGTACCACCAACGGGTTCAAACCCTCGCTTAATTGGGAAACCCTGGTCTATTTGAAGTCTGAAATATTACCTGAAAATTGCCCTGGTAATTTTGATAAAGAGGCTGGAAGTACGTTGCTGGTGTCGGCACCAATGACATTTCTTTCATCTTAAATCTGCAATGCATAAATGTCACATTTTATATCCAGTTATCTTTCCTGTCTCACCTGTTGGTGTACTGCATCATTTTGCAGAAAATTTGTGGCAATAGCAGGTGTATGATAAACAATTACCTTGCAGCAGGAACAGATAGAAGCAGAATTAAAAATCCGAGTATTAAAAATGTTGCAATGACAATCTTGCGGACTTGATTGGGCTCATCTTGGACCAAAAAAATAAATAAAAAATAA
The DNA here is from genome assembly GCF_951802725.1 of Rutilus rutilus. Lineage (NCBI taxonomy): Eukaryota > Metazoa > Chordata > Actinopteri > Cypriniformes > Leuciscidae > Rutilus > Rutilus rutilus. Next base: position 34,569,948 of record NC_140209.1, on the reverse strand, counting down.
TACTATTAATAAAATTGAGAATAAAAGAATAAAATAAAACAAACTTGGATGGGTAAAATTTAAAGGTGCAGTAAGCGATTTCTGAGAAACACTGTTGATATTTGAAATAATCCCAAACAAACACACACCTCCCTTCATTGCCCCACCCACAAAATGCACGAAAATGCAACGCAAGAGTGGATGTCTCTTTATTATAGCTGAAGCAAAGCAAAATAATGCTTCAATCAATGACACTCAACACTGTCCTGTTACAAAGGCTAACAACAGCATATCTTTGTTCTGTGAATCAGCAAAGCCAATGTTACTCAGAAACAACGCAACCTCTGTGTCCGTTTTCAGGCCTTCCCGCTTAGCTCTCTCCAGCTCTGGAAAGCTTTTAACACGGGTCCTAAAACTCTTGCCTGATCATAACCCTTCTTTTTCCAGTGATTACTCTGACCTTTTCTCTTTTGTAATGTCTCTCAACCATCAGTCTTTCCTTAAAGCCACATCCACAGTAGGCCAGAGCTTTCCATATCCGATCTTTTTTTCCCTCGTTCTAAAAAAATATTCCGTAAACACGGCGTTGTCTCAAATATCTGCGTACGCCGTACGGTACACACAAAACCACTGAAACCGACTCAAAACGATGCAGTATACATGCAAGACCAGTATGTGGCGCTGTAATTCTGCCACAGAGATACACTAAAAAAGGAGAAGAAGAATTGGAGCATGCACATAAACCTTGAACGCTTTATACAATAATAGGCTCAGTAGCTTCTACTCTTTTTTTTTTTTAACCAAGAAATGTATTGAACAATATAAATAACAACTATAAATGGTACAAAATATGAAATGTTTTAATCAGACAACAGACAAGCATCATAGCATAAGAAAGAAAATATAAAGAAATAGTCAAATAAAGAAATAAAATAAAAATACATTCAAGTAAATAATAAATAAAGAAATCTCAGTAGCTTCTGCCGCAAGAACACAAGCATGTACGTTAGTCCGCAGTTGTTATTGCCGTCACGTGACGAAACGGTGTCTGAGTAAGGTCGACACGTGGGGTGATGACATTAACGTTTCACAAAAATATACGGATTGGCTGTACACACGGAAACGCAAGGGTGTCGGTTTCAGATTTATCCACTCTGGGACCCAGTTTAACCTTTTCACATGCAAGTTTAAAATATTCTGGCTGACGCTCCAGCGTGAGTTTTTCAAGACGACCATTATTTAGAACCTGTCACTTTATTGTTTCCATGGTGACGCGTCATTGCTTGTCACGTGACACACCGCAACAGCACTGAATGAATAATGATCTGCTTTTATGTCATTTTTCCTTTTTTATTCAAAACATTCACACATTTATTAGCTATAGCATGACATATCTAATATTCCGATTGTCAAATATGTGCAAGTGGATGTGTTTTGTTGTTTAAACTCCGTTATAACGATCGCGTTAGTTGAGCTGTATGCGCGATGGGCGCCGCCATGTTAGTTTCTGCCACAGTTCAGAGAACTATCCAGAGGTGAAAATATAAAATAAATATATGTCAATCCAGAGGTGAAAATAGGAAATAAAATTGCTGTCCATCCAGCGGTGAAAACGGAAATTAGCGGCGAAACGGAAATGACGGAGAAAATGGAAATGACGTAGGCTGTCTATCCACTGGTGTCCAGCCAGTGGTGTCTACTGTCTAGCCGGAGGTGAGTCTGCGGGGCTGCAGCTGGATGCTATTGGAGAATCGGATCGGATGGATTTACAAAATGTCAATTCATCCACTTCTCCCGAAATACATGAAAGTAAGTGGCTGGTGAACTGGGAGAAGAATAGAGTAAACTTGAAAGCTACTTACACAGTGTGTATCTGATATGAATAAAACATCTTGTCTAATTGTAATGGAAATAATTATTATTCCGCTTCCATATCAGTGTGTATTTTACAAACTCAAATTCATTGTTTTGCTAGTATGTGATTTTAAATGTCTGAAACCTAAAATAAACATTATGTGGTTCAAAACACTGAATAGTTGTGATATATTACAGTGCTGAGGCGTCCGTCTCTGGCTCAGCGCCAGCCAACGCGCCTAAGCCAGGGGGGAAGGAAGTCGACCGGAAGTTGAAGTCGGCCGCGTGCCGCCATCTTGTAGCAGAACTTCACCTGCAGTTAGCATCCCATTGACTCCCATTCATTTTGGCGTCACTTTGACAGCGAATAACTTCACATCTGAGGCGTTTAAAGACTCCATTTGTCCATTATTTATTTCTAAAGAAACACGACAATGTATAAAATGCTCCATTACCTTGTAGCTTATGTTATGGCCCCGTAGAAGCAGTTTTTGTAAAAGTAGGCTAACGATTGCGTCATAACCACGCGACTCTCTGTCGCACAGTAGAGAGATTACCGTATGGACGGGAGGAGAAGCTCGCGGGCAATCGGGGGGACGTGGAGGCAAAATGACAATATAATTAATCAGAATACCTAGCAAAAGTTGCTCCTGCTCCAAGCTCATGGACAGCTCCTACTCACACTCTCCGTCTCTGCAAGATTCGGAAGGGAATGATTCAGATTTCTCTTGGCACAGCTACTAGAAGACAGACGGGTTGCTCACGTGGTCCGTGTAACGCTTTGCTCGGTTTGAGTCTGCGCGTCAGGAAAGGAAGTGCTAAGAAATCGCTAAAAATGGGCTTCACTTGTCTCAATTGAGTTCCAATGGGGTCGCTGTGTCCATTTCTTTTACTGTCTATGGCCTAAGCACGATTGAATTTAGCAGTTGATCACGTGATGCACTGACCGTTCCACACACCGTACACCGTAAAGAAAATGAGCCAGAACAAAAGAAGCGGTTTCAGGCTCCCAAAACGCCAATACTATACAACATTTTGTACATATACAGCTAAACGCATCTCCCTGAGGCCATCCTTAAAAATATTCTTGTTTGCCGTAACCCGACCGACCCTGTCAATTTAGACCCGACCCAATTAATTATTTTTTTTCCCTTTTAGTCCGACCGACTTGCCGATTGTAAACTTGCGTTAAGACCGACCGATTTTTTTTTTTACTCTTCAAACAACTAATACAAATGCAATAAAATGATATTAATTATATTTTATTGTGAATAAATAGGCCTACATTCAAACGTAGGCTACGCTCTTTCTTTTAAATAAAAACCTGTGGCGTCATCTATGATTATAAGGGCTGTGTAGGCTGTATGCGGAATGAAACCGAAATCACGACACTCAGATGATCCAGGAAAAATATGTTTTAGTAATTCTATGAATTATACTGCGCAAACCAAAAGTAGGCTAATATACCCACCGGATGAAGAGGGGTCGGCTTTTCCACAGAACATAATATATTCATTTTATTTTATTTTTCGTGTTCGCATTTATGAGGAAGAAACAATGTGGACGTGACCGCTCTGAAAGCGACAATTAAAACTTCAAGTTCACAGAGATCTCAAACAGGCATTTAAAACACCAAATATTAAGAATGGGCATATCAAGCAAAATAATATTCGATGATTGATCGAAAATTGTATCTCTCCCCCCACATGCTCACCGGCAACGCTCCGACATAAAATTTCTCTGTAGGCTACTGTAGGCTAATATGCCTATGTGTTGTAGCCCGCAGTCACGGTTTAGTTTTAAAAACGATTTAGTTTCATATTCATGTTTAAATAAAATAATATATATTTTTTAAATTTCATGTTGATTATATGAAAAATGAAAAGCATGAATAAGATAAGATGATCCCGAAAATATCGGAAGACAAATGGAGTGGGCAGACATGATTTTGACCACTTCATTAAGTTTGTTTTTGTAGAAAGTCTGTCTTTAAAGTGAATTTCGTTTTGTATTAATTGTATCTTAATTTTAATCAATGTTTCATCAACCAATTTCCTGTATTTAATAAATAAGAGGTAGGCTAAATAAGGCAATATAATCAGGACACGGAGTCGCCGGCGCGTGAACTGGAGCTGGTCTCTTAAATGAACCGAAACTCAGCGTATAAGCTCCTTGCCTCACAGAACTGAGACATATATATAGGCCTATATATAAAAAGCATGAAATGTACACTTTTAAACAAAACAATTCAAAACGAAAGAAAACGGACTGTTCTCTGTTTATGTAATGAAATGTGCATTTCTCTCTGGCGCGTTCACTAGCCTACTGCGAAGATCGCGTCAGCATCGTCAACTTTCATCTTTGACACAGAAAACACTTGTTTATTAATAAACAATTGAAATGTCTCCTTGATATATTTCACATTAATAATCATTACTTTCCCCAGTTCTGACAGCTTTTAGGTGCGTTATTGGCAGCGCACCCTTACATGTTACATGAATATAATATTACCGCTATAATATTATTCTTTGGTGTTCCGTTTATACAGGTTTTCTAATTGTTATTTAAATATATATAACTTGGCACGAAGTTCTGGAAAACTGTCAGTGAAGTCCCGATATGCAAATTTGACCAAAATTGTAAAAAAAATTTACATTGAATCTCGAAAAAAAAAATATAGACCTACCTACCGACCTTTTTTTTTTTTTTTTTTTGCTGTTACGGCAAACCAAAATATTTTTAAGGATGGCCTGAGGACAAGGCAGGCGGGTAATCCATCAACCGGAAGTTGAAGCCAGCCGCGTGCCACCATCTGGTAGCAGAACTTCACTTGCGTTAGCATTCCATTGACTCCTATTCATTTTGGCGTCACTTTGACAGTGAATAACTTTACATCTGAGGCGTTTAAAGACTCCATTTGTCCATTATTTATTTCTAAAGAAACACGACAATGTTTAAAGGGCTCCATTACCTTCTCTGTTACATTATGGCCCCGTAGAAACAGTTTTTGCAAAAATAGGCTAACGATTGCGTCATAACCACTCGACTCTCTGTCGCACAGTAGAGAAATTACCGTACAGACAGGAGGAGAAGCTCGCAGGCAATCGGGGGGACGTCAAGGGAGAAGCCCTGGCGTTACATTTTAAAATAAATACTATACAAAATAATTAATCAGAATACTTACTCCTGCTTACTCAAGCCAAAGAACTCTTTGCTCAAGCTCGCCGTCTCTGCAAGATTAACGTTGGCAGTTTGCACGCACAGCTACTAGAAGATTTATATCTGTCAGACAGGTTGCTCACGTCATCAAGCTTAGTTTGAGTCTGTTTGAGTCTGCGCGTCAGGAACGGAAGTGCTAAAAAAATTCGCTAAAAATGGCCTTCACTTGTCTCAATTGAGTTCCAATGAGATGGCTCTGTCCACTTCTTATACGGTCTATGGGACAAGGCCTAAATCTCCCTCTTGCTCACTCCCTCTCCTCCCCCATGAGTGGACACGCCCCCTACTGCTGATTGGCTAAAAGTGTGTTGTGCTGCTCTGGCCTCTCCATTTTCAACAGCGTTTTTTTAAGAAATCGCTTACTACACCTTTAATCTCTCAGCAAACAAATAGATTTATATAAATGAAGTACATGAGAGTGTAAATATAGATCATTATCACAGTATTCACCTCTGTATGCCGTATTCCATTTGACTGTGCTGCTCCAGTCGCTCCACGTTCCACTGTATGGGTCCATCTTATGTATCCTAGTCCTCACCATAGCAGTGTACGTAGTTCCAGGATCAAGCTTCATTTCATCAATCTGAATCATTTTAGTGTCTGGATGAACACTGACGACCTTAAAAAAAAAAAAAAAAGTAATGTTAATGTGAAACCATTCATAGAAAACATTCATTTTCAAAGCAAGAACACACTTATAGATTGCGTTTTGATGTGGGTGAAACAGAGGATGTTCTCTAAGAACATAGGCTACACTATGAATGGTGGACATTTACAGCTGAATCATCACTCTAATTAATCTTACGCTGTCATTTTCTCCATCTCTGTAGTACAGGAAATTGTACATGATGGGTAGAGCATCTCTGTATCTATGGTCTTCATATCCATTCTTCCAAAAGAAATGATACGTCCCATTTACATATTGTAACGTCAGATTAAATGGGGCTTTTGGCTTAACTGGGAAAAGAGAGAAGCTTCATGTACGTGAAATATAAAAAGAAATTAAAAAAACCTTTCATTAGTTACATAAAGATTTACTCACTGTTTTTTGCTGGATGAAAATCACCATCCAACAGAGACGAATAATTACTGCCGTTTTCCAAATAATGAAGTGTCACAGCATAAATATGATTACTCATTATTCTTTTTTTTACTGTGAAACTGCAGGTGTGATCTTCACGTGCTCTCTGGAGTGAGCATCTATACCTGTGTGTGTTGGCAGAATCTGGCTTAGTACTGGTAATGCACACAAATTCAACTGAAAAATAGTGTATGAATTACTAAACAGAATGGTAATGAATAACTGCTTACGCGACGTTCGACCCTTGAAATTCCAGCCAGTATGGTATGTTTCTAGTGGATGTGACTGGTAGTTTTAAAGAGCAGTTGATGGTTATCCAGTAATCTGTCACACAGATGAGCCCTGTTGTCAGAGCTGAAACATGAAACAGAAAAATGGTCACATATTTTTGGAAGTACTGCACATGTAAAATCCATTGTGACTAAAAGTGCAGATTTGAGAAGCCCGTTTTACCCTGTGAACTGGCATTAAGTTCCACTAAAAAAGCCAAGAAAATGGAGATCATTCAAGTGCGGTTCATCATTCTTGTAAAGGATTGTATGTAGGCCTACACACACTTCCAGATTTCAACACATAATTCTGCATGCAGTATAAATATATACAATATTATACTGTAAATATAAAATATACTGTAAATTAATTGATATTATACATTATACACAATGTGTAGGATAGACACAGTTGAGACACCTTAATAACTTGCGTTCGCAGCGAGCACAAGTTGTGATTTTTGCTGTGCACATGCGTATTAGTGTCCCATTTGATCGTGGGAAATTTAAACAACGGACGCATCTGCGATCCGAAGATATCGGGAAAAGTTTTTTTTTCTAAGGTATGACGTTCACTTCACCATGCGCTATCCACAACGAATAGCTTATTATCCTTATGTGACTGTTAAACGTAACTGGTATCACCACAAACGTTATTCTGTGCCCTAAAAACTGGCATATTTCATGGTATTGTGTCATGCAAGGTAATTGCAAAATCTAGAGAAAAATGTGCGAGGTGGCCAGCGGGGGACAGTGGAAAACACACGTGTATCAACTGTACCCCCGATAGAGTTCTATTAGGTCACACACTGTTTAGTTGTTCAGTGTTATGATAACAGGTTAAACGTCGTAATTAGCCAGCATAGGACGCAAATGAAAATAAAATTTTATATTTGTGATATTTAAACTGTGTATTATTAATAATTATTACATGGCTTGCTTGAATTCCTATAGAGTGCCGAAGTTATGACGTCTCTTTGTAGGCCAACCCGGAAGTTAGCGGCGCATGGGTTCCCTCGATCAAAAAGCTATGCATTTTCCCCATAGACTTTTGGAAAATCGCAAAAAATAAGATCTGTGTTCAACAAAGAGTTGCGAGCCTTACACGTTTTGTCTATCAAGATAATCTTTACAAGTTAATCCAAAATGTATACATTTTGAAGCCCAAATAAAGCCGTCATATATAAAATGCTAACGGTAGGCTATCAACGGACTACAGCCAGAGCCCTTCTCTGCTACAGCACACCATGGTCGCGGATCAACGTCATCATCAAGCTTCCTCAAACTCGCTCGCTCATTATGATCTGCGCTGTGTATGAACCTATTTTCTACAGTCTATGGTATGAACGCTTATCCACTTTTTCATGAGAAATATTACCCATTCGTTTTTTCCAAAAATGTTAGAAACAAATTTTGTTTATGCGTGCCTCTCTGAGTTTTTTTTTAAATCTTTTGTTAATGTTTTATTTATTCGTTTATTATTTTATTAGTTTATATAAACCTTAATATTATTTTCTTTGTGATTAAGATTATTAATATGCCTGATCATTGTGCCCCAAATAAACTTTAAAGATTATCTTTCACTGTATTATGTTTGATTGTATGTTTGGTAAACGGTAAAAACGAGCATCATTCATTTGACGACTTGTGGTTGCATCTCGGGACAAAACAAAACACCATTGTCGAACTACAGTCTCTCCACAGAAATAAAGAACTGGTAATCGGTTACCTTAATATCACAGAATTCTGTGTACAACAATATTTGGAAAAACTATAATTTGAAAAGACTAAATATATAACGACGTTATGTATAACTGAAAGGTAAACTGCTAAGAACGTGAGGCTGTTTGTCATGATGACGTCTAAAGTCCCCGCCAAAGGATGTAGTCCCTTTTAGCAACTTGTTAGCAACCACCGTTTTTAAGACACAATAAAGTTTTTAAAAAAAATCACAAGCAGGTTATAACTGGTGTGTTTTATGTCATAGATCAAAACGTGAAAATATGTAGAGGCTTTGTTAACCACAGACCTTATTTCAGGCGATTTAGCAAAAACCCATTCAAAAAACCCATAGACTTTAGGGCGAGGGAACCGGAAGTGCTAAAATGCTAACTCACTTCCGTGTTTTGGCCTACAAAGTGACGTCATAACTTCGGCACTCTATGTAGAATGCGGTCTGTTATGTCTTGATAACAGACCGCTGCGAAGTATAACACACCGTTGCCATGAAAAACAGAGCGTTGCTATGGACGCGGAACGGACTATTTTCTTTAGCGGAAGCAATACAGTCGTTTTTAAATCAATAAACTGCTTTTTAAATCAATCATTTGTGTCAAATTATTTATTTATTTTGTAGGTAGCCATGTAATAAGCGGGATAATGTATAGCGAGGCGGTTGTTATAGCGAATAACAACACCGACAGGCTGAACGGGACCCCGACGCGAAACGGAGGTTGTTCATATCTTGCATATTTTTTCATATCTTGTTCCTGCTTTATACGGTTTAACCAGTGCTAATTTAAATAAAATTAATGAATATACATGGATGAATAAACAAAAATGTTGCCTAATTGTTATTTTCTTTATTTTTTTATATTTACAATGAATGGTTAGTTACCTTTACATCATTAAAAATGGGTGTCTCAACTGTACCATGCACTGTCTCAACTGTACCACATATGGGTACAGTTGAGACAAAAAGCACCTTATTTTTATGAGCTAATTGTGGAAAATATAAACTACTTGTGGCCCACAAGTTGTGGGTATTATTGATTGATAATATCTTAGTCTACAAGCTAATGAAATGTCATGTGGAAATTCACTTCTTTTCAGTATCTATTTTTGAGTGAAAAATCAAAACGCAAAAAGTGTCTCAACTGCACTCAGTCTACCCTATCTGATATGAATAAAACGTCTTGTCTAATTATAATGGAAAGGATTATTATTCCCCTTCCATAGATAGCAGTGTGTATTTTACAAACTCAGAGTCATTGTTTTGCAAGTACTTATGTGATTTTAAATGTCCTAAAATTAAAATAAACATTATGCGGTTCAAAACACTGAATAGTTGTGATATATGACAGTGCTGAGGCGTCCGTCTCTGGCTCTCAGCGCCAGCCAAAGCGCAAAAAAGTTGATCACGTGATGCACTGACTGTTACACACACTAGTGTGATCGTACGCCCTAGGGACCAGCCAAGACTGATCACAGCGGTTTCAAGCTCCCAAAACGCCGGATCCGTCAGACGAAACACCAATACGATACACAATTTTGTACATATACAGCTAAACGCGTCTTCCTGAGGACAAGGCCTAAATCTCCCTCTTGCTCACTCCCTCTCCTCCCCCATGAGTGGACACGCCTTCTACTGCTGATTGGCTAAAAGTGTGTTGTGCTGCTCTGGCCTCTCCATTTTCTACAGCATTTTTTAAGAAATCACTTACTACACCTTTAATCTCTCAGCAAACAAATAGATTTATATAAATGAAGTACATGAGAGTGTAAATATAGATCATTATCACAGTATTCACCTCTGTATGCCGTATTCCATTTGACTGTGCTGCTCCAGTCGCTCCACGTTCCACTGTATGGGTCCATCTTATGTATCCCAGTCCTCACCATGGCAGTGTACGTAGTTCCAGGATCAAGCTTCATTTCATCAATCTGAATCATTTTAGTGTCTGGATGAACACTGACGACCTTAAAAAAAAAAAAAAAGTAATGTTAATGTGAAACCATTCATAGAAAACATTCATTTTCAAAGCAAGAACACACTTATAGATTGCATTTTGATGTGGGTGAAACAGAGGATGTTCTCTGAGAACATAGGCTACACTATGAATTGTGGACATTTACAGCTGAATCATCACTCTAATTAATCTTACGCTGTCATTTTCTCCATCTCTGTAGTACAGGAATTTGTACATGATGGGTAGAGCATCTCTGTATCTATGGTCTTCATATCCATTCTTCCAAAAGAAATGATACGTCCCATTTACATATTGTAACGTCAGATTAAATGGGGCTTTTGGCTTAACTGGGAAAAGAGAGAAGCTTCATGTACGTGAAATATAAAAAGAAATAAAAAAAACTTTCATTAGTTACATAAAGATTTACTCACTGTTTTTTGCTGGATAAAAATCACCATCCAACAGAGACGAATAATTACTGCCGTTTCCCAAATAATGAAGTGTCACAGCATAATTATGATTACTCATTATTCTTTTTTTTACTGTGAAACTGCAGGTGTGATCTTCACGTGCTCTCTGGAGTGAGCATCTATACCTGTGTGTGTTGGCAGAATCTGGCTTAGTACTGGTAATGCACACAAATTCAACTGAAAAATAGTGTATGAATTACTAAACAGAATGGTAATGAATAACTGCTTACGCGTCCTTCGACCTTTGAAATTCCAGCCAGTATGATATGTTTCTAGTGAATGTGACTGGTAGTTTTAAAGAGCAGTTGATGGTTATCCAGTAATCTGTCACACAGATGAGCCCTGTTGTCAGAGCTGAAACATGAAACAGAAAAATGGTCACATATTTTTGGAAGTACTGCACATGTAAAATCCATTGTGACTAAAAGTGCAGATTTGAGAAGCCTGTTTTACCCTGTGAACTGGCATTAAGTTCCACTAAAAAAGCCAAGAAAATGGAGATCATTCCAGTGCGGTTCATCATTCTTGTAAAGGATTGTATGTACACACACTTCCAGATTTCAACACATAATTCCGCATGCAACTGAAAAGACCCCATTGAAAAGTTAGCCATAAATGAAACAATACTTAAACTGATAAAGAAAAACTTTCAATATAAGTCCATCAGGTTCCATTGATTTAAGAACTAGAGTTTTACAAATTAGGCGATTATCCTGAACGTGTAATTAATAAATAATAAACATTAAAAGCCAACATTCCTGTATTTAGGCTTAAATTTTAAAGAACACATGTTACAACAGACACAATTATATCAACTCACCAAATTTATTCTGAAGCATTGGAGTCATAGATAATAGCGTGAAAGTTGTCACTGACAGTGAAGGGCTTCAAGTTAGTTTTATATACTGAGAAGTTCCTGTTTATGTAGGAGGTCTTAACCTCAAAGTTATCTGAAATCTCTGATTAGTCGTTTAAGATGGCATCACAAGGTTCTCACACATGACACGTGGAGCCACATGGTTAATTCTCACATTAAATTAAACTGTCCAGGTGAACATACCTTCTTAAGAGTAAATACACACAAAAAAAGTTGCAATTACAATCAACTTGGATGTTAAAGTCATTTCAACTTAAATTACATTAAACTGACTTGAAAAATTAGTTGATTCTTGCATAACATAAAAAAGGTTGAAAAATGCATGTTGTCATAACTTACTGATCATATATTTTTTACAGTGCACAAAAATATAAAACAACATGTAAGTGGCCAAGTCTACTTAAAGCAGCTGAGGGCTGATGGTCTGAACGCGCACGCTCAGGTTGTTATTCACTTCAAAGTCCACACACAAGTTAAAATGCTTACATTGTAGATTTATTTTACCTTGACTGGTCTTCATTTCAAGTAAGCAAGAGTCCAACAAAGTAAGTAAATCCAGTCAGTAAATCCACAGTTCCAAGTCCTTCACCAGTACAGATTTCCTACTTGCATAGCATAGCATAGCATAGCATAGCATAGCGTAACGGTCAAAAAACTGTGTGCAGCTTCCCTTCAGCAACACCTGTCACCTGAAGGAAGGTTCCCACCTATATTCAGTAACCAATTACCCAAAGAGAGACCCCTACTGGACAAACACTTACGAAACAAAGTTTAAATAAAGACAAAATGGCTCTTATGGCTCTACAACATAATGTAACAATGTAGCGAAAATAAAGTTTCCTCACATTATGATACAGTAAGTAGCCTACATTTAAAGTTTACAGATGTTATAGCAAAGGGAGGACCTGAATGCATTTTAAATATAGCCCTAAAATAATTTTTGTTGTATTTTTTCCTATACTAAAATGATTTTCCCATGTATGACTGATTCTATAAATTACTGACATTTATTGCAGTGACTTTAAAGATGAAAAGTTACAAATGCGAACTTTCATTTGTGGCTTCCTACTGTATGTCACTGTGCCTTTTTCATCTTCTAGTTTCAGATGTTGCAGAGAACTTCTAAAGTGCTGCTGTGGCTGCGTGTCGAAAAAAAAAAAAATAAGGCCACGTTGCTATACAAGTTTCTGTCTTATGCAACTTGTTAATACTTGGCTATATAACTTTTAAACAAAATTAATTGGAAAATAATAAGGCTAAAGGCCCATTCACATCAAGAACAAAAACTATAGATAACTATAACGACAACTATATCCACACAAACCCACTATGTCAATCTGAGTATTCAGTTTGGTCGTCGGCAGCTTTAAATGCTCGAGCTCTTTAAATCAGGATGGATTCTGATTGGCTGTCAATGTTTACACTTCATCAAAAGGCAGAGGCGGACAGAGTACACAGCTTCATTACTTGAGTAAAAGTACAGATACCCCTTGCTAAATTTTACTCAAGTACAAGTAAAAGTACTACAGTCAGATGTCTACTTAAGTAAAAGTACTAAAGTATTTGTTTTTAAAAGTACTTGAGTATCAAGAGTACAAGAGTACATTTTTTAAATATTGCATTACTACTGCCACAGTGCTTACATTGGTAAACACAGCAAACACTTGAAGCGAAAACTATCATTAACTTGTTCAGAAAATTGAAATAGTTTGGCGAGGTGGGGCCACGGGTTGGCACATTCCCGGGATGTACCTGCTGCATCTTCATCCATTGTTTCGTCCATGGTTTCGTCTCTTATCTTAATCTGACCATGGAGTTGACTCTGGCGGAAAGCTGAAGGTGATTGCTGATAGGCTGTCCCAATCAGTGGCGGCTGCACAATCCAATCACGTTTGAGAGGGAAACAACAAATTGAGGGTTTCCGAGATTTGTCTTTTTTCCTTTTTTTTTTTTTTGAAGAAGTAACGGGTACTCACGGTTATGGATAGAAATGTAGCGGAGTAAAGAGTACAATATTTGCCTCTCAAATGTACTTGAGTAAAGTCATGAGTACTCCCCAAAAATGATACTCGAGTAAAGTAGGCTACAGATCCCTCAAAATTGTACTTAAGTACTGTACTCAAGTAAATGTACTCCGTTACTGTCCGGCTCTGTGCAAAGGACCCTATGTTGATTTTACTCCGAACCATCCCTTTAAGTTATGTCTTTGACCATAACGTTTGCTTTCAAACCTTCCATTCTATTTGCAAATTAAATCACCTCCAACCATCAAAGTATTATGAGTAGCCTAATAAATAATAAGATCATGAAAATAAAGTGCATGAAATCAAAATATATAGAGTATTAATAGAAAAATAAAACTCACAAAGCACTTGACCAAAAAAAAAAAAAAAAATGAGACATTCTGCTGAGCTAATTACTTGTTCAAAAGATCTGATAAGTAGAAATACCCTTATTATTATCAGGTGCTTGGCATTTTGTAGATCCATCTGTGACTCATGCCTTATCTTGCTCTGTGCAGCAAACACTGATAACTCCAACATTGTGTGCAATAACTGAAGAACTGCACAGCTAATGTAATTCTCATGCAAAAAAGTCGCAAAGTGCATCATTTCTCAGTATTACCTCAATAGATAATCAGCATTGGTCACACCTCACTTCACATGCTATACACGCTAAATGTATGTACTTCAGCTGATGCTGAGTATGGTATGTCAGTATACATCATAAAATCACCAAAGTCCCCTGTCATGCACTGTTGGTGTTAGCATGTAAACATTAGCATGTAGCTAAAGTAGATTCAAACATTTTAAAACATCCCCCAAATATTCAGAATATTGGTTGTACAGGGCTTTTTAGTAACCAGTTCTTGAACTTAAAGGGTTAGTTTACCCAAAAATTAAAATTCTGTTGTTCCAACCCCGTAAAGGTGATGATACACAGAGCAACTTTGTGATAGGTATATCACATTATACCTATGTCTTACCATACATAACGTTATATAATTAAAGATTCTTGGACCTAATGTTACCTGGATATCCGTGGTTCAGGGTCTGGTTCAGGACTTTGTGGTGGTGTCATCTTTACAAGTCTCTGCTTTTCTGCTCTGCATCTCTGCTGTGCCTCTTTCCATTACCTGCGCTTGTACCTTTTCTCCCTTTCACCCAGATCAGCCACTCTGCTTGTCTGCCCTGCATTTTTCCATTTGTGCCATCTATTTCTATCTTTTTGCACATTTTCTCCCTTCCTTACAGGGTCGGCATCTCGCCGTGCCCTGTATTGCCGTTGCCTTTCTGCTGCTGACAGTTTCATCTGTCTATTATTAAATTTCCTTGACCTGGAATTGTTTATATAACTTAATAGAGTAAAAATATTTGAAAAATAGACTTAATTATTTCATGATAATTCAAGTTGAATGTATGAATCAGGAGGCAGAGACAGTCAATAATAGGTGGTGTGGGAGTCATTTAGTTAATATTTCCCTTAAAAAAAAAATCATAAATATACATAAAGCATTATTTTTTGTGATAGTGTGTTATTATTGAAAACTGATTCCAAAAAGTTTTTTTTTTTTTTTTTTTTAAATAAAAGGTTTATCTGGGCGACTCGAAATGTACCCCCAATTCTAGAATGAATCATATGCTGCATTTGCAACTGATCCGTGGCTGTACCACAAACACATACTCACTATTTTTATTTCAAATCCAGAAGTTATGCAGCAACTTTTATTTAAAAAAAATTACGGTTTGTCAGCATTGCGATTGTCTTTGTACACATATAAACTCTTTAATGGATGTATGCACGTTTAAACACAATTTAAACAACGTAAGCCTATTATTACATGCATTACTTCTACTTATATTAAGTTGCTCAAGCAAGTGGGCAAATATTTAACCATGTACTTGTATTAAAATCGCAAACATTTTAAATTAAAACTTAAAATTGACAAAAACAGCCGACTCTCATGTCTTTTCTTTTGCATTTAAATTTTAATACATTAAATCTTGCATGTCACAAAGAACTTGTTTTTCCACCTCCACGAATTAGACGAGTGTTGTTCATTATTACGCCTTGTTGAGGTAAATTGTAGTTTTCCTTGCTTTACCCCGGTCTTAAAGTAAAAAGATGACTGTGAAAAAAAAGTAGTATTCAATTAAATACATTTATGGTGAGATTACTACATTTCATTTAATTAAACGCATTTATGGTGAAATTACTACATTTTCAGGTCAATCAGTGTTCATTTTGACCACGAAACATGCACTGTCACTTTAATTCAGCGTTTGCAGCACAGCAAAAATAGACTCGGTGTGGAAACGATCGCGGGACTGCTGTATACCATAGACAGTAAAAGAAATGGACACAGCGACCCCATTGGATTCAACGGAGAAAAGTGAAGTCATTTAGAAGCACTCACTTCCTGATGGCTGACCGTACTGCGCAGACTCAAACTGAGCTTGACGACGTAGTGACGTGAGCAACCCGTCCGTCTTCTAGTAGCTGTGCCAAGAGAAATCTGAATCATTCCCTTCCGAAACTTGCAGAGACGAAGAGTGTGAGTAGGAGGTGCCCATGAGCTAGGATCAAGAGAAACTTTTGCTAAGTATTCTGATTAATTATTTTGTCATTTTGCCTCCACGTCCCCCCGATTGGCGATTGCCCGCAAGCTTCTCCTCCTGTCCATACGGTAATTTTTCGACTGTGCGACAGAGAGTCTCGTGGTTATGACGCAATCGTTAGCCTATTTTTACAAAAACTGCTTCTACGGGGCCATAACGTAAGATTAAGGTAATGGAGCCTTTTATACATTTTCGTGTTTCTTTAGAAATAAATAATGGACAAATGGAGTCTTTAAACGCCTCAGATGTAAAGTTATTTGCTGTCAAAGTGATGCCAAAATGAATGGGAGTCAATGGAATGCTAACAGCAGGTGATGGTCTGCTAATCAATGGCGGCGCCCAGGGAAGCTTCAGGTTTATCTCAAACCTTACCCCCCTGCTGTATACGCACCGCAACTGGAACGGATCGATGGACTGCATCCGCGTGCAGTGTGAAAGCTCTAACCTGTTAACATGGGTATACGGGAAAAAATACGCACTGCAAACGGATTATGTAGGCTTGTTCGACTTCATGCAGCTCTGCGCAGACCGATCGGAGGCTGACTTGAAGCAGTGCATGCCGGTTAGAAATTTTGTCCGACTTGATACAGCACCGACGCCACGTGACTGTGACGTATGCCATCAAAGTACCGCAAGAGCGATTCGAGTAGCCGGAGAACTCAGCCAGCGCAGCTTCTCCAGAGCGGCTGCAGGAGCTCTGATGACGACACAGCTGTTCCACGATTGGCCGTACATTAACCGCATGACAACGATCACCTGTGTTTCGTGTTTATTCGAACACCTATAGTTCCTCTAAAGCTCACAAATCAGGTTTTTATAATGGTAAACACTCTTTTCATGTAGTTGTGATGTTATACAGTATTGTGTCATGTTTATCAAATTAAAACTGATTAAAAAACGTAGACTCCACTTCATTGATAGTAGCTTATGTTGAACTTTATTCTTGTTCAAACAGACGCTGTATGAAGCAGTACATAAAGTATTGAATGAAAATGTCTCTGAAACATCTGTGTATTATTTGGCAAATATTGCATTATTTCACTTCAGCTGTGGTAAAGTATGCAAACACCACGTTAGCGGTCACTACGGGAACCAGAATGTGTCTGACTTGGTTTGCAGGCCAACCCGCCTGCACGCGGCTACTCTCACCGATTGGTTACATCCAGCCGCAGCCGATGTCGAACACACCTGATGTGAAATGGCCGTCAGATGGGCGAATCTGGAATATTCCCCTTATGTCATCATAAGGGGAAAGGTTACCTCCCCTTTCTCTGCTTAGCCGCAAAGAGAATTTGGTCCGCCCATGAGAAAATGAGCTCCGCGATATTAGGCTTATTTGAGATGCGCCTTGCCTAGCCTGTAATGTATGCGAGAGTAGGCGGCTGCAGTGAGAGGAGTGAAAAAAGCACAGGCAAGCCGGACAGTTCTCTGTTCTCGCAGTGGATCTTACACCTGTGAGATCAAAGATGGATATTGCGAGATTCACGCTTGTGCACAGTGTTGCTAAAAACTGGATGTAATTTAAGTTCTGTTGCTTTTTATATGAAAATAAATATGAACAAGACACCCAAAGTACTTATTTAATTCCCATTCCAGACCCATAATATGAGTTTCCCTAGCCTGCCTATGGTCCCCCAGTGGCTAGAAGTTTTGATGGGTGTAAACCAAGCCCTGGGTATTTTTGAGAAAATGAAAGCTCAGACGGGCGAATCTAGAAATCTTCCCCTTATGTCGTCATAAGGGGAAAAGGTTACCTCCCATTTTTCTTCTTTGCCCACAAAAAGAATTTGGCCCGCCCATGAGAAAATGAGCTGCGCGAGCGCGATATTGGTTTTTCCTAGAGAGACAAACGAGCGAAGCATGGCAGTTGCTCAGTGTTTGGATGTACAAATGAACACAAAAGTATTTTTTTAGTTCCTTCATCCGAGCCTCTGAAGAACCAGTGAGTTATGTGAATTTCTGATGTGTAATTGTTCAAGTTCAGACAGATAATCTTTCTCTCAAAGTCGTTCAATAGGCTACTGTTTATGCATCAGTAAATCAGTGACTAAAATATCAACTTCATATCGTTTCTCTTAGTAGGATGAACATATTCCAATTGCCGAAGCTGTCAATCACACAGCGCGAGTTTATCTGGACACTTGCCAAAACTCTTGGGAATGGATCTAAATACTTAAAAAACTTCTCACGATTCGTTAATCCCGATAGCTGTAATAGTAAAAACGTATAATAGCTGTAATAGTAAAAGTGGTCGAGAGAGTTCCACATGTAATGCTAGCTATTTCATATGCAAGCATGTCAGCCAATCACAGCAGTGGGCGTTTACACTGAAGTCTCACAGCAGACACGCCCCTTCAAACAGAGCGTTCAAATCAGTGACTAAAATCAGGCTAGGAAAAATGCCTTTTATTTCTAAATAAACTAAAAAACATACTAACATTATAAGGGCACCCCAGGAAACATTATAAAATAATAAAATAATCCACGCCACGGGACCTTTAAGACTTTAGTAAATCTTCGGAACACAAATTAAGATATTGTAGGAAAGAGAAGATCCAAGGCACTCTTCTTCAAAATTATTCAAAAAGCCTTTATTTAACTGGGTATATCATGGTAGAAAATTTAAAAGACATGGGGGGAAAAAGCAACCCACGCGTAATGGCACAAACAGCCTTCTACACCCTATAAAGAGGGCTGTTTGTGCCACTACGCGTGGGTTGCTTTTTCCCCCATGTCTTTTACATTTTCTACCATGATATAGCCAGTTAAATAAAGGCTTTTTAAATAATTTTGAAGAAGAGTGCCTTGGATCTTCTCTTTCCTACATTTATTTGAATTCCCGACCCCAAAGAGCACCTTCAAACACTTTTTATTGAACTCCCTGAGCACCCTGGACATTTCTTTGTCTTTTTACAAATTAAGATATTTTTGATGAAATCTGAGAGCTGGCTCACTCCCTCATAGGCTGCAAGGTAATTGCATCTGCCATCCCAGAAAAGTTAGTAAAGACATTGTTTAAATAGTCCAAGTCATTATAGTGGCTCAACCTTAAAGTGTGTATGTCAGGTTAAATTTTTTTTTTAGATAAACACAAAATAGTTAGGGGAAATACACGTTTGACAAGTTGATGTATTGTTTTTTATGTTTTTCGATACCTAAAGGCAGAATATAAGATGAAAAAGTTCGTTATTTTCAGTACTCGCTTAAAACTGCTCCTCCCCCCAAACGAATCGCTTGACGTCATAAGAGGGAGACGTCTCCCCAGTTCAGAGTTGAGGAGAAGTTTGTGAGCTGTGTTGATAATTGTACGAGTGATAGAGCGAGAGAATTAGTGATTAGGACATTTATTTATTTAGTTAGTTAGTTATTTAAGTTAGTTAGTTAGGTATACGCAGGCGTATTTTCACGATGGTGAATTACTGCGTTTGTGCTGGGTGCAAAAACACCGTTAAAACCGGTCACAGAGTCCACCTTTTCCCAAAAAGCAGGTCTGTGTTCCGTGCCTGGGTCAAGTTTGTTCGGACCAAACGCGCTGATTTCAGTGCTGCTTCCGTATTCAAGACTTCGGTCATATGTAATGAAAATGACGGAGAATGTTTTTATGTTTCCACTGTTCGATCGCGTCCGCGCCTATCTCTTTCTCTCTCTCACTCTCACACTCACACTCACACACACACACACACACACACACACACACACACCAACCAACCAACCAACCAACATATTCCAGAATTGCAATCTTGACATCGCAGCCTGTTCATTATAGCCACGGAGCTTCAGAGCTGAGGCGGAGCTACAGATTTGGCGTCCCTAAATAACCCGCGTGACTAACAGTAGTTCCGCATTAATTCATTTGCACGCGAGTTTTATTTATTTTTATACCGTGTATTCTCAGTGTATATTCATGCACCGTACCGTTTCGGTTCAATGCTTTTACATGTACCGTTCCACCTCTAAGTTATGCCTATACTTACCAAGACACCTGACCAACTCTCCACTGGTTCTCTTCACACCAGATGTTTATGGTTCTTCGATAGGAAGTAGTTAAATTTCTGTTTGGCTCCTCATCCGTCTCACGCCTGGGAGGCTCAAAATTGTATGGCTGTGGGCCATCGTAGGTTTGAGGGGGATTTTGGATCTCCTCAGACTCAAAACTCTCCATACTTGAATAGAACTTTTTTGGCACGTCTCCCTCTTATGACGTAACAGCTCAGCGGCATTTTAAAAATATGATCTTGACAGAAATGGCTATAAAGCTTACTGTAGGGCAATTACAGAAATAATTTTAATGATAATTACATTTTCACTCAGACATCTAAACATTATTTAATATATCTAAAAAAAAAATTTAACCTGACATACACACTTTAAGTTTATCAAGCGACTATAATACTTTTTGTGTGCATAAACCAAAACAAAATAACAACTTGCAAACTAACAAACTATTCATTATCTTCCGTGTGGGCCTCTGACGTGAGCTCTGACTCGTTGGTTTCTCACGATTTGGACATCCAGGAAATGCACAGTTTAGAACCATTTTAAACACTACATCGAGACCCATCTACGTCATCTTCTCAGTTCTCGCGCATGCGTCGTGACGCTCTCATGAACTCACATCAGAGGCCCACACAGAAGAAAATTAATAGTTGAATAAAGTCATTATTTTTGGGGGGGTTTTGCGCACAAAAAGTATTATAGTCGCTTGATAAACTGGTTGAGCCACTGTAGTGACTTGGACTATTTTAACAATGTCTTTACTTACTTTTCTGGGCCGGCAGATATCGATTACCTAGCAGCCTATGAAGGAGTGACACAGCTCTTAGATTTCATCAAAAATATCTTAATTTGCATTCCGAAGATGAACGAAAGTCTTACGGGGCTCCCAGCGAGCAAATAGCCGTCATTTCATCGTCTAGGTTAACTATAGACCCGATATAGTCCGGCTATAAGTAACCCACTTCTAGCCAAAATAACCTTGAATTTGGTTACATATCGTTTTTCCAAAATCACGGAAGTGACCTCGACGTCCGGGTTAGCAGTAGCATGAGCAAGTGTTATTTAAATAAACTCCTGATGTACTTACAAACTTTCCAATGCCTCGTTTTATGAGTACAGAACCTATTTGTACTACTGTAGAAGTTTGGTATCATTCTGGGCATTATTAGTGAGGTAATTTATGAGATAAAACCTTGGATCCATTAGCGCCTGCACTAAGCCATTCAGCTGATATCTCTAAATAAGCTCTAACTTTAATAACGTTCGACCAAGGGAAAAAAAGCTTCTGGGGGGGGGTCGAGGTCATGGTGCAAAGGACCCTAGGTTGAAATAACTCAGAACCATCCCTTTAACTTTTGAAGTTCAGAGAACTTAAATAATGTTTTCATAACTTAATGGGAATGTAAGCAAAACGTTCTTAGAACCTATTTTTGTTAACTGGGATAGTAAACCACCCAGGCACTTTTGGCATGCTACAGACTATGATTTAGGACACACTAATTGTACTTTTGCATACCATAGGGAGTGGTTGTGTTAACAACATTCCCAGAGGAAGAGATGTTAATTATATATTTCTGTAAAGGATAGACTCTAAGGCAATTATGACTTTATATATCACAACTGTGACAAATAAAGTCATAGTTGCCTTTTTATTTATTTAGTTTTACTCTGAGACTTTATTTCTTGTAATTGTAACTTTCATTTACTAAATTATTATTTTTTTTTTTTTTTTTTTAACTCCATTCCATAAGGGATTCCATAATTATTTGGATTTAGAAGTGAAGTATAGGGGAGGAAATATAGTTTTAAAGTGCAAAGCTGACCAGGAGAGGGACGATTTGAAGAGAAAAATGAAACATTCCAAATATAGTTTAGTGGAATAATTCATGGGATTTTGTTCTGTATTGTTGCCACAGAAGTTCTTGTAATATCAATGTCACATTAAAAATGCCAAGCATTACAATACTTTACTGACAGATAAAAATAGAGCATGACAGAAAATGTACAATTAGAGTGATTGATAATGATTATTAGTTGCGCAAACTCTGATCTACATGATTGATAGTATGCCAGTTGAGATGCATCCATGCATACTGTCCTGCAGACAAATGTAAACCAATGTCCTGTGAACGATCATACAACTGACTAACATTTAGTCTATTTTGTGGCATTGTGCCACAAATACAGTTCAGTGTAAGGAGAAACTGCTCACATCAACACATTATGAGAAAATTAGATTCAGTGTCTTCAGATATTTTATAGACGCTTCCACCATCTCCTGTTTATTATTCAGTTGCGGTTGATTCAGTTCAATGTAGTAATAGAAACTCCCATGAACAGCTACTTTCCAGTGCTGTGGGCATCAACTTGAACCGCTGTAAAAGCCACCCACTGTTTGACATAATTCGAATGGGAGCCTCCCACGCCATCTAGTGAATCAGTCTCTATCTGCTCGTTCCCATCAAAAGCCGACGGGCTTGAACAGTCTGACTCCAGAAATCCACTGTCTATGGTATCTAAATCCAATCCCATTTGTGGGTAACCATCATCGGACTCCTCATTGGAACCGTAAGAGTCCAGCGAGACCTGTTCAATGTTCTCCAGGTCGTGCTCCTGTAGATGCCAGTCATCACAGTCTAAACCCTGTAAACTCCCACTGCCTTCAGGTACAAGAGGCTGTCTGTCTGCGACCTCAGCCACTCTCTCATTGGTGTCTTTGTCATCGAGGAAGTCCTCTAGGCTCCGTCTGCGACTGTCACCGGACCAGTCGG
The DNA here is from genome assembly GCF_951802725.1 of Rutilus rutilus. Lineage (NCBI taxonomy): Eukaryota > Metazoa > Chordata > Actinopteri > Cypriniformes > Leuciscidae > Rutilus > Rutilus rutilus. Next base: position 34,547,124 of record NC_140209.1, on the reverse strand, counting down.
CCACGACGCCCTCCTGACCAGACACTGTAACGGTGTCCATCGATATGTGTCCGCCGGAGTGTGCGACGCTGTTACTGTTGCCACCAAGGAAGTAGAGTTTTGATGAGTTTTGACCCGCCAGACCAAAGTCCTGCTCACCGTTCCTGCTGTTACTAGGTTCCTCTGAGCCGTCATTCTGCTTGCTCTCACAAAGCACTTGGAAAGTGGTGCTCTTCTCATGGAAATCGAAGTTATTGAACGTCAGGACTGGTCCGACCCACCTCTGAAATAAAACACAAGTAGATCATTTTATTTATTTGGTCATGATGAAAATAAATGAAATTAAATTAAATTAAAGACTGGAGGGATCAACAGCAAGTATGTGAGAAGTATGAAAGTTTTATGGCCAACTGGCGGGACAGTCACTTCCTCAGTCCTACCATATTACTAAATGATACACTTCTATATTTAAAAAAAAAAAATGAATTCTATATATATATATACACACACACAAAAAAAAACACATTTTAAATGGACCTGCATCACAAGACTTTGATTAGCACAATGTCAACACTTTTTAACCTTTTTTTTTTTTTTTATAAAAAAAATATGCCAAATGATTATATTAAAGAATGTCATTATTTTAATTAGTTGTTTGTCTTCATTATGATATTAGGACATGTATCACTAACATTTTTAACATTATGCCCCCTCAAACATTTTTTACCAAATTTTAATTATGAAATTAAAAACATGTTCATCTTAATGAGGTGCATTCAAGTCATTGTACTGATTATGTGAAATGTATAAACTACCATTCGAAGGTTTGTGTAAAATAAGTCTCTCAACAAATACATTTATGTGATCAATAATGCAGTAAAAATGTATGTGAAATAATATTACGGTTTAAAATAACTTAAAAATTATTTATTCCTGTGATGAAGCTGAATTTTCAGCATCACTTCAGTCTTATCACATGATCCTTCTAACCCACTAAATGAACCCGATAAACCCGACCACTGCTTAATGTCAAAACACTCAAAACAACGCCTACGTGCAGATTATCTTATCGCAATCATCATTTCCTGAACTTTAAAATGTGTTAATAAAAAAAAGGGTAACAAAAATCATTCATAAAAAGCTTTTTCGTCTTTATGAATGGTTAGTAACGTTACATGCTTTTAGACGCATTAAATAAAACTGACTCAAGCATTCAGGTGCTTTGTGCACACCGAAATAAAAACTGATATTATGAACGCAAAACAGCACAACTACAAAACAAAAGACATAACATGCAGGTATAAAATGATTATTTATCAATTATAATCAAATTGTAATCTATTTTTAAGGTGGTTGGAAAATTACACAGGGTGTCACGGAGCGATTTACACCAAAAACGGAGCAGATCAAAACACTTACCCCACGACACACCTCTACTATTTTCACACAGCACTTTGGAAAATATATCCTTCTAAACGTTTTAAAGTTGCTAATGCAGCCTGTTACTGACCTCTACTGGAATATGTTCGAAAATAAAGATCACCACATAGCTGCCACGATTTCCTCATTTGCTGCTATGGTTAAATAAAGCCGGAGCCTCGAGTCTTGCAAGTTTCAAAACGCTAATGTTTCAGAGAAATCCTCATTAATATCTTAGAATTACTGAGGTGCTCCGAGGGACAACAACAAGAAGAAATAGCTCCTTTTTATTTTGTTGTTCTGTGCTTTCGATAGAGGGTAGTATTTTTCAGCTCACATTAGCCTACCCAGTGGAATATTCACTAAATTCCCCTTTAGTTAAAAACAACTATTTATAACTACCCACCTTATCAGAGTTTGGGTTTGAACTCAGAGTACTTTCCATTAGAGGGGAAAACTGCTACTTTCAGTTTTCATATTTAACGCAGTCGCTACCAAATGTTAAGTGAGCCCTCCTGTTCCTTTGAAGCCCCTACAGACTGACTCATTTGAAAAATGTCACATTCCCCTCTTGCGAGTTAGGTTAAGTAAGTCGCATGTGTGAAAGTCCCCTAATGTTACACGCACAGAGACTTCTGCTTATGCACAAGAGATTTAGAAACATAACATACCTTAAAGTCTCCTTGATGTGTATGGTAGAGCGGTTTGAAATACTCATAGGGGCTTGGGATGTGCTGCCATCTGGCCAAGGTTGGCTTTTTGATGCCCCCTCTATACATGCAAAAAGACAAAGTGTTATATGACTGGAGTGTAGTTTGGTGGATGCATTTAAAACATGCTGTCATTTCTGGACATATGATGATTACGTGCTGAAAAACAAATGAAAACAGTAGCTGTCACGGAAACTGACGAACTTTATGCACTTGCAGAGCTTGTAGCTTTGACTTCCTCCAGTTTTTTGACCTACATGAAAATAGACTATCTGCACAAGCATATCTGCTGCTGTTGTGGTTTTTGTGAACGTAGGAGGTGAGAAAGGACTATTCATATACGGTAAGTGCTGTCATATCGATTACTGGAATACTCATTTAGAAGACGCTATCGAAATTTAAGATCACACTTGTCTGTAGTCTTTTATTAAGCCCGTCACTATGTGGGATATCAGGCAAACTTCTCAGTACATAATCTTTCAGATTTTTAAGAAGGAGTGAACTGAATCTTGATGGTTTGAAAGGTTAATATAAGTCTCAAAGGCATATGACTAACAGATAATAAAGACACTCCTGTGACTCATAAATGAAGAAACAGTCATAATGAGAGAGGTTTGAGTTTGCCTCACTTCTCCATATCCCACAAAGTGACTTCTGTATGAGCTTGTACAATTCCCTAAAGTCTTAATGTACCTCATGGCCTCCACGAGGAGCTAGACTTTGAACTTTATCTTTGGGAAGTAAACAGTTAGAACTGAGATTGCAACAAAAAAAATAAAAATAAATAATTGTTGACAAATGCAGATCTGAACTGGAACATAAGTGCCAGTTTCACAAACAAAGCTTAAGCCTATTATATCTTAAGCCTAAACATATCTTAAAATACATCAGTGCCATTGTTTTGTCTCAAGATGCACACCATCCCCCTAAAAGAACGTTTATAAAAAGCCACTTAAATGTCCTAATTGAACTAAGACCTACTGCTGGCTAATTCTAAGCCCAGTCTGTGAAACCAGGCCAAGATGAAATACTGGTGATACTCACAGTTTACCACTGTACACCAGCAGCACCACCGCCACAAGAGGAAGTGCCAGCAGCAGGAAATAGTACTGATCTGTCTCTGGAAAGTCAGATGTCCATTCAACACTGTTGCTCCATTCACTCCACATGGATGTAAAGCACCTCGGATGTACAGCAACCTGAATGTCTGCCACATATTGCCTCCCTGGTAGGAGTTTTTCACTGAAGATAACCATGGATTGTTGGTTCTGCTGCGTAATGTAAATTTGCCCCTTCTGTGGAATAATCAACATATTCAAAAAAAAAAAGTATAAAAATGTGTGTAATTTTCCCTCCATATGGATAGACAAAATGATCTTTTACCTCATTCGGGTCACTTTTAGTTCGTAATCGTACTCTGTAGTATAATTTTTTACACAGATCTTCCCCTTCATAAGCCACATTCCAAGTGAGGTTGAAACCCCCATCAATTTTTGCAACACTTAGGTTGAAAGGTTGCATTGGCTTAACTATAAAAAAAGAAAAGAAAACAAATGTTAGTGAATAATGTACATAAGTAAACAAGGCCGATGAATTACAGTGGAGTCCAATAAGTCTGAGATCACATTAAACATCTGGGATTAAAATCCAATTCCAACAAAAAGGTTTAAGGGATTTTGAGGAAGGTTATCATGTAAGATTAAGTAGCGATATTCAAGATTCTGCACAATTTCTATGTCACTAATCAGTGATGTCTGTTTAACGATGATCATGTGACTCTTTGTACAGCCAGTCAGATGTTCTCCTTCCACTGAAGCTCAAGATTCTCTTTGGATCATCTTGAATCATGCCGGAGAACATGATCATCAGGTTTGACACAAACTTGAAAGCAAAAGAGGACAAACCAAAAGCTACAAGACGGTGAAAATCCTCATACACTCTTAAAAATAAAAAGTCCCAAAAGGGGGTTTTTGCAGCGATGCCACAGAAGAACCATTTTGAGTTCCCCAAACAACTTGTTTGAAAAACATTTTTATAATCTAAAGAGCGGGTTTTCACTACAAAGCACTTTTTGCAGGGATCTCAGATTTGGATTTCACTGTAAATGCAGCTTATTTTTACACTGCTGCTGAAGTGGATAGAGGAACTTACTAGATTTATATAAAACAAATTTTTCAGTGTAACGCCTTGTCGGGATCTCCATATTGCCTTGTTTGTCCATTTGTGTTACTGTGATAGAGCAGTTGGTATCATATAACGCCATAATACCATCCACATCCTCTGGTTCCATTGTGCACCAGGATTGTGGCGATCTGATACTGCAGTTCCCATTTACGGCAGAATATTCATCCCTGCGAGACATGAAACGTGCTAATTAAACAATATGTTGACCAATGGTAATAGCAGGTTAAAAAAAAAAACAATGAGCAGAGGCCAGACAATGATTCAGTAGATTCACATTCTCAAAAGTCAGAACACAGTGTGCTAGATCTGTACCTGCAATCTGCCACAATATCACACGAAGCCGTTCCTGCCGAGTCAGAATTAGAGCAGTTGAGCTTGGAGATGAAGTCTGTGGTGCAGGTCACACTGCACACAGCGTCATCTGCAAAGAGTAAAGTGAGAGGAAATGTGGTCAGTCGAGCTACAGAAACGGTACAGCGTTTCTTCTCAAAGCAACACCTGCTTAGGTCAAAGGACACAAGGCAAATCATACTGTTGCAGCTATATCCTTCTGAGGATGTTTACACTTATTTTACAAGATGATACGAATTACTTTCACTGTAAAAAATCATACGTATATTTTTACATTGTTTTAAAAAAAAAAGTTCAAAAAAAGTTAAGCAATTTTCAACTTTTTTTTTTTTTAAAGTCAGTTTAATGTAATTTAAGTTGAAATTACTTAAACATCCAAGTTGATTGTACTTAATTTAAGGCAGTAATTAAAAAAAAATTTTTTTTACAGTGTTAGATGCAATAAATGCAAACTTACTGCACTCAATAAGTCCACAAACAAGCAAGAATATGGCTTGCCATAGAGCCATTGTGGAGAAACAATGACACCAACTGTGGTGAGCCCTGCTCAAATGCATTGTACAGAGCCAACATGCAAACTGCAAAGAAAGCAAACATGTTATTTTAATACATAACGGCATTTAAATCGGTAATATATAACCAAATTTGATATTGTACTTTTAATTTAATTAATTTACATTTTCAAAAAGATAAAACGTTATAACAACAACAAACTTAAGAAAAAAAAAAGGTAATTAATAATACATACACATAATAACATATTTATATAGAAAATATAGAAAAGCATCACAAACATTTAAGATGTTTATCATCATATTGTTTAGTCTATAAGCAACATTATGGTGATTAAACAAGAAAAATAGATGATTGAGGTTGGGGGGGAAAATACAGGTAAAACTGACTTTAAAAGAAGAAGTAGAGAAATTCTAAAACTTACCTCGATAATATTCCCATTGAACCGGTTTACAAAAATATAAACGTTTTCTTAAAATATAAAAATATGCAGTTTTCAATCAAATACCAGCTGCACATTGCATTACTCCACCTGACATTCACGCTATTCCAATCTTCTACTGATCTACATGCACAGTCAGAGTGCTTGTGACGAAAATATGACATAAAGGATGTGGTTGTGGTTAAAATAAGATCCCATTTGCAGATGTTCCGCCCCCAATGAGACCAATTAAGGATAGTTCCTGTTGTTGAAGATGGGCCAGATAAATGTGCAGTGTCATCAGAATCTATTTTGGGGGGTCAATATAGCAGAAAACAGATAAATGAGGGCTTGGCATACAAAAATGAAATGAATAGCCTAAATAAAAATGAAAAAGCAGTGATATGTGTGACATTTTATATTATGGTATGAGTGCTGTAAAATGGTAGTAATATAGCCTACAGTACTGCATTAAAAAAAAAAGAGCCGACTGTGTTTTGAATATTAGACTAATATTTATTCACATTTATATCCTCAATCATATGTGCGCTTGAGAGCTAAGACAACATTTAGGTGTCCAAGAACTGCCTGACCAAAATTTTTAAATCTTAAAGGGATAGTTCACTCAAAAATTAAAGGGTGAGTAAATTCTGTAATTTACTCACCCTCAAGTTGTTACAAACCTGTATGAGTTTATTTCTTAAGCTGAACACAAAATAAGCTATTTTGAAGAATGTGGGAAACCAAACAATTGAAAGCATTGACTTCCATAGTATTTTTTTCTGCATACTATGGAGGTCAATGAGGTTACCCACATTTTTCAAAATATCCTCCTTTATCTTCAACTGAAGAAAGACATTCATACAGGTTTGGAACAACTTGAGGGCGAGTAAATGATGACAGAATTAAAAAAAATTTGGGTGAACTATCCCTTTAAATCAGTGGGTTTCTCTGACTCGGTAAAAACAAGCAGCAGAGAAGTTAAAATGCAGTGTTATTGAACTAATCACAAAATATACATGGTTTAATCAGCTACATTGTTTAATTAATCAATTAACTGTTCGTGTTTTACCTTAAATTGGACGTTCAGGTGATATCCATCAGTTTGCGTTTATAGAGAATAATGTTACCTTGCAATTCGTCAGCCTGTAATTATAGGAAACAATCCATTCAATTTCGACCAGTATATATGGACGTTGAAAGTTTCATTCAGGCATCTGCGTGTGTACTCACGGGTCCTAATTATCTTGGCTAAATGTCTGTGTTTTCTTTTTTTCCAGGAGGGAAACTTCGCTAGATTTTTGCTTTGAGTTTGACGCGAATTCCCAATTAAACGGCTCTTGATAGAGTACAGTACTCATCTTCACTGACGAGGTATGTCTGGTGTAAAAGCAGGGTTAATTTGTGGACGTTTACTGTAGTTTGCGGTGTTTTGTTTGCGGGTTTTGTTAGCTATCCAGCTATGCTAGGCTAACAGCCTATCCAGACTGCACGCGACGCGACAAATTACAGCGCGCGCTTGTATTATAATACTGTAATTGCACACATGCAGATATACAACTATGTCCGTGTAGTTTGACGCGAGCGGTTAATCGCAACAAAGCGTGATTTGGTTCAATCAGCGGCTTATATGCGTGCAGTGAGGAATGCTGTTGTGCGGCATCGCGCAAAAAAATGTGCATCTGACAGGTATATTCATTCAATCCGGTTTATTTGCTCTTTGCTTTAATCAAACATAGGCGGGCAGCATATTCATTATAATAAGTTGTTTCGATTGTGCCAACTATGGAAACCCTGAGTAATTTTATTTGTTGTATTTTTTTATAGAATTCTTCATTTAGCCTATGCGTTGTTCTCAGCGAATAACTTTACTATACACTTTCATTATAGATTTTAATTTTCAGCTAATTATTTTTCTGCGATTTATTGAATTTGTTTGTTTGATCATGTTTATCAACTCCTCTTATTAGAGTTAACGGCCCCTTAATTTGACACTTTGTTGGGTCGGGTTAAACAATCATTTCCGCATGCGTTTATGAAAACATTACTCATTTTTAATTTTCTCACTTCTTCATTTATTCATTATCGTCTCACCGCACTATTATAGATTGTCATTTTATGTAAAAATAATGCACTTATTTTTGTTATTTTTTTACATTTTTTTTAAGCAGTCTCAAACTAAGTAACAACCTGATACAGAGAATCAGATATCAACCCTTTTTTCCGTTTCTGGTTAATCGTTAGTCGTCTCAATATGGAATAAAAAAAAAAAAAAAAAAAAAAAACGCTCCTAGTAAAGCGGCGCAGGTCACTCTCTACCATCCAAATTACAGTAGTTATGGCAGGAACCCAACATAAGCTTGTTTTGGTTCAGGAGGAACTGTAAAAGGTGGCTGCTGTTTCGGTTGCGGTGCTCGGTGACTGACGTCTGTCTAACTCATGCCATGAAATGCGCTGATGATGTGCTCTGCTCTAGTAGTGGAGGTATAAAAAAAAATAGCCTATATGCGACAGGCAGGTGGGACATCGTGTCATTGCTTTTGGACCGAATACAATGATGGGGTGAACGTTTAATGGTTCTACACCTTTCACAGATGGTAAATTCATACATGCGTACATTTGGACCACTTTAACTTAGCGATTGCTATAAGGATGTGAAGAGACTTTCAACCAGCAGAGCAAAAATGTTTCTGGAGCAAATCGCCTACCCTGCCTTTAAAAAAAAAAGATGTAAACACTGTGAATCATGCTCCCTTTGACTCATGATGATCAAACCCTCAGAGTAATTAATCATGAAACCATCTTGATGTTTGTCTATTTTGAACTTCATTGAAATGAAGAGAAATCTGCAATATTTGTCATTTTATAGACCCCAGAGGACATGTAAATAAGTTTTAGAAATGGATTATTGGACAACTTGATCAGTCAAATGGTTAAGATGTTTGAACGTAATAACCTTATCACTGCTGATATAATTATATTTCCTTAATACAGTACATAGTCACACATGCTGGACCCTTAGGTTGAGGGAACCAGGATTTGTTTGTTTGATTCTGTCAGATCACACATCTCTTACTGATAGAGATTGGGAAATGTGCAGTTATTCTGTACTAGAACCATAAACAACAGTGTGTATAACCACCGCTACAGTTTCACTACTGTATGTTCTTATGAAATCAAAAGCTCCCTAGATATGTTTCATACTCTAATGACATTTCCTCATTTGTATGAACCCAATGTAGTTTCAAGGTTTACTTTTTAATGTTAGTCTCAACCTAACAGTTTAGTGCTTATTATATTTGATTTAAAGGTCAAAATGGAAGCAAATCCTGATGAATGTTATTGCCCCCCCCATAATTCTTTATCGTAATAACTAAAGGGTTATTGTTATCGAGTTAAATATTGATAGTAAATAAGGAAGAAAATTGCATAATGACTGTTTTACAGATTCGAGGATCTTGCTTGACGAGAAAATATTGTTCCTTTTTCCAGGTTTTCAATCATTAAGTGGGCCGCAAGTCATGTCTGGTATAGCGTTAAGTCGTCTCGCACAAGAACGAAAGGCTTGGCGGAAAGACCATCCTTTTGTAAGTATGATGTTTCCGATCACCGATGTTATATAGAAATCAAGAGAGCGAGATGGGTTTTGTTTTACTTTTAAATGTTTGAGAAGCAAACAGCTTATTACATTTTTCGAGCTTCAGTATTAACCTTTGGGGGAAAAGCAATAAATGGGTTACTAGGGGAGTGCTTTCCCTCTGTGTTGGAGGTGTTATTTTAAGATGTTGCTTTTATTTTAATTTATTCAGCTGAGAAGTCACTATTGAAACTGTTGGGGTGTGTGTGCTTACAGAAATGAGACCATAGATTAAAAAGATTCTAGAGTCTGACATTTTGAAACTTTTGCAGCCACCCACAGGATTTAAAAAAAAAAAAAAATTGTCTTTTTATTTTTTAGGGTTTTGTAGCCGTACCGACAAAAAACCCTGATGGAACGATGAACTTGATGAATTGGGAGTGTGCCATCCCAGGGAAAAAAGGAGTAAGTGCCATTTCAATGTTTACAGTACAGGCACGCATAACTGTTTATGTCTGGTATGTACATCATATCGAATGCTGCTCCTGTGAATTCTTGTCTTTTCAACTACTACAGAATGTCATTTGTATGATTGGAAAACAAAATGTTAAAGTCCCCCGTAGTCAATTTTATCCCTTTCTTTAATCACCAAAATGACACATAAAAAAAAAAAAGAATTATTTGAAAACAAATGTCTTCATGCCTTGTAATAGCTTGAATGTCACTCTACACCCTTGCCTCATTTAGTATACGTGGTTCTATGAATATTCAAATTAGCCCTCACTCACACCAGCTCAGAGATCCACTCGTTGACCATCGCACGTTGACGTGACTGGTTACGAGGTACTTTGTGACATCAGAAACACCAGCGGTTTCAAACTGTGTTTTTGAGACTGTCTTTGGTTCACTGCAGTTTTAAGGAGAAAATACTCAGCAATGGTTGTCTTATGCTTTAAGACAAACCATGTGCAAACTCATATTAAAAATGCCACGTAGACATAATCAACATTTAAAAGCTGGATTTTTTTATTTATTTTTTTTACACAGGGGGACTTTAAGTAAATAAGTACTTTTTTTCATTTTCAGACACCGTGGGAGGGAGGCTTGTTCAAGCTTCGGATGCTGTTCAAGGATGACTATCCTTCCTCTCCACCAAAGTGTAAATCAGATGTCTAGTGGAGTTAATCCATTATCTGTACTTTGTATGCATATTGTGTTTTTAATTATGCCAGATTTTTATAATGTGACTTCTTCTACAGGTAAATTTGAGCCTCCTTTATTCCATCCGAATGTATATCCGTCTGGTACCGTATGCTTGTCTATTTTAGAGGAAGACAAAGACTGGAGGCCTGCCATAACAATCAAGCAGGTAAGCTGTGGAGCTGGGATCTTAGACTTTAGTTCCTCTTCGGAACACATGTGAAGATATTTTTAATGAAATCGGAAAGATTTCTGTCCCTCCAGTGACAGTCTAAGCAACTACCACATTTTGACGCTTTAGATCGTTAAACTAATCCATATGAATTGAACGGTTTAGTCCAAATTTTCTGAAGAGACATGATCGCTTTATATGTTGAACAGATTTAATTTAGCCATTTATTCACATAAAAATTAATCAATGCACACATCAGATGTGATAAACGGAAGCTCAAGCATGTACACTTGACGTATGAGAACCAATGAGGTTCATTCTCGTGTTATGCAGCACGTTTGAGCTTCAGCAAGAACCAATGAGGTTCATTCTCGTGTTATGCAACACGTTTGAGCTTCAGCAAGAACCAATGAGGTTCATTCTCGTGTTATGCAACACGTTTGAGCTTCTGCAAGAACCAATGAGGTTCATTCTCGTGTTATGCAACACGTTTGAGCTTCTGCAAGAACCAATGAGGTTCATTCTCGTGTTATGCAGCACGTTTGAGCTTCAGCAAGAACCAATGAGGTTCATTCTCGTGTTATGCAACACGTTTGAGCTTCTGCAAGAACCAATGAGGTTCATTCTCGTGTTACGCAACACGTTTGAGCTTCTGCAAGAACCAATGAGGTTCATTCTCGTGTTATGCAACACGTTTGAGCTTCTGCAAGAACCAATGAGGTTCATTCTCGTGTTACGCAACATGTTTGAGCTTCTGCAAGAACCAATGACGTTAATCCTCCTGTTACGCAGCACGTTTGAGCTTCAGCAGGAACCAATGAGGTTCATTCTCGTGTTATGCAGGACGTTTGAGCTTCAGCAGGAACCAATGAGGTTCATTCTCGTGTTATGCAGGACGTTTGAGCTTCAGTAAGAACCAATGAGGTTCATTCTCGTGTTATGCAGGACGTTTGAGCTTCAGCAGGAACCAATGAGGTTCATTCTCATGTTATGCAGGACGTTTGAGCTTCAGCAGGAACCAATGAGGTTCATTCTCGTGTTACGCAGGACGTTTGAGCTTCAGTAAGAACCAATGAGGTTCATTCTCGTGTTATGCAGGACGTTTGAGCTTCAGTAAGAACCAATGAGGTTCATTCTCATGTTATGCAGGACGTTTGAGCTTCAGCAGGAACCAATGAGGTTCATTCTCGTGTTATGCAGGACGTTTGAGCTTCTGCAAGAACCAATGAGGTTCATTCTCGTGTTATGCAACACGTTTGAGCTTCTGCAAGAACCAATGAGGTTCATTCTCGTGTTACGCAGCACGTTTGAGCTTCAGCAAGAACCAATGAGGTTCATTCTCGTGTTATGCAGCACGTTTGAGCTTCAGTAAGAACCAATGAGGTTCATTCTCGTGTTATGCAGGACGTTTGAGCTTCTGCAAGAACCAATGAGGTTCATTCTCATGTTACGCAACACGTTTGAGCTTCTGCAAGAACCAATGAGGTCCATTCTCGTGTTACGCAACACGTTTGAGCTTCTGCAAGAACCAATGACGTTAATCCTCCTGTTACGCAGCACGTTTGAGCTTCAGCAGGAACCAATGAGGTTCATTCTCGTGTTATGCAACACGTTTGAGCTTCTGCAAGAACCAATGAGGTTCATTCTCGTGTTACGCAACATGTTTGAGCTTCTGCAAGAACCAATGACGTTAATCCTCCTGTTACGCAGCACGTTTGAGCTTCAGCAGGAACCAATGAGGTTCATTCTCGTGTTACGCAACACGTTTGAGCTTCTGCAAGAACCAATGAGGTTCATTCTCGTGTTACGCAACATGTTTGAGCTTCTGCAAGAACCAATGACGTTAATCCTCCTGTTACGCAGCACGTTTGAGCTTCAGCAGGAACCAATGAGGTTCATTCTCGTGTTACGCAACATGTTTGAGCTTCTGCAAGAACCAATGACGTTAATCCTCCTGTTATGCAGGACGTTTGAGCTTCTGCAAGAACCAATGAGGTTCATTCTCGTGTTATGCAACACGTTTGAGCTTCTGCAAGAACCAATGAGGTTCATTCTCGTGTTATGCAACACGTTTGAGCTTCTGCAAGAACCAATGAGGTTCATTCTCGTGTTACGCAACACGTTTGAGCTTCAGCAAGAACCAATGAGGTTCATTCTCGTGTTATGCAGGACGTTTGAGCTTCAGCAAGAACCAATGAGGTTCATTCTCGTGTTATGCAGGACGTTTGAGCTTCAGTAAGAACCAATGAGGTTCATTCTCGTGTTATGCAGGACGTTTGAGCTTCTGCAAGAACCAATGAGGTTCATTCTCGTGTTACGCAACACGTTTGAGCTTCTGCAAGAACCAATGAGGTTCATTCTCGTGTTACGCAACATGTTTGAGCTTCTGCAAGAACCAATGACGTTAATCCTCCTGTTACGCAGCACGTTTGAGCTTCAGCAGGAACCAATGAGGTTCATTCTCGTGTTACGCAACATGTTTGAGCTTCTGCAAGAACCAATGACGTTAATCCTCCTGTTATGCAGGACGTTTGAGCTTCTGCAAGAACCAATGAGGTTCATTCTCGTGTTATGCAACACGTTTGAGCTTCTGCAAGAACCAATGAGGTTCATTCTCGTGTTATGCAACACGTTTGAGCTTCTGCAAGAACCAATGAGGTTCATTCTCGTGTTACGCAGCACGTTTGAGCTTCAGCAAGAACCAATGAGGTTCATTCTCGTGTTATGCAGGACGTTTGAGCTTCAGCAAGAACCAATGAGGTTCATTCTCGTGTTATGCAGGACGTTTGAGCTTCAGTAAGAACCAATGAGGTTCATTCTCGTGTTATGCAGGACGTTTGAGCTTCTGCAAGAACCAATGAGGTTCATTCTCGTGTTACGCAACACGTTTGAGCTTCTGCAAGAACCAATGAGGTTCATTCTCGTGTTACGCAACACGTTTGAGCTTCTGCAAGAACCAATGAGATTCATTCTCGTGTTACGCAACATGTTTGAGCTTCTGCAAGAACCAATGACGTTAATCCTCCTGTTACGCAGCACGTTTGAGCTTCAGCAGGAACCAATGAGGTTCATTCTCGTGTTATGCAGGACGTTTGAGCTTCAGTAAGAACCAATGAGGTTCATTCTCGTGTTACGCAACACGTTTGAGCTTCTGCAAGAACCAATGACGTTAATCCTCCTGTTACGCAGCACGTTTGAGCTTCAGCAGGAACCAATAGCCGCGTTTCCACTGTCGGGCCAGGGCCGGGCCAGGGCTTTAAACGGGCCGTGCCGGGCTAATAGCCTCGGGCCAATAGCACCGGGCATGCGTTTCCACTGTCGGGCCAGAAGCTCCACAGCGCTTCACTAAAACACCCCCGTAACACGCCTCTCTGGGACAACGTCACACTAACCCATCATTTCACCAACAAATGGAAGTTTTATAAGAAAACTAATCAGAAATCACTGGAAACAGCGTTGAAAACAAACACGATAAAAGCGGCCGTTTGCTAGCTTTTTTTTGTTTGTTTGTTTAGCAGCTACTTGAATATTTAAAACCCAAGCATCAATGTTTTACCACAGGTTTACAATAAAAAGTGATACATTGATCATAATGAATTAATTTATGTAAAAATGGCACATTAGTCACTCAGAAATAAATTACCGTTAGGTCTATTTCACAAAAGAAAGAGGACACACTTACTTTTTCAGTCGCGTCTGTTTCTTTATCTGGTAACTTAGTTACAGGACATATTTACATCACATTTAGAAAAAATGATAATTTCTACAAATATGTGCCATACGACCGAGGAGCTTTAGCACTCTCTCGACGCCCATACAGATATTTTCAGTCAGAGAAACAGAGGAAGCTCCCGAAAAAAAAAAGTTACTTTATTTTTTGATAGTCCGGTTTAAAGAGACGAGACGTAGGCTATGACAGATAAAATAAAAACATGACTGTGATAGCCTTTGGTCTGATTTCTTCAAGCGTTCGCTATGTTGTTTTTTTTACTATGCGTATCTTCAAGCGTTTACTATGTTTACTATGGTAACGGCTAGCGCGCATAGTCTTTTGCATCACAAACAGAAGGCATTCAAACATGAACGCAATTTAAATTATTTTATTTTTAAGTCTTTAATGCTGACAGAATCATCCGGCGCTGCCGTCTCCCAACGGTAAACTCCTCCTCTGTTGGTAACCACTCCTCTAGCCCGAGCTGGCCCGCTTTGGCCCAAGGTATTCGACGGGCCAGAAATCCTGGCCGTTGGCCCCGAGTAAGCCCCGATCAAGCCCCGGAAGTGACAGTGGAAACGCGACTGGCCCTGGCACGCACTAGCACGGCCCGGCCCTGGCCCGACAGTGGAAACGCGGCTAAATAGGTTTATTCTCGTGTTATGCAGGCAGTTTGAGCTTCAGCAGGAACCAATGAGGTTCATTCTCGTGTTATGCAGGACGTTTGAGCTTCAGCAGGAACCAATGAGGTTCATTCTCGTGTTATGCAGGACGTTTGAGCTTCAGCAGGAACCAATGGCGTTAATCCTCCTGTTACGCAACACGTTTGAGCTTCAGCAAGAACCAATGAGGTTCATTCTCGTGTTACGCAGCACGTTTGAGCTTCTGCAAGAACCAATGACGTTAATCCTCCTGTTACGCAGCACGTTTGAGCTTCAGCAGGAACCAATGAGGTTCATTCTCGTGTTATGCAGGACGTTTGAGCTTCAGCAGGAACCAATGAGGTTCATTCTCGTGTTACGCAACACGTTTGAGCTTCTGCAAGAACCAATGAGGTTCATTCTCGTGTTACGCAACACGTTTGAGCTTCTGCAAGAACCAATGAGGTTCATTCTCGTGTTACGCAACACGTTTGAGCTTCTGCAAGAACCAATGAGGTTCATTCTCGTGTTATGCAACACGTTTGAGCTTCTGCAAGAACCAATGAGGTTCATTCTCGTGTTACGCAACATGTTTGAGCTTCTGCAAGAACCAATGACGTTAATCCTCCTGTTACGCAGCACGTTTGAGCTTCAGCAGGAACCAATGAGGTTCATTCTCGTGTTATGCAGGACGTTTGAGCTTCAGCAGGAACCAATGAGGTTCATTCTCGTGTTATGCAGGACGTTTGAGCTTCAGTAAGAACCAATGAGGTTCATTCTCGTGTTATGCAGGACGTTTGAGCTTCAGCAGGAACCAATGGCGTTAATCCTCCTGTTACGCAACACGTTTGAGCTTCAGCAAGAACCAATGAGGTTCATTCTCGTGTTACGCAGCACGTTTGAGCTTCTGCAAGAACCAATGACGTTAATCCTCCTGTTACGCAGCACGTTTGAGCTTCAGCAGGAACCAATGAGGTTCATTCTCGTGTTATGCAGGACGTTTGAGCTTCAGCAGGAACCAATGAGGTTCATTCTCGTGTTACGCAGCACGTTTGAGCTTCAGCAAGAACCAATGAGGTTCATTCTCGTGTTATGCAGGACGTTTGAGCTTCAGCAGGAACCAATGAGGTTCATTCTCGTGTTATGCAGGACGTTTGAGCTTCAGCAGGAACCAATGAGGTTCATTCTCGTGTTACGCAACACGTTTGAGCTTCAGCAGGAACCAATGAGGTTCATTCTCGTGTTATGCAGGACGTTTGAGCTTCAGCAGGAACCAATGAGGTTCATTCTCGTGTTACGCAACACGTTTGAGCTTCTGCAAGAACCAATGAGGTTCATTCTCGTGTTACGCAACACGTTTGAGCTTCTGCAAGAACCAATGAGGTTCATTCTCGTGTTACGCAGCACGTTTGAGCTTCTGCAAGAACCAATGGCGTTAATCCTCCTGTTACGCAACACGTTTGAGCTTCTGCAAGAACCAATGAGGTTCATTCTCGTGTTACGCAGCACCTTTGAGCTTCTGCAAGAACCAATGAGGTTCATTCTCGTGTTACGCAACACGTTTGAGCTTCTGCAAGAACCAATGGCGTTAATCCTCCTGTTACGCAACACGTTTGAGCTTCTGCAAGAACCAATGAGGTTCATTCTCGTGTTACGCAGCACCTTTGAGCTTCTGCAAGAACCAATGAGGTTCATTCTCGTGTTACGCAACACGTTTGAGCTTCTGCAAGAACCAATGGCGTTAATCCTCCTGTTACGCAACACGTTTGAGCTTCTGCAAGAACCAATGAGGTTCATTCTCGTGTTACGCAACACGTTTGAGCTTCTGCAAGAACCAATGAGGTTCATTCTCGTGTTACGCAACACGTTTGAGCTTCTGCAAGAACCAATGGCGTTAATCCTCCTGTTACGCAGCACGTTTGAGCTTCAGCAGGAACCAATGAGGTTCATTCTCGTGTTATGCAGGACGTTTGAGCTTCAGCAGGAACCAATGAGGTTCATTCTCGTGTTACGCAGCACGTTTGAGCTTCAGCAGGAACCAATGAGGTTCATTCTCGTGTTATGCAGGACGTTTGAGCTTCAGCAGGAACCAATGAGGTTCATTCTCGTGTTATGCAGGACGTTTGAGCTTCAGCAGGAACCAATGAGGTTCATTCTCGTGTTACGCAGCACGTTTGAGCTTCTGCAAGAACCAATGAGGTTCATTCTCGTGTTACGCAGCACGTTTGAGCTTCTGCAAGAACCAATGAGGTTCATTCTCGTGTTACGCAACACGTTTGAGCTTCTGCAAGAACCAATGGCGTTAATCCTCCTGTTACGCAACACGTTTGAGCTTCTGCAAGAACCAATGAGGTTCATTCTCGTGTTACGCAGCACGTTTGAGCTTCTGCAAGAACCAATGACGTTAATCCTCCTGTTACGCAGCACGTTTGAGCTTCAGCAGGAACCAATGAGGTTCATTCTCGTGTTATGCAGGACGTTTGAGCTTCAGCAGGAACCAATGAGGTTCATTCTCGTGTTACGCAGCACGTTTGAGCTTCTGCAAGAACCAATGAGGTTCATTCTCGTGTTACGCAACACGTTTGAGCTTCTGCAAGAACCAATGAGGTTCATTCTCGTGTTACGCAGCACGTTTGAGCTTCTGCAAGAACCAATGAGGTTCATTCTCGTGTTACGCAACACGTTTGAGCTTCTGCAAGAACCAATGGCGTTAATCCTCCTGTTACGCAACACGTTTGAGCTTCTGCAAGAACCAATGAGGTTCATTCTCGTGTTACGCAACACGTTTGAGCTTCTGCAAGAACCAATGAGGTTCATTCTCGTGTTACGCAACACGTTTGAGCTTCTGCAAGAACCAATGAGGTTCATTCTCGTGTTACGCAGCACGTTTGAGCTTCTGCAAGAACCAATGAGGTTCATTCTCGTGTTACGCAACACGTTTGAGCTTCTGCAAGAACCAATGGCGTTAATCCTCCTGTTACGCAGCACGTTTGAGCTTCAGCAGGAACCAATGAGGTTCATTCTCGTGTTATGCAGGACGTTTGAGCTTCAGCAGGAACCAATGAGGTTCATTCTCGTGTTACGCAGCACGTTTGAGCTTCAGCAGGAACCAATGAGGTTCATTCTCGTGTTATGCAGGACGTTTGAGCTTCAGCAGGAACCAATGAGGTTCATTCTCGTGTTATGCAGGACGTTTGAGCTTCAGCAGGAACCAATGAGGTTCATTCTCGTGTTACGCAGCACGTTTGAGCTTCTGCAAGAACCAATGAGGTTAATTCTCGTGTTACGCAGCACGTTTGAGCTTCAGCAGGAACCAATGAGGCTTGTTCTCGCGCGTCAAGCAAGTACGGTTGAGTTTCTGTTTATGCTCGGTGATCATATGAAAAGATTGAATTTATTTCACAAGTTAAAGTGATTGTGTCTCTTCAGAAAACTGACTAAACCATTCAATATAAATAAATATATCTATTATTTTTTATTTTATTTTTTTAAGTGGTAGTTGTGTAGCTGTCCATGGAGGGACAGAAATCTCTCAGATTTTATTTCAGATGAATGACAGTCTTACGGATTTGGAACGACATGCAGGTCAGCAAATAATGACAGAATTTTTATTTTTGGGCAAACTAACCCTTAAATTTTAAACCATTTACTAATATTATTAAAGTAATTTTCAAGATGTTTTCAAACGTTTGCTGCATGGTTGAACTACACATGTCATTTTACCTTAGTGCTTAATCCAGTTCTGTACAGACCGTTCAGTAATTAATGGGAGTGACAACCGCATTCACAACAATTCTACGCAGTGTGTACGGAACCGAATCGAACAACTAGTTGTTAATGACGTGGGATGAGAGATGACAGACAAGGGGTACATCTCTGATGCGTATCTTAACATGCATCAGAGATGGATCTCTCATCTGTATCACAGGGAAAGCCCTATGAGCAACAATCCCATAAAATAAATTGAAATGCTTTATTTTGAAAATAAGACCGAAATATGTACACCCTAATAACTCCATAAACTTGATCGCTTTATGAGCCAAACTTAAAGGGCTTATATGATGGTTCTAAAAAGAACATTATTTTGTGTGTTTGATTTAATGCAATGCGTTTAAGCAGTTTTAGGTTAAAAAGTCATTATTTCACACATACTGTACATTATTGTTGCTCCTCTATGATTCTGAAACTGCCTTTCAGAACCGCCCTGCCTTTCTGAAACATGTAGATTTTTACGAAGTTCATCGTTCTGAAAATCACTGTGCGCAGAACGCTGGCCGTTCTGATTGGCCAGCGACGAGTACATTGTGATTGGCCCAAAAACCTTAAGCGTGTGATGGAAGTGTCACGCCCCTTACCATATTTGGAACATCAGCTCCCAAAGCAATAATGACAGGTGATAATGTCGTTACTACCTTATCAATTCAAGCCCGAATCTGAACCGGAAAATGCAGATGACCAAGCTGATCAATCAAATTTGCCAGTGCGACTGGGGGAGAACACTATGTAAACACAAAACTATGTCTGCATTTGTGATCGTAGAAACGACAAGCAAGCGCTACTCTATACTGCTCAACTCGCATTTGAATAGTCAGTAGCAAATTCTTATAATATGAAAACATACTTACAGGCTGTGTCTGTGAGTCAGAAGCGCCAGAACGTACATGCAAAGATGGAATTGCCCCACTTTTCAGAATCAGCCTTTAATGCACAGCCTGCCTTGTACTCCTGCAGGTTCTGGAAACAGTCCTCCAGAAAAATGCGCAGCACGCAGTCGAAACTTTTAGTTGTATTGTTCTGGAACAGTGTTGTAAATAAAGCTTAAGCACTGTTTTCTAATTGTGTCCTCTTTTGGAAGGCCAAACAAAGTAGTTGGGCTTTCGTTACGAAAAACAGTGTCTCCACGACATGGCGGCGCCGGCGGGAATAAAGTTACGCCGCCTTTCTTTGCGTGTAGGTTTGGGCAGTGTTATGACACTGCCCCCACATACTGACGTAGATTTGTGGGGGCGTGTTTGAACGAACCGTTTTAGGAAGGCGTGGCTGAGCCTTAACTTTTATAAAGAATATTTCTTTAGGTTTGACACTTTGTGCATGTATAAGATCTGCAGAGTTACAAACTCAAACAGCTACCGTACATAACACACTAAAGAAAAAGGAAAACAAGAAATCGCATCATATGACCTCTTTAAACAAGCCCCAAAATGACAATAATGCGTGGACACTGCAAGAGCGCACTCTGTCTAGCAGCGTTTCCAAACATAACCAGAACACGAGGCCTCCGTCGACTGCTTCCGTTAAAATTGCTGAACACAGCGGGTCTTTTGTCGCTGTAATGTTACTTTTGGTCAGAATAGTGGAGACCAAAGACTAGTCGTCAGAACGTTGCTATGGTTACCCCGGTGTCAATCATCGCCGTTTCGGGAGTCGTGTTCCGTACATGCATGGAATGGTAACTGACTCACTCCTGCATTTAAATGCGGTTGTCACTCCTGAAGTGTATGTGGCCTATTTGTGCACGTACAACTAAACCATTTAGGTATCACAGATACTTATTCTTTCTAATTTAACTTAACTCTAATTTAACAGTCTTGTCAGTTGATGGTTAATGATCTGTTAACAAGCGTCAGTTGTCATTCAGGGGGAATAAAACAAAACCGAAATGAACATCCCTAAAATTGATGCGTTGGTCCATTTAATTGGTATATCCAATAACATGTAGTTCAAGATCAGTTTAAGGATTAACTGTAGTTTAATTTTTGTATTCAAATTATGGATTTGGTTTTTGTTTTAGAAGATTTGAACTGCAAATGTTGCATGGGTTTGTGGGGTGATTTTTAAAATCTCCATAAGCCAAATGTTCAATGCATACCTGAAGAGGGCAGTATTATCTCATGAAGCACCACAATTTCTTTTATATCTTTTTAGATCTTGCTAGGAATCCAAGAACTCCTTAATGAACCAAATATTCAGGATCCCGCACAGGCTGAGGCATACACAATTTACTGGTACGCACCTTCAAATATAGTCTTGCCTGTTGAGACTGAAATTCGTATTGCCTTTGTTATGAATCTTGTGTTTGCATTTCTGTTTCAGCCAAAACAGAGTGGAGTACGAAAAAAGGGTCAGAGCACAAGCCAAAAAGTTCTCGCCGTAAACCTCAAGATTTCTCACTTAATGGAAATGGGTTTTGACCAGGTCTCCTCACCCCTGTTACAGCCCACCCCCCCCACCTTTCAATTCATATCCACTTCATACTTATTTACTGCTGGGCTTAAAGAAATGAATGTGTTGTGCCATTGTCAATCCACTGATGTTCATCCTAACAAACTCTTCCTGGAAATTTTAAATTTGGTCTTTTGTATAAATCTTTTTTTCTTACTTTTTTCCCCTTACCAGTTGGGCAAATCCACAGCAGAGGAGTTCACACTAGGTTGTGTGACTTGTGGCTTTTTTTTTTTTTTTTTTTTTTTTTTAATGATGGGTGGGGTTGCTTGGTAACAGTGCTACATATTTACAAAAAAAAAAAAAAAGGCACAAACATCCACATGCAGAAGAAATGATATTCCACAGATGCAGAGGCATGAGCCTAAAACTTTTGTTTCGCTTAATCTTTTTCTTTTTTTTTCTTTTTTTTTTCAGACTGGCCTCCTTAGTCTCTTTCATGGTTTTAATGATTTAAAACTTGCTATTAATGTCAGTATTTCAACTGCTGTAAAATGATACTTTTATACTTTCTTTACTTTAAGTTAGTGTCTATAGAGAGATTTCCATTCCTGATGCAGGCAGTGTACTAAGCATGTACCGTTCAGTATGATAGCATTGTGCTGCCTCGGCCGTCTGTGTTTCACAAAAAGGAAAAAAAGGAAAAAAAAAAAGACTTGCGTACAAGGCCTCTGAATCAAATGGTTAGTTAACCGCTGCATCAGTCTCTTTGTGTTTATATGGTGTTTTGTTCATGTAAGTGTATAGAGTAAATAAAAATGTTTATACAAAGCCAGTCGTGACTGCAGGTACATTTTCCACATGCTTCACACCATGAATGGATTGATTTCAATCCGTGCTTGATAAGTCTTCTCATGGTTCATGGTCACTTTGTTTGAATATTTCTATGTGACTGGAATTAATTGAGTCAAGAGGTTGAATTTGTCTGGGTTGTTTGTCAGTGCAGTAGATGTCGAATAATTGTGTGGTTTTGAATTGAACGTCAGGGCGCAACTTTATTTTAAAATGAAATTAGTTTGATGAAATAAAGAGATAGATATTAGATAGAAACAGATATCACGTTCAATTGATATTTATTAAGGTTTACAAATTTCTGTGTTTGTTTAGTATCATTTTTCATACATCAGGCTTTTAATAGCTCATATGTGCAATTCAGTGAAAATTAGAGATTGGCAAATTATTGTTCCCCAAAAGCCTGTCGTGTCTTATTTAGCATTTGTGTGTGTATATGTGTATTTGATTATATGAATAATCAAGTAAATCCAAGTTGCTTCAGTCCTGTAAGTGTGCATCATGCATGTATTTTATAGAAATCATTAAAGATTTCTCAGCAAAAAAGAAAAAAAAGTATGAACTATCAATCAGAGGGCAGAATACATGTAGTAGATTGTGTACAACAGGTTTTTTTAGGCCCTAGAAATGTGTGTATCAAATCTGATACAGTAAACTAATATATTCATAAATATGTATTATACTTATTGTTTAAAATCATTTTGAAAAGTTCTAGTTATGAGAGAATAA
Source organism: Rutilus rutilus (assembly GCF_951802725.1). Lineage (NCBI taxonomy): Eukaryota > Metazoa > Chordata > Actinopteri > Cypriniformes > Leuciscidae > Rutilus > Rutilus rutilus. The sequence goes on along the minus strand of NC_140209.1, from coordinate 34,524,502 downwards.
ATTGTCCTGATCAGTGTTGGGTAAAGTTACTTTAAAAAGTAATGCATTACAATATTGCGTTACTCCCATAATAAGTAACTTAAGTTACTTTTTTTTAGAAAAGTAATGCGTTACGTTACTTTGCGTAACTTTTTTTCACCTGGCTTGTTTTTCGTTTGTTTCTTATAATAAAAAAAGCTATATTTTACTGGAAATATAAAGACCCCTTCACACCAAAAGTGCAATAATAATCCTCAGGCTGAAAGAAATGCAAATTCACATGTGTACAGTTGAGGGCGCACCTCAAACCTTTCAGCTGTGCTGCCATTCTGAATAACAGGAGAATAAGATACAGGAGAAAAAAGTTGAACACTTTACCAATAAAAAAAAAAATCTAGAGTCATTTTTTTCTTATCGAAGGTCAGAAGCAAGTACATTGGACAATAAAGTGAGATTAAAGGCATAAAAATGTTTTTTTTGTGTGTGTGTTTGTTTTATTTAACATATTTAGTGATTGGATATTTGCATAGAATTCTGATTCTGCATTTCACTGATTTTATTCATTTTTAAGGAATATTGAATCTTTTATTTTTTGTGCAAGTGAGATGAGGAAATGTACGCTCACATTTAGTCTAGAACTACAATAACCATCATGTTTGCACATAACGCCTCTGCATTTCGATTTGTCTCAACATGGATACAAGAGAGTTGTCAGTCAATAAATGGGAAAACAAGGTAACTTGCATTACTTATTTGAAACAGTAACTCGGCTATTTTGTTGTAAATTTTAAAAGTAATGCGCTATACTTTATAGTTAGGCTACTTGAAAAAGTAATCTGACTACATAAGTTACTTATGATGAGTTACCCCAACACTGGTCCTGATGATTCGGAAAATAGCAATAAATAAATGTATCTTTATGATCTTGCCCTTTACATATCAGTTAACATTACTAGTTCTTTTAATTTTTTGGCGTTTTATTCGATTTAAATATAAATTTTAGTGAGCAAATAAACTTTTAGATATCTGCATGTGCAATGGACATCGGTTATACACATCTTTGCTTGCTCCTTTGAAGGTATCTTGAGTAAAACAGCTTTACATTTAACGAAAAAGACCTAAACCGGAAGCGATGCGACCTGTTTTACAGAATAGACCTTATTCAGAGCAGCGCCATGACAGGAATGAAAGGGAGGCTGTGAGGGATAGACTTGCTGTGTTTCAATGGCATCCAAAGCTCCTAGATCACTTATAATTTTCCATAGCTCATGTTGTCTGGAGTTTTGTGTATGTGTATGTGTGAGTCTACTGAAATATCTTGGAAATATATTTTTTTGCAGTGTTTTGTTAGCAGAACTATCCAAAAATACATTAATTAACAGTACAACCCACTGAAGAGATGTATGTCTATCCCTCACACCCTCGCTTGTATTCCTGTTAAAAATGCAAACAAATATGGCCTAGCTGTGAATAAGGTCTATAGGTTTTGGTTCATGCGTATTGGCTTATAACTCCCATTTGCTGAAATGAGAGGCAGCAATTGTGGTTAGATGTTCTGTATTGGTGTCCTGGTTTTGAAACCGCTTCAATGGGATGGTACTCATTTATATATCAGATTTAGCAGATTCGCTCCAAGGTTGCTGCCTATAGAACAGGCCATGGGATTCGTTGGGTTGTTAAGAGGAAGCTAACAGCCAGATAGCTATTATCCTCATGGGAAAATGCCCCACATTGAATATTAAAGGTGAAGCAATAGCTGGCCCTGAATTTGATAAGCCTCCTCTCATTGAAATGAGATTAAAGCAGGATATTTTCCATGCTAATTATGTATTCTTCCTAACAAAGGTAATGTTTAATCACACTGACATTAACTTGGTAAGGTGTTCTCAGTGCGCTCATTCCCGTGAGAATTGTAGAATTAGGTTCTGTGAGCTTGTCAATGCTGTTCTGATGTGAATGAGGAAACGCTGGCTCGACTCCAGGCTCTTGCGGGGGTCAGCACAATTATGAATATGAATATTTTCAGCATGATTTTACAGCCTTTAAGGAAACTGGCTAGAAACTATTAGTGGGAAATCCTGTCAGTGGAGAGGCAGAAAGACCCACTTAAGATGTTATTCAGCTAATTGCATGATGAGATTTCTAAAGTGTAACTTCTTGGTAATTACTGGTTTTATTTCATTATTTTATTTGAATATTACATTTTTTTTGGCTGTATGCATTTAAAATGAAACCCCCAAACCATTGTGTCATTACTAAAACTGATACAATAATTGCTAAGGCAAAAATTACTATTACTATTGCTCATATTGGTGGGATTTTTCAACAATCTTACAATTTCTGTTATGCAACTCATCATGTTTGTGCTACAGATATAAATTGTGCCTAAATCTTGCAGATTGTTATCAAAGCAACCTATAGCAACCTATCCACATGATTTAAGTTATGAGTTTGGAAAAGCCATCTGTAGGGGTTTGCATATAGATTGAAAATGGGCTAGTAGTAACTAGCCGTCAACCAATCAGCGCACCATAGCAACCACAAAAAAAATGGCTTAACAACCACTCAGAACACCTTAGCAACCACTAGCATAGTGCAAACTTGATTTCATGGGCAAACAGCTCACGTTTTCTTGAGATTTAATTGGATAGTAATATTTTCTATGCATTTCATGACACAATGGGATTTTGGAACCATATGCATCAATCTGCCTTTTGGTAACAATGTCGAATACAAGACCGTCCTCAGAAGCTTAGCCATTTGTGTGTCTTGAGGGATTTCTTACAGTAACCTTTTTGATTGTCATCTTTGAGTAGCTGGTTAAATAAGATTAACGCACAATGCAAATGGCAGTTCTGCAATGCAAATTAAATCATTAACACTGCTCTACACACATCCTCGCCGTTGAAGCAATTCATGCCTTTCCAAGTCTCTGGAAAGGTGGCATCGATTATTTTTCTCAGTCACGTTTCATAAATACTGATTGCCATTTAGAGACCTTTTACTCCCGACATCCATTCATTTTTAAATGAATTATTTTCTCTTTGTCTAGTATAACTGCATATAATAACCATTTAGGAATCACTGATTGTAATGAGAAATTATAGTATATATGTGTCAGTGGTGTGCAGTGGTGTTCTGAAATGAGGAGGCAAAATCTTCCGTTTTTTTTATAAATCACATGTAAATTCATGTCCCAGTTAAACTTAATTTTGTCACATTTTCCTGGTTAATTAAACATAACTTTACAATACATCAAAAAATGTTAGTGTTTTAAGCAGTGTTGTTTTAGTGTTGTTTTTATTCCAATAATAACTAAAGGCAGTAACAATTTAAACAAATAATTTTATTTGTGAACTGATGTTCAGCTGTTCTTATTAAAAGTCAATTTATTTTCATCAGTCACGAAGCTCGATAAACACTGTCTGTCACAGACACGAAGATGAACCTTTAACTTCACCAAGCTGATTGCTCATTAAAAACCCCACAGTCATCATGTTTACAGGTCATTTCAAGTTTGATTTTGACGTGACATAAAGCGGTGATATCTAAGTTGTTGAGTTGTTTACTTACTTTTTAATTAGTCTTCCCATTAACGTCATCATTTTGTTAATTCAGACTCATTCATGGAATGTGCAAGTAAACAAGATACGGGATCTAGGCTACTGCACAAACCAATCATAATCTATCATATCTAATCATAGCGGGACAGAGGCATTGCCTCCTCTCATTCATTCTCAATTACCCCCCACTAAACCCACTCCATTAGGGTGTCTGTTAAAACTCAATGGGCAACGACTCCCGCTGTAACTTTACCTGCTGGTGTTGCTGTTGGACAGTGTTACTTTAGAAAAACAAGTGATTTATACACTTTTTAATGTCACATTTTGTAATATTTGTGTTGTTTCATCTTTGTAATATTGTTTTTGAGGAGGCACTGCCTCCCTTGCCTCCTCGGAGGAAACGTCCCTTTCAGGTGTCACAGTCCGAAGCCAGGAAGAGAAGTTAGGCTACTTTTAATGCATCCTTGCATTTCCCTTTCCAAAACATGATCATTCAAATCTGATCCGACATTTGTATATTAATCAATGTTAGAACAATGCCTGTTCCCATACCCATCTTTAAAGTAAAGCTGTAGTTGTTTTATGTGTGCGGTATAGGCCTACTTCAAATAGTCTGAGCCAGCCGGGCCACACATAATGTCAAGAAGCTGTAATTTATTGGGTGGGAATTTAAGTTCTCTGCATATATTGATGCATTAGTCATTTTAATATCAAGAAATAACTTTCCTGTATTTGTGCCTGGCTGTTTATAGAGCCGAGCTTTGTTAATCATCAACTTAAGACTTGATGTTGAAGCCTTTCGAATTAACTAGATTTCTGCACGAATGACTCATGAAATGTGATTTCAGCTGCATCCAGGTACTAATAACAAGCTGATTTAATTAGCACCATGCACAATATTTGACAGTGCTGTATTTTTAATGAACAAATGCTTTGTACAACCAAAATAATTAATGGAACAAGTATGTGAGCATTTATATTTGGTAACTGGCAAAACTAAATTGCTATTGCCACTGATTAGACCCCTGCAGTATATATGGTAGTCATTATTAACAAATATTATTTTTATATTATAGGTTCGTGAAACTGTTTGTCATGTTGTGGTTCACAAAATCTGAGCTCTTTATGACATACCTTAAAGAAAGTATGGAAACCTGCTTCTGCTGCAGAGTTAAAGAAAGGTAATTGCAATTATTATTTCACCCAGCTGTGACTTAATATTTAGTAATTGCTACTTTATCCCAGCTGTGACTTTATATCTTGAATTTTTTTTATATATACAGGGTGGGCCATTTATATGGATACACCGTAATAACATGGGAATGGTTGGTGATATTAAAGTCCTGTTTGTGGCACATTAGTATATGTGAGGGGGCAAACTCCTCAAGATGGGTGGTGACCATGGTGGCCATTTAGAAGTCGGCCATCTTGGATACAACTTTTGTTTTTTTCAATAGGAAGAGGGCCATGTGACACATCAAACTTATTGGTAATGTCACAAGAAAAACAATGGTGTGCTTGGTTTCAACGTAACTTTATTCGTTCATGAGTTATTTACAAGTTTCTGACCACTTATAAAATGTGTTCAATGTGCTGCCCATTGTGTTGGATTGTCAATGCAACCCTGTTCTCCCACTCTTCACACACTGATAGCAACACCGCAGGAGAAATGCCAGCACAGGCATCCAGTATCCGTAGTTTCAGGTGCTGCACATCTCGTATCTTCACACCATAGACAATTGCCTTCAGATGACCCCAAAGATTTTGTTCAGTGATGAGGCAAACTTTTATGTGAATGGTGAAGTTAACAAACAAAACCACCGCTATTGGTCTGACACTAACCCACATTGGATGGATCCCTCCAAGACTGTTGGAACAACAAAAGTGATGGTTTGGTGTGGTATATGGGGTACAACGATAGTGGGTCCATTCTTCATCAATGGAAACCTCAAGGCCACTGGATATTTGAAATTGCTACATGATGATGTGTTTCCCTCTTTATGCACTGAAGCTGGCACGTTCCCTGAGTTTTTCCAGCAAGATGGTGCACCACCACATTATGGGTGCCAGGTCCGAGCATTCCTAGATGAACAGTTTCCTGGAAAGTGGATTGGTCGTCGTGGGCCAGTTGAATGGCCCCCAAGGTCTCCCGATCTGACCCCCTTAGACTTTTATCTTTGGGGTCATCTGAAGGCAATTGTCTATGGTGTGAAGATACGAGATGTGCAGCACCTGATACTACGGATACTGGATGCCTGTGCTGGCATTTCTCCTGCGGTGTTGCTATCAGTGTGTGAAGAGTGGGAGAACAGGGTTGCATTGACAATCCAACACAATGGGCAGCACATTGAACACATTTTATAAGTGGTCAGAAACTTGTAAATAACTCATGAACGAATAAAGTTACGTTGAAACCAAGCACACCATTGTTTTTCTTGTGACATTACCAATAAGTTTGATGTGTCACATGGCCCTCTTCCTATTGAAAAAACAAAAGTTGTATCCAAGATGGCCGACTTCTAAATGGCCACCATGGTCACCACCCATCTTGAGGAGTTTGCCCCCTCACATATACTAATGTGCCACAAACAGGACTTTAATATCACCAACCATTCCCATGTTATTACGGTGTATCCATATAAATGGCCCACCCTGTACTTTGAGGTGAAAACAGGGTTCTGCAAGAACTCAACTTTCTATCTGATGCTGTTTTTTTTTGTTTTTAGATTATATAACTTTCGAAGAGGCTCTATCATGATCACTTGGGACGGCATTGAAGAACCTCCTATGAATGCTTTTGATTACACAAAAGAGGAGACGTCTGTGCGAAGACAATTCGACCCATGGAAGCTTTGAATGCAAGCGATGAGGGAAGCTTGAAAGAAATATTCCCATTTGATCCTTTCTAACTGTGATGTATTTTAATACAAAACAGTACGCAGCACCACAAGTGGGCTGGTGGAAGTGGAAACCTCTAGAGCTTCAAAGGACCCATCAATTGCGTCGACTGGCTGTTTATAAAGTGCAGGCCCTAATTCTCCATGTTACAAGCACTCAGCGTTTGCAAGAACAGAACACAGTAGCGTCTAGCATCCTGTTCAAATCTAATTCATTCTGACCCGGCCACTTAGCGTGCACTGAAAAAGAAGCAAACCTGCATTCTGTAATCCAGTGGAGCTCATTACATCGGTTATGGCTCAATAACAGTGGCTCAAACTCTTAATTGTGTTTTTTAGCATGTTTTATTTGTCGTGGTAAATATATTTCAATGCTAATGCATGTATAAATTACTAAATTGGTCACATTGGATAGCCACTCAGCAGTGGAGCCAAATGTATCATAATAGAATGAGCTGTAGGCTGTAACACAAGTTTTTCTGTGCTTTATATATATGCTCCATGCTGGGGAGTAACTAACTAAAGGTAGTGATGCTAATAACATTGTTACAGAAAAAAAAAACTGCATTACAGCTTAACTAGCTATTTTTGTAACACTGTATTTCAGTGGTCCACTTTAGACATTCTACAAGTAACTTTGCAACTACATGTCAGCTAACTCTCATTAGAGTATTAGTAGACTGTCTGCTTACAGTTTTTCTCGATTGCTTAAACACATTTCTTGAAACTATGCCTCGTATTCTCAAAACTATAAACACAAATCCATAACGTCTCACCCAATTCCCCAAACGTCCTATTTTCGGGTCAAAATGAAGCTCTACACTCAAAACCATTCACTCTTGCTGAAAAACCAAACTTTGTCCTCAGACAGGACACACAAGACCTCAAAATCACACGCACTACAACATAGTCTAAGACACTGGTGCAATACATTCAAAACAACATTTCCAAAATTGGTAAGTTATGTTGCTTGTGGTTCCCCCCCCCCCCCCCCCCTTCACAAACCTTTTCACATGATGAACACAAAAGACACAACCAATGGATACATTGGCACATTTTTATTCATTCATGTACTACACAGTACAACACACACACACAAAAACAATTTTTTCTTTTTCTTTTTTTTTTTTACTTTCTCCTCTACTTTTTTTTTTATATATTTACTTACAGTAAGATGTGTGTGACCATCATATGACAGTAAAAGAGCACACACAAACCATATTCTAATATGGAATTGTATTGGAATGGTAAAGAGTGTTGTTACGTGACAGGAGGGCCTCCACTCAAGGATACAATATGATGAACAAGTCTAAGAATGTTCCACATATGGTTGAAATACCATCATTGGCCTAGAAAGATAACATTCTGGGAGTCAAGACTATAAAGGATGAAGGATGCCCTCCCTTTACTGTCACACTCTGTAGCCACTCTGTGTGACTGTACGACTGCTGGCCTTTTCTTGCAAGAAAATACACCTCATCAAAGACTATTGGAAATGTTTGTCTCTTATTCAGTGATAGAATTTTGTTTGCCACCACACCTCCCTGAAGGTTCTCGAGGTGACGGTAAAGCGACTCAGATTTGGCCTTACTCGTAGCCCAGCTTCCCTCATAGTCATACCATTGACAAAGACATGGGCAACTAGAGTAACTTGATTTTCATCTGAGACTGCTTGTCTTCTTGTCCTTGCCCTTCCTCCTCCTCATTCTTATCCCTCTTCCTTCATGTCTTTCTGGATCCATTGTTCCAAAACTCAATAAACTGATTTGGGCCCTTTTATATATCTATTGAAGGTTCTGATTGATGTGTGTTAAATTTTGACTCTTAATGTTTCCACCTGGGTAATTGTGTGCTAACTGAGCTGAAGCTGTGCTGATTTGAGTGAACAATATTGAATGCTAGTGCTTTCTAAATGACAACATGGTCTAGGCAATGAGAAATGAAGGGATTTGTGTGCAGAGTTTTGCAGTGGCAGTTCAACAAATCTGACTCATGTGTCAAAACAGGGAATAGTGTTTATAGTTTAGGGAAATGGGTGTGCTTTTTGATAAATGGCATTATGGTTTTGAAATTTTAGTTCAAAAGCCTGGTTATAGTGTTTAAGCAATCGAGAAACTGTAATATCTGCTTAATCTTTATTTTGATGCTCCACAACAGACATTCTACTAACTATAAGTAACTTTGCAAGTAGATGTCAACATATTATAACCCTAACCTAATGAATGGAAGTTGACATGTAGTTGCAAAGTTACTCATAGTTAGTAAACAATGTCTAAAGTGGACTACTGGAATAGTGTAATCACTTTCTTTTCTTTTTTTACCCTCAGAATACATTTAAAATCTGCATAATATTTTTGCATCCCTGTGTTTTGAATGTACAATTTTACATGAACTACATAGAAAAAAATAATAATATATATATTCAATATTCATGAAAACGAAATCATGAAATCTTAAATATCTAAGAATTTACAGAATCATATTTTTAATGATAATTAATTTGAATCAAAACGGTCAAAAACAGTCACATTTATGAAGCCTACATTTTCTTTTTCTTTTTCTTTAAAAAACAGCATAAAAGCAACATACATATTACTTTATAATATTTGTATCCAAGTCAAGTCACCTTTATTTATATAGTGCTTTTTACAATACAGATTATTTCAAAACAGCTTTACAGTGATAACAGAAAAATAATGCAACAACGTTTGTTTCTGCAGCAGCAGATCTAGAAGAAAATAGCGTCATTGTTCAGCTTAAGTAAGTTCAGTGATGGTTAATTTCTGTTGTAAAAAAGTTATTAATTTAGTTTAATTTTTGAATATCAAGTGTCCCCAACTAAGCAAGCCAAAAGTCAAAGGTGACAAAGATGATGGTGGCAAGGAACCAAAATTCCATCAGGTGAAAGAATGGAGAGAAAAAAACCTTGGGAGAAACCAGGCTCAGTCAGGGGGCCAGTTCTCCTCTGGCCAACGAACAAACTGTGTATGATTATGATTCAGGCACCAACACAGGTCAGAAGTCAGGTTGGATCGGAACATTCAGAATATTATCCAGCTCCATCTGGCTGAAGGTCAAAGTCATCACTCCGGTATGGAGAAGGGTTTGTTGAGGATCAGTGCCGATGGCTGTCATGTCGATGAGGCCTTCACAGGGGAGAGTCTAGTTGACACAATCTCTGCTGACACTTCAGGGATGCGTTGTGGTTGTGTCTTGGTGCAGGTCCAGCATCTGACTACAGTAAACATCGGGATAAACAGAGAGACTAATATTAGCGTAAATGCCATTCTTCTTATGATGTAACAAGTACATCAGGTGTTATAGGAAGTGTTCCCGGTTCCGACTGACCTAATTTATGCAGCCTAGCGTAACATAATTTGGGGGCTCATCCAGGATATTTTCTCAATATTGAGGAAGTTCCGGTAGTTAGCATAATCCCTGGTTTTACTCTGGGAGTGTCTGTGGTGGATGGACTCAAGTGACTATAGGGTTGTCAGTATTGTCACCCCTCCCCCACAACCAATCCTAAATCTACCAATGCTAGGGGGGTAATAATTTGGCGGGGGTCGAAATTCGGCACAACACCGGAAGCTTACCGATAAAAGTTTCAGAATTATAGGAAGAGTAGTAATCAGACCTTTGTCGAATTCGCACGTGAGAAAGGAGTTTTGTTTAAGTGGTTCGCTTCGAGTTATGGTAATGATTATCTTTCCTTATGTGAATTTAATGCTCCTTGAAGCTTTTAAAGTGTTTGCCTGAACGCATTGGTTTGTACTTGAATGAACAGAAGGTGATGGAAATGTCTGTGGGTGCTGTACTAGAAGACAAGTTTGCATTGAAAAAATGTGTTTAGTACCATGCGTTGTGATAGAAATGGTTCCGCCGGTTTTCCGCTGCACACCGCTGCAACTAAACCAAGGGTAGAACCACCTAAAGAAAAGCGTGAGTGTTTTAATTGTCACAAAATGGGTCATGTAATTGCAGATTGTATAGTGCTGAAAAGGAAACAGCAAAATTATTTTTTCAAAAGTCAGTTTGGTAAAAACAATCCCAGTATCTGTTGACTCTGTTTACCAATCGTTCTTGTTGGAAGGTTTTGTATCTTTTAGTGGCCAACCAGATGATCAAGTGGAGGTTCGGGTTTTGCGAGACACTGAGCTGCACGCTCATTCATACGTGGGGATTCCAGTATCCTGGTGCAAGGTATTAGCATGAGCATATTGAAAGTGCCACTGCATCGTGTGCATTTACGGACTGAGTTGGTTGCAGGTTTCGTGGGCGTCGGTGTGTGACCGGTGTTGCCAGTGCCTGGTGTTGAGGTCATTTTGGGCAATGACTTGGCTGGGGGTAGAGTGCTGCCAGTTTTGGAAGTGTTGGATAAACCTGTGGTTACTTCTGTTACAGAAGAATTAACTTTGAAGTATCCTGAGGCTTTTCCGGCCTGTGTGTTTACTCGTGCACAGATGAAGAAGATGGGGACAGAATTTACATTGGACGACACGTTCATGTGCACAGATGGTGATGTTTTTGTGGGAGATCATGTGCCTCAGGAAACAGGGAAAGAAAAGGACACCTGTAACCTGACACCTGTTACCTGTAAGCCGCAAAAAGTTCATCAAAGCCCAACGGGATGATAAAACTTGAACAAAGTGCTTTGATGCGGTATCTGATTTTAAAGGGGATGCATCATATTTAATGGAAGACAGTCTGTCAATGCAGAAATGGCGGTTTAGAATAGTCGATGATGTAGAGTTTTCTACTATTTGTCAGGTAGTTGTGCCTGCAGAGTATCGTGCACATGTGCTTTTACTCGCCCATGAGCATGTTATGTCTGGACATTTAGGGGTGACAAAGACATGCAATCGTGTGTTGCTGTTTTTTTTTTGTTTTGTTTTTGGCCTAGGTTGAAAAGGGATGTTGCAGCTTATTGCCGAACATGCTCTACTTGTCAGGTTATGGGGAAACCAAACCAAGTTATTCCTCCCGTGCCGTTAGTTCCAATTCCGGAGCTTGTGAACCTTTTGAGCATGTGATCATGGATTGTGTCGGACCACTGCCTAAAACTAAGACTGGACATCAGTGTTGCTTACGATAATGTGCGTAACGACTCGATACCCAGAAGCAGTGCCATTGCGAAAAATTACTTCCAAATCGGTCGTTAAGGCATTGGTCAAATTCTTTTCAACTTTTGGTCTGCCTAAGATAGTACAAACCGATCAAGGCACAAATTTCATGTCCAAGTTATTCACACAAACCTTGTCTTCGCTGGGTATCCGTCATCGTACTTCCAGTCCTTACCATCCTGAGAGTCAAGGTGTGCTCGGGAGATTCCACCAGACACTTAAGGCTATGTTGAAGAAGTATTGTTGGGAGACAGGGAATGAGTGGAATGAGGGTGTGCCACTTGTTCTTTTTGCTATTCGTGAAACCACTCAGGAGTCCTTAAGGTTCAGTCCAACTGAACTGGTGTTTGGACATAGTGTCCGAGGACCACTGAAAGTCCTTAAGGAGCAAATGCTTGGTCTGGATGACAGTCTAAGTCCTACAAAGTACATTTTTCAGGAAGTGCAGGAAGCCTGTAGCCTGGTCCTACCAGACTCTTGTGCATTTCATTTATACAGAGAGTCTGGCCACTCTCCATTGACATGCGTTAACTTCCTTGAAGGCGGGAACTCTGTTGAAGTTTAAAACTATTGGATCTGCCCAGAGCCACTCTGGATCTGCCATAACCAATCGCTAATGTTTGGTCGTGACGTAACCCTACAACTCAAACTAGTGCACGACATCAACGTCATCATTCTCAGCCATTCCGTCTGTTCGCTCAGTGGACCGCCAAAAAATTGGCCGGAGAAAAACCAAGAATATACCGTAAACCCAGACGGAGCACTGAAGGAAAATGACAATTGAGCGGAAGTACGTAGGAGGGAGCCTGTGCGCGTGCCAAAAAAGCTCTTTCTGAAGCTCAATCTAGCATGAAACAGCACTTTGATAAAGCAGCAGTGTCATGATCATTTTCAGTGGGTGATAAGGTACTTGTGTTATTACCAATTCAAGGGACTGCGTTGGAGCTCTCCATGTATCCAAGTTCCTAAAGCTGATGGAACAGTTTGATTTTGTACTGATTATCGTTGAGTGAATTCCGTAATAGTACCAGATTGTTTTCCATTGCCAAGGATGGAGGACTGCATTGACAATGTGGGTTCTGCTAAATTTGTTAGCAAGCTAGATATGCTCAAAGGTTTTTGGCAGGTTCTTGGGTAAGCAAGTGGGGAAAGGTCAAGTTCGTCCAGTAGAGGCCAAGGTTTATGCCATCAAAGAGTTCCCTGCACCTACTTCTCGTCGTGAGCTGAGAAGATTCTTAGGAATGGCAGGGTATTACAGAAGTTTTTGTCAGAACTTTTCTTCTGTTGCAAAACCCCTGACAGACTTGCTTAGCCCCACAAAACAATTCATTTAGTCAGCCCCGAAAGTCAGTGTGCTTTTGAAACTATTAAACATTTGTTATGTAGCTCTCCCGTGTTGTCTACCCCTAATTTTTCTGTACCCTTCAAAATAGAGGTGGACGCAAGTGCAGTTGGAGCAGGCGCTGTGCTGTTACAGGAGGACGAAGAAGGTATCGATCACCCAATTTGTTTATTTTCTAAGAAATGTAACAAACATCAATGTAACTACTCCACGATTGAGAGAGGCTTTGGCTTTGTTGTCATTGCAGCATTTTGAAGTGTATGTTGGGTCTACTTCGTATCCTGTAGTTGTGTATTCAGATCACTACCCCCTTACATTCCTGTGTCGAATGTACAATCAAAACCAAAGGCAAATGCGATGGGCTCTTGTGGTTCAAAATTATAATATTGAGATTCGGCACAAAAAGGTAGTGGATAATGTGGTTGCAGATGCCCTTTCTAGAGTGTACCTCCTGTGAGGGGTTGTTTTGTGTACAAACTTTATAAAAACGTATGTTTGATTTGAAGGGTGGGGGTGTTACGTGCTAGGATGTTTGTTCCCTCCCCTTTTGTTATTGTTTGCTGTGTTTCTCCCCTCTGCTGTTGGTTTCTTCCTGTTTTCCCGCTCTCTGCTATATCTGAGTTTGCAGGTCCTGCTATTGGTCGGAAACAACCAATCATCAGCTGTGGTTTGGGATATAAGGCACTCTGGAGAATGGAAGAGGAGGAGCTTGATGGCTGTGCTACTTTTGTTGTTAAAGTATACTGACTTTGTGGTGGTTCGCTGGCTTGCTTGCTTGCTTGCTTGCTTGCTTGCTTGATTGAGTTAACTCAGAGGACGACTTCACTGATCACTAGTCCGGAGAGAAGAGAAAAGGAAAGTATGTCACGTGATATAAGTACGTAATACATATTGCAAACACGTAGAACTATACCTCTGTTAGACACACTAGGTAAGGAGCATGTGCAACTCTGTGTAAGTTTTGTTTTAGTTAGTGAAGCTTTAGTTGTGGCGTGTTAAATGCAGAATAATTATTTTTCTGTTTTTTTGTTTTCAGTTAGCTTTGAGGGTGGGGATTAGTTAGTGTATGCTTTGGTTTTGTTATTTTTGTTTGTTTAGCACCACTCATCTTTTTTTTCTCTCTGTGGCTTATTTCAATTATTGGTTTTATTTTATTTTTGCTGAAGTTGTGTAAATAGCTATAAATAAGTTTGTTTTTGTTTCCATTTATGTAAATTATATTTTGCATATCATAAATAAAGTGAACCACCTGCTTGCAGTTATCTCAGTTATCCTTGTGTCATTCACCCACAGTGCTCTCCAGAGACAAATTATGGGAGTGTTTAAATTTTATTATGCATGTCTTCATGATCATACCTCTATGCCATCAGGGGACGAAACATAAGTAACTTCAGAATAGTTAGCTACTTTTGGTTTGTAGCCTCTAGATTAGTTAAACGCTTGTTCAAAACAGTCACTTGAGTGTACTTCCATTATGATTATCTTGTTGCTTGAAAAGCAGCAATTTCAAAACTGCATCACCAAAGAATTTTTGATGGAGACAATCCCAATCCATTCCACCATTCAAGCCAGGTACTATGATTTCAGCACAGCTGGGAAATCAATGAAAGTAAATAATGGTTGGATACATCCCCCACCTTCTTGTGTGCAGGTAAAGCCGTTTAGAGCTTCTTCCAGCCATTTGGAAATCCTTTGCTGAGAAGAGATGCCTGGCTGGCGCTTTGTTTTATTGGCTCTGCTAAAGAATAATTTCAGTGTACTGAGAGGCACCTCACCCCAGCAGCTACGTAATTAATGTGTCCGAGACTATTTATAGTAGCGAGGAAAGGCAGTGGAGACGTGGGTCGTGTAGATGGGTGAGGGGTACCGATGGTGGCGGGGTGTAAGGAACGAGCTGGGAAGCACTTTGCGTTGCCTCTTGGTCATGAAATCTGAGGCTTCATACGTGAATGACAAATAGTGAAACGCTCTGAGACAGGGTCTGATGTAGCAATGAAAAGCACAAATTGAATCGAGTTTAGAAACATCTTGAGAGGATTTCCAGAGTCAGCTAATCCTTGTTAGACACTTTTCCTGAGCATGTACACAAGGTTTGAGATCCATTCAACAGTGTTACTCTTTTATTAGTTTTATTTTCTCAGCTACACTGAAAATAAAGGATCTTTAATGGCATGGTTCCACAAAAGACCTTTAACATCCATATAACCTTTCCATTCCACAAAAAGTTCTTTATAATGGGGGAAAAAAGGTTCTTAATGTTCTCCACACAAGAAAAAAAATATTTAAGAACCTTTCACGGAACCAAAATTTTTTTTTTTTTTTTTTTTTTTTTTTTGCTCTGCACTCCAAAAGAGCAATGCCATAGAAGAACCATTTTTGGTTCCTCAATCTTCCAGTCTTAAAATATATATTTATTTTTTTTCGTGTGAAGAATATTTAAAAAATCTAAAGGATTCTTTTCCACTATAAAGAAACTTTTGTGGAATGGAAATGTTCTTCACGGAACCATCAATGCCAATAAAGAACCTTTATTTTTACGAGCATGGCATTGCTCTGAAAACTTTATTTTTAAGAGTCTAAAATAAATATAAATTGTGTCAAATGTTTCTCCTACAATTCATGATGAGAAATAAAATAGACAATTGTTGACATAGGAAGAGCAAAGAGCTATAAAATGAATGTTGTTGGCATAGCTCAGATAATTTGGATTAGAATAATTTGATGTGAAATTTGAATTCATATTGAGATTTGACATCTATTGGCATCTTAGCAAATCAGAGCAGAGTTTGGGATATTGGTTTTAAAGGAGACCTGTGTGAAGGTCTTTTTCTGAGGGAAAAAAATGGGCAGAAAATTAGACTGTCTGTTTCCTCTCCATTGAATCTAAATGTTAACCAATTAATGTTTTGCCAATCATTATTGCATATTCAAGTCTTTAGCGACCTGGATCTATATCTAACACGGATGGATCTCTACCTGCCGCGATAATATAAAACTCTTAGATTACTCTTAGAAACTCTTATTAGAGTAACAATTACAGAAGAATGAAATAAAGCATATTTCAGCCCGACGCAATTATCATTTTCATGTCCTGCGCGGCTGCGCCACAATGTTAGTAATGTGCGCCTATAGGCAGGTCCACAACGTGTGTACACTCTGCTTATTACACACACAGATTAATATTGTGTACATAAAGATATGGTGGAATCCAGCTTGTCCCATAGATGGTCTGCTTGCACGCTTTAACCTCGAGCACGAGCAGATCCGTTTGCGCTCTGAAGACGCGTTCAGTCTTTCCGCTTGCAAATTCCGCCATGTAAATAGGGAATCCGCCATGGCGCGAGCGCAACTGGCTTTTAAAGGGAATGGGAGATGAGACTCTGGTTAGTTTATTTCACGTTACGCCCAAAACACACTCATTACTCATATAGGGACAAGACAACCCTTTTAGACCATGCGCCTCACGTGCCGACCATTTTTTCCCGTCGTTAAACTAGCAAAAGTGGATTCGGACATGCCCTAAGTGCACTTGTGGCGTGCGCTTTAGACCATGTGCTTATAGATCATTAAAATATGGCCCTAAGAGTCCACTTCATCATTGTGTATCAGACATTGTCACCTTGTGGAATAAAGGTGAATTGCACCTATTCAGTCATCAAATATTCAATTATTGTTGTACAGAAAAAATATAAACGAATGGGAAAACAGGCATTCTATTATATATATATATTTGTTCTTGTTATATTGTTTATAATGAATTGATTGAGGAATACTAAGAAGGTTGAAGTCTATCTTTAAAAAAAAATGTAAAGAGGAGGAGGGTATGAATGACTTCCCAGGTCACTAAAGACCCGAGGGATGCGTTCAAAATTAACAACTGGTATTTGGCAAAGATTGCGTTTTAATTTTCTGAATTGACTTGCCAGATTTGTCTGTTGAGTATGACGTTGGCTAGTCCAATAGGTATTTTGACACTAATCTATTTCTAATCTAGTTTCCCATGTTGAAAGACCAGTAATCAATAACCGCAGCTCAATAAAATCAGCCAAAATATTAATCAAAAAGTGGGCTAATTTGAAAGAACACCCCATCTATAGCCTGTCACGTGTGTACATTTAATTGAATCTGTCTGGAGACAACACCAAAGAATAAGCAAAACAAAACATCTGAGAGTGGAGGTAATTTTCATCCTCAATGTCCTTTGCTTTCTTCCCTTGCTCCAAGCACTAAAAATATCATGTTTCATCATATTCTCACACACATGTCCATGATCACAAGGCTCTCACACGTTTGGTCTGTGACAGTATGAGTCACCGCACTGTTTGGAAGCTTGGGTCCACGCTTCTGTTTTACTCATACTAATAAATGTCTCAGATCTACTGTCTGCAGGGTAGCACCTCCTCCTACTGGTTTGTCTAATTGGAACAAAATAGAGGAGACCTACATAAATGCCAAGTCTTGGCTGTGGCTTTCTTTCTGTGAGCTCTGAAAACAATAGCCTGGAGTTTGTATGGAGATTTTGTGAAATTTGCCCAAGTTATGCAATGGCACAGCATGCAAAACCCACAGTTAAGGGAGAGTCAATTATTAGGCTGATTTGTAAAATTGTAGCCTGTCCAAATTGTGATATTCATCTGTTTGGCAGGCAATACTCATGCAACTATAATAGAGAATATATTATAACTTGCTGTATTCACACTTTCTGTAGGTTTTACCTGATGCTTTTGTTTTTGCCTGTAAGTCTCTGATATGCATTTCATGTTATAGTAGGCTACATGCTATACCCATAACAGTGAAATGTGCTCTTGTGCTGTAATAGTATAAAACACGGTCTTTCTTGGCAAAGCGGCTGACAGCCCCTCAGCAACAGCTCGAGGCATGCAAAGTAGTCTTGCACTTCCCTTTACCATATATGGATTATACCGGTGCGCACGAGAGCAGACGGAAACGTCTCGGAGAAATTAAAACGTTTTCCTGTCATCAGATGAGGACAAATTAACGTTTATTGCTTAGTTGACATCTCCCGTCTTAAAGAGATATACCACCAACCAGTTGCGTAGATTTCGATGGGAGAAGAAAAGTCTGAGACGCACGGAAACAGTCGCGCGCGCATCGCACAGCAGTGAATGAGAAATCCACAGGTGAGATGCTCGCATTTATATGGATTTATACGTGCATTGTGCTGCCTGAATTATATCCATTCATTTAACAAGGGGAATTATAGTCTAATTCGCATGAGAAGGAAATATTACTAGCTTAATCTATTTTCTGTGAGTATAAGTCAGTGTTTATGTTGTTTAGTCTTGCTTTATACCTCTCTCATGTCGTTGCAGGATTTCTGTTTAACTAAATCGCAATATATTTGTATTTTAGTCTGCATAATGGCTTATTGTGGGGTTGAATTGCGTTTTAGTTACATTTAAGAATTGCTTAAAATTTGTAAGCATTTGATTTAATGTTGCTACTTTAAAACAAAATATTATTTCAGATCTGTGTTTATGTCTTATAGTAGTTGCACACCTGTAGCCATGTCTCAACAGATGTTATAGGTGGCAACTGGCAAAGTAGCTTTCAGAGGGCGCAGCTTTTTTTAAAGGCTTTTTTTTTTTTTGACAATGAAAAACAAATTAAGTTGTGTTCCATATCACATGCAATTGTCCATATTGTAAATTATAATGAATTCTAAAACAGCCCCACACACTAAAAAACATTTTTTTTTTTTTTTTTCAGAAATGTAAAATGCATTTGGGTTTTAGCAACCAAGAGTAGAAATAATGCAGGAATAGTTGAAAGACCTGTGTCTGGATAACTTAGAATGCCAATAAGTATTTTCATCCCAATGCGAACATTTTATTTTACCCCCCACCCCCCATAATGTGTTGATGGTGCAATGGTGCACAAGGGAGTTAGTTTCCAAGACAACAACACATATAGACAGAAGATAAGGTTGACAATCCAAGAAGCAAATTATAAATCAAGTCTAGTATGTTTATTTAAACATGGTACAAAAACTTTTCAGTTCAATGCAAAAAAAAAAAAAAAAAAAAAAAAAAACCTTTAGAATTAAATGGCAAAATGGACTAAGATAGATGAAGTGGAGTTCGTAATTTGTAACAGTGGTTTAAATAACAACTTTGATGATCTTAGTGAAATGAATGTGAGTGGAAAATAATTTAGATATGTTAAAATGTACGTTTTCTGTGTGTTTGTCTCTTGTATTCATTGTAAACATCACTTGATGTTGTCGACATTGACAAAATGTTGAGAATTCAGAAATATCGTATACAAGACTGAAGTATCAAGATGGAAAATACGTCTTTCTTTTTCCATAGAGACGCATTCGCTCACACATGAGCTTGTCCCAGTGTAATTTAATGTGAAAGCTCGGCAGACTTCCCTTTGGTCTCTGATTGACAGTTTAAATCTGTGCTGTTCTTAATGGGGGCTTGAGCAGACATGTGAGCAGAGCTTCCTGCCACAGGTGAAAGACAGCACTCCATTCTCTCATCAGTCTTTCTGTGAGTTGCAGTGAACGTCTCAGTATAGCTAGAGAAAGACAAGAGGAATTGTTTTCCTTTTCTTGCAGCGACTATGTATTTTAATGTGTTGCTGTCAGATGCTGTTTTGGAGTTTAAGATCTCTTTTGATTTGAAGTTAGATTGTATTTTATTAGAGCTGTTGGCTTGCAAATGTCCATCCATTTTTCATCAGTCTCTTAAATCATGATGGCTCGTCATCATTTACCCTTTATTTTACCCAATAATCAGCTGCTCCACTTTATAGTTGAGTGACAGTTTTCTGCCTAATTTAAAAAGACCGCTTGAAATTTGCTGTTGATTTGAGTACTTAAATGTATTCCACTCTTATTCTAACAGTGGCCTGTTAAAACCCTGACCGTAAATGTCAAAATCATTTACCCACTCTGATCTCATTCCAAATCTAGAATTGTTGCAGAATCTTCACTTCATTATGATGAGAATCCATAGTGATAATTCCTGATAAGGTCCCAAAATGCACCGTACGACGCATCATTCTTGTATTCTAGTCAAGTAAAGCGTTGTGTGATGAACAAATTGAAATTTAAGGCATTATTCACTGAAAAGTCAGTGAGTTGAACCAGAGAACCACAAAACTATCATATGGTTGCAGAAGCCTGGAAATATAGTTACTTTTTTTGTTATGGAGCTGAACAGCCTTTGTCAAGCTTTTTGTTCTACTGAAGAAAGAGTCATATGTGTCTGGAATGACATGAGGGTGAGAGATAATTATGAAGGTAAAAGAGTAGCAAAATTCGAGAGCACGTAGATGTGAATTTGAGAACTTGTACAATAAATATTCGTACTTGTACGTGAACATTTCCACTCACAGCTCCAATGTGAAAACCTGTAAAATAAAAATCTGAAGGAGCCGTTTTATTGGTTGGCGCCTAGCCAATGAAATGGGACTTCTATTGTACGTGATGATGTCACGAAATCCGCGTCTCCGACGCTCTGAAACACTAAAGGCTTAATGCATTAGACTGATATTAAAAGACATAAATGATATTATCAAACTCAGTAAACACGATACTAATAATGCATACTACAGAAAAGCAGATGAGCACAGAATATGACGAAAAAAAGCTAATTTGTGTTCAGTGCAAATAAACTTGCTTGTGTTTTATTAATAATGTATAACGAATTGTGTGTTTTTTTATAATTTTTTTAACTGTTGGTCCATTAAGCCTCATTAAGTGTCTTGGTTTTCTATGGGCGGAAAATGCTTAACGTACAATTTAACGCGATGCTCAATTGCTTTTCTGTACGCTTTATTTGTATGGTGTTCCAAAGCTCCTGAGTTTGGTCTTTTAATACCACTGTCTTGATTAAATGCGTTGCGTTCATCTGCTGTGCTCATCTGCTTTTCATCTGCTGTGCTCATCTGTGCTCAGGTGTTTTGTTTTTTGTCTAGATTAACTGACAATGGGGGAAAGAATTCCTCAGAAACTGAACCGTCATCTTACTTCTGTTATTTTCAGTATGCAAAGAGCAGTAGACAAAAAGTAGAATCATGGTGTAATGTACATAATTAAGTTTTGTATAACAAAGTATCCAAAAGAAAACAAGACTTTTTTTTTTTAATTAAGCATCGTAAATTAAGCTGCTTCCTAAGATGCCTTGTTTTGGCCAAATTTCAGTGCAGCATTGTGTGGATCCTTTGGCTACTTAAAAAAAATTTAAAATTAAAATTTGATATGTTTGGTCTTGGCGGAATAGATCTGCTACGCTGCTGCTGCTGTAGGTTATTGCTGTTGCTGTTATTGCTGCTGCTGCTGCTGCAGAGCAAGTACGGGACTTGCTACTGCCAATAAATACACGACACGCTGCTGTGAGCAAGTAAGCTGTACAATATAGCATACATGAATTACCCATAGCAGATCTATACAGGTGGAGCTGGGGAAGGTGGAGAGTTTCTGAAAGCATGCTGTCCTGCTACAGCGAATGCTGACCCAGTATTAGAAGGTTGAGCAGTGAGTTAATTGGCTACTGATTCAGCAGGAACCAATCACCTGTGTCCTATAGAGAATGATGTGATTGCAAGCAGATTGAGTTAAGGATCTATTAGCCTGCCTGCGCCATCTAGAGTTTTATGACAGAACATTGTATATGATTGGCCATTGCGGCCAGATATGTTATTATCCTCATAGAAAATGTTGGCAACGTGCAAGACACTGCATGCCAAGTCAATTGTACAAATAATGAATAATTAAATAAAAATGTGTAATAAAAAATGTCAGTCCTTTGCAATATTTATCCTTAAGAATAGTGCAGTGTTACCTGCAACAATGTCAAACTCTATTTAAATCAATTGTGTGCGTCAAGTCTCCTATACAGATCGCTATTTGTCTTGCTGCCAATAGCTAAAAACCCTGTGCAGGATTCAAAGATTTTGATTGAGTTAAGCTGATGACTGGTTTGCAGCAAGAAGTCACATAGTGCACGCCATCCGCTGAAGTTCATCTACTGAGCTGACTTGTGAGATGACTGCATGTTGTTGTTGTCATATTGTCAAGAATCAGCAATCGTATGCGAGCAAATGTATTCAAGGATCATGTGAAGAAGAACAATCTTGCAATTTACACACCTAGTCAGTGATCACTTGTATAGTTTGTGCACACCACCATGACAGGAGTCCTTTAGTGCCCACAGGGAGACATTTTCTGTCTTTGTAGTGAGTGCTTGGCTTATGTGGAGAGTTTTTAAAATCATTTGAGGTGCCATAATGATTATAGGATGCTGCCTTTGAGGCAAGTTGCTATGTAGGCAGCGAAGTAGCTCACTAGGTTTTGGAACTGGGCGAATATTTCACTAGCTGTCATTGTTCAGCATCCAGTTACACAACACACTCAGAGTAAAAGACTGTGTCACTGGATGTCTATCTGATTTGTTCCATCACATGGTGAGTGTAAATGCCTGTAAACATCTCAAATGCATCTTGGACAGACAAAGAACTATAGCTATTCTTATTTAGTTTCATTTCAGAGAGACCAATGGGTCTTCGAGTCGGATCGATCCCAATTGTGAAACGTCTCTGCGATACTATGCTTGACGTTAACGTTGATCAACACTGCAGATTGGCTCTGTGAAAATAGCCTTGTGGGGAATAAGCTGGCATAGATCCCCTGATGGCCCCATACACCTTTATCACAGCCTGGAGGATTATTGGTCTTATCGACTCCTAGATTGTAATGATATGTGACCCGGTTCCTCCCCTGTGTTACCTGCCCTGTATTAGTGTTTCCTAACCTTTTTTGTCTTAGGACCCCCACGGCCCAGCAATAGTAGTAACTAGTAAGTACCAATTAATTCTCATCAAACCAGAAATATGTTCCTTTTGACTTGTATTATACAGAAGCAATTTAGAAATCTACCTTTGTCTAAAGTCTTTTTATGTGAATAAGCTTCTGCTAAAAGACATTCTGTGGAAAGTATTATAAGGCAAAAGTTCTCAAATCTTTTTTATAAATCAAATGTAAATTCATGTCCCAGTTACACTTAATGTTGTCACTTTTTCCTGGTCAAATAAACTACGTCAAAAAACAAAAATACAATTCTATTTTGTATTTTTCTTTTACATTAACTAGGCCTGTGTAATCAATGTGCTATTTATTAAAACCAAGTATGAATCTCATCACTCGAATCTCGTCGATTTTACACATTTTTATATTTATTCCAAAATAATAACTAAAGGCAGTAACAATTTAAACAATATATTTTATTTGTGAACTTATTTCCATCAATCATGAAGCTCGATAAACACTGTCTGTCACAGATATAAAGATGTACCTTTAATTTTCCCAAACTGATTTGTCAATAAAAAAAAACACAGTCATCATGTTTTCAAGCCATTTCAAGTTTGATTTTGACGTGACATAAAGCGGTGATATCTAAGTGGCCGAGTTGTTTACTTACTTTTTAATTAGTCTTTCCATTAACACCATCATTTAGTTTATTCAGAGCGATTCGCGAACATGCATGAAAAAAAAGAGGCGGGATTTATCGCACAAACCAATCATATCCAATCGTAGTGCGATGGAGGCATTGCCTCCAGACTTTTGCTTACAAATAACTCTGAATTTCTTGGTCCAGGTAACACGGAGAACGAGTAAACATTACAATGCAAAGCGGGTTGAAAATATGAGAAAACCTTAGGGTATTCCACACCCACACAACCAATAAAGATGACACGTTTTGGGAAAGAATTGTGGGTCTGGTTTGATTGGATTACCTTCTGGCTATAGGCAGGTTAAATTATTTAAATATACTTGTATATCATTTCATTATTGAAGTGAAAAAATGGCCACCCTTACAGGTAACCTTTTACCCCACCATTCAGAGCTTCATAATGAGAAAGACACTTGACATTTCTTCAATTTATGAAATACTGGAGACACGGTTATGGGCCGTCTCTCAGTGCTTATCCAGTGCTTATTCATTCATTGTTTGAGAAGAGAGCAGTGATTGCGTCGATGACAATCACAGGGCCTGCCATCATAAATTATTATGAAAACAGTGTTCCTGTTGGATTAGTGGGCAGAGAGCAGGGCCGTAGCTAGAGGATTCGGGGCCCCCTGAAAAAAATATTGATGTGAGCCCCCACCACCCTCCACCAATATCATATACTGTACAATAGATGAGCATGGAGGCCCACATATAACAGAAGAAGGCGATGTTGTTGTAAAACCTTTATTTTAAAAGTTAAATGTTTATATAAAAATTACAACTAATAAAAACTATTAAAAAAAAGCAAGAAATTATTAAATAATAATAAAACCAATTTTAAAAAAGTAACAGCAAAATAATGGGTCATAATCATTCTGTAATAATTAATAAATCAAAAAGTAAACATTTAGAAATTGACAAGAATGCAGTCAAATTTTACAAATAAAATCATTTATTGTCCTATTTTTTTAATAAAGATCATATGGAACTGGTAATATTATTAAATAAATCGAATAAATGTATTCATCCAAGTGCAGTGTGTTGTATTCGTGTTTTCTTCATAGGTCAGGTGCATAATGCAATGCGTTGTGACTCGTGTCAATTTTTTAACTCTATTTACAATAGTGTAAAAGACAGGGATTTTGAACACGTAATCATTTGGTCGATTGTGGTGCGCCCCGATAATGAAAAGTGACAGTACCCGGCAGGCTGTATGGTAGTTTTCTTATTCCCAGCGAATAACAATACAACCTGTCTTTAAGAACGTCTTGATCGACTGGGATACAACAGCTCTCCTGGCCTCCCTCTCCTTCTTTTCATGGAGTTTCTGGTACACAGATTTATGTTTTCGTTTCCCCAACATTTTTCAGTCAGTCAGTCAGTCAGTCTCCTGCTCTTCCACCAACTTTATTGTTAACTTCAGGCACTGAACTCAACTCTGATTGGTTCTGTTCACGAGCTGGGTTGGGACTTACAATTTTATCTGATGTTTGTCACTGACTGAATAATGAATAAATACTTTAGATCGGACTAAACCATTTTTAGGGAGGTAAGAGAAGCAGGTAACCAAATTGCATGTTTTTGTGGTTTTCATTTTAATCTCAGGCAAACAACGAATTGTTCATACAACAGGGGCCTATATAGTATAACTGCTGGATTTTGTGGGGCCTTCTGGGCAGCGGGGGCCCTATAATTGTCACCACCTTTCACCCCACTAGCGACAGCCCTGGCAGAGAGCAATAGAATAAATAGGAAATAGTGTCAAAGAGCATGCTGAGTTTCCCAGCTCATACGATTTATGTTGAAATAGCTCGAAAGTAATGCAATACAGAACTTTATTTGCTATCTGATGATGCCAGAATCATTCAACATGGTCTATTTGGTGACATATGGCTAGTGGAGGCTCACATCTCACATAAAACAGATACATACTGACCTGGAAAACCTCATTGTAGTCTGAAAGGTCTTCCTTGGATGGCATATCTTGTCAGAAAGAATTTGCCACAAATAAATGGAGGTTGAGGAATAGGCACTGGTGAGGCTTGTGTGTCAGACTGAACGAAAGCATTATACAGCAGCCCTGCCTCATTTCGCTTGACAAAGATCAGAAGGTTAACTCATCTCTATGAATGAGAATGAAAATCCATATGAAAAAGCAGCCGTTCAGCCTTTGTATATGAATGAGAGTGGGAATCTATGTAAAAGAAGATTATGAAATCAATAAAACAATTTGGTAGCAATTGGAGAAATTGAAATCGATAAACCTGAAGCTGAGGAGAGAAGCATGTCAGCAATATTACTTATCTGCTGGTGGCGCTCTTAACTTTTACTTGCGAGTTTAGAAATAGAAAATGATGTTGAATATTTCCCAGAATCCTCTGGTCACTGTTGCTAGCTTAAATGCCCTGACAAAAGGTGATATAAGCAAACGAAGAGCATGATTTGTGCAGCTTTTGTTGAATCCTGTGTACCTGCATTGACGGTTCCTCTTGCTCAACCGTTACCATAGAGACCCCTCCGTCCCCAGCCGAGAAGCCTTTGACTGCCAGGCTTACCGTCTCTATTGAGCAGTGGTGTCATTCATGTGGCCCAAGAGCCTTTGCGAGGGACAGCGGCTTAGCGGGGATGACCTGGTGAGAAGGAGCCGATGTTCCTGCTCTCGGCTATGGCAACGCTCCCTTGGCAGCTGTTGTCTTGTGTTTGGTAGCATGTCAGTTATCGCCTTTCATGGGAGCTTATGACTGCGACGGAGTGACATTCAATTCAGGTGGCGGAGTGCGTAATTGAAATGTGTTCACCTGGGAAGCAGCTGCTCAGTGGCCTGGTGCTAATTGCCACCAGTAAGAGCTGAGAATTCAGGTGAATGCACTGCTGTGCCCTTCAATGCGCATTATGCTCGATTCCAGCACAGCGACTGGTGGAATCTGCTTTGTGGAAGGTGCTGAGACTCTGAGATAGACTGCTTTGGCCCATCTTTTGACATTTCTTAATGCACATCTGGTCAGATTAAAGGAAGCTGAAAAGCAAACGCACCCTCTCCTCATGTCTTGCAGGATTAATCAAGCTGAGAGAAACCAGACATGATCTTAACCCAGACCAAAGGCTGGAATACACTATACCACTATACCACAAGTTGACGCTAATTGCCAAAAGTCAGAGCCAATTTGCAGATTTGAGTTGACATATTTCACAGAAAATCATGTTGGGTATGATGGAAACAGACTCCAATATTTTTAGTTGTATACTATAATTCCATCCTGTCAGAGGCTTTCAAACATGTTCGATAATTTAAGCCGGTTTTGGAAGACAATGTTTTCATTTGTCAGGCGTCTTCTAGCAGCGAGCTGCATGTATGAGTTTGATGTGTTCAAGTAATGGACTGGTTAGAGCTTCATGTACACCTCACGCCTCTGGCCTCGCTGGAGACCCTGGTTCGAATCATGCTTGGAGTGGGTCTAGTAGGACCGGTTACATTTGGTGCCGTAACCTGGATGGGAGTGATGTTTAGGGGGGTGACCAGCAATATACTGTAACCGAATATCTGACTCCAGCTACACTGCTGAGAGCAATGGTTAGATGAATATGTAAATATGCGCTTTCCTCTCAATAACAAAATAAGCACGCAACAAAATTGAGAAAACAGAAAAAGTACTTTAATAAAGCATAAGAAAAGCATCTGATCATAGCGATGTTGACGTTTGCACGAGCTCTACAGCACTCCAGTCAAGTAACGGCACGCTTATTTATATATCACTTTATATAATAATGTTTAATCCCAATTAAACACATCTGAACCAGCTAATCAAGGTCTTCAGGAATCTGCAGGAAGGTGATCCACCAGAAGCAGGATTAAAAATCCTTAGGCTAAGAGTTTTTTTTTTTCCCCAGCTGGGTTCGATTCAAAACAACCCTGCAAATGGCCTGAACTAGCTAAACTTGTAACCAGCATAAATTACCAGTTTGTTGCATCTTCTTCACAAGTACAAGGCATTTTGAGGCACCTTCATGCTGTTTTGGCTGATCGTATCCAAGACTTGGTCAAGCTGGAATACAACAACCAATGCAATTGTATGTTGCAATATAGACTGGTCCAAACTAGTCTACGGTGATTTAAAATGCTACATTTTCTGAAAAATATAGCTTTTACTACAAAAACCTGCCGATTAGGTATTATGAATGCACCAGGGACACGTTAGATCCCCAAGTAAACATAGAGTCATTGCATAGAAAACAACTGATATGACAGTGGGCTTCAGAACTCCTCCTCGTAACATTTAGAGATTTGACAAAGGAAAACTGTCATGAGCTGAAAGAACTATTTGTACATCTGCATATGACATCTCAATCAAAATTATTCTCCTTCACTCATTCTGTCAGTCTCTTACGCTAACCCCCGCCCCCCTTGATTCTTTCTCTGAATAGAGCCGTTGCTTTTCCCAAAGATGTGACTGAATGTGGCTCACTAGTGAATCATATACCCAGTGAGTCTGTACCCAGAAGTAGCTGTTCTCACCTCTCAAGACTCCTCAGGTTAAGGGCCTTGAGTTTAAGCCTGTGGTTCCAGTCATAAC
The DNA here is from genome assembly GCF_951802725.1 of Rutilus rutilus. Taxonomy (NCBI): domain Eukaryota; kingdom Metazoa; phylum Chordata; class Actinopteri; order Cypriniformes; family Leuciscidae; genus Rutilus; species Rutilus rutilus. Next base: position 34,496,546 of record NC_140209.1, on the reverse strand, counting down.
CGTATTAAGAGCCTCTGCCGAACTCTCACAATCTCCATCTGCACCACATCTGAGCTGACGGGTGAAAAATTTGCCGCCGTCTTGACATTGAGAGTAATTGCAGGCTTCGCTTCTCACACAGATGACCGCTTTCTGTGGCTGAAGACAAATGTGCCTGACACGTACGTCAATTAACACTGGACAGCAGCCGCATGTGCCCTATGCAAAGCGTGTTTATAACTGGATTAGGAGAAGGAGGGATGATGCCTGTAATTACTCATCGTGCCTGTTGCGAGCACAGCAATTGGTCAGCCTGAGAGGTGGACGCTGGGTTAATTGTTTCACCCGCTCCCGCCTTTCTGAGAAGTGCTCTCTGATAATGGCCCCACACGTCCCCTCATTCTGTCACCTTTCCTCCTCTCCTATGGCGTAGCTGATGCAGTGTGTGGTATTTTTTGCAGACAGTGAACAAGCATGTCGACACTGCTGGACCTAAAGAGCAGTGTGCTCAGGCAGGTGCAGAGGAGCCAGTCCCTGAGGACCAGGAGGGAGCCACCGGCCAGCACCAGCGCTGGAGGGAGTCCCCCGACGCTCGCACGCCGCTCTGGTACCGTCGTACACAGGTGGGTCTAAACCATGAGAGCACATTCTTAAAAACGAAAAGACTTTCAAAACCTGACACTGCTTAACACACTTCTTTATTATAATTTACTTTAGAATGTCTAAAAGTGAAGTGGAACACAGCCAATGATTGAAAAACACTGCTTTAATGCACCAGTATAGAGAATAGTTCTAATCCAAATAACCATGAAATCAATTCAATTTCTTTTTGTATGTATTGCACTCTAAATAATTTTGGGTTGTTTTAACCCAATTTTGGGTCAAATATGTAAAAACCCAAACACTGGGTTAAAATTGTAATTTAAAAATGTAACCCAACGGCTGAGTTTGTCCATATATGACCCAAAGTTCAACCCAGCATTTTTTAGAGTGTGTGCTTTTTACAATATATAGTTCCAGATTCATAAAGAATAATATATATATACGTATATATACTTACAAGTAACTTACCACAGACTTTTGAACAGTAGTGTGCACATTTTATAATTTACTATCTGCCTTTAACTAGAAGCAGCAGCAGATCATGGTTTGTTGATTCATTTCCTTTCCCAACCACCAATTAGTTACTGAGGAAGCGGCTGTAGTTTATTCATTTTGAAAATGTCTTTGTGGTTTTCATCCATGATTAGCCTGTCAAGTGTGGATTTACCAGGTTTGTGAACTAAAGGCGAGTTAAAAAGGATGAGCACTTTAATATGTCCTATCCCAACCGGTCTCAAAAAATACGGGAAAGGAATTGCACCCATAAAGTTCAATTTCATGGTCGCTTTAACAACATTATTTTTTAGAGTGATACAGCAGAGATTAATTCAACACAATAACAAACGGAGGCTATCGCTTCAGTGTTCTTAATGTTTAGAGTTTTGTATTGATCTATTAACTTCCCCCAGATCTTAACAGATGGTGGGATGTCTGATGTCCATGAAGAGGCCAGTGACTCAGTTAGCTCTTGAACGCCTACTACGTTTATAGTATATTCATGCTTTTAGAATGACTCAATCTCGACACCTTGCTCTATCACATTTCAATTTTATCGGTGTTAACAATTCAGTACAAGAAGCCCTTTGTGAGGATCATGCAACAATTACCTTTCTGTCTCAAAGCGGTATCACAAGGCCTTTTCTTTTCCATTCAGGCCAGGGGTTTTTAAGGCAATTTCCAGGCAGCAAAGATAAAAGTGGTTTGGTCTCTGTGGTTAGAAAAGAACGTTAATGCAGGTCAGTTTGATCTTTACGAAAATGCAAAGAAACCAGAGGCTTTAAATGTGATACGACTAAAATGTTTTCCAGCGCTTCTCCACCATGTCTACAAGAACAGAATATGTTTTTCTACCCTATCTGGACATGGTTACTGCTCTAAACACCCGTAAAGACGTCACTTTGAGCGTGCACATGACTTCTTGTGTCTTGGGTCACATGACCATTCTCTGCTATATGATCAAAGTCATGTCCAAAGACATGTATGTGGTGAATGGGTTCACTGCTGTAGGTAAACAAAGTTGATTGTTTTTCATCCGTCCTCTCGGTCTGTCTTGTTTTATTTCCTTTTCGACTGATTTCAAAGCCAAACGTAATGATGGGCATATGAACCTTGAGGTTTCTATAGCAACCAAACACGTCTGTTTATCACAGCTGCTCCTAAAATATGAGCTGCTTTATTTTTAATGACTGCACCTCTTCTGTCTAGGAGGGGACAAAACACCTGTTACGTGCAGAACTGAACTAAATTATTGTTTTGCACTTCATTTGATGTACCCTTCTTCGCTAATGTTATTTATACCATATGCAAGGGTGATTGCTGTCATTGCTGGCCAGATGTAACTAGCAGTAATCAATAAACACAGTTCATCCATTGTTAACTAGCAGCTGGACTACACAGGATTCAGTCAGCATCCTATGAGACTGCGTAGTTTGTAGTGATTTGCCTCGGGCTGTATGACTCCCATCATTAGGCTTTCAGGAAGCTGTTTGTCTCCTTCATTAGCGCCGAAGAGAAGTAATACCTGTAACCCAGATACTCACTCATTAATATTATGCAAATGATCCAAAGCTGTGCAGAGCGTCCCTTCCTTATTCACATCACTGGTGACCCTGATTACAGCCGGTTTAAGATCTACAGATCTGTGGAAACGTTTGAAAAGGCACAGATTCTTAAGATATCTTTTATATTGCTATATTATTACTTATTTAAAAAGTGACACCTCTTTTATAAGGTTTCAGAGCTGTTTTGTTACCTTTTGTCATTATGGTCACACTTTAGATTTTGGTCCAATTCTCAATATTAACTAACCAGTAACTATGACTTTTGCCTCAATAAACTCCTAATTACTGCTTATTAATAGCAGTCATGCAGAATAAGGCACTAATATGTGCTTTATAGGTACTAATAACAGCCAATATCCTAGTAATATGCATGCTAATAAGTTAATAGTGAGAATTGGACCCTAAACTGAAGTGTTACAATCATCATTTATATGTATATATATATATATATATATATATATATATATTATCATTTAATGCAATTATGCTTATATTTTGTGTGTAAAAGACATGGTATGTCATCACCATCATACAAATTGTAAAATAAAAAAAATAAATAGTTCATCATTTTTAGATAATGCTGGTATTAGCAACACCAGAAAAACAAAATGGCTGCTTAATAAAATACAAATGGAGTTGAATAAAATGTGGTTATATTGGTTATATCAGACAGTTTGTAATAGCTTTTTTTGTCTTGGTAGTATCTAATCATGCACTAATGTGAGCTGATCATTACAGCAAATTTTATTTTGCATCGTCAAGCTGACCGCAGACCGCATCTCACACTAAAACACAGAGAGGGCAATTTGTCATCACTTTAAAAGGAGGAAGAGGTGGGGGGTTTCTCCACCACAACCTTTTGATTGAATCACATCATTGCATATGTGTTACACATTTTTCTGTGTTACATGTGCTTCTATATAAGTATGTCCTTCGTATTTGCTCAAATAAATTGAGAAATGACAGTCTGGAACGTGACAAACTGCAAAAAAACGAAACAACAATGTTAAATTATAGATTAAATATTTTTCATTCTTAATCGTCCATAAGAATGAGAATGTTCGTTGTTTACTTGATATACAGTAATCACTTGGTTGTGAGAAACACAACAGCAGGAGCCTCAATGTGTAACTTTCATATAGTTGTGACAAACATCTAAATGACCTGGTTAAGAAAAAAATCTTGTATTATGATGCGCCCTCAGTACACTGTGGAAAATATGAGGAATACGGCTGATTGGCGGCAGCATTAGAAATTAGTGTAATCACATGCAGTACGACCTGAAGGGCCCGGATGGAATCAGAGGTAATGAGTTCCATCCAGAATTTTATTTCCTGTTGTGTGGGTGAGCATTACTTTTATTTTCTGCATGAACTCTGCAAAATGGTTTGTCTCTAAATGTCTTCCTAACCCATAGAATGATTATTGCATACTTAACATTTCATTTAGCTGGGCATTCATCTGATTCATAAGTGCCAAGCTGTATTTTTTGTCTCATGTCAGTCGACGGGAAGCTATAAGTCAGTAAATAATTTACGTTTTTTTTTTTCATTTTTTGCTCTCCGATACAACCATTGAAGTCTGAATAATGAAAATAAACAATATTGCTAAAATAATAAAAAGCTTCATGGAAAACTCTGTTTCCTAGCAACATGAATGTGGACGGCCAAATAAGCTGTGTGCTTATTTGTGTGTGTGTGTGTGTGTCACTTGCATTTGTATAAATCACAGAAGTTCTAATAATCCATGCCTCCCATGCAATCACTTTTCAAGTAATAACAACACAGGAAGGTTTAAAAGCTTTGATTGGAGATGTAAAACCAGGCACAGACACAAAAGTGTTCATGAATTTATGCTGCAAGTTTATTGGTTATTGACCTTATATTATAGCTCAGAGGAATATCTGAAGTACGCGTCCTTCAGGCCCCAAGCTGCAGACCATTCATAGGGATGGGCATTAGTAATACGTACTGGGTAGTAACTTGAACGGAGGCTTAGAAAAAGGGCCCGAATCAAGCACACAGATCCCTAATGGTCTAACTCACTATAGTTTGAGTACAATAAAGAACAGGCCTCACTTAGAAGCCTATTTTCATGTCGGCTGGAGGAACTGCTCGATCGCAACTTTGGCCAGTAGGAAGTGACGACCGCACACACGGCAGCACAATTCGGATGTGTACAGATGTGTAACAAACAGCGCTGCACATGGGCGGGTGCCGGACGAACTGAATCGTCTAGCTGAGTCTGATGATACAAGAACCGGCTGAGTCGGTCAGGAGCACCTTTCAGTGCTACAACGGACCAACACAGGGGGCCCAAGGTATCAGAGACGTACTCAGAGTGAGGCAGCGGGTTAGAGACAGGGACCCAGCTCGGAAGGCCTGAAGGCGGCCTGTAGCAGGCCTGTAGCAGGGTCTGAGTTGTAAACACCTGTCTCTAGGTAGCGGCAGAGAATGCGTGAGAAGGCGTGACCGGGTCCTTGAATGCACTCAATGCCAGCTAAAGAAGTCGAGTCTGTAGGTACAGGGGAACCGCTGGATCAGCCAAGAGCACCATGTAGTGCTACAACTGAGCGAAGCAGCGGAACCACAGATACCATAGCCTTCAGGCAACAAACAGGGACCCAGCTCGAAAGACCCAGAGGCGGCCCGAGACAGGGTCTGAGTGTGTAGTGCGACTCTTACCTGTCTCTAGATGACCCCAGAGAGTGTGTGAGAAGGCGAAACCGGGTCCTCGAACCGCACCAAACTGTTGGCTGGCGAAGCAAGAGGTAGCTGAAGGTTGCAAGGCTGTACAGGGTCGCACACCAACAGTCTAAACCTCTATGGACCTCTATGAAAATGTAGGATCAGACCTACACAAACAAAGACTCCTCCCGGTCCTCCTCCGGGGGGAGGGAGTGGATCGGTGACCATCTCTAAGAGCTCTCTACTCCATCCCTGAGCTCTTGCCACCTGGTTTGGCAGCGTCTGATACAGGCTGGGCGGCCTGCCTGCGGCTAGCTCTCTGCTGAGGCCTGCTGCGGTGGCTGGCTTGAGCTTGAGCGGCGGCAGGGGGGCGCCCTCGGCGACGTGCAGGTGGAGGAACTACTGATGGCAGCAGCGGGCAGGATGTGTCGGACCTCCTCCATCTGCTCCTGAGCAGCAGAGAACTGTTGGGTGCAGTTCTCCGCTGCGTCGCCGAACAACTCAACCTGGGAAATTGGGGAGTCCAGGAACCGAACCTTGTCTGCATCCACCATATCAACCAGGCTGAGCCAACTATGATGCTTATGAACCACCAGGATCGCTAGACCGATCGCACAGGCCGCAAAGCTTGTGATCCGGAGAGCCAAGTCAGTTGCAGTGCGGAGCTCACTTATGAGCACATGGTCTAGACTACCCTTGTGCATATCCATGAGTGCTTGCCCGCAAGCTCTATAAACTCCGTCCGTAAGAACAGACGAAAACTCACAGACCTGCGAGGGGAAAAGAGGCTCCCCCGAGCCAGATGCAGCGGCCGCCGGACACAGGTGTGCCGCGACAGACCGCTCCACTGGAGGGACAGCCACGTAACCTCTCACTGCTCCTTCTTCAAGGGTAGTGAGGGGGGAGAAACTATCCAGATCATTTCCAACAGTAAAAGGGGCCATCCATGATCTAGTCAGCTCTCCATGCACCTCGGGAAAGAAAGGCACTGGGGCGGCGGGCTGAGAACCAGCACGGCCCGCCCCGAGAAACCAATCATCCAACCGCGACTGAGCGGGACACGGTGGAGGGTTCCACTCGAGCCCGACATCCGCGGCGGCCCATTTCAGCAGCTGAGTCATCATCTTCAGAACCCAGCTCACAGTCCGATGTTGCAATCGGCATCCTATCCTCCTGGGGAACCCCCATGGAACCTCTGGCCCGTCCATTACAGACAGGCCAGGTTGCTCAACAAAGCAATCCATTGGTATCGGTGTGATGGAATCGTGAGGAGTCCACGGGGAATGGTTACCGGGCAGAACCTCCATCACTATCCTATGATCACCCAAATCACACTGCACCCGAGGTTGGGGTGTAGAAATGGGGACTCCACCTTCGCGGACGAAGGCGACTATAGATCTCAACCCCGAGACAGTCATGTTCCCGCAATGAGAACACAAACTATCCACAAAAGCTGCTTCAGTGTGCTGTGAGCCCAAACACATGATGCAACAATTGTGGCCGTCACAGGGGGACAGGGAACAACCGCATCCAGAAATGCACGGGCAAAATGACATCTTGAAAAAGATGCAAGCGCACCCGTGTTGCTCTTTCAGGAAATAAACGCTCTCACCAGTGCCGGAGCACACAGGGGAATAATCGCGGCAACACTGACAAGGATGGTGCAGCCTGTACCAGTGAAGCACTCACTCTCTTCGCCCTCAACTGGCCGTCAGACAGACAAACACAAACAGAGATTTGCTTTGCTGTTAAAACAGCAGTTGAGAGTTTAGAAAGCTTGCGATCACCGCTTTTACGCGCTGTAAACACCAGCACTAGGAAAGACTTCCTGAAGAAGCACTGACACACTCGCCTGTTGTCATACAACATACTCTTCGGAGACATCGACATGAAGACCGATCGGCTCCGAAGCGAAAGACAACTGATGCGTGCATCCACTTCCGTATTTATACCCACGCTGCGGGGAGGGGCTTGTGATGCGATGTGATGCAAAGCTGGGCTCATGTTATTATGAAAATAGTCATGCATTTGAAAGCTCAGTTAAGATTACATAAAATTATAACAGCCTTCTGTCTGTACCGTCTTGACTTCTTTGCTCGCTATTAACACTTTCGCTTTTATTCTCGTGCATTGATTTGTTCAGTAAACTGGACAGCCAATTAGAGTTCTCTTTTTCACCGACAGCCCGATGCTGATTCAACATTCTGAATCGGCACAGAAAAGCCCAGATGGCATCCGACTAGAGCCAACGGTGTGGAACACTCCGAACAAACTAAGCCGACCGATGCTCAAAAATGGCCCTATGTTGCCTGATGGCCGGCCGTCGACTTGGTGTGTCCCGGTCTTAAAGACCGCAGCCTTTAGTGTCAGTCATTAGTGCGCCTCTTGAGGCCAGGGAAGTGAGGTTTAACCGCGCAGCTCTTACTAGCTGGCCACCATTACACTCACCCCCCATCCGGGTCACGGCACCAATATAACCTCTCTGGTTCTACTCACACCTTTCCAAACATGATTCAAACCATCATGGGAGGAGAGCGCGCTAACAAGGACTCAGGGACAAAGACCGCAGCCTCTACCATCAGTCACAATTCCGTCTCTTGAGGCCAGGGGAGTAAGGTTTACCCGCACAGCTCTTACTAACTAGTTGGCCTATGTTACATATAGCTACAAAATGAAATCAGATAATACAGCTCAAATAATTAGAAATTCTGAAGTGTTTGTTAAAGTCCCCCTGTAGTTAATAATTGTATCCCTTAAAAGTCTTTGATCACCAAAATTACATATTTAAAAGTTTTGTTCCTGTGAATTTTTTTTAAATAATAATAATAACAATAATTATATATATATGCATTAAAATAGTTTGAATGTAACTCTACACCCTTGCTTCATTTAGTATACACGGATTCATGAATATGCAAATTAGCCCTGCCTCCACTCACTCAAACCAGCTCAGAGATTCACTCGCTAAACTTTACTGTAGCAAGTGGAAATGGTTTAATTCAGTGACATATGTTTGCACCAGGATCTTAGTCAGAAGAAAAAGTGGAAGAGTTATACAGGCTGGTATACTAGTCGATGTATCAGAATGGTAATGTGTTTTATGTATCGCTCTCTACAACGTCGGACACATTACGGTAATTAATATGATTAGCCTTTTGCTTGACTACGTTATCAAACAGCTAATAATGTGTTGTTAATGTTACACAAACCGTGTTCCCATTCGTCATCTCAGAGTCAGATAGCTGCCTTCTAAAAATCAGTATCCTTAGAAATGCTTTGAACAACTTAGAACATCAGTGGAGAAAGTTTATCATACAATCGTAATATATACATCATATACATAATTCACCCGCTATATTGCTAAATGTACATGATTTTTCATATCAACAGAAAACTATACCGGGATAACCTGGCTTCTCTTGAGACTCCCCTGCTTCACAGCATAGTAATGATGATATGCTAAAGCCCGTCGGCTCATTGACGTGATTGGTTACAAGGTAGTTTGCGCCAGCCATTTCAAACTGCATTTTTGTCTTTGGTTCACTGGAGTTTTAAGGAGAAAATACTCAGCAATGGTGTTGGCTTATGAATTTGCAAATGGTTTGTCTTAATATAGACGATCCTTTCCCTTTGTTATGCATTCGCATCACAGTCTAAAATATCTGCAGATGGAAAATTAGTCATCTGCAATTCATTAAGGCATATTAAAACATCACATATAAACAACATTAAAAACTTTATTTTCACCACAGGGGGTCTTTAAGAGTTTAGATTAGAATCTTTGGCTTTTGATGGAAAACTTGGATATCTTGGCACAGTTTTGACACTTTGGAGATCTCTTCTGAAGCTCTAGAGGAGATGACTAAGGTCTTTTCCCAGGAGAGAAATCTGAGAAACAGGCAACTTAAATGTGCTCTAAGCAGTGTTTTTGAATACCACACATAAAATGTACTCACTACCTGACAGATTTCACTGAAATAAATATCGCTACCTGTTACTATAACAGTACTAGGCTCTATAAACAGCTAAAAATAGTGAAAGAAGCAGCCTCTGAAAAACAGGGATGTGATGTTTCCTTATTTATATGGATTTGCATATTTTTCGGTTGCTGTATGATGGTTACTGGTTACTGTATGATGACTGAAATCGCTTTTCTAATAGTACTTTCATGCACGGATTGCTTTTGACAGTGCTGCATGAGCTCACGGCACCATCTGTGGAACACCCGTAGCATGTTAGCCAGGGTTCAAAGTGCCAAATGCGGGTAAAAATTGGCGTTGAAACGGTTTTACTCACCAGTTGCCCAGAAACGTTTGTATGAATTTTGACAGTGCATGGTTATGAGAATGTGATATAGCTTAGTGCAATCATCAGATCGCTGTTGTAAAAACACGCTGACGCCATGTGACTGACATTTGCCATGAAAGTACAGCAAGAGCAATTTAAGAGCAGCCAGCTGGCTCATTCTGCGCAGCTTCTCCAGAGCGTCTGTGCGAGATCTGATGACGACACAGCTGTTTCACGATTGGCCAATAACAATAACAACAATCACTTGTGTTTCGTGTTTATTATGACACCTTCTCAGCTGATGCTAACAAATTTGTGTTCTTAGAACAGTAAAAACTCTTTTCATATAACCTAAACCTTAATATTATATTGCGTCATGTTTTTCAAAATAAAACTGCAAAAGTATACCCACTTTTTATGTTATATAAATTGTATAGGCTTATGTTAAACTTCATTCTTGTACATATGGCGCTGCATTAAGTAGTACATAAAGTATTGAACGAAAAGTGTTGCTCTATGAAAACATCTGAAATCTCTGTGTATTTGACAAATATTGCATCTAATCACTTCGTCTGTGATAAGTATGCAAACACCTCACAGGTGTCACCATGGGAACGTCCAAATTCATGTCTCAGGTTTTAACAGCTCTCCGACAGCAAGCGGCAAATCTCAGAGATCGGTTACATCCAGCCGAATCCGAAACACTTATTGTTGTTCTGATGTCAACACAAGAACAGGGAAAAATATAAGCTTATTTAACATTTTTGAGAGCCTCCTAAAGAATGAGCACTGGTAATTACTATAATATAGTGAAATATTAACAATTAGTAAATATAAAAAATATTTAGTCAGTCTAGAAGGATCACTTTAAATGTCCATCTGTGGAGAAAGATGTATTAAAACTATATGGCATAGTTACAACATCTACCAGCAGGGTCTCATACCACATTCAGACACTTCCAACAATGCAACATCTTTATGTGGCATCCTTTTTAAAAACATAATTCAGTATCTAACAAATAATAATAAATACAAAATGTAAAAAATATACAATTGACTCTTGCACTTTCATGCAACGCTGCAAACCTGCAGCTTTAAAGTTTATTATTTTAATTCAGCTAAGAGGTCACGTTGTGATGTATAATTTTTTTCTGTTGGTCAGTGGTCACATATTCACACGATACGAATTTGCAGGTCAGAGTTCTCCAAACTCGAACGCAAACTTAATCGCAGCGAAATTCACATGAGCTTGCATTAGCGGTTTCGGGCATTTGCATGCTTATGAATGGGAGTGACTAAAACAAATATTATAATGTGACTGGCCATTTGGGTCCATGCTAACCAGCCAAACCTTGACACCTTGTGGTTTGCTGACATGTTTTGGGAAAATAGGGTTTTGGAGAAAGGCATTCTTGAAATGAACAAAATTATAGAAGGTAACAAAATGACTAAATCACTCTCATGCAGCACCTTTGCAAATTTTTTTTTTTTTTAACTCACTGCCTCTAATCTCTAAATCTCATTTGTGATTTTTTTTATTTCTCACGAGTAAGAACAAAACGGTCCAGACAGCCCTAGATTTATCAGACAATGATTTAATGTGCGGCCTCATTTAGTCCATATTTATATGGATGTATGCAGACTCAAGGTGTCATCCCTAATTCATCTTCTGAGGGAATCCCAGGAGCGCTCTGTTGGATATCTAGGGGTGCAGGTATCTAATGCACACCTGCTGTGATGCTGTTGATAAAAAAATTGTCTGGAGTGCTGTGGGCTGGATAAATAATGAGAGACGGGAGGGCTGGAGCTCACCGAGGGGGTCTGGTCTGTCTGACAGCTGTATGGCCATACTAATGCGTTCCCCGCTCATTCCTCCACACTCTACTGAAGTCAGGCAGGGCAGAGCACGAGAGATGAACGATATTCCCTAGGTACTGCGCTCTGCCAACCAATCCCACATTGAACGGCTATCATCACCATGACGACCGGGTCTGGAAAATTAGCAAATGGCAGGGGTCCAAGAGTTCACCCCGCTTTGTGGGAGTTGCACCCCCCCTCCCCCTCCCCTCACCCTCCCCCCTCCCCGCTCCCCGGATCGCCTCCGGATAATATAAATGAAGTTGGACAGGGTGTAAGAGTCTTGATCAGAAGCGGCAAGACACGATAGTGTAATTGTTGCATTGACGATGTTTAAGCAGTGCATGCGGCAGGGACTCTAATGAGGGCGGAAAATGTCCATCATCTTCTTATCTCCATGGAGGCCATTTCTCAGGGATGCGTTTCAAGCTGTTGATTTTCAGGCTTGTCAGAGGGATGGGGAGGCCTGTCACCTCAATCCCCAGTGAGCGCAGGCGTTCTGTAGATAAACTCGATCAACAAGGTCCACAACAAGTTCTGAAATCCGCTGTCAGTGTTTCCCAGCATGTTTGTTTGTTTCGCTTGGCTGAGACACATCTGGTTTCTGATCCCCTTCTTTTAGAAATGTAAAGTAACGGATTACCTGCCTCGCTGAAAAGACCAGCATTCATTTCCATTATGCACCGGGGTGGTTAGTGCTGCATGGTTTGGTACTAGTTGACATGTGGAGCATCAAAGCAGTGTTCACCAGAGAAATGCATCTGAAGAAGCTGTTTGATCTAGGTTAAGTCGCCTGGTGAGAACAAACCAGCAAAGGTATAGCAATTAGGGTGTGCAGAAAAGACGTGTCAAAAGCAAGTGTCTTTTGCAACCTGATCTCACGAGGAAACAATTCGTGGCAATTTCGTATGAATTCGTATAATGTGAGCCGCACGAAAACTTAGAAAAAAGTAAGCATGAAGGTCCACCCCTTAACATATTGAATGAAAACATGAGAATATCATATAAATTCATACAAATTGGTCACAAATTTGCCATTGACGTAACTTGCTATGAGTGCGTTGATCTATTGCAATGATAAAATAATCGTTTCTGTATTCAGATAGAACAGGATGTGGGCGGAGCTTAAACAGGAAGTTCATCGGCATTAATGAGAGGCCTATTTTTCTATGTAATTGTATTTCATAGTTTCCCTATTGCAGATATTCCCTGTGGATTTCGTACAATTATTTATTCCCTTTTTTATTGCAACCTGTATGTTAAATCAAGTTAAAATAAAGTGAGAAATAGAAGCATGTTATCTTGCAAGTTTAAAAAAATAGGCTACTTAGACATTTTAAACAGTAGAAAATAGGTATGATACAGTTTCATAGTTTAATGTTGCTCTTGAAAATGTTTCATTTCTGGGACGCCCAATAAATTGAGATACAATGTGACCACCAGAACTTGAAATCGCTTGAAATCACACCACTTTACCACATGTTACTTTTTCCATGTGCTTATTTTTATAGCAAATTTTCTTTTATTATTATGTGTTTGAATTATTATTCATTGTTATTAGTCATTATTTGTGGTATTCAGTTGAAGGCATTCAGCATATCCCTAGTAGCAACTGCTACTAAGTATTATTGTTCACATTAGTGTTCGCATTGAACAGAGAAGTTTAACTTCTCCTGAAACCATGATCATAGTCTGAAAGTAAAAGCTTCATGCTAATTTCTCCTCATCCTGTCTTATGTCAGCATCGCTCTTAGTTTCAGCCTAAACTTGACAATTTGACAGTTTTTTACCACTTCTCCATTTATCTCTGTTCAAGTAATTGCATGTCAACCCAAAACAAGCATTTGCTGGATGCCTGTCAAAGATTTATCAGTGTTGCTCATCTTATCTTATCAGTGTGAATGAGCAGCACTCCAGAATTCCAGGTGACATTTCAGCATATATGTGATACTGATTACAGTGAAGCAGAACCAGGAAAAAAACGTCCCATTCTCGGCTGGAAGGGAAACTCTTTTTTGAAGCCACATTGTGTAATTAAATGTAAACAAAGGTGAAATGTTTCGCAACTGAACTGATCCGTCTCTATTTCCAGGGTTGCCAGGGGAAACGGAGATTTCTTTGACCGCATGAATAAAATCCTCCAGAAACAGGATAGTCTGCTGTCTGCCGGCCAAACGGAGGTAACCACATTCTTCAAAATATTGCATCTCTGCTTTATCCCTGTCACCACATTCCCCTGTGTGTTCAATCTGAAGAATCAGGTCATATTAAAGTAGTTCTCTCTCCTGAACATTACGGTGGGATTCAGCGATCACAGAAACTCACCCTCACTATTCCTCTAATATACAGACAGCATCAGAGTTAATGTGCTTCAATTAGATGTTTACTGAAGAGCGTTACTCTCCCACTGTTCTAGCAGTATATGTTGAAAAGGACAGCAATCAATGCTGGCTGAGACTTTGCCTTCAAGTGGTTCTCGGTGATAAAAATGTCATTACCACTTTCAATGGCTACTGTTTACTCACTATTGAAGCATCCTGCAGAAATATGTAGTCCTGACAATCTAATCACGCAATTAATGTATGAAAATATGCTTTTTCACATCTTCATTGAACACAGTGATCCAACATTCACCATCTTTGTGGGGAAAATGATAAAAATATTGATTTATATATACTCCTGTAGCCCTCGGATGCATGAATTAGTGAATCACAAAGGTTTTTTTTTTTTGTAAATCATTCTTTGGCCAACCCAGTCATTGAGATTTTTGTCTCGCTTGAGCATCCTACTTCAGGTCATGCCACAACATTTCATTCGGCTAAAGGTCAGGACTTTGACTTGACCATTGGAAAACAGATAATTTCTCTGGCTGCTCCTTTCTGTTATTGATTTACTTGTGTGTTTAGTATCATTAGCATTGCGATGCATGACCTACACTCTGTTAACCGTCACCTCATGCATTGTTGTCATGACATTCACAAGTATATTTTTCTGTATAAATCAAGTCAGGTTTAGTGCCATTCATCTCATTGCATCTCATCTCATCAGAATACAATACAATGCCTATTGAGATGAAATAGAAAGCAGACAGTCAAATTCACTAGCGTTTCTGCTGGGGAGATGCCGAGTACAATTAAGATTCATTATGCCCACAAAGACTGCAAGCTATCCAGTTCTTAGGCTGTAAATCATGATACTCCCACCACCATATGGCATGTCTGCTATGAGGGTCTGATGTCAGAATTCACCATTTTGCTGTGGATGAAAATAACTTTCCCATTTATGCTATAAAGATCGAATTTTATCTTGTCACTCTGGCAAATGTGTCTGGACCTTTCTTGTGGTCTTTAACAAAGCTGAAATGTGCAGCACTGTTCTTTTTGGCGAGCAGTGAATCCCTCCTTAATAACTTCCCACGCGCACATCTCTTGCCCAGTGTTTTCCTTACAGTGGACTCATGAACTCTGACAGCAGTCACTGCTAGAGTTATTGCTAGCAAACCGTTTGTCTGTTTTCCTGGGATTTTATGATCAAGTTACAGTTGCTAAAGTTTTAATTGAATTGGCCACACCCATAGGAAGTTGCATCGGGATTACGGGAAGTGGACAAATTACAATAGAGTGCAACAGCTGGGTTCCGCAAGTAAAAATCCAATTAATTTTCTCCATAAGGGAATTGATTTTTAATGAAAATATATAAAACATTAAAGACAGACCTACTGTGAGCTACATGGCTGTTAATCGATGGTATATGCTTCTGTTGAAGCTGGCAGTCCACATTATTTTTTATTTTTTTTAAATAATCATGTTTAACAGTAGAATTCCTGGTGTTCAGTTCAGTTCTCATACAACAGCATCAATAGTCAGATCAATAATATTGTTGATATTAAAGGTAGGGTATGGGATTTGCAAAACGGCCGGCAGATTTTGAAAATACACAACTCAAATGGTCTTACCTTCTTTCCTACAACGCTGGCCCTGACTCCACCCATTCGAAGAACATGGACGGGATGGGGGAGGGGGGTATGGTACGACCGTTTGATTGACGAACTTACTGTCCAATGATTCTAGGTGGTCTTGGAAATGATTGGCTGGAGTTTTTCGAGTCCTGCCCGTTCCACAGATGATTAAATTGCTTAATTTTCATTTCAGTGCTTCTAACTGAGTGGCTGTAAGTGGGTTAGGAATAGGATTTCAAGTGATTTTGAAAAAATGGACAAAAAAGAGAATCACATACCCCACCTTTAAGTGTGGCTCATTAAAGCTGTTATGGACACAGTCTTGTACCTTTTTTTTCTTCTTAGAATCAGAGTTTCTAATGTTAATTCACCTCATAACTTGTTGGTTTGGATCATGGCATTTAAGTTTTTAAGGAAGACTTTATTAAAAATTATTAGGAAAGATACCTGTGAAAACTGGACGACACTCTATCAACAGAGTCAAATTGAACCGGTCATGCCATTCTGGGAAATTAAATGTTCTTCCATCCTGGTCCATATATTTGTTAAATGAAAATTAAGTGCAATCTACTGTTGACTCTTCGTCTGCCAGGCCTAAAACATTTTTACTCCTTTAAAGTTTCAAAGAATCAAGACTTAATTAGAAATTTCACACTGTTGCAGTTATACAAATTTCTTGGAATTTAAATTGCAATTCTGCATCATGTTTGCCATTTTGATTCAAATTGCAGGAACTGAATTCAAATTCAAAATCCCAGACTGCAACATAGAGTCGGCCCACATCTGGTATACGCATGGAATCCACATGTACCAGATGTGGCCCGGATCTGGGCCGACACTACAGTATGTTGCTGTCTGGGATGGATCTTTAATTAATTATGAATAGCAAACATGATGTTATTAGTTAATAGCCATTTTATACTGAATGAGGACTTTAATTCATGGCGCATGGTTTGTCTGGTAGCTACCACAAGGTATCACAATAGTAGTAAACAATGGTAGAATTTTTTTATCTGAGTGCCTCATAAATCACCATAAATAAGCCTGTGTTGTGAATAAAACCTTTTTTTTTTTTTTTGATTCTCCCTGAAACTCCTGATAGCTGATTGTCAAGTCATTGATTAAAACATTTGAGTCAAATCACTCCCCTTGGAGAACTGATTGTGTTATACATTCACCGACTAAAAAGTAAACGATGTTCATTGACAAAAGTGCGAGTTTATCACTGTGCTATTGTCGAGATCCCCTTCATCTATTAACGTAACCCAGACAAAAGCTCATATTTTGGATCAAATTATCCATTTCTCACAGACGGTAATTCTGAAGAGCTCATAAACTCTCCTTTGGCCAGCTCATTGCTCGCAGCCCTTGAATCTACATGGTTACGGAATTGCTTTGAGCTCATTGTTACGCACAATTAATGATCTCCTCACTCTTCATTGATCACCTCACCTGTCATCTTTGTTTCTGTTGGTTCTCTGTCCTCATGCATTTACAGGAGGAGAGCAGCTGCGCTCCTCCACCCCCAGAGTGCAAAGACCAGGCTTTTGTTCCAGAAAGAGCCACTAGGCATGAGGTGAGTCTCCTGGTCACCTTTCAAAACGCAAGAATGATTCAGATTGCATGATTCCTTCTTGTGGCACATTGCTGTTTTTCTCCAATCATTCTGTTTTAGCTGGATTTGTTGTATGAGGAGGCGATCTACACCGTGGTCAATCTAGTCGGGGTGCCGTCGCCAGAATATGTCACCAGCGAAGGGGAGATTTTTAATTACCTGCAGAAGGTGCGGCTCTGTTATTTGCTTAATAAAGATTTAAACACTCCCACATCCTTCCAATAACAACACAAATATCACAATATGTGTTGTGCCTTTGGTGCTCCAAAACCACCAAGACCTAAATAAATATCGTGCTCTGATTGATTTCTAAATGGAAATGAAATTGACAGGAATATTTGTTTTATCTTTTGTTTTCAAAGTGCCTTGAAGGGATTGTGGGGGAGCGGAGGGTTGTATGTGGGTGGTGGTGGGGGGGTTTGTTTACTTTGACTTGGTTTTATGAGTTGGAGCAGATGCTCTTGTCTCAGACATGATTAAACATCAAAGCCCGTGCCCAATGGGGATTGATGTTCGGTGCTTATATTACACCTATGAAACCCCTGTCATTCCAGAGGAGCCTGATTACATTCTGAGACCTCTAACACTGAGGTTCAGCAGGTCTTCCGTTTGAAGTGTCTGATCTATAATGTTTTTTCTTCCAAAAAAAAACAAAAAAAACCCTGACATAGCCTGAGCTTTGATTACCATCACTTCTATAAAAGGCAAAACCCCCTTTCCCAAGAATAATGGCCGTCAGCACTCATTTGAATTACGTTTTTATGTAGAAGTTTAGATGCCATAAAGAGTTTTCTATGCAATGTTTCCGAAAGTTGAAAATTGAGATAGAAACTCTAATCAGAGCTTCTGGATCAAGTTGTGTTTAAGACTCTTATAGTTTGATACTTCATTCGGACTCCAAATTAGAGACCCGTGAACAACACAACTCTTATGTCTACAAGGAAAAACATTTTCTCCAAATATCACAGTATCTCATACACTCTTAAAGGAATAGTTCACTTCTGTCATCATTTACTCACCCTCATGTTTTTCCAAACCTGTATGAAATTATTTCTTCTACTGAACACAAAGGAAGATATTTCGAAGAATGTCAGTAACCAGACAGGTGATATGGAAATACTATGGAAGTCAATGGGAGACATCAATGACATTCTTCAAAATATCTTCTTTTGTGTTCAGCAGAAGACAGACATCCATACAGGTTTGAAACAACTTGAAGGTGAGTAAATGATTACAGAATTTTCATTTTGAAGTGAACTAATTCTTTAAGTGAGTCTTTTATACATAAATGTCTAATTGAGCAGCCATGAACAAACAAACTTGTCTAAAAATTCGATCTTGTCTCAGAGTTGTTGATTTTGTTTTAAACAATTTTTAGACAATTTTGTAAATATGTCTACATTTTAAAATAATAATTAAACTATTATTCATTTTTAATATTAACATTATTATTAATTATATTATCTTTTGTCATATACTTTTTAGAAAAGTCTAATAAGCCTATAGATATATTTGTTTATGATGAAATTCCCTTAAAATAAAGCATGTATTTATACACAGTACAACATCTATTATATTTACATACACTTCCAACTTCGGAGGTTTGGAGGTCGGTAAGATCTTATGCTCAACGGGGCTGCATTTATTTGATCAGAAATACAGTAAATACAGTGAAATATTATAACAGTTTAAAATAAATGTTTTCTATTGTAATATATTAAAAAATTCCTGTGATGTCAAAGCTGAATTTTCAGCATCATTACTCCAGTCTTCAGTGTCACATGATCCTTCAGAAATCATGCTAATATGATCTGGTTTGCTGCTTAAGAGACATTTCTTATTACTATCATATTTGAAAACAGTTGTGCTGCTTAATATTTTTGTGGAAGACTTACTGTAAGACTTGTGAAGATGTCTGTCATTGCATTTCTTAATCATGAATGATTCCAGAAACTAATCTTTCCCCTGATCACTTTCTCGCTCAGGTCTTTGATATGGGTCAAGAGGAGCATGACATCATCCTCCAGAGAGTCAGAGAATCGAAGGTGAGGGTTTTGTCTGATACTATGTACATGACTCTCTTGTTCTGACTATTATTTTTCCTTTTGTGTGAGTAAAGACTAAAGAAATCTTCAACAAGTGGAAAATATTGATATGCATAGAGAGCCTCTCTTACTAAACAAATCAATAAAAATCAGTTTCTACATGACTAAACTTTGAAATATCACTGTGAAAGATGCCCCAGTTACCTCTTGTAACCTCTTAGAAGGTCTTTGAAAAGGACAGACAAATGTTGTGCCATTTCAATGTGCATCACAATGATCCAAGCTTTCATTTGAACAGCAGTCTCCCACTGCCTGTGTCATACACAACATACTCACTTCTAACATCTGAAAAAAGAAAACCTCTATTGACTTCTTTGCTCTCGACAAGCCTTGGCACTAAAGCACGGCATGCTTGCGTTTATTTTACCGTGCACTCACTCAAGGTGCCGCCACCATGTCGAACAGCAAAATGAAACATGTTTCGTTCTGATTACTGCAGTAGTGCTTTCTAATCCAGGTGTGAAACGTTCTTTTGCAGAAAGCCAGCTTTTCTCTCAGGGTCTCGGTAATGAAAGGCAAAAATCTCATGGCGAAAGATGCCAATGGTAAGATATTTTAGCCTTTCGTGTATTATCTGTGTGCTTTACTTCTAAAATCATGACCTTTTGGTGTAGTCTGTGGCATTGATTTTTGGTTTGGAGTTTCCAGAAACAAACAAGAACAGCAAGACAAAACATTCACACCTGCATCCCTTAGAAACTCTTCAAAGGACATTTTATTTATATTACTTAAAGCGTCATAGAAACTGTGTTAGTTTTAGACTTTATTTTGTCTGCAAATTTTTTTTGTTCTCCTTTTGATGAGCCAAAATTCACACAACATATATGATTCAATAAAACCGAGTGAAAAAAAAAAGAAGTGATTTATCTGCTTTGAAACCATTTATCCTAGCCTTTGTGGAATTAATAAGCCAAATTTGTTTTGCCTCACACTGGGTAGGCTACAGTGACCCCTACTGCATGCTGGGAATTCTCTTGGGACAATCACCCAAAGACACCGAGGAGAAGAAAGAGAGAAGGTTCAGTTTTCGCAAGAGACGGGAAAAGCTAGAGAAGCGCTCCAGTGTTAAGGAGGTGCTGGCGGGAAGGGATATCCAAGTGACCGAAGTCAAACCAGAGACTCTCAACCCTGTGTGGAATGAACACTTCGTTTTGTGAGCATCTTACTGTTAGAACTGAAAATTGAAAATCTGTAATCATCAGTTATAATGTAACTGGGACATCGTTTCTAAATGTGATTGTTTTCCACAGTGACATTGATGACGTTCACAATGACCTTCTCCATCTGGACATATGGTAAGATGCATCAACAGATGTTCCTCAGAACGAGAGCAGTCTGTTTTTCTCACCGAAAAGTTGTTATTTTCCACCCTAGGGATCACGATGACGATGTTTCAGTTGCGGAAGCCTGTAAGAAGCTGAATGAAATCAGTGGATTCAGAGGAATGGGCAGGTAGATCACACAACGACCGTCTGTTGTCTAAAAGCCAATGAACCTGAGATGCATCTGACTCATTCTCTGCAAATGCTTGTTAAAATGCATGCCGAATGTATGACTCAAACTGTTGCATCATGATTTTAGATATTTCAAGCAAATTGCCAAATCCGTGAGGTCTAACGGGGCCGCTGCATCAGGAAGTGAAGAGAATGCTGATGATTTCCTAGGTTGCATCAACATCCCATTGAATGTGAGCTCTAATTCTGCACATTTAAGTTGTTATAATAGCCAGGCAACTCATCGAGTTTGTCACTGTATCTACTTTTGTGCCACTTTTTCGTCTCTCAATAGGAGATCCCGGTCGTTGGTTATGATAAATGGTTTAAGTTGGAGCCCAGATCCAGCGCCTCTAAAGTTCAGGGAGAATGTCACCTGATTCTTCGCCTCTTCACCACTCAGGTACTGCTGGAATCTAGCAGCACTCATTAAAGGGATAGTTCACTATGAATTTTTTATTATCATTTATTCACCCTAATGTATTTCAAGTACTGCATGACTGTGCAACACAAATATTGAATGTTGAAGAATGTACTGGCTTCGCTTTTCCATCTACCTATTCGATGGGGATCCATGCTGTTGAGCTTCAATTGTAATTTTGGAACTCGAAAGCCCAGATTCCCATTTAATTGTATTTAAATAGACAAGAGCAGCTACTGCTAAAAGAAATTAATTATTTTATTCAGCAAGAATGCATTAATTTGATCACAAGTGTCAATGAATTAAGAGGATTTATATTCCAAATAAATGCTGTTCTTTTGAACTTTCTATTCATCAAAGAATCCTGAAAAAAATCTATCATGGTTTCCACAAAAAATATTAAGCAGCATAACTGTACAACATTGATAATAATAATAAATGTTTCTTGAGCACCAAATCAGCATATTGGAATGATTTCTGAAGGATCAATATAATATCATACAAATAGAAAAGTTATTATTATTAAGCAATAATATTTCACTACATTACTGTTTTTACTGTATTTTTTATTAAATAAATGCAGCCTTGATGAGCATATGAGATTTTAAAACTCTAAAGGCCTGTCCACACCAAGGAAGATAACGATAACGATAAAGAGACAATTCTATAAATCTTTCTAAATTTAAAAGAATGTCCACACCACAGCTATAACAATAATGGCACAGAGAAATTATATCATTGGAATCACTTTCAGATTTTTTTTTTTTTCCAGCTGATGAACAATAAAAAAACATTGACTGCTAATAAGAGCATATAAAGTGGCAGACGACAAAGCTGCAGCTTGCGCTTAGAATAAACCGACGGCTATCGTCAGCTGTTGTGGATGCTATATAATTAGAGTTCTCTTTATAGTTATTGTTTTTGGTATGAATGGGCCTTTACCGATCCCAAACTTTTGAGTGGTGCTGTACATTCTAATGCATGATGGTTTGTAATGACAGGATGGTGAGTAAATGACTTCATTCCTTTAAAGGGTTAGTTCACCCAAAAATGAAAATTATGTCATTAAAGTCCAACTGAAATCAAAATGGACCCTATTTACTTTGTTAGCGCATATTACTAGTCTTGTGGTGAACAATTAATCCGTGCAAGTTAAAACACGGAAAAAAATGTTTTGGCTTCGTAATCTTTAATCAAAATCTGAAAATGCCCCTCCTCTCTGCATTGGAGGACCTTCCCTGATGACGTATGCTTGACGGCTTGGGTTGAGAAACGCTTAACCACTCCCCTCATACCGTTAGTCTGTAATGAGCGAGAGATGGAGAGGAGGAGCACTAGAGTAAAACCCTGCCCTCTGTTCAATATTCCTTTTCACTGGGAAATACGTCACAGCACTGGAGAAAAGTCGTTTGCAACTTCCGGTTCACGCGGACTTTAATGACTCACCCTCATGTCGTTCCAAGCCCGTAAGACCTCCGTTCATCTTCGGAACACAGTTTAAGATATTTTAGATTTAGTCCGAGAGCTTTCTGTCCCTCCATTGAAAATGTATGTACGGTATACTGTCCATGTCCAGAAAAGGTAATACAGACATCATCAAAGGACTACAGTGGCTCAATCTTAAGTTTATAAAGCGACGAAAATACTTTTTGTGCGCAAAAAACAACAAAAATAACGACTTTATTCCACTATTCATTTCCTTTTCTCTGGGCCTCGAGTTAGTTCACGTAGTATAACTGCGTAGCGCATCTGTGTTGTACGTCACACGTAGGCTCACTATTGGCCGACGCTGGTCATGTGTGTGATGCGTCTGACGTACAACACATGAAGCGCTACGCAGTTATACTACGTGAACTAACGAAAGCTCTCGGACTAAATCTAAAATATCTTAAACTGTGTTCCGAAGATGAACTGAGGTCTTACGGGCTTGGAACGACATGAGGGTGAGTCATTAATGACATAATTTTCATTTTTGGGTGAACTAACCCTTTAAGATTAAAATGCTTATTCATCTTTATAATATGTATTCATCACTCTTTTTTCTGCTCAATAGAGAGACACAGCACTGAGTAAAATGGCCTCCAATGTAACCATTCACAAGAAGATGTTGAGTCAGATTCTGGACTATGAACACAATCAAATTCAGGTTGCACTTTTTTGTATTACATTGCCTAGCATTCATTTGCATCAAGCTTAGAGCTTGTCATAAATAATCAATTTTAATTGCAGAAAGAGCCTTATAACTGGAATGGACAAGTGTGTGCGGCTGCATGGACTGTGCTGTCCCATCATGCAGTGCAGGCTGACCTGTCCCCTCTGCAGCAGGCCATCATGTGCGTATTAAACATCAAACCTGCAGTGAGATCATATCTCGCCACGCAGTCATCGTGTTTATTGACAGGATGAGCACTACAGCAGAAAACAGCACATGCTTATTATAACACCAAGGCCCATCCTGATAATCACTGCATGCTTTAGCTACACATGCCTGCCAACAGTGAGACTGACACTAGTGTGTAAAACGGATGTTTTTGAATGTGTTTGCAGCCGTTGGCAGTGTTACAGCAGCCATCACCGCTCTCAGAGGATGAGCTACGCTCTGCTTCTCAGGCTACTGAAAACCATGGAGGCAGAGTGGGAGGATACCGCTGTGCAAGGAGAGCTGGTGGGTCTTTACAACAGCTCGCTGACTCTGAACATCTGGGAAACGTCCATGTGCTGTAACACAGTGTCTGGACATCACTTTAGCACTTGTTTGAGTTTTACACATTAGGGGCGAATTCACTTTGCTGATGCTGCGCAAAAAAGCATTTTCCTGTTTTGTCCACCGTTTTCCAGTAAAATGCAAACTTTTGTAGAAAAATGTTCACTTACTTAAGAAGCAAATTTGCATGATATCAGGATTTATTGTCTGAGAATATTTGGAGACAATATTGTTTCTGTTCTAAGCGTAAATCAAAAAAATATGCATTCAGGTTTATGCTTGAAAATAGTTTAAACTTGTGATGTTTTAATATATTTTTGTAAACAACATACATATAATTTTGCTGAAGTAAACGTATGTTGCTTTAAAAGATATTTAGATATTACACTGGAAAAACACGGCAAAATTGAACACGGTTTTGTGTTTAAAAAAAAAAGTGTGGGGTCGCGAGACTCATTTAATATATATATATTTTTTTTCGTTTAAAGGGGTCCTGTTATGCCCTTTTATGAAGTCTTGATTTTGTTTTTGGGGTGTTCTAGACTATGCTATGATGCTTGATTGTTCAAAAAACACATTATTTTTGACATATTTTACATTATTACAGCGCCTCTCTCTCCAGTCTGGCTCGAACATGCCGGTTTCGATGATGCCCCTCCTTCCGAAATACGAAATGTGCTGTGATTGGTTAGCTGACCCAGTGTGTTGTGATTGGCAGCGCTTAGTAGGGATGGGCAAATGAAGCCTCATGAAGCACTGAGGCTTTTCCCTGATTGTTCCGGGAAAAGATTCGAAGCATCAAGAGTGTCGAAAACAGCGCCATCTTGTGGCAGGTCAAATTTATAGCAGCCGTAAACCCGAGTCCGCAGTGCCATTGTTTTATGTATTAAGCACAAATAAAAGCCTGACAACGCTAAATGTTCAGTTTTCTGATAATATAATTCACATATTAAAGTGTGGCAATAAATTAAATGTAACAGTTATATTAATACTAATTATAAAAATACCCAAATAATTGCTTGATGCAAGTAAATGGTGGTCTAATTATTTTATGGTTTCTATGCTGTTTATAATAATGACAGAATATATGATCATGTAACATAGGCTATAGGCTTATTTATAAATACAAAAATAAATAATAGTAAATGGACTTAAATTTCCAAAAACCTGTAGAGTAGTGGTCTGGGTTAAAACATTTCGACACACAAAGTGAAGCATTCACGTGACTGGAAAGAACGTGAGGCTTCGTTTTTCGTTGATCACGTGTTCCTCTGAAAGAAATACGCGCTCCGGCACGCTTCATGAGAAATTTCGCTACGAACTCGATACGCGCTTTGAAGCTTCAGTGTCATATGTAACATCACTAGCGCTTAGTGCATGTTTGGGAAATGTCCAATCCCTCCATAACTGCGAGTTCTTCTCCAGTGTAAATATAAGTAAGGATGGCGTCAATTTCAAACCAATTCGAGCTCGATTCAGACCCTGACAATGTTAATGAACAAGAGGATTGTCCAGAACGGAATTCATGCACAGATTTTTGTTGAATCCAAAAATGTGACCTATGTGAACCTAAGAAGGTAATAGTAGTGTAAACAGTTTCACCACTTTTGCTCCCAGGATTTCAGCGCGAACTTTCTTTGTAGCCTTCTTTGTAGTGAAAGTAAACTTTACTAACCACCCGCAATCCACTTTTAATAAGGCGCAATATGCAGTGCATATTTATATAAAGTCAGAATGTAACATAATTAGCAATGGATGTTTTCTTCCATATTGTTACATACATTTGAGTGAAACAGATTTAATCAAATAAAAATAAATGGAGGGCGTGGACTATCCATCAGTTGTTGATTGGATGGAGGCAGATCTGAATGTGAGCTAGTTGGTTGTAATAATGGACTAAATGATTGGAGAAGTCCAGCATACATCACCAGAGAAAAGTCTGCCATTTCACTGAAAGATTTTGATTGAAAAATGTAAGCTTGTGCTGACATGAATTCGTCACAATAAGATCACATACATTTATAAAATATATTGGGTTAATTTCCTTTTCATCTCGACTTGTAGAAAGATGCATGGTCAATCTTTTGATCACAATCATGGCTACTTTCCATGTAAACTAGGCTTATTATACTCATTGCTATTTGTCTGGTGCATTTAACATTGTGCTAAAACCACTCACGAAAAGTGCCGCATTCCCCACAAACTTGCGCTCAGAATCGAAGAGTTGCACTGTGCGCTAATTTAATGTGTCGTTCCTTTAGCAAATCGGATACTAAAACAACGCAGTCAGCCTGTGCAAAAAAAAAAAACGCTGCTATGAGCAGGTGTAATTCATTCTTTGTGAATTCCCCCCTAAGGCTTTAGTTTGGAACTAATTCTTTTCATCTGGCTCCATCCTGTAATTGTGTGTTTCTGAGTGCAGGAGAGTCTCTTGGCAGAGAGCTTCAGACTTTACTGTGATTACTGCCTGTCTCAAATGAAGAGTATGCGTCAAGTATTCCCCTGCAACAATTCTGCTGCCATCATACGCTGTGAGCTTATGCTGAGGTAAACTTATACCCACACACACGCACACAGGCTACAAAGAATCATGAGCTCGCAGACCGGCATTCGCACGGTCGATTTTCTGGCCGAAGGACCAAAATAAATCTATTTATATTCAGATATTTCTACCATCAATTGCAGCAGCTGTGTCTGCAAGCTCATGGTGATCTGCCCTTTCGGACTCTGGGTAGATCTGTATTGGGTAGCGGGACACACAAAAATGGATTTCATGTGGGGTTTTTGCTACTACAATGTAGTACAGTACTCTAGGCTCAGACACACACCAACACACAAACATACTGTATGAACAATGCATGCAGTTTCCAGATAGCACCGTTGAAACTGTTTTTTTGGATATTGATCTTTGTGTATGTGTGCTTTAGGAGCATTGGTCACATGCAGTCAATGGCAGCCTTTAGAGCAGTGTGTTCAATCCGCAATGAACTGCACTTGGAAATAGCAACAGTTATAAAGGTAACTAGGTGTTCCAGACCAACAGTGAGACATACAGTGGTCCTGAGGGGTATTTGGACACTTAAGCCACACTTGCCAAAAATGTACACTGCAAGGATGCATTAAATAAAAAAAGAATAAAATTATAAAATAAAAGTTATATATATATTGTATAAATATCTTTGCTATTTCAAATAAATGCTGTTCTTTTGAACTTTCTATTCATCAAAGAAAACTTTGTCATGGTTTCCACAAAAATATTAAGCAGCACAACTGTTTTTAACGTTGATAATAATAAGAAATGTTTCTTGAGCAGCAAATCAGATCATATTAAAATGATTTCTGAAGGATCACGTAACACTGACTGGAGTAATGATGCTGAAAATTCAGCTTTGATCACAGAAATAAATTATATATTTTAAATATATTCAAGTAGAAAACAGTTATTTTAAATTGTAAAAATATCTCACAATATTACTGTTTTACTGTACTTTTGTTTTAAATAAATGCAGCCTTGGTGAGCAGAAGAGACTTATAAACATTTGAAAAAAACCTAACGGTAATGTATGAATGTCTCTGCAGTATATTACTAAACATTAAACCAAGTGACACTTTATTTTCAAGAAATACAGCACAAGTACACTTTTCAAACAACATTTAGCAAGGAAAAAAAAGACGTTTGTTTGGTTTCCATTAAATCAGTTGTTCAAAATGAAGACATTTTTGTGACACTTTGGTTGTCAAACGTTTGTGGGACATAGTAAATGTGATGAAGTCCACCTGTGGTAAATCTAGGACACTTTTGTGAACTAGAGAGGAACTGACTTCACACATCTACCACTCATCCTAAGACCAGATGTTAAAGGTCACTGCAAAAATGGCACAGAAAATGGAAGGTAGTTCTGAGAAAAGCTCAAGTGGATATATTTTATATCTAATGCAGTGACATTCCGAAATTTCGACAGTAAGTGTCCAAATATGTTTGGGGCCACTGCGTACAGTAATTTAAAATATTATCTGTTGAATGTAAAATAGTACCTGGAGCATTTTATTGTACTATGGGTGCATTGATATTATTTTTTCTATTTGTAATTTTTGGTTTCTTTGCTTGTTCCTGAATTTAGAAAGGCACAGTTGAGTGGTATGAAGGAATAATATCAAACATTAAACCAGACGAAGGAGTAAGTATTCATTTTATAACAATTGCAATTTGTAATATATATTCAAAAATATATAATCTTCCATTCATTTAGCTACAGCACAACATAAATGTTCACCTAGTTTCAATGGTCCTCTACAGAGGTTTTCTTCCAAAGCCTTTTACGTTGTTTTACATTTTACAAGTTCATGCATTCTCTGGGAATCAAGTGTTGACCTTAGTGTTGGAACTAGCCATGATTTACTGTTTGAGCGGCAGGAATGCTACAGGGATAGTTTATATAGTAGTATATTATATCTGAAAAGAGAAGACATACTGCTGTGAATAGAGCTCCTGCAGTTTTTCTATTGGCCATAACTGAGCAAGATAGCATTGGTGGAGTGTTTCTATGAGCCGATGTATTTGTTATCTCTACAGACTTTAGAGGAGCAGCTGAGGCGTCTGGTTGTGGTGGTGGATGCAGTATGTGATGATGTGCAGAGAGGACAAAATGTCTACAACAAGCTTTATTACAGGTAACTTTTGTAGAACTTTGCATAAAGATGAAGTGTTTTCAAACAGGTTTCCAGAATACAAATAGTTTTTTTTTTTTTTATAGCTGTCTCTGCAAATGAAGCTGAGATAGAAGAAATTATTTTAACAGAGAAAAAAACAAAACAATTCAGTTTTAATGAGATGGGTTGGGACACAACAACAATGAAATTGAGCATTAAAAACAAAACAAAACAAAAATTCCAGAAAATACATGTTTTGTGCCTTGTCTTTCAGCTCTGTGAAGGTTGACTTCTTCAGCATCTCCTACCGGCAGTTAGAGAAGCTTGTAAGTTTGAACGCCCCTGGAAACACTTATAGATCTCCGTTAAAAATAAGTCTTGCCTCGATAAACAGGAGCCAGGTGATAGAGAGGGGCTTTAATGTTGTGCTGTGTCCCTAGGTGGCAGATGACGTCAATGTGGCAATGGAGAGAGTGTGTGGGAACCTGGAGCAGGAGAGTTTTCGGTTCACTCAAACCATGGGAGAGACCCTTTTTGAGCTCTTCATGTCTCTGAAGTCCCTCAAACGCTTCAGGGAGTACCTGCCTCTCAAGTTAGTCATTGGGTTGCCCTTCATCCATCTGCATGAGTGCTAATTCATCACCTAAGCTATTATGTAAAGAGTGACTCACATGGAGAGAGTGAATGAATGTACATGAGGGTTAACATTTAAATGATTTTACCCATAATTGATGAAGTTATCCACTCTTGAGTATGAGAATGGCCAACAAACTGGTGATTCACATTTATTTTCAGAGACACTAAGATGTTGGCTCTGACTGGATTTCACAATTGGTTTAAGACCTCTATTCACAAATGGCTGCAGATTGTACATGAAAGATCCACTGACAGGATCCGCAAAGCTGTGGAAATGGATCAGGTGAGCAAGGACAAAACATTTTAGTGTTATAGCATATATTATACCTACCAATACAATACATGGCCAACCAATACAAGTTTTTCAATGGCGATGTCAGAAAGAATAGCATAAAATAGCAGCAGATTAACTGGCCTGGGCCTGTGGGGCGCACAATAATGTGGAAACTGTGTTATAGGCAGATTCGTTGTAAAGCTATATCTGTAGCAATTCTGCAAGCGAATTGTCAAGAGAGGAATAGGTTATGGAGGATGAGGCATTGGGTGACATCATGACAAGCCAAGACATGTGCAATGGTTTCCATCCATGTCAGTGAGTCATTTTAAAACCCATTTCTACTTTAAAGACAGCATGTCCGCTCCCACTGAATTTTATTCATACACTGAAAAATAATTTACTTTAAAACTATTTCCTCTCAGAAATTGCTATTAAATTTCACAAATATTTACAAAGTAACGGCAAGTAATATATTGAATTAAATTTGAAATTTTGAAGAAGACTCCAATAATATTTTTTCTTTTTAACTTTGAGAAATATTTTTTACAGTGTACTGTTGTCTCCAGTAGTCTATACTTACTATAAGCTTCAACCTATAATTTTTAGAATTTTTTTATCATAATTTATATGATCTACTAATAATTATATTTGGAAACGTGGCTCTAGCTGATATTTTAGTTTACCACTAAGAAAACCTATACAATCAGTTCATATTGAGATAAAGGGACTAAAAAATGACAGCTTCTTTGATTTAACCTCTTTAAGTAAGAACAATTGGTTACACTTGATTTCAAGGTGTCCTTGTTACAGTGTATTTATGTAGTGAGTAACAACATGTACTTACTATAGGGTATAGGGTTTGGTTCAGTAATTCTGCATAATTTACTGTTATTACTATACATTACATGCAAAGTGTAAAAAGGACACTGTAAAATAAAGTGTTACCGAAAAATCAAGCTAACGTACCCTCATTATGAGTGTGTTAATGAGGGTTTGTTGGCTGCATAACGTGACGTGTGTATTTTAATGGTACAGCTGGAGCTGATTCAGAGTCAGACCAAACACAGCTCCTCGGCGGTGGACGTTACAACATGCTTCAGCCAGGTGCGGGAGTTCTGGGCCCAGCTGGCGTGGCCCGATTCAGCGGGAGCCTTCATTTTCATCACACGCCTGACGGACGTGAGCACCACTGATCTCTAAGCTCCACTTTCATAAGCATGCAGTTTAAGCTTGCACAGCTGGAGAGTGGCAGTCAAAAACTCTAAAAATAAAAAGCTTGTCTGTAATGGAAAGGAGAATTGATGGTTTCACTCAGATAACGCAATTCTCTCTTGATGTATGGCAGAATTTCTGCAGCGAGGCGGTGTGTTACGCCGAGCTGATCAAGCGCAAGATTGAGAGGGGCCAGCTGGGACAAGACCACAACAAGAGTTTCATCGTGCAGGTAGCGCTTCTGGGCGATGGAGGGTTGGCTTTAATTACGAGCGAAGTAAATGTCAGCGTTGAGTGCTTCTCCCTGACAACACTGACGTCTCAGCGGTGCGCCTGTGTCATAGTGTGTCTGCCCTCGTTAGCGCCCCCTTTTCATTACGCACTATATGATCTCTCTCTCCCTTCGCCCCATTTAGACCTCCTTACTTTCTTCCTTTTTGTTCTATCCACTTTTTACCTCTCCTTTCCTCATTTCCAATCTCCCTTCCTCCTCTTCCTGGCTGCTGCTTTGGCGCAGGTTTGTGTGGCTCTGAATAGCACGGAGCTTGTGCGTGTGTACCTGGGAGGTCTGCCGCGGGAGCTGGACTGGCGGGGGGTAGAACAGGCCATGGGGGAGTCGTGCGGCTTGGAAGGGAAGGAGCAGGTCAACAAGTCCCTGAATGGGCAGCTCTACAACGCTGATATCGACCTGCAGAGGGAGGCCAAGCGGCTAATCACACATCTTACTGATAGGGTAATGGCATACATCGAAGGGCACAGTTCAACTTCTAAGAGACTTGATTATATCAACAGCTTCAGTGTTATGAATATGGTGACATACAAGCAAGCTATGTTAACGCTGATGCATACTGCACATGAAAATTGTTTTCTGAAAATTAGATTTCTGCAAACGGCCAATCTGGGGTGCGTTACCCATACGACAAGCTAAAAGACATAGGACCAGATTTACTAAACATGACAAATTAGCGTGGAGCGCAATTCCCCCCCCAAAAAACGCCAATGGGAGTGTAAAATTCTGCAGACAACGCGCAACTTAATGAACACGGACACTGCCGGATCATTTCCATGATGACCAATCCAATCTACCAAATTAGCATCTGTTTTTAAGACATGCTTTTTTGGGGCGGTAAATAATGCTGCAAATACCAGTAAATTGACTAGCGCAAAACCCTAACCTTAAATCACCTTGCATGATTCATTTAAATACTCTCCTTCCATAAATTTTGCATCTAAAAGGGAAACTCCTACAAATACATATGCAATAAGGTCAGCCGCAAAAATAACCCTATCCACACCTTTTCAGTGCTGATTTTTCACGTCATGTTTTAGTAAATCCTGACAGTAGTTTTTCAATGCCAAAAGAGGGTTTGTGCTGGAGCAAGCTTTTAATAAATCTGGCCTAGAATGAAGTTTGTGTATAAATGGAATGGAAGATATAGATTGTACAGCAAGGTAGCTTGTATATGTTTCTCAAGAGCATAATCTATTTAAATCTAACAAGAAACTATGCTTCTAACCAAAGGTCGAGACCTCTTCCACACAACTTTGTGATGCTTTTTGCAAATGTTTGTTGGAACTATTTCAGGTTCCAGGAAGCACAAATTCGTTGAACTGTTATTAACAACTGAACTTGACTATAGTTCGCTATCAATGCTTTTAAGAAAAGCACTCCTGATTGGTTAATTTTGCACAATTTCTGCACAGATTGTACAGAGTAATGAGTCACACTTGAGTAAACCACATCAATCTTTGTCCTACACAGATGCTTTCTGAACTCAAGAGATGCATTCAACACATCAGCTTATCTCCAGACTCTATTAACAATGACGAGGCAAGTATGAATTAACAGAGAAAGAACATTTCATTATTTCATGTTAGCATAATTCAGCTATGGTCTAATGTGTTTTTCAACATATGTTCTCTCTGATGAACTGCTCCAGGCTGTGGCTCCTCTGATGAAGTACCTAGATGATACTCTAGTCATCCTCAATGAGTCATTGGTTAAAGAGAATCTAACAAGGTAATTACTTTCGTCATTTAGTGATAAGAGCGGCCCTAAGGGCATACTGTAGCGATAACAGTAATGTAACAGTAATGACACATAGATTTACCATTGGAAGCATGTTTTCCAAGTAAATTGGGCTCTTTAAAGTGGCAATTGACTGCATGTGAAGGAGGTCATTGTGTCCGTGAACGTGATCTTTCTGGTTGTTTTGTACCCTAGGGTTCTGCAGAGTCTGTGGGAGCTGCTCCTGCGGATGATCCTGGACACGGTGGCGGAAAACAGGGGTGTCCAGGTGGAATTCTACTCACGTTTCCAGTACACTGTAGAGGTCAGTACGGATGAGTCAACAAGAGTATCACCAAAGTCCCTTTCAAGGAAAGTCAGTTCACGTGGCGGCCATTTGTGCAACGGTCCGGGTCGCTATTTTCTCATGCAAGACCAACTCCTATATAATGGGGACATACAGAATCAAAAACAGCTTGCCAAACTCACATTTAAATAACATATTTCAAATCAGCAATACAATCTGACACAAACTGTTTAATAAATTATATGTCTTATTTTTAAAAATGGTTAAAAAAGCATTTCAGGTTGGTCCAACAAATGCACATGTGCTGTCCCAAGTGCACATCTCGGGACACTGGAACCGGAGTTTCTAACGGCAGCTGCAGTGGTGCAAATACTTAGCCAGTTGGCCACTGGCTCTTTTATTTAGAGGGCAGTACGTATTGTGCACTATTTTGCATTGCAGTTTCTCCCATTCATAGTAATATGAGTGAACCATCCTGGTTTGGTATCACGTCCAGAGCTATTGCCTAATTCCTTATGCCCATTTATCCAGATAGGTTTCTGGTGCTCAACCTGTAAGCATTCCACATGTTCCCACCAAAGAAAGGGGGGTTCTAGGCCAGTTAAATTGGCTATACAATGGCTAAAAAAAACCTCTGATCTCAAACCACCATTAACGTCATAGTCCAGGGTTGGATAACGCAAAACAAATCTAAACTCTGCAAAACTAGACTCCAATATAATTGCCCAATGTGTCGAAGCAACACATCCATATATGATTACTATAAATTGTATTCATTATATATTTGCATAAAAGCAGCTCATAAAACAGTCTGAATCAATTACTTAAGATGTTAATATGTTCACAAAACTTGTAATACAGGATTACACTACACGACTTTTGAAATCTATTTTAAAACACTAGGCAACATACACTTGCCGACTTTGTAAATGTTACAGAGAAAAACTAAACAACTGAGAATCACACACTACCAGTTTTTCAAGGGGTTCTAACACCACAAACTCGCACAGAAATGTGCCTCGGTGCTAGGAGATGCATGAGAAATTAAAACAAATGTGTTCTAAAATCAGCTCATATGATCAAACATGTTTGATATCCTCTGACTGGATGAAATTACAGTCTGAAGATTAATAAAATTGGTTTTGAGAGAGGTCCGCAGGTCCCTTGGTTGAGTTCCAGCACCATTTCGGGAGGAAATGAGTACTAGATTAGTTCGAAAATGGTGCCGAAAGCCAACAATGTGTTTTGCCAGCTAGCAGTTTAGTACAATAACTCTGTGGACTGTAAGGGTCATGTCTGGTTTCCCTCTGCCTGCATTCTCAGCCACGGTCACAGTCACATCATTAATTCGCCGCCACAGTTCTTGACACAGTATTCCAGCAGAGAGGAACTGGCTGGAGCTCACCACAGATTTACATGAAAACTCAAGGGTTGAACATGTTGTTAACCATATAGTTGGTCTATTAGCACAACAAGTCTCAAGAGTGTGTTACGAGAGTCCGTGCATGTCTGCTGGAGTCCATGCAGTCAAAGAAAGAGCACAAGAAAAATATGATGGCATAAAAGAAGAAAACATGTGTTGATTGTCAGTCTGGTAGTGATCAGACACCTTAACAAGTTCTTTTTCGTGCAGACGCTGGTGCGGTTCTTCCAAGCTGATGGAGAAGGGCTGCTCTTGGAAGACCTTAAGAGTGGAGATTATAAGGTATTCTCACCTTCAACCAATGTGGCTGGCCAAATGAATTAAGCATGGCTTCATCTTCCTTCCCTCTTCCTTCCCATTAGGGCCTGGACGAGGAGCTGCGTCTGAACAAATGCTCCTCCTTTGAGCTGATCGAACAGTATTTCCTGGAGAAAATCTCCCAGCAGGTGGGTAGGAGTCTTGCTGGGCTGCCGCAGCTTTTAGCTCCAGCCCTGCCGAGAGAGGAGGTGTTGATTAGGAGCTAAGACATCACAAATACTATTCCTTCCTCTGATGATTAAAAGTTTACATCAGTCATTTCCTCTTTGACTAAGCGTTCTTTGCACTGTGTAAGATTTCGCAGTCTCTGACTGTGTCTCAAATCCCGCTAAGCTGACTTGCTGTCTACTGCCTACGGGGGCAGATGTCTACATTACTAGTTATAAAACCAAACCGAACCTCAAAAATGTCTGATCTGAACAGACAGCAACTTTAACAGCCACATTACAAAGTTAACTTGTGATAATTGTTTTCAGTGTTGAATACAAAAGTACATTTCTTCTGAATTGACATGCCTGGATGCGGACGACCACAGGCATCATTTTGGTTGTTGACATTGAAGGCTGCATTATCCAATAATAATTCTTCAAATGTTGGTCACAGAGTGGTGGATCAGTCTCAGAAAGTAGCATCAATTCTCTACCTTCAATTGAAGACAGTCTTAACGCCAGTGTCACGGACAATGCTAGGTTGTAAACAAAAATTATATTTCACTAGCTTTTAAGATAAAACATGTCACTAAAATCAATTATAGAGTCTCAACCTTGGCTAATGTGTTATTGGTTCTAAACTAGAAACCAATTTTATATGTATTACTGCTGTGATGTAGACAGTAATCTTAACAAATTCCCATTTGCTTTACAGAGAATCTTGAAGCACAGTCGTTTTGGACGTATCAGTCTGAAGTGTTACTATGATGCCCCTGAGCAAAGACTCACTGTGGAGATACTGCATGCAGCTGATCTCATTGCCTTGGATGCCAATGGTAAACTCCAATTACACTAATTTGCAAGCACTACACACACACACACACACACACACACAGACAGACAGACAGAGGACACGCTGAGGATAGAGCAAAACAAAACACCAGTCATGAATTAGAAGTCTAAAACGACAATTTTTAAAGAGAAATGTCGGAGGAGATTGAGTTTGTTGCCCACCCTTGTTTGTTTGTTTGAACCGCGAGAGGCGGCAAAGCTTACGCTACTCCTACATCCTACGTCACACAGTGTTACTCTTTTGGCATAAGTTGACTTGCATAGGCCATCTGCCGGAAGCTAGTTATTTTAGTCAATAAAGGTTTAAATATGGATATATTTTTCCAGTCCTCAAGTTCTTCCCAAAATTGAGATTCATTGGAAGATATGCATGACTAAACCCAGGTTTATAATTTCCCAAATGTTTCCAATGGCTTTAAGGTCAGGGAATTGAGGAGGCCACTTGAAGACTTCAAAATGCTGAGCATGAACACTTTCATGAAGCACAACTTTGTTGCATGTGCAATGTGTTTGGGATTGTTATCATGCTTTAAAATACACATTTGATCTCCAGACAGATCCTCTATACTTGGCTACATTGTGTTCAACTGGATTCCCTAGTATTGATTCATTTTCTAAGTGCCAGCAGCTTTATAGATCCTTCCAACACTTGCTGCCGACATGCGTCCCCAATACCATTACCACGCATGCATTTGGTATTTAAACACTCTGGTCGTTTCCTACAAACATACCTGACACCATCCAGTGCTAGGTTGTAAAAATTTTACTTGTCGGACTGTAGAACATGGCTCCAATCTTCTACACTCCAGTCCTAATGTTCTTTGGCAAATGTGAGGTGTTTTTTGAATAAGATAAAGCCAATAAATGGTTTATTTACTGATACAGAAGCTCTCAATCCAGCCTCTTGTAGCTGTTGGTTTACAGTTCAAAATGAAATTGGAGGTTGGAGGTCTCATCCAGGTCTTAAAAGCTGTTTTGAGGTGGTCCCACATTCAGGTGATTTTCATAATCTTGTCAAAATGCTGACTAGTCTTCCTTGACCAGCCACAGCACTTTACATTTTGAATGGTAGTGGTCTCACTATGCTTTGAAATAATTCCGTAGATATTGTGGCCATTCACATCGTGCACAAGAGCAATATCCAAAACTGACTGACCAGATTTAGCCATTTTATCAAGCTCCTTCCATTTGACCATTTTCACTAAAACCCACAAAATAACATCTAATATTATAGCTAATACCTGCCATATAGTGATTTATTGAATTATGGGCTGGGAATAATGAGTGAAAGATTGATATGACCACTTGGCCAAAAATGGTGTCAGCACAGTTCATGATAAATGCTATTTTACACTTCAGGCACAACTTCACAAAAATGCATACAAAATATTTAATAGAATAAAATATTTAATAAAAATGAATTAAGATTTGAACTGAAATGTTTGAATTCTGTGGCCACAACTGTGTATGTTATTTAATTGTGCATGCTCATTTCCTTTATTTTTTATATTTAACTTTGTATCTCTCTATATGTTCAAGTAAATACGTTAATCTTTAAAAACACTACTAAGGAACACTGTTAATTATCCAGCACTACTCAAAATGATTATCAATCTTTCATACTGTTTTATAGCTAAAAAAACAAATGCAGAAGACAGTGATGTTTTCATAATTGCGACTGATCTTCTTTACGGTGAACGTGATTTCACCAAGTCCAACTTTCCAATCAGATTTGAGGGACAAGTTTACAGTTTCTGTCAAGTTTAGGCTTACAACCAGGGTTAGGTGTTTGTACATCAGTGTTATTCACTATCATTTCCCTCTGATTTTAGTGATAAATTATGGGTAGGGTTAGGTTTAGGGGTAGGGATAGGGTTAAGAATTATTTTTCGGACAGGAATGTTGTACCAGGATCAACATTATGTTGATCCAGGAACATATCTTGCTTGGCAAAATCAGTGGTGGCCCTTCTTTACATCAGGTCTTTCTTACGTATTTTAACCATTTATTGCCAGTTATACATCACAGAGACGGTGTTGCATTTGTGTGTTGATTATAAAGTACTGAAAGTTTTCCTAAAGCTTTGGCACTATTCCTACGCTTCCACGCAGGCACTGGTATTTCCAAATCTAGTTACTTGCTTAAATTTTCTGTTGTTTATTGGATTTGTCTCCTAATTCCTGCTTTCCTAGGCCTCAGTGACCCGTTTGTCATCGTGGAGCTGTGTCCTCACCATCTGTTCCCCATGGCTCGGAGTCAGCGCACCCAAGTGAAGCTCAAAACCCTGCACCCTGTTTTTGACGAGCTTTTTTACTTGTGAGTACCACAACAACTGCTCACCTGAACACCTGCTATTAACTTTGAGTCCCAGCACCTCAAACAGCATTTTGATTCCATTTTCTCCATCACAGCCATGTCAGCCCTGAGCAGTACAGGCACAGATGTGCCTGTCTGACCTTCACTGTGATGGACTATGATTGGTTGTCCACTAATGATTTCGCTGGCGAGGCTGTGGCCCCATTGAGTGACTTCTGTTGGCCGGGCAGGCCGAGTGCCACACCTGCTGGAAAGACCCTTCAACCCGTCATCCTGCACTTGTCCCGCCAAAAACCAAGCGGTATGATAATCTCTCAGATGTATCCACCTTACAAATAAAATCAGGAGACCCACTGAACCTTCCAGTAGAGTTTAGATCTAGCGCTGCTCTTCCCTGCCTGTGATGTTCTAGTAATCCTAAAGACCTTTATTAGCTGGATCAATGTGTTTGATTAGGGTTGAAGGTAATGGTATACCTTCGAGTCCTTCTGGTAAAATTCCTACCCACGAGTTCGCAATTACGTCGTGCAGTCAAGTGATTTTGATCTGAATAAAATAGAAAACTGTTAGACAATTTCATATTTCTTTCTCATTCTTAATTCCTGACTGACACAGGAAGTAGAGATGCGCGGATGGGCTATTATTTCATCCGCAACCGCATCACAAAAATCATCATCCGTCCGCCATCCAGCCGCACCAATGTTTTTGACCAATTTTCAAAACCGCACCCGCCCGCCATCCGTTGATTTGTGTATACATATATTTTTCATTTGATTGGTTCAACCGCCCGCCACCCGCCCGAATTTAATTAAAATATTATTTTTCGTCACGTCATCCGCCCAATCCGCGGTTTATCCGCGGAGTCCGCGGCTGTAACCGCCAACCGCGCATCTCTAACAGGAAGCTTTTCTGCTACTGCTATAAACTGCAATTGCTTCATAATTGATACTTTTCTTTGTATTTTACCTTTCTTGTGCCGTTGTTTGTCTCGCAAACCTTTTAGCTATAAACCAGCAAACGGTTGCACTTTATTTTACAGTATGTTTATTTATAGATTACTTACCTAAGAAATTACTGGGTAATATAAGGAAACTACAGGGGTTAAGGTAAGGTTAAGGAGTAGGTTCAGGGTAAGTACCTAGTTATTACCCAGTTTTTGTAATCACTGTATAAGTACATCGTACCTACATGGGGAACAGGATTGTAAAATAAAGTGCTACCCAACTAACTTTATCACTATCAACATTACACAAAAAGTACACAAACTAGACTACACAGTCAGCATTCACAATTACGTCCTATTGTACTCAATAACAGATAGTTTCTACACTTATTCTTGAATGAATTGTCACACTCTTGAAAGTCAGCCTTGAAGAAAATCCCAAGTTTGCATAAATATCAATCTTTTTGACATAACGTAGAACAGTATAAACTCGCAATAAGTGACTTTCTTGAGCCCAGTGGAATAATTAAGAGTTGTACAGTAAATATGACATTTTATTTCAAGATTTCAGAGAGAAAAAGAAGTAGTGTACTGGTTAGATTTCAATGTTTTGTCAGCATTGCTTGGTGTTTAGTATCTGTTGCAGCCTGTCCTCTTGAAAAGATTTCCAATTACATGTGTCATTCCCTATCGAGAGGTCTGCCACCTCAACATTATTGTTGCATCTGGTCTGATGGATTCATTTCTTCTTTTGATACAGAGAAGCCCATCATGAAGATGCTGGAGGCGAGAACGGGAGACAAAGAGGCTCAAGAGTTTGTGCGAAAGCTGAAAGAGATTGAGAAGTCAATGGAGGAAGAGTAATGTGTCCCCTGTAGTGCACGTATTTCTGATGGTGGTCTTTTTTACCTGTTGTACTATGTTTACTCTTCAAATGCACTCTTTTAAATGTATTTTTCACTGTTGTCCAGAAGAAGAAAAAAAGGTGAGGTAAATGATCATGTTTAAAGATCAGTATTTTATCACTGTTCAGCACTCAATGTGTGCTGTGTTTTGATGTTGAAGCCCTCTGATGGAGCTTGTTGTTCATAGAATTGTATGAATTTAGTAGTAGAAAGTCTATTTTGAAAGAAACATTTCTCAGTTGGATTGAATTCTAACGCTTTTCTGAGCTATAGATTGTGACTTGAACTCTGGAAATCTTGAACTTTGAAATAATTAGATGTTTACTTGAGGATTTTCAAAAATGCTACAAAAGAAACTGAATTTCTTTACATGTAGCAGTTTTGCAAGGCCACGTACACACTGCAGACAAATACGGTTCACTACCAAAAAATCCTTTTCTAAATCAGTTTATTTGAATAAAACGTACACTGAAAACAGTAATAATGTGAATTTAAAATAACTGTTTTCTATTTCAATATATTTTAAAATGTAATTTATCCCTGTGATCAAAGCTGAATTTTCAGCATCATTACTCAAGTGTTCAGTGTCACATGATCCTTCAGAAATCATTATAATATGATGATTTGCTGCTCAAAAAACATTTGTTATCATCAATGCTGAAAACATTGCTAGAAAATGTTGTGCCGCTCAATATTTTTTTGTAGAAACCATGATCATTTTTTCCAAATAAATTGATAAATAGAAAGATAAAAAGAACAGCAGTGATTTAAATTGGAAATCTTTTGTGACGTTATAAATTCAATGATCAATTTAATGCACCCTTGCAGAATAATATTAATTTCTTCAAAACTTTGAATAAATGAATTATGTCCAAAATCTGTTATACAGTCAATTAGCCCTGAACAGATTCTCAAATGTCTCAAACCCTCAATGTCTTTTTCATTTGCCCTTTAAAATTTCCCCAAGCAATTTGAGATGGAAAAGGTTGGCATTTCTGTTTTTTTTTGTTTGTTTTTTTTACAGCCAAACTGTTGCTATGGTTATCACCATGCCAAAAGTGACTCCTGTATTCTGTACACATGGAAGACATTCACTGCCACATTTAAATGCAGTTGTCACTCCCAAAACCTTGCAGTGTGTATGTGGCCTGAACGTTTAGCAAGATAAGCAACAGAATTTTGACGACTTTTTCCATGTAATCATACAGCAGAGCCGATACGATAATGTTTACCTTATTAAGTGTTCTCTGTTCGCTCTTATCAAGGAAAATACTTTCAGAAAAGTCCTTTATCTTAAACGGTGAATGTTCAGTATTTGTCCTTGAATCACACTGGATTGTGTTGAGATTTTATCGTAACATTTCTGTAAGATGTCGTCTTTCCTAAAGAATGTATTCGTTAATGCCAAGTGGTTCTTCAATTTACGGGTTTAGTGTTCAGATGGTTCTCTTCTCTTGTATTTTCTCTGCCAAATTACTTGTTTTTATTGCCAGTAAACGATTAGGTTAAAAAAAAAACACTAGGACTTTTTCACATCGCAAAGGCTTTTCACCCACCACGTTTTGAATGTCTTGCTATTTTTGTGACAGAAGCAGAGTTTATTTATTGGCTTTATGAACTCTTCTTTCACATTTCTCCCCCCATCTGTACATTATGAATAGCTCTCAGCAGGCAACTTCCTGTTCAGCTATTATAACTTCAGCCTGTTACTTTTCCTCAGCAGCATCTCTCTTCTTCTGACCTTCACACATCTCATGCGCTATTCACCTCCTGGTGAGTGAAAACCACCAGAAATGAGCCACTCGCAAACAAATGAAGGCCAAAGCCTGCTGAAACATACCGCAGCACCCGGCAACACTGATATTACTGCTCCACTTGAAACATGTGATGCTCAAGAATGTGATACTGTCAGCAACTCTCTGTCTCCTTTGTGACTCCAGTAATGGTGTATATGGTGTGTGTGCATGCACGTGTGTGGCTGCGTGCACTCTGAGTTCAATAAAGAGATAACGATTAGAAGGAGACGTGTTTATGATTAAAACAAGTTGAATCGGAGAGACCCGTTTTGCGCAGATGGTGTTGTGACATCTCATCTCAACAGCAGAGCCGTCTTCAGCCTCATTATCACTGCATGCTTTCAAAGACACAATAAATCCTCACGAGTTATTCCAGGTACTTAACAAATAATACAATATGATCTCATCTGCCATATAATACAATGATTGCTTAGTACATTCAGATACATATTTACACAGTAGAACTGAACAGTAGCAGAATTTTATACCCCTGCTTTGTTTTAAAAGTCAAACTAAATCTCTTGGTTGGTTTGGGTGTAAAGTAAAGCATAGTTTGATTTAAGGCTATAAAATGATCTATCTATCTATCTATCTATCTATCTATCTATCTATCTATCTATCTATCTATCTATCTATCTATCTATCTATCTATCTATCTATCTATCTATCTATCTATCTATCTATCTATCTATCTATGTTACAGTAAAACACTGAGGGAGGGAGTCACCACCAGGTGTCCCCACAGATTTCAGTATTACTATCTTTAGTTCTTTGACCAGACACTAGATGGCGTATTAAGAGGTGAGATGGGTCATTTTATTTTAGACGTGAAGAAAAAGGTCAGTTATTAAAAAACGTTGAATCATTACTTATAAACTGACAGGGCTCTTTAAGGGACAGATAACAGTATCATAAAATGGCATAACGCCCACTGGAAGAGGTGGGAAGCTAATCTGTGTTGCGTTGCAGCATCATAATTATGAGCACAGAGAAGACACCTACTTATTAACTCTAGTTATTATACATAGTTATTATACTTCTGAGTTAGCAGTCCTAGTTCAAACCTAGCACGGCAACATTGCTGCATATTGTTTACAATGTAGCCTATCATTAGACTGCTAAAATTAGATGTCTTGGTGTTTTAATACTGCTTTGACTTCAAGGTGTATTGTAAAACCTCTTTGCACGTGCATTCTGGTCATAGAACATCTTAAAAGACACAATGCTTAAATGCATTTCATCTGTTTGAGGCAAGTGAACCTCACAAACATGTCAAAAACATGTCTCAGCTATGTTTCACCCTGAACAGTATATTTGTATGTATACAAGCATAAAATATTTTATTATTGTTTATTATTATAATATTTATGTTATATGTTAGCTTTTATTATTTTACACAGTATAACTGTAATGCGATATATATATATATATGAATAGCTTAAATTGTATCGTTTTTTTTTTTATCATGGTAGAATTAGTATGTAATTTACACATCACATGTGTATTCAAATGATATTTGTGCAGGTACCATTCTTATTTTTAATCCTTGTTTATACATCCACACCAGCATTGCTCTACTGAGTTGTGCTCTGAGATCAGCGTGTGTTGGTAACTGACCTGAAAGGTCCACTTTTGTAGTCTCCTTCTCCACATGTTTGTGTCCTGGCAGCGTGTCATAAAGCCAGCCATGGGCTGTTAAGCTCTAAGTGGCTGCTGATGATGGTCAGGCTCTGGACTGTCACACCTGGTGTGTGGGCCTGACTGGACCTAGCATGACATTTACTGACTCGGTTTACACTGTCACTATTCTAAATGAGCCCTTTCACTGCAAGTCAGATCAAATCACCTTTATTTATAGCGCTTTATACAACAGATTGTTTCAAAGCAGCTTTACTGTGAGAACAGGAAAATGATTCAATGATTTCGGCTGTACAGCAGCTCTAGAAACAAAAGTCATTGTTCAGCTGAAGTCAGTTCAGTGTTGCTTCAGTTCTATTGTAAAGATCATCAATTATTAAATTAGTTCTTTAATCTATAAAGCAGTTCTGCAGAAAACAGGCCTACATTGTCAGCTGTGTTCTAAGGCAGCATCCATAATGGAACCTCATAGGCGAGTGATTTGGAACACTCTACATTGGGAACAACTCAAAATTAGCATTCTGCATGGAAGACTTGGCTCACAATTAACACCAAAACCCTGACTGAACAATACTATAGCGTGACAATACAATTAAGTGCACTTCTTTTCCACAAGG
Organism: Rutilus rutilus; assembly: GCF_951802725.1. Lineage (NCBI taxonomy): Eukaryota > Metazoa > Chordata > Actinopteri > Cypriniformes > Leuciscidae > Rutilus > Rutilus rutilus. The sequence continues at coordinate 34,452,730 of NC_140209.1, read as the reverse complement.
GAACTTATGGCAGTGCATTGTGGGATTGCCTACTCCACAGAGAATATATGCAGTGCTTCCTTTAAATGCTGCCTCTGTAGGCAGTCAACTAAGATTTGGAAAAGAGCAACTGATTTCTGGTCTTGTTTGCTCACTGACTCACTCATTCCCTTAAAGCGCTTGTTCACTCGCACGTTCATTCGGATGTTCTGGGAGGATATGGATGAGATCCCCTGATGTCATGTACAGGAACTGCTATATCCTTATGACCATTACATCACATTATTAACACATAACAGGCCTAGTCGTGTCTGGTGGTGGGGGAGGGCTAATAGCATTTCCATTCCACTTGTCACACATGTTAGTCATGATGGACATCTCCTTACACATGGTCCTCATCCAGCCCGAACTTCCTGGATGTAGTGTTGTTAAAGGAGACAGATGCAACGGGCCTTTGTAACCCCCCTCAGTACTCGCTCAGGGGCGGTGAAGACTCTGTCCTGGATGCGGATCTCTCTGTGGGGGAGCGTGGCCCTCTTCTGAGTGCATGTGTGAGGGCCACATGATGCTTGGGACGCCTGCTGCAGAGTAGGAGCTTGCTGGGGAATCGTCCCGTACCGCAGAGGCAAGCTAATGAAGAACAGAGGGTAGATGAGGAAAGAAGTGCAGACCCAGTGTCATTCCTATATAAATATTACATAGAATGACTGATGAGAAGCAGAGAACGAGAGCGCGTTTGATAAGATGGAATGTGCTGATAGAAACGCCCACGCCCTGCTGAACATCCTGAATTATTATACATGCAGTCCTGCGTCTTCACAAGCACGAGCACATTCTCTAAACTACCACATTTGGGTAATCAGCACTTTTTTCGTTTTGTTTCGACTCATTTGGAAAGTTTGAAATATTTTTAAGTTATTGCTGCAGATGCTAATGATTAGCACAGAAAATAACTTCATCCCTCAGTTTGAAAACATTAATGAAAATGTATTTACTCGTTCTTAATGCCCTAGCAATGGAATAAATGTAATGTAACTGTTACGCAAAAAAATTTCAGACCGTTTTGAAATAATAACACTTAAAGATTAGTTTTGGAATGTGTTAGCATAAAAATGTGACAGAATCCACAAAGCACTGTGTGCATCGAGCAAACTCCATTAAAATTACATTACCGAAGTTGTGTGCCCTTGAAGGGCCCTTCAGGAAGGGGACACCATTGATGTGTTTAAAACCAAATTGAACAACAGAATCCATTGGCAAAGGGTCCGACTACAAGTCCATTAGAAAGGGGTACATGCGATAGTCATTTCAAGTAAATTTATTAAAAAAACTTAATGATAAAATGTGTTTATTTGCAACAATTATATGAACAGCGATCATAAGAAATTACTGTTGATGACGCACTGAGCTGTTATGGTAAAATTACAGGTTAAGATAATGAGGAAATTACATTCGCAGCGTCCGAAATTGAATACTTCTACTTCTGAATACCTACTATATGGTATGCGAAAAACAGTACGCCTAAAAAGTAGTAGGCCTATTTCGAATTCATAGTATTCAAAAAATGACAGGTCGAAAAATGAAAAGTTACCGGATGACCAACTAATTCCACTGAAATTCTGAAGTGCGCATTCGATGAACATTCATTCCCAGACAGCAACATAGTGTCTGCCCAGATATAGCCCACATCTGGGCCGTGTGCAATCCATGTGTACCAGATGTGCGCCGGATCTGGGCCGACACTATGTTGCAGTCTGGGTTCATACTACCTGGGTCATTCCTTTGGTAATATTTCAACTTATTTATTTTTTTAACTACATATAATTAATTTTCTAAATATCGCACATCATTAGGCACATATCAAACCTCCAACAAATCATATTTTCTCACCTCAGCCATTAAAGACCTTTTATTATTTTCAGTTTTTTTTTTTTTTTTTTTTTTTTTTTTTTAAACACCTTTTATTCTCAACCCCGTAGTGGACAAAAATGTAATTTGATTGATTTAAAAAAAGATTTTACACAAAACTTGTTATAAAACAAACATCTAGCCTACCCATGTATCCCTCAAACAACTACAAATGTAACATTTATGATTATTTTCACATTTTCATGGGATTGAAGTTAAAAATACACAAATTGTGTGTCTGTGGTCGCTTTATTTTTAGAAAAAATGTATTCAATTCAGTTTTATTTGTTAACGGTCGCAAAGTAAATTCAAATTCAGATGTAGTACCTACTCAGAAAATATGCACTTTCGGACGCAGCAGTTGTCTTTCCTTTCTCCCTTTGCTAAGTACGTTCCAAACGGCTTCGTTATGACACACAAGTGACCTTCTCCCTCCAAAGTCCCCACTTCAAGGGCTCTGCCCTTCAGAGTGAGTAGAGCATAGGGATGCTCACTTCCAATTGGAATTTGATGTGTTTTCCAATCTTTTTTACAATGTGAGGGAGGAGTAAAAAATTTGTTTCTGTGGGATATACAAAGACAACTATAAAATAAATATAGATTAATTTCACAGAAAAGTGTAAACCATGCTATCAAAACATTAAACAATAAATACGAGCAAGCTAACATAAAATTATGTTGTTTCCCTGCCATACACAACTCCTTTCCTGTGGCCTCATGGAATTGTAAAGTGTCCATTAGATGTTCGATTCTAAAATCTCACCGTAAGAAGTAGGTCATCGGTGAATTCTGACACATACTGCTTTTCACCTACTCCATGCATATTTGGCTGCAGCCATTGGCTAAATTCAAAACAGCATACTAGCATACCACTCCTGGCATATTGCTCTTAAATTTCTGCCAAATATTGCAAATATACTTCCAGCATATGTCAGAAATATTAAGAGTAGGATGCTAGTACTGTATGGTATTCCGAAATCAGCCGTTGCTTTGTTAAACCACACAGCAACTCTGGCTCAACCAATAGTGTGAGTTTGGGGCGGTGCTTTCTGTTTCACCAACCAATGGCAAACAGCGGGAGTTTGGGAAGCCTGTTTAAAAACAGCCTTTGTTTTTTGTAAATACTTTTTGTGATTTAGCACAGAAATGATCCACTTCACTTAAATAAGAGATTGACAAAAAATGTTTTGTATATTTGTATTTCTGCGATTTTTTTTTTTTTTGATTTTTTTTGAGAAAGGGCCTAAGAGAAGGAGAGTGAGGAATGCTGGCAAAGATCTGTGTTCAGGGGTGGGTTTAAGTTTGGATCTGGCTCTGTCAGGTACGTTTAACAGCGCTCTAATCTCACATCCCTTATCTATTCTCACACAGCCCTAATCCTCCCACAGAAATGTAGCAGTAAAGAGTTTCATCAATAGCAGGCCAACTCCCTGCAGCCCCACCACATAGTTACACCTGCACGTTCCTCTGCTTCACATGGGCAGCCCGCACCTCAGGATTAGTAATGATATCAGAGGGGATATGTTTCCATTCGAGATTTATGCATGCTGGGCTGTCATTAACAGCAGGGTTCGCTTTACTTCTCTCATGTTAAAACATGTTGACTAGAAGCCGAACTCCTCTCACGGGGAACTTCCAGATTTCCAGCAAGTCAAAGCAAATGCCTTCAAAGGCACAGAAAACTGATCCGCTCTTAAAACAAAAGGTTTTGCATAGCTCACCGAATTTATAGACAGTATCGAAGGAATCGTGCTACCCCATGAAAATCATGCTAACAACGGAAAAGAAAGTTTGTTCTACAAAAAAAAGGTGGTGTAAAATCTTTTGCTTTGTACGAGAGCACATAATTAGAATCCCACAGATAAAAGTTGGAAAGAGGCACCTGTTGAAAGGACCTTTGGCAGAAGGCCACAGGTGGGCTGCAGATTGGAAGTGGCGTCAGGGTAATTAAGCAGTTCAGAAAGGAAGGTTGGGAGAGCTGGGGTGAGGATAGACCGACACAGAGACTCCTTTGTGGCTGCCAGAGCTCCTGTCAAAGGGAGCAGAATGATATTGGACAGCTCGCCCTTGAGGAATGCAGCTGGATCGGCAATGGAGGCTTCGCTCAACCCCGTTCCATCGTCCCTGTCCCTCTCGCCTTAGAGGACTTCTGAAAGCGCAGAGTCATGGTGAAAGAAAGTACAGTGAGAGTGCAAAAAGGAAAAGGAAGGTATATGTTGCTATTCTAACCAGAGGTGTCAAGTAACGAAGTACAAATACTTCGTTACCTTACTTAAGTAGAAATTTGGGGTATCTATACTTTACTGGAGTAATTATTTTTCTGACGACTTTTTACTTCTACTCCTTACATTTTCACGCAATTATCTGTACTTTCTACTCCTTACATTTTAAAAATAGCCTCGTTACTCCTATTTAATTTCGGCTTGTTTTCATTCCGGCTTGTCGTCGTAAAAAAAAAAAAAAAAGGCCAATTACGCAAACGGTTTAGATCTGAGTCCCGCCTCCTGAATACACATCGCTAAACTGACTGGCGTTGTGGTGTCTTTCTAACTTGTGAGAGGCTGTAGTCACATTTGGTTGTGCGCAGCGCCAAAACTCCTCTGAAGGAAACCTAGATGCGGTAAGCGAGGGAGAAATCGGGGCAAATCGCGTCGAGAGAGAGAGAGAGAGAGAGAGAGAGAGAGAGAGAATGAATTGCATTTTTTTTACTTACATTACTTTTACTTTTATACTTTAAGTAGTTTTGAAACAAGTACTTTTATACTTTAACGTGAGTAAAAAGCTTGAGTTGATACTTCAACTTCTACAGAAGTCTTTTTAAACCCTAGTATCTATACTTCTACCTGAGTAATGAATGTGAATACTTTTGACACCTCTGATTCTAACTATGGCATATTAGGAGGCCAAAGCGTTAAGCAACAACATGGCGAAAAGTAGTCCCACTGGACAAACAGAAGTAGATCATCATCTACGTCTGTTTTTCCAGTTGCCCAGGTTGTAAAATAATACATTTTCCAAACCACTTGTCCAATGTAGGGTCGCAAGGATGCTACAGCATCTTAGGTCATAGTGAGGGAAACATCCTGGATAGATGGCAGATAACACAGAGTAGAGTATCCAGTTCACCTGTCTTGCATGTCTTTGGATTGTGGGGGAAACGGGGGCAAACACGCAAACACAGGGAGAACATGTAAACTCCACACAGAATTGCCTCCTGGCTTAGCTGGGATTCGAACCAGGGACCTTCTTGTTTTGAGTGTGTTTTTCTGTAATCGGACAAATGCTAATTTGCTATTTTGACCATTTAGGATTTAACTTGAAATTTTACGATGAGTTTTTCTGACATTTTCCACATTGCTCATTTAATTTCACGCCCATTCATCATACTTGCTTGGGAAACCAGGGGCATGACTCTTTTTACTGGGACAGGAGCCCCTATGAAATACTGCTGTGACCTACTAAAGTATTACTGATAAATCATTGTCTGTCAATAGAGATTACTGTACAGAAATATACAATACGCCTGAGAATAATTTTCCCTGATGATTTATTTTAGCAATCAAGTCAGATCTAGCAATGTCAGATTTACTACTGAATGTCCCTTTTGATATAATCGTTTGTTCGAGATTCAGTTTGATTCATTCGGACAGTTTACTCACACACTGAATCATTTGCAGTGGTTTATCACACTGAAAAAATTACAGGATACTTTATACGACAGAAAACAAACAAAAAAAAAGCACAAAATGAGGTGGATACAATCCATTATAGCAAGCAAAACTGGCATATGTCTTTTATCATTTGCCGATGACAAAGCAGGTCTTTATTGCACACAATTTAGATCCATATATCACAAACAGTATCAATAAAGGGTCTCTGCCCTAGTACAAAGACTAGAAATGCCTCCGCATGAAACAATATGTTGGGACCTTTTAAGGGAGGGGAAGACTGAACACCCCAGTACTAGTGTACAGTATGTAGCAAAGACCCATTAAACACCGTGCATTACAGTGACGTCTAGTCAAACAGTATTCAACAGAACTCGTGATTAAAATTACAAAGAGCAGCTGACACCGCTGCAGAGCATCAGGGTTGGGAAGTGCGAACAAGTCAATCCTGAATACAAGCATTACATTGTATGCATCGAGCTTGGCATTTCTATATGTGACCTCCCTAGGGTTTTATGTATGAAGACTGTTAGCGACCATGATGCTTGGAGACTTGCTTTTTAAAGCATTTCTGGAACTGTTGTGTCCAGAAATATACTGGCAGGGAATCACATGAGCCTAATCTGATTTCAATCCCTTATCCTTGTGTTTCTGCTGTTGATATTGTTTTCTGAAACAGAATGGCGGAAAGCCAGTGTCGTAGAGAGGAGCCAAACAGTCCATACGTTTCATAGTCTCAGGGGCCTTTAGCTTGTGCAATTAATTAGCTAAGGTTGGCTCTCTTCCTTTGGTGCAATCGAATTACATCAGATTGGCGGACTCATTTGTTTTCCCTGCCCTCAGCCAAATTTGGGCTCCACTCGCAATTTTGTGTGTGGATAAAAGCAGAAAGGCCTTCCCAACAAAAGTAGGGGATGGTCTGGGAGTGACGTCAACCCACTTTGGGAGCATTTTTTGAATCCTGAGATGTTCATTTTGGGAGCGCTCTAATGCGGTGGATGTTTGTTCTTCTGGGTGGAGCGGAGGGGGAACTGCAGAGTACCCATTATTGTGGTGAGGCTGGGCCACATCAACCCTCTGTTTATGCCTACAGCTCTGTATTCTGAGACATTCTGCCTCCTTTTTCTGCAGTCTCCTCACACGCACATCACTGCTCCAGCAAGCAAACCTCACACACTCACACTCAAATTACAGCAAGTGGACCAGAACTTTCCTATTGACTTCCTGTTGAGTTCACCCAAAAATAAAAAATAAAATCAGTCATCATTTGCTTACCCTCATGTTGGTCTAAACCTGTGTGAATTTCTTTCTTCTGTTTTTACCTGCAATAAAGTTTTCAGTCTTCAGAAATGATGCAAAGTTGCGTAAAGTAATCTGATTCAAGGACAAATTGTTCTTTTGAGTCTTTCTATTCTTTTTAATGAATTTGTTGATACAGGCAAAACCAATCTGAATCATATAAGTCGTATAGACTTTTATGATTCTATTTGGAAGCTTGAAAGTCCTCATTCACTACATGAAAAAGATCAACCAGTACATTTCTTCAAAACTACTACATTTGTGCTTCACAGAAGAAATAAAGTCATGCAGGTTTGGAATGACATGTGGGTGAGTAAATGATGCCAGAATTGACAGAATTTACTTTATAGGTTGACTAATCCTTCAATGTTTCTATTGACCTCCTAATATTTTCACCATTTACACCTAAAGATGGTGATTAGCTATTTATTGGCATAACATTGAATCTGAAATTTCTCATTACAAACTCAGATATAAAATTCCTTAAACAACAATAGTTAACGTAGCATAACTTGAGCCATATAGTCATACCTCAAAAAGAATGGCCTATAACAGAGACTTCAGGGCAAATTTGAACTTGTCTATCCTAATTTAAACACCTCCCATTAGTTCCTCTTCTATAGGTTTTCGATCTAAAGGACAAGGGTATAAGCAAAGAGAAGCACAGGCTTACTCAGCACAAGGTTTAATTGAATGTGAAGGACCACCGCACTTGTGTTTGCTTACGTCTGTTCCTCTCCTGTGATGCACTAATACCATCAGAGGCTTAACTAATACAGCAGTGCCCACCCTTCAAGATCCAGTGACACCGCACTGCAGTAATCTATACTTCATTTCCTATCACGACTTTCAAAAGCCGGGCATTTGCCGGTCAAGTGGTCAGTCGTCGAGCCAAAGTGTCCACAGCTCCTTCCCTTTGATGTCTTTCATGATCAGTGAAGTAACAAAGAACATGGTAGCCATGACCACCAGCAGAGAAAGAAAAAGAATGACCCTGGTTGCCATGAATGCCGTCTCTTGGTTCATTTGGAGGTCACTGGAACTTCTCAATGTTCCGCTAATGCACAACTTGGCACATTCAATTTATACAATCAAGCTGTAGGAACAGACACTTAAACCATTAGCGTTTCAAAGCCTTTAAAGCTTCTTCAAAGCTTGATAACAAGCAAGATAGACCTTTATCATAGAATAATTCAGACAAATAAACCAAGATAATTAGTTCCAGGCCTATATGAATAAATTATTTCAAATTTGCCATTGAGCTGATGGTTTTACACCAAACAACTTGGTTTACTCATTACAGAGACAGTTTCTCACCGAGGCTTATTGCCTTGCTCAAGGGCACAGTGGATGAACTTCTGTTCAATCATTCACACTGATTATCAGACTTGGCCTTGTGCTACTGAAAGTACAACAGCTGAATACCTATATTGTAAAGTGAAGCCTGGGGGCAGTGAAACAACTGAACAAGGACATGTGGTTCATCATGACATGTGACTCAGACGGTGGCGATATTCTGCATAATGGCTTTGATCTTCTTATCCAACCTGTTGTGAACTACAATACACAACACAATACAGTTTTTGTGAACTTGTTCAGGTTCTGAAGAGCCCCCAGGGTTACATAGAGGCTTATATTTATGAGGTCTGATGCAATTAAACAACACAAAAGTTCCATGATGTCAATGATAATTGCAAAAACGGAACTTCACACATTTTTAAATAATAATAATTAAATAAAAAAAAATTCTCAGACAAATTTGATGTGCTATTAATTTGTGATTAATTATATTAATTAATTGCCACATCATGTAATTAATTAGATAAAAAAATGTAATTGTTTGACAGACCTCATTAAATCATTTGTTGAATATTTATTAAATTTTAATTATGTAATATAATTTTTTATTAAGATTATTTATTTAACTAATAAACGAATACATGTATAGTTATCATGAAAAATAATAATAATAATAATAATAAAATAAACATGTATTAACTGGAAAAGAGGCAGGTGTATGTGAGTGATATCACATCTTATCTATCCATTCCCCAAACCACTTGTGCTTTTTAGGGTCCCAGGCCAAGGGCAAGAAAACATCCTGGATGGATGGCCAGAGCTAACACACACATTCAAAGTGATTTCACGTTCAGTGAAAAGACACAGTACAATGAGTTGACCAGAGTAGGCAGACCGGTCTAGGCAGAATGTCTCCTGTAAATCAAAGTGCTAAAGCTGTATTTATTGGGATATTTGTCAAGGACACACAAAATATCAGGTCTGAATAATTTCAGGTGAAATTACTATCCTACGACTTCATTAAAAGTGCCATAAAATGTCCCCTGGTATGAGGCGCAGGCAAAAAAAGAAAGAAAAAAAAAGCCATCTTTCTTCTTTCCCTCTGACCTCTACAGCTCCTGGTCAGCCAGTTGCTGAGGAACTGTGGGAATGCTTGTAGGGAGACTTCCCACTTGGGACATTAGAGTGTGAGAAACACAAATTCCTCAAGGGTTGCTGGTCATGAGGGCTTGTGGGTAACAGTGTTCTTGTATACAAGGGCTGGTCAGGACGTCAGAAACTCTCTCAGGCCCTGTGTGTCGAAAACGCACAGATAAAGTCCATGTTACCCTCACCACCATTCAAAAAACACAATGGCCCCTAAAACACCCGCTGCCATCGGCTGCAAACAGCCTGAGGCAGGCAATGTGGCCTATACACTCCACTACAGGAGGTGAGCAAGTGGAGTGTTTTGATGGGTGCTGAGCAGCTGTTAAAATGTTATCTCAAAAAAAAAAAAAATGTAATGCACAGAAACAATGTTTCAACAACATGCAGCACTGTCTCAGCTGTTCCTCCTCCCCTGTGAACTTGACTGAGAACATGTGTTTTTTTGTTTTTTCTTTAACTCTCATGTCTTTATTGTTCCTTCTTAAGTATGGCATGTAATGGATGAAATGAATTTGTAGTGATGTTTGTTAAAGCAAGCATTACTATTGGATTTTCTAAAACCCCTAATCCTAAATATTAAACTTTGGCATGCAGTTAATCCCACATTAAAACTGAGACCTCAAACAGTGCAGCTTCTTAAAGGGGTCATCGGATGCCCATTTTCCACAAGTTGGTATGATTCTTTAGGGTCTTCATGTAAAGTTTGTAACATACTTTGGTTAAAATTCCTCAATGGTTGTGTAAAACAACACCCTTTTTACCTCCTCAAAAACAGCTCTGTTCACAGCGATCCGTTTCGGTGCATGTCTTTAAATGATAATGAGCAACTGCTCACCCCCACCCCTCTCTTCCTTCCATGGGGCGTGTGTCGACACAAGTGGACAGTATACAAATGGCTGAGGACCAAGTAGGGATCTGAATATCATGGAGGCTTGAGGCTGGGCTCCTTTGACTTAGGCAGAGAAACCTCTTAGAAGCCACCCAGAGCCCTCTAGCAACTGTATAGCAACGTGCTCAACCATCATGACAGTGAGTTTTGGAGGAAAGACCACTCACATTTTAATTTCCTCTCCCCCAATCTACTTCTAATGCTCCTCCCATCACTCAGAACATGATGGGTAAGTGCTCTTATTCAAGACTCAAGGCCTCATTTACACTGCAGGTCTTGATATCCAGGTCTGATTTGTTGAATATATCCGATTTTTTTTGACGACCAGCTTACATTTTCTTTTAAAAAACACCCATATCCGATATCTGCATTTATACACTTGGCGAAACAACCCAAGGTAGACGGACTGAACCGGAAAAGCATAAGCCAAAAAGGAAGTAAAAACGACGTGATATGCAACGGATGCAGATGAAATGATAATACAATCTTAAAAACTATATAGATATTTTATAGATATTTTTTATATTATCTCATAATTTGGCAGCCGGTAAATTAGGCTGCTGTCACTTTCAGACCTGGCGCACCATTATACTGTGACTAAATGTAATTATGACCATTATACTGTTTTTTATAGCCAATATATTTGTCTTTATGTGCGTACATTTTGGGTGCGAGGACAAAATCTGCGGGAATGAGTAAAATGTTGCTCAATACACGCAATCCCTAGCCGAAATTCAAGCCCTGTAACACCAACAATATTCATCCGGAGCAAATGAAACGCATGAGTAAAGGGATGCGGGTTTGTGTGTCAACTCGCTGTTGGAGAGATTAGAGAGTGAGAACTTGCAGCTGGTATTGTGTATCCTGCCGGAGAGTTTCAGACATTTCAGTATCGACATGTATCGAAAAATCGTTAGATTCACACTAGATTGCACTTAGTTTATTATTTCAGATGCCTTTTAAAAGACTACAATTGTAAAATGTATAGGCCTGTTATATAAAATTCAACCCGCCAATGTGACTAGTAGGAGTGACTGCGCTACACGCCACCACTGAAATCCACCCGCGTTTGAAGGGTGTAAATGTCAAGCCCTGGTGACAGACACAGAAATGAGCCCCCTTGCCTACACAAAGCTCACCCCCCTTTCTGGCACTGCTTTGGTATGGAAATGCTCTTTACAACTGGAGAGAAAATTATGACTCATTCAACTCTCAAAGCTCTGTCATTTACTTTCATTGCATGCTTAAAGGGATCTTGTTTCGCTCCTGTAATGTGCCCTTGCTGACAATCAGGAGCTTTAGCACACAGTTTTCTTTAATAGACCTGTTTACAAAACACCATCTATCAAAAGCAGGAGCCTTGTCAAAAAGGCAGCTCTCTGTGAAATTAACACAAGAACTTTGAGCAATCTACCATTAATAGCAAATACAGATCAGGTACATTTCACTGGGCAAGATTATTCAAATACATTTCATCTACATTGTCACTCCATCCATCATGTTCAGACACACTCAAGGTTATGCTAACAGCTCTGTTCTCATGTACTTTTAGTATCCAGCAACCACAGAGCTGAGGTTAAAATCCACAACCTTCAACCCTGGGTACTATACACTATCTTGCAGAGTTTAGCAACAACCCTCTATCAAACACACCAGAACCAGTTTGTCTGATATGTAAAGTGACCAAATTGTAGTTTTGTTTTGTTCAACATCATGTTTAGAGGCGTGTATATGTCGGACTGGCAAATGTCGCCGATATTTCCATCTCAGTAAAGGACACACAACTACTATAATGGGATCACTTAGAAATCTGAAAGGTTGTTCAAGCTTGGAAAATAGCATTTCCCCCCCATTGGTAAACATGCAAACTCATCTCTTTTAAATTCAATTGAGCGGCACAAACCAAACGCTTTATGTCTTTAAGTTTCTATGCTGTGGACCTCACAGACTGTTTTTTTGTTAGCGTTCATTGCTACAATATCTGAACTTTTAAGCGGCTTTGTTTCCTGACAGACCGTTAAAGATCGCCACACACTATGGCTCCAGTCAGCCAGTCAGATTCAGACTTTTAACTTCGCGAAATTGTTTCCAGTTTTGTGTGCCAAATGCATCAGACGTTCGGCGAACGGAGTGTGGGCGGTCCGTGAGCGTAACTTCTGAGGCTGACACAGTGCCCTTACCAGACGCGATGCGATAAGATTCCAGCGACAAATAATTTGTCTGTACACACTAGACGCGACGCGACTGCGAGATGCGTCAAAATCAATCAAAACCCACAACCAATCAGAACAGCGTGTGGGCGGAGTCTCGCGGCAAGTGCACAGTATCTTTATGGCACTTGCAAGAAAATGTATAAGTAGGCTACATAATCAAATTCACAAATATTACACAATTTAAACATTATTAAAAATACATAGGCTGAGTTACTAAAACAATCTTTGTCAAAGAATAGGCTACACTTTGTTCACAGTTTGAACGTTCTCATTTGTTTAATTTCAAGATCTGAGGTGAATTCCATTGTTGCTTTTACAGAGCTATAAAGCTGTGAACACTAAATGATATTCAGTCACATTACACGATTTTAACATTAAATAAAGCAGATAAAAAGTAGGCTACCTGAGATTATCATTGCCACACTTTGTGTTTGTTGTTCCAGCCGCAAAAACAATAGAAAAAATAGAAACCGTTTCTAAAATAGAATCATCGCGTGTCGCCGGCGCGGCTGGTTAGGACAAAAACTCTAATTAACATGGAAAAGATACCTTTTATACCGCTTCTCTAATGGGAGAGAGTCTCAGAGGAATCTATCAACTCCATCTGAGGCTACTCCTGATGTAACATTTGTTAAACCTGGGATCCTGACATGCACACATGAAATGATCGTGTATGTGTGCGGGTTTGGTTCTAATCAAAAGGGAGATGTTTGTTTGGTGAGCACGGCCTGCGGAAGACGAAGCCCAGCCGGGAGAGCAAGTAGATCCAGATGCCTGTTAATTGATAACACCAGCCTGCACTGTCCCGTTGCTCTTCTATAGCTGTCAAGAGGCACATCAACGTCTGGATACAACCGCCAAATGGTCTCTTTCTTTTTTTCCCCCTCTCCTGTTTTTCCTGCTCTGCTCCTCCTGGTTCCATTCCATTCTTTCATTACTGCACACTTTGTTAATGACCCAGACACATTATTCGATGCAGCTGGAGGAACAAACAATGTTTGCAAAAGTATGACATCAGTAAAAATGTAGAAATGCACATTTTTCAAAAATGTTTTTTTTTTTTTAAATAATTTTCTTATTACATTTTCAGTATGTATTTTTATTTTGTTTTATTGTTTTTATTTTACATTATTGTTTAATTTTATTTTACTTTTTTATTGCATTTTATTTCTTCAATTTCATAATTTAATTTAATTTTTTTGTTATATTGTGTTATTTCATTTTTAGTTTAGTTTAGTTTTATTTTATTGTATTTATTTCATTTCATTAAAATTTTGTTTTATTTTATCTTGCATTTATTGATGTGTCCCCCATTTTGCATTAATGACTGCAGCACTAATGGAAAAATAGAAATTCAATTTTTTCTAATTTAAACTAAATGTTTTCATTATATATGGTTTTATTCGATTTTTAATTTAATTTAATTTAATTTAATTTAATTTCACATTTTCAGTATTGGTTGTGAGCTGACATGATTTTCAAAGTGGTCTCATATTTTTAGGCCCCACTGTAAATTTGATGGTGTAATATGCCAAACACAACTTTTTATCAAACAATTAAATGGAAAAATAAATGGAAAATAAAGTGCGTAATTAACTGTTTTTATTTCTCAATGGGGGACTTTTAGATGAGGAAGTCCCAGCAAGGCTGATTCACTTAATGGGAAATGCTACGGAAAAACACTTTAGATTCTCTGCTTCTGTGGAATCACTCCATGAAAAAGCAGGCCGCAGGCTAAAAGCTTTCCAGGGAAGGGAAAAAAGTGCCAAGGTCTGCCTCCATGGTTTATTTGCTTTCCCTGAAGCAGAGGTGCTATGACATCTCTAACATACTTTAAAGCCGATTACAACCACAAACTGTCTCATACGCACACAAATGCACATAAGCAGACGACTTCCCTGACACACAGTATTGCTCATTAATCAGTTCTGCTTTGGCAAAGTAAAACTCGCTAGTGGCTGATGTCTGCCAACAGCACAAAGAGAAAGCAAAAGCAAAAATTCTGCTTTGGCTGACTGCACAACCCCGTCTGCTTCTTTTTAATTGTCCTAAACATGCAGCCATTTTAGGAGAGAGCCATTAAGGAAGATTATGAGCATAAAGATACTGCTAGCTCAGTGTACATAAATATGACAACACTTTCCCAGAAAATTGGAGGTTTGTACTAAAACGACTTTGCTTGAAACAATATGCAGTCTGGTCTTGCACGAGAAGCGGATAATATTCAATAAACAAGGGTCATACATGACTCAGAGCTGCTATAAGACTGTATTCATTACATGTAATCATGCAGTTATTGTGTGAACTCTGGCTGCGTTCCAGCAGTGAGCCCTGCCAAAACCTTATGCATCACTTGGCGAGGAATCTTTCAACAAAATGATTTAATTTTCCCCCCGCTTGCCATAAACAATAATGATGTCCACATTCGGATTATGTTCACAATGCAGAGAGAGACAAAAAAGAAAAAGAAAAAAAAGCATGCTTTCAGCACAATGGAGAAAAATAATTTGCTAAGACTTCAAAATGTCTTTGAAGGTTTGTCGTCCGCCATTCACTGTAGGAAAAATTGTGTTGACAACAACAGAACTTTATGTTCCACATTGCATGCAACACTCATATGAGCGGTTTCAGAGCACACAGCATTTAATATGACACAAACAGAAATGGTGGAAGTACGGTCTGTTCGAATCGATACTTAGTTATAGTGTACTTGGATGTCAATCATGCAGCCCACAAAACATTTTCAAGGAATTTCCTGAGGGGGAAACAAATTGTACAGTCAATGTTTCATTTGTGGAATGATTGAATATGAAAAATAGAAGCAACTGTTCTTACATCCCTCACAGCTTGCCTTTTGTTCACATTTAATTAAATAAGGGTGTTTACTCTGAAGGCTTATGAAGAAAACATTGTTTCTCAGAGAGAAAAAAAAAAAAAAAACTAATTTAGGATTTAAATATTAACACTGTTAGAGTTAACAAAGAAATCATTGTGTGAACATTAACAATGAAAAGCTAACATAAACTTTGGTAACTTTATTTTGATGGTCCACTTCGGACATTCTACAAGCTACAAGTAACTTTGTAACTACTTGTCAACTAACTCTCATTAGAGTATTATTAGACTGTCTGCTTAAAGGGTTAGTTCACCCAAAAATGAAAATTCTGTCAGTAATTACTCACCCTCATGTTGTTCCAACCCCGTAAGACCTTTGTTCATCTTCGGAACACAAATTAAGATATTTTTGATTACATCTGAGAGCTGGATCACTCCTCCATAGGCCTTTAAGGGATTGAAACTTGCCGGCCCAGAAAAGTTATTAAAGAGATCGTTAAAATAGTCCAAGTGACTACAGAGGCTCAATCTTAAGTATATCAAGCGACGAGAATACTTTTTGTGCGCAAAAAAAACAATGTGTTGTACGTCACACGTAGGCTGACTATTGGGCGACGCTGGTCATGTGTGTGATGCGTGTGACGTACAACACAGAAGCGCTGCGCTGTTTTACTACGTGAACTCACTCGAGGCCCAGAGAGAAGGAAATGAATAGTGGAATAAAGTCGTTTTTTTTGCACAAAAAGTATTCTCGTCGCTTGATAAACTTAAGATTGAGCCACTGTAGTCACTTGGACTATTTTAACGATCTCTTTAATAACCTTTCTGGGCCGGCAAGTTTCAATCCCTTAGAAGCCTATATGGAGAGGTGATCCAGCTCTCATATTTAATCAAAAATATCTTAATTTGTGTTCCGAAGATGAACGAAGGTCTTACGGGGTTGGAACAACATGAGGGTGAGTAATTACTGACAGAATTTTCATTTTTGGGTGAACTATCCCTTTAATATCTGCTAACACTTTATTTTGATGCTCCACAACGACATTCTGACTATAAGTAACTTTGAAACTACATATCAGCTTATTCTGCTTTAACCCGAACCCTAACCTAAGACTAAATGTTTGGAAGTTTGTTGAAAATGCTTCATCATTCTTATAGAAAACAGACACAGCAGGGTGGATGCAATAGTTTTGCTAACAAGTAACACAATCAATGCTGTGTAGTTATGATGTGTGTCTATGGTACTCCCTTCTGTGGACTATTACCAACTCTGTTGACATCAAGTCCTGTTGGGAGAACAGAGACATTGCCTCATGCTGATCAACTGAAGAGAGTCTGTAACAAATGTTTCAATGATCATAACATCATGTATCAAAACAAAAAGTGAAGGACAAGGTCCCTCTTTAAAGGGAAAGTTTTCATTATACAGAAGACGAAAATAATTTGTTTCCAGTTTTAAATTTCACAGTGTTTTTAAATGTTTAAGATGTTGGTGTTAAAGCTGGATTAATCCCAAAGTGTACTTCGGCCATCCGCACACTGTACGTGGTGTACTTATTGTCATCAGGAGGGTCCATGCGGACGCAAAAGGTGAGCCGAAAAAAGAAGGAGCCAAGAGGCCGTTTTTTTAATGGCTGTTAATAGAGAGGATGCTTCACTATGCTGAATAAACCACTTTTGTGAGGAAATAGGGTATCGTTCAATAAATCGACATCCCATCGGCTAATCTTAAACATGTTTGCTCTTAAATTTTTTTTTGGTTTGATCTGTTTTTAGTTTACACTGAAAAAACGCAGTTTTATAAGAGAAGTCATGGACAATTGCGTGACAGGTATGATTCAGTGTACTGCACTTCTCATTAATTCCTATGGTATCAGCAAACAATGATTGACTGTCGCACAACTCTAAACGAAATTCAGTGACGTCAAGGCTGTAATGCGATTGGTTATCAAGGAACACAAGATCCAAGTTAGCCATATGCTTAGTCCAATGGTAGAGCCACAGACTTTCGTATCTCCCAATATCTCTGCTGCAGTTGCCCCAAATCGGCTGCACGAGCTCTGACGACGACACAGCTGTTTCACCATTGGCCGGATTCACCAAAGACAACAATCACGTGTGCTTCAAGTTTATTCTGACACATTCAGCTCAGCTGATGCTCACAAATTCATGTAGGCTGATGTTGAACTTTATGACATACTCTGCACACACTCACACCCAAACTGTCTCTTCTAGTTACACTCAAAAATGAACATAATTTGCATTTCAGCTATGGGTGAGTGTAATTTGCGTCATAGAACAAAGCGTCAATGTTTCGTCGAGGTATGTTTACCACAGGCTTTATTTTACACATAAATTGAAAAACTCAATAAAAGTCTGAAGCTAAAAAAAAATAAAAGTCTGTACCCATCAAACGCTATGCAATTTTCAGTGCCATACCAGTTACTGCACTTCAGCAACTAGCATTAGCTCATCCAGACTGTAAATTGTGGGGGGAAAATCTGTGCAAAAGCCATGTAGTGTATTCCAGCCTTTATTTTGATCAGATTTTCTCTGGCATAAACTCTCCCAAGATTCACCTGGGAAAATAGTTCAGCTTCACTCTAGCTGTCTTAATAAGTTAACCAGTAAATAATGACCAAGATAATGTTTGACTCATGCGAATACTTCTTCAACCACTGGCACTGTCTTTTATGAACGTCTTTAAATTTCGCCTGTGGCCTATAGGGATTGTGGGAAAGGCAGCTATGCCAGTGCTTGCCAGAACACCGTTCAAGTGCGTCCCTGGTGGGTGGTCCTCCCTGCCCAGGGGGAAAACTCCTATTAATGACTGAATATGTGGCCTTTAATCAAATCCCCTTCCTGAGAGGATCCAATTAGGTGCAGGAGATCACTGCCTTCTGCAATCTAATAAACAGCATGCATCCTGCACTCTGGCATCACTGCAATGCTGTCCCATGTAGGCCACAAATATGGCAGGGCACACAAAGAGCTCCTTGTGTAGGGCCGAGAGGAATGCTCAACTTACTCTGTGTCTGTTTTCGGAGCTTGTTCTTATCTGATGCGGTGTGAGAAGAGGTTCAGGCCGTGCCATTGTTCCAGCTCTAAAACAGGCTGACACTGCAGGGCTGAAAGGGGACAGTTTGGCTCCAGGGATGAGTGCGCTCTGCTGCCTCACTGTACAGTGGTAGAGTATCACACACAGCCAGACTGATGGCAAGTCTCAAAACGCATGAGTAAACACTTGTAAAATACACTGCACTTATATACTGTATAATATAGATATTATACACTTCAGTTAAATGTTTTTTTTTAAATAAATTAATAATTTTATTCAGCAAGGATTCATTCAATTGACAGGTGACAGTAATTTATAATGTGACAAAAGATTAAAAGATTAAATAAATTTTGATGTTCTTTCTATTAATCAAAGAATCCTGAAATTAAACGTTTCACAGTTTTCACAAAAAACATAACTGTTTTCAACATTAATAATAAGAAATGTTTCCTAAGCAACAAATCAGCATATTAGAATGATTTCTGAATAATAAATAGAAAATTTTTAATATTATAAAATATTGTTACTGTATTTTTTATCAAATAAATGAAGCCTTGGTGAGGAAAACTCCTGACCCTAAATTTTTGAAAGGCAGCGGTAGTGTATGTATGCATGTATGTATAGTAGGGGAGAGCGGGGCACAAAGTAATACTTTTTGACTTTCTCAGTTTGTGTAAATCTACTTATGGTTCAGAGTATTTATTTTTTTCCCACATTAATTTCCCACATGTCTAGTACAATTATGTGGTTTTGTTTTCTTAATACAGTATATACTTTTTTCTTGATATACCCCGAAAGAATGGAAGTGAAATGTGACAACATGCCCCATAGGTGGGGTACATTGTAACATGTGTGGGGCACATTGTAACATGACGATATGACAGCTTAAAATGTTATCTGATCTAATTAAAAAAATATACAAGACAAACTAAAATATTTTCTAAATGAAATACAATTATTAACTTTTTCATATAAAAGAATGGCAATTTTTAATAATTAAATATAAACTCATTTTTGCGTTTTGACTACGAACACAGGAAAACACAGCTATACAACATAGTTCAAAACAAATAAATAATTAGTAATTTCTGAACATTGACTCTCAGTCTTTATTCACCTTTTTCTCATGTTTTCTCAATAGAATTAATAAAAGTATACACTATAATAGCATATTTCTAATAGGGGCACATTGTAACGCAGTGTGACAACATGCCCCGCCTGCAGAACTGGGATTTAAACCCGGCTAGTGTCTTCTGCTAGTTAGCGAAGCATTAAAGAACTATCTCAACTGCTAAATAACATATTGGAGATTAAAATAATATCAGATTTGTCTAATTTTAAATAAACACAAAAAATAGAGATGAAAAATTCACTTAAGTAAGAAATTAACTTTTGCTATGGTTTAATAAATGTCTATGGATATCTTCCAATTTGTTTTTTAATTTTGGCGCAATTTTTTCTCTATATAGTGTTGATATGGCAACTAGTAAATACACCAAGTTTCGTCATGCTAGCATGTGTGGAAGTATTTAAAACAAGTGTGTTACAACTAGCCCCGTGTTACGTTGTGCCCCGCGCTCCCCTACGCCTGTATGTTTTATACATGTACAATTATATATGTGTGTATGTACGTGTCAAATATATTTAGAAATGGTAAAAAAATATATATAAATAAAAAAAAGAATATATAAATACATGCTAAATTTGATATATATTTAATATAACTATAAAATAAAATATATATTTAATGAAGATGAACAAATATTTGTCTCTAATTGTATTTATAAAGATACAAAGAACTTGACTTTATAAAGTTCATCATCTAAAATGTAAGGGTAAGTTTGTACTAAAAATGAGAAAAACATTGTCAAAACTATCCCCGCTCACACGGATCCGACAAAACAACTAATAACGCTGTATTATTCATGCCAGGCCAGTAGTTGGCGATGTCACTTTGTAAAGAAACAATACTCCGCGCCTATAGACTGAACACGTTATACACATGCGCATGACATCACCGTTTCACAAATTCACATTTGATATGTATGTATGTCATGTAAATAAATGCCAAAACGCATAAAAAGTTTTCAGTTTTTTAGTAGAAAACTGTGTCGTGAAAATCATTTAACAGCATACAACATATCACCCCATCACAGGTGTCTTTAACTAGTTGAGTGACGTCACTCATCATGTGACATGCATGATACACATGACAAAAAACATTTACATGACTCTTAGATCTGTAGTGCCGCAAACCCAGAACCATGCAATCAGGGAGACAATAAAGACTGCAAAGTGCAAAAAATTTAACTGTAATATTAAGTAGTGGCCAACAAAGGGACACTTCGTTGTTGCAGCTACTAAAACTGTTAGCAGCTCAGAAGGTCCTGACATCGTTGCCTGCTCCAGAGGTTACAGTGCGGACAGAAGCAGAACTCAATTCTCGAGTAACGTTCTTGGCAGAGGTGGAACGCTCGATGAGCGGAGGGAAAAACAGAGACTCCCTTAATGATCCTCTCCTCTCCCTCATATGGGCCCCACCTCAGCTATGACTTCACTGTAGACTCTATCTTTTGGTGGAGCTTACAGAAAACACTCATATCTATAGATTCTGTGGGTGGTTGTCAGGATGTTGCCAAGGCGTTTTTTTTTTTTACTATTGCCAGAACCCATTTCTCAATACTTAGGTCGCAAAACTCTTCACAGTTCTCATTACCATCTTTCACATTGACAACTCAGGAAATTTCATTTTCAAAAGCAGTAAAACTATACCAAAACACTTCATCTCTCAGATAAACTCATTCTTCCATAACACTAGCAAAGGTTTTCATCCAATAAACACACTTGCTCACTCATAAAACAATGAGATAAAAGACACTAATAGCAGGTTGCACTATACTCAGTTTTCTTTTGTAAAAAATGTCTTTACAAAACAATAGACACTCTCTACTGTTTAGAATTCACTGCGGTATGTTACATGCTCCATGTTTGCCCCTTTTGTATGAGAAACTAACACCGCTACATCTAATTGCTTTGATAGTATATTTTAGATTTAGAATATATTTCAATATCATATTATGTAGAACATGATTGTTGAAAATTACTGTCTTATTATGACCGCCGCTAGCGTAGCTAGCGAAAGCGGTCATATAGGGATTGTCAAAGTTTTTTTTTTTTTTTTTTTTTTTGTCAATCTAAATGAATTTTCCGTCAACGATACCAGGGAGCCCCACTAGACTTTTACGGAAAAATTTCGTTTGGTCCCCGGGGGCCACTCCCCCCCCCGCGCTGGGCCCCCCCAAACCCAAAAAATGCAGTTTTTCCTAAATAACTACTTGAACCGTGGAACCGAGGATGAAGAAATTTGTATGGTATGTTGATCTTAAGGGCCCACATCAACCTAGCCCATAATCACTCATTTGTGATTTGCGCCCCTCCCATAAAAAATGAAAATGCAATATTATTCTGCTTTAATCGCCCCTATCTTCAGTGGAGATGTTCAGAACTGCACCATATTTCATGTGTATGATTAACTTGACATCCTCTGGGGGTATGCTAAGTTTCGTAGAATTTCATCCATGGGGGGGTATAAAATAAATTCATTTATGTGCACATTTAGTGACTGTACACTCATCGGCCTGTAGATGGTGCTGTTGAGCGAAGGGTTGCTGGTTTAGGATGATACTGTCACACACACACATGCAGGAATACAAACAAACGCAAGCATGCACACACACTGACATCCACACGCACAGACACACACCCATACACACACATACAAATCCACATGCACAGACACACACACACAAACACACATGCGCACACACAAACACACACACATACACACACACACACACAGACAGACATGCACATACTACTACTTTTTTTAGGTATATACATAAACACGCAATACAGCCAATCCACGTCATTTATTTTTGTGGAAAGCCAGTGCAGGCCTGAGTGGCGGTCATATTTTGTACCGCCATGCGGCACATCTAGTTCAATTGTGTATTATGTTTGACTAGCAGCACTAATGAACTTTACCTCAGGAAATATTGTTGCTGTCTGTCATGAAATACTATTGTGGCTAATACCAATACAGAGGAAGTAAAGGTCTGATTGGGCATTAGTCCAAATTCAAAAAGCTCTCAGTAATTCAGAGCTTCAACCCTCCTTTTATAAAAAAAAATGTCATGCACATGGACTGCAGCCAATTCTGCAAACTCATCACGAAATCAGTCTGGTTCCCAAAAAGAAGACAAGGTTTTGGACTAATCTCTACAGAGAGCGAACAGCGTACCGCTAACAAAACTCTTTTATGGACTGAGGGTTAGGCCATCTGCTAGTTTGTTTGTTCCTGAGGGACAAGCCGAGTGGATAATCCAGATGGGAGTATGATGCACATGCGTGTGTGTGTGTGTGTGTGTGTTATGCAGGTGAACTGTGATTAAGCAGCTGGGTTGTGTGTATTTGCTCATGAGATGTCATATAGTCTTGTTTGTCACAATTGTGTTTGTGTGAAAAGCTGTATGTGGGTTTACTTAGATATACTTGAATAAAATAGTCCACAGAAGTGATCCAAATCTGACAGGAACATCTGGAGATTTTTTTTTTTACTCAAAATTACTTGTAAATTTCACAATTCGTCACAAAGAAACGACAAGTAACACATTGAATTAAACGTGAAATTTTGAAGTAGAACGCGTACTCCAATAATATTTGTATTATTCACATCTATGAAAACTCCACACTATCTTACAGCACACACAATACTGTTCAAAAGTTTGAAGTTGGTTAAAAACATTTGTTTTTGAAAGAAGTCTCCTTTGCTCACCAAGGCTGCATTTATTACATCAAAAATACAGTAAAAACGATTTATTATATGTCATTTATTCCTGTAATATCAAAGCTGAATTTTCAGCATCATTACTCCAGTCTTCAGTGTCACATGATCCTTCAGAAATCATTCTAATATGATCTAAATCTCAAAAAACATTTCTGATATTAACAATGTTGTACAGGTGCTGCTTAATACTTTTGTGAAAACTGTAATTTTTCAGTTTTTTTTTTTTTTTTTTTATGAATAGCAAGTTCAAAAAAACAGCATTTATTTGAAATAGAAATCTACAATGTATTTTCATTTTCATTTCTGAAAAGTAAACCAGTTTAAGCTTTAGGGTTAATCTGTACTAATTATTTTGTGCTTTATATTTAAACAATGGAAGTCTATGTCCATAAGTACCTAGCTAAGTAAATGTGTGTGTAGGTGTGTGTGTGAGGGTTTGGGGTAGAGGCAGAGCCAAGCTCTACTGATATTGACAGCTCTCTTTGAACACACCCACCAAAATAACAAAAGAGATTAGCAGGACTTCAGTCTAGAAGAGGCCCATGCAAGGGATTCAGCACATACAGGCCACACAGCAGGAAGACAACCTGATCACAAAACAAACGTCTGACCAAACTGTCGAACTTCTGCAGGATTAAGTTAGAATAAGGCAAGATCTTAGGTGTGACCTGTCTTTGTACAACAGGTTGAAAATCAAACTACTATATTTGAAAAGTGCCTCTTTGAAAATATTGTAGAAATTTGATACAAGTTCCAGATTCACATGATGTTCTATGGAGCAATTCTAGCAGATTCTAACAGAAACCCCTATAGAGGATACTTAAAGGGACAGTTCACTTAAAATGGACTCATTTGCTCATCCTCATGTTGTTCTAAACCTGTATTATGTTATTTCTCTGCAAATTGTCCAATTGACCAATTTTCTATCCAATAAAGTTAATAAAGGACCAAAAAAAAAGAAAAAGACAAAAACTAGAAAATCACCCAAAAAGCTGTCCATATGACTCATATACATGTGTGTGTGTGATGGAGATCCAGTGTTGCTTCTCCAGCCCTCAAAATTGTGTCTTTACTGTTTTTTTTTTTTGTTGTTGTTTTTTGTATCATGCATGTAGTAATTGTTCATGTGGGTTTTCACTGTTTTATTTCCTGTTGTTAGAAGAGTGGGCCTAAACTCTAGGTATGTGCACACCCTGGGAGGTGGGGAAATGCTCATTTGTGACCCTGGAACACATAACCAGTCACAAGGGTCAATTTTTTGAAATTGAAAATTTACAAAATATCTTCATGGAACATAATCTTTACACTGTAAAAAATTTCTAACCCTCCCAAATCAAAAATTTCAAGTGACCGATAACATCTAAATTTTTCAATTGGCCCAAGTAAAATTCTGTAAATTTCAATTGGCCCAAGTGAAAATCTGTACATTTAATTTTATAATTTACAGAATTTTACTTGGGCCAATTGAAAAATTTAGATGTTATCGGTCACTTGAAATTTTTGATTTGGGAGGGTTAGAAATTTTTTACAGTGTACTTAATATCCTAATGATCTTTGGCATAAAATAAAATGGATAATTTTGACCCATACAATGTACAATTGCCACAAATATACCTGTGCGACTTATGACCAGGGCCACATTTTTACTAATTTAGGAAATATCAGTTGTGCAAATGACTATTTGTTTTTCTCTTGCATGTATGTTTTATTTATCGATTGTTTTTAAACTCTTTGTTATAACTATCATTGAGGGTACTTGCTGAAATGTATAGAGAGACAAGAGTTAGTTTTACAGAAAATAGTATGTTCCAATTAACTAAAGGCGGGAAAATTATGCATTTAAGGGTGATCAGAAGTGAGGCATGGGGAACAGAGTATGGATCTTAATGCTGCTTGAGTATGAGAATCTTCGGTCTCCAATAGTTAGTGAGAGAAGTTGGAGCTACCTTTGTTTTTAATTTTGCTCTTATCTGTTGTATGGACCTTTTACACTTCCTGGCCTTTAAAGCATTACATTTCTTTTGGAACAATCTTTAAACGGATGCCTGGTGTGATTCTCCTTGTGACCGCTCAGGTCCCTATCGCTATAGCTGCAAGTTCTGTGCAGGAAGTAAATATCTCTGAAATGATGAATTGCATCAGAAAGCGGCTATGAAATAAGTCTGACAATCCTTTTTACCAGAGATCAGTGCCCTCAATTATTTACTGACTCAAAGATTGTTAAGTGATTGTTTTTCACTCTTCACCAACTCAGCTTCCTGTCATGTTAATAACTAAATTCCTGAACTAACTAACTAACTAACTAACTAACTAACTAACTAACTAACTAACTAACTAAATAAATAAATAAATAAATAAATGAAAATCTTATTTTGATGGTCATTAAAAGAATAAAGTGGAGTGAGCTCTCCACGGTAACACTACATTACAATACACATTTTTTTAAAATAAATAAATGAATTAATTACATAGCCCTACTTTAAGTCTCATTTGTATAAATATGTAAAATATATATATAATACCTTTATACTACAAAAGCATATAATCCAAACAGGCCTAAATACTGAAACTTTTAATCAGCAAGGATACATTAAATTGATCGAACTCTCCCATATCACAGATCCTGTCTCTAATTGACAGTCCTTTCCAATAAAGGCAAAAGTGCCCAAAAATATAACTTAACCTTTAACCATTCAATGTGCACCACAGGATACATCATTTATCCTTAATTTTTCAGGAAGGTCCCATTGAGATAAAAATAAATCTCTTCTTCCATGGAGTCCTGGGAGTACACACTATTTAATATCTTGTAGGAGGCATGATAAATAATTGTTTATCCAATTCTGTTATCAGCATCATAGCTGAGTTTGTTTGGAGAATGTGGGTCACATGACTTGGTTCAAATTTGCTGTGCTTGAACTAAAGCCAACACGTCCATGCTATGGTTTTAGACATTCTGACTTTGTGGAAAGTAGGCATAATCTTATTTTTCCTCAGCCAAAAAATGTTTTAACAAAAAGCAAAACACTATAACGCTAATATTAACTGTGAACTTTGTTTTAAGATGTTGAAAAAGAAAATTAAGTAATTTAGTGCTCATTCTGTTATTTACCGCAGTTTGAAAAGTCTGTATCACCTGAGACACGTTGTCAGATTAGAGTAAGAAAAAAGGATTATCCACAGTATTGACAATGAATGGTGTCTCAAGCTAAACTGGCCCCCTGTACAGGTTATTGCAGTAGAAATCTTGTTTCATGGCCGGGGGATCCTTAGAGAAGATCCTTATAGGCCCTCCTGGCCTCGGGGTCCTCTGTACACAGTCCCCCTTCTCAATCAATGCATTATGAGTTAAAATATTGTGCAAATGTTAATATCCACATGTAAAACTGATAATATTACGCTTAGTTAACAACATTTTTGTAATTTAACTTGATATTTTCTTAGGGTTTTATACAGCTCATTTCATGGTATAACAGGGGTGTGCAGTCCTGCTGCTGGAGGGCTACCATCCTGCAGAGTTTAGCTCCAACCCTGATCAAACACACCTGAAAAATCTAACCAAACCAATTTTTTTTATTGAAAATAAATACCTCTCCGATCTGATATATGATGGGAAAAGGGAGTGGAGTGAGTTTGGCAAAAGGCGTATTCGAACAGGAGTCGATTGAGCCAAAACTTTCTGCCGTGAGCCTCACCCCTACACTTTTGCTACTGTTGATAATCTAGCGTCTTCCGTAATTTTGTCTGGCCCAACCAGACGTCAGTGGGCGGAGTTAGTGTAAATAGCCTCTGCCAACAAGGCAGGCAATTTGCACTCAGTGTAGATAGACACTCCGGTTTTTTTTCATACCCTTATAGGGCAACGTATACATATCCTGGGAGATACATCTCACAAAATCCAAACTATATGAAATATTTAAAATAATTCCTTTAGATATGTTTTACTTAAGTCCAGATGATATAAAAAGTGACATGAATTGATTTTTTTTTTTTTTTTTTTACTATTGCATATTTAAGATTTAATTGAATAAAAGTGACATAAATTACATCTACAAAAATATTAAGCGGCACAAATGTTTTCAACGTTGATAATAATAATAAATGTTTCTTGAGCAAAAATGATTTCTGAAGGATCATGTGACACTGAAGACTGGAGTAATGATGCTGAAAATTCAGCTTTACATCACAGGAATGAATTAAATTTGATCAAATATATTACAATATAAAACTTCTTTTAAATGGCAATATTATTTCACAATATGACTATTTTTACTGTATTTTTGTTCAAATAAATGCAGCCTTCGCGAGCATAAGAGACTGTTTCCTGATCCTAATCTTTTGTAAGGTACTGTATGCTGTGAAAGCAATTAGCAATTTTTAACAACACGTGAATATAAGGTCCAGAATACTTTCTTAAATATCTTGTTGTTGTTTTTTTTGGGCTGCTCACTTTAATCTTTAAACTCCAACAAAAAAAACTTTCTCACTTTTTTAAATATCTGTTGAAGAATGCCATCTGACAACAGAGTTTAGTTATACAAAAAGTACAGGTCAATCCAAAAAAGTCAGAGCGGCCTTGAGCAAGCAACAGAGCGGATGCCAGAAGACAGCCACTGAATTTATGATGAGGCATTTTCCTCCAGTTCTGCCTGGATTCTTCAAAGCAGCAGCTTCCAAACAGAGAGCGCCTTGTGTTCTGATGTGTACCTGGTTTATGCAGAACCACAGAAAACCCTGATCGCGGCACCAAAAAATATTTATGGCCACAGTATCTTCAAAGTCTCACTGTTCCTCCTTTTTTCAAACTCAGATTCATGTGTAAGTACTTAAAATAATGTATTATTTATATCCATATATATTTGCAGAAAAACAAAAATTCAACATCCAAAACCAGACGAGGCTGTATCAAAGGTGACTTGTTTGCAGTTTTTCCAGCATGTCTACTTCCTCTGAGTTTTGCATTGACCCACATCACACTAATGGCTTTGAGCTAGACTATGTAAACACATTTTGTATAGCCAAACATGATATGTGAGAAGACTGAAGCATGTGAAAGTTCCCCTGCTTTCGGGTACCATGATAATGGGTAATAAAATGTTGGTTATTTCACTGCACTCTTTTTGGTGCACCGCAATCTGCAAGCAAGTTAATACAGAAGCAAGTCCCACATAAAAATAAAAATAAACCACTGATGCGTTAGATCTGGTGAGACGCAGGGAAAATTGAGGGCAGTAATGATGGCAATCTGTGTATAAATAAAGTATGGTAAACGATAGGGAAATTCAACAATCTATGTGACGCATGCGTTTCTATAATAAAGCGAAAACGAATCTAGGAAATTAAGGACAGAGGTTATTCTTGGGAAGTCCGACTGTAACTGGTACTTAGGAAAAATGTGTTGCGTTGACATTTCAGAGAGCAACACCTTTGAATGGATGGCCAGGTGGCGTGTGGTCTGGAAGCGTTTTTGTGGGCAGACATGAAAAACAATGCGTGTCAGAGACACGTAATACAGTCTTATCTGATAGATGCTGTGGGTGGAATATTAAGATAAACATTACGCCTTAAAAATCTGTTTAGACGGTGTACAGCACACAGATGCTCAAACGCCTGTGTGCCGTGCTGGAGCCAAAGGTTGCCTTCAGTGCGGTTTGGGCCAGTGAGCAGAACAGTGTTAGTGTTATCTGATCGAGGGGCCCCAGGCCAGCTCGGGGCCGGTTTAGCTTGTGGAGCCGGGCGGGAAGGAGGGGTTCAATTTCTGCTCCATTAAGATTGCATGCAGGAGGCCCTATGCCACTCCGCAGTGAGGGGGCTTCACTTCCAAACAGCTTTTAAGAGCCTTTCATCTCGGATCACCCAGTGCAACACAAACACGCATGAGACTCGGATACCCAAGTACACTTAGACGGCGGTTCAGATCAATGGCAAACTAAAACAATGACAATCTATAATATCTTTATACTGGATGCAGACTAAAGGTATGATAGCAGCAGGAGTGAACACAAATGGGGCAGTGTCACAAAGGAAAGTGATTCAGTCTGGTGGGAGTTCGGGGGAAAAGGGGTGAGAGCAAAGTTACCGATGTCTTTTATACCATGCCAGGGTGGCTCTTCCATTACCGGTGGATGAGTTCAGGCCTAACAGAGACATGCATTTAAAGCTAATGGCGGCTAAAACTGGATATGTACAGTGGTAGGGCTTGGAAATGAAATCCATTTCTACTTAAAGCCAGAACACAAGCACTCTGAAGCCTAAAGTCTTTTGGGGTTATGCAATGAACCTTCTCAGGCAAAAGAACAAAGGAGCATGCGAATGTTTTCACAGTGTTGGTTCACTTCAGCCCTAAGCACCCCGTGACATCATAATACCACTGATCTGTCTGTGAACACACTCCAGAGAATGAGCAAATGCACAGCAGAGACCATAACCAGTAAATTTATGTTCCCTTTACAGCCGACACAGCCAGTTGCACATGACTGGTGCACCACTCCTTTCCTCCATATGGGAACCTAACAGCTAAATGAAACAACATTTATACATGCAGAATTGTGCTTTTATCCCATACAAATAGGAACTGGTGGTACCATGGTATAGTGATTGTAGGAAATGATAATATCATGGTGCAATGGTATTGAATATTGAATCAAGTTATATAAAAAATATATATGATATCCTTTTAGCATGTTTAAAGATCAAGCAAAACATGGTAATACCATGGTAGTAGGGCAGCACAATATATCAAAATGATTGAAATATTGCAAAAAATTTGATATCACGATATGCATATTGCAATGGCTTGCGATAATGACATGATTTTAATACTCCAAAAGACTACAGACAGCAGAGAACAGACTGGACACATGACTGTTACATACGTGTGACATGCTTAATGTTATGTAATGCAATTATTGAAGTACTCACGCGCACATGAACGCGCCTCCCTGACAGCACTTGATCCCAAATCCAGTTCTCTTCAGCAGCTTAAATGGCCAAATACACACAATTTTATGTCAAATTGCCCATCTAAGTGAGATAATGCCCATCTAATTCACATAAACACAGTCAGTTATGTCTTAAGTAGAGTAAACAGTTGAGAAAGAAAGTGCGTGTGTAACAGTATATTGGATTGGAAGTGACAGCAGTCTGATATACCTGCTTCTGTCCGTAAAATGTTAATCAAACAAAAGACTCTCACTGCTCTTGGCTGATGAGGTCCCACACTTTTCAGATTGTTGCTTCCCCTGGTTGATATCACGCTCCATAAAAAGTTCCTGATATTCCTGTATTCCATGTTTAGGTAAAAATAAGCTGTGAGGACTACGCTTTGAGTTTTTTTCTTTTTCTCTCCCTGACTATATTTGCCCTCTTGTTGCTCATGTTTTTAGATTTCAAAGTATCATGATTTCAGAGGCCGCTGAGAAAATCAATATGGAGTACCTGTTACTCCTGTTAAGAGTCCCCTTTCTCACAGCAACCAACCAAGCCTCCAATTTACCAAGATAAATCACCACAAGCACACTGAAAGTAAATGGCTCTCTAGTCAAAGCTCATGGATCGAATTCACTTAACTTCACTAGTTTTTTTTTCTTTCTTTTTTTACAGGCTGCGCCCAGGCAGCCAAAGGCATTGACTGTTTCAGTGTCTCATATGCCTTACCAAGGAGTCTTTGTTTGAGGAAAAAAGACCTTCAAGGCTGTTTTCAAGGTACCAACTATGATGTGCAAAGTTCCTTTTTTCCGTGCAACAATTCTGCAATGGTTTCTTCAGAAGGATGTGGTTAGTTTACCCAAAAATGAGAATTGTATTTAGACTTTTATTCACATATAAACATTGATCAGAGAACATAAACAAAAGCTTAAACCAAACCATCTTGACACGCTATAACACACCTCATTAGTTCTTGCGAAAGCTCAAACGTGCTGCGTAACACGAGAATGAACCTCATTGGTTCTTGCAGAAGCTCAAACGTGCTGCGTAACACGAGAATGAACCTCATTGGTTCTTGCTGAAGCTCAAACGTGTTGCGTAACACGAGAATGAACCTCATTGGTTCTTGCAGAAGCTCAAACGTGCTGCGTAACACGAGAATGAACCTCATTGGTTCTTGCAGAAGCTCAAACGTGCTGCGTAACACGAGAATGAACCTCATTGGTTCTTGCAGAAGCTCAAACGTGCTGCGTAACACGAGAATGAACCTCATTGGTTCTTGCAGAAGCTCAAACGTGCTGCGTAATACGAGAATGAACCTCATTGGTTCTTGCAGAAGCTCAAACGTGCTGCGTAACACGAGAATTAACCTCGTTGGTTCTTGCAGAGGCTCCATACATCGGTAGACTATTGACAATAGACAATGGACGTTTTTTGCACGTGAAATTTTGCCAAAATCTTCCTGATGTGTATCTAAAGATTATCAGAAAAAGCAGAGTCATGCGACTCATTCGCAGTTCCCAGATATGGCGCTATATCTGTTTACAGTACATTTTGACGTGTGATATCAATGCCCACAAGCCATCAACAAAACAAACAATAGACACGTTCAGTGCGTACAGTTTCCTGAGGTGAGCCTACCATCACAGGACAGTCTTGTGAGGAGTTAATCGGCATGATCATGCATTTAGAAAATCACTGCTCTGCTTGGCTTTAGCGCGCCTGCACTTCTATCAGCTGACTGAACTGAGCTCAGACAGTGTCCTATATCTAGATGCACTGAAAACATTTCAGAAAGCCACAACAGATTATAAACAGTAATTGTTTGAAATTTGAAGCTTATAACTTTTATTTTCTCCAGCTCTATGCACATTATAGATACAAACACAAGCGCACACACCCTTTGGCAAACTCTTCTGTGGATAGCGGGCCACAGGGAGTGGGCCGCATGCCAGAGTAACCGCACAATACTAAATATCTTTAATGAGACCCAGACCAGAGCACAACACACCAGAATATAGGCCTAGCTATATGCAATAACAGCTGAGCAGGCATTAAAAAAAAAAAAAAAATGTTTTTTAAATATTGTACACTATAGAATTCTGATTCTTTGGTTCAAACATAACATTGCAAGTTACATGCAGACATAATCTATTGTCTGATATATAGCATATCTATCATTAGGCTTACCATTGCGACTTTGGTAACCAAGGTAACAACATGGATTTTTGTATTACTTTTTTAATGAAAAAAAAAATAAAGGAATTGCAAGTACGAGACAGAAATGACATATACCAAAATAAAGGGCTGTTCACACCAACACGAATATTGGGTATGAAAATTCTGTATGATTTTCAAATTTGATTTGTCTGTTCCCAGCAAGCAATTTTGCGTTTAATTGCCGCCTAAACACAGCCCTGACATGGCAAAATTTGTCCTGTCAGTGAAAATTTAACAGACGTCTAACCATAGCCCAAGAACACAGGCTATGCATAGAACATGTCAAAGAAATGAAATCAAACACCTTGTAATCACTGTTGACTTTGCTTACATA
The DNA here is from genome assembly GCF_951802725.1 of Rutilus rutilus. Taxonomy (NCBI): domain Eukaryota; kingdom Metazoa; phylum Chordata; class Actinopteri; order Cypriniformes; family Leuciscidae; genus Rutilus; species Rutilus rutilus. The sequence goes on along the minus strand of NC_140209.1, from coordinate 34,420,106 downwards.
ATGGAATATCATACATCTCGCAAATTATTTTAACAAAAATGACATGTAACCAAATTCAAGCTTATTTTGGCTAGAAGTGGGTTACTCATAGCCGGACTATATCGGGTCTGTAGTTAACTGAGAAGGTGAAATGACTGCTATTGCTTGCTGGGTTCAGATCAATGTGTAAAAAATGGCAGACAGGCTGAATGAAAATGTGAATTCACTCTCTGACAGTAGGTGGTGCTTTTAGAAAAGCAGAAATACCATAGTTGCCCTGGTACTCAAAGCACTGTGCAACTTTTCAGCTGTTCACTGTCACTTATCAAAATGGTTTGTTCTTGAGCGCCGCTAAAGCCGGGTTCAAACTGTGCGATTTTGGCCACGATTTGGCCGTCTTTGATCGCTAGTTTGACATGTTAACCGACAGCCGATTAATGACCGTTGCAATCTAATTTGAGCTCCTTTACCTGAAAGATTTCACGGACAGTCCTGCAGTGTGACCTCTGCTATGACGACCGTCAAATTGTCTTTGTTTTTCAAGACGCCATGACAAAAAATGAACGTTTGGTGTATCTTTGTAGGCACCATTTCAATCCCGCGTGTAATACACCTCACTGTCACTGATTGATTATGTAAAACTCCAGATGAGTTTTCTTGCGTTCGTCCATTTGTAATGAGTCTGACATTAATGACAACTGAGATCTTGCAGTGTGATATGGCTTACAGCGAGGATCATGTACGCACATTCTGACAAGGAAAAACTGGTCTAAAAAAGGACTATTATAAATTGCACAGTGTGCACCCGGCTTAGGTCATTAGGTGCGTTCGACTTAAAGTGGCGCTGCGCAGACCGATCGGTGTATTACATCAAAGTACCGCGAGAACGATTAGAGGGCAGACAGCTCCGTATGTTTTTGAATCGCTCTTGCGTTACTTTGATGCCATACACCAATTGGTCTGTGCAGCGCTGCTTCAAGTCGTTTTATGTATCAGCAGTCGCAAATCTAGCATTATTCGCTAGCATTATTCGCAGTGTGATGGAAAAGAGATACGTAACACCTCTCCATAAAAATTATGTCGCATCGGCAGCATGCAAATGTTCACATCTGTCTGAACAGACGCATTAACTCTCATTCGAATTACAATGTTTATCGCACCAAATTTTCCCACCGAACTTCCCTCTTGGTGTGAACAGACCTTATACCATATAAAAGGGTGCGACACTAGTACATCAAACTATTAACTGTCTTTCACGAAATTACTGGAATTACTCAACCAAGGCTGCCTTAAATAATACCATGAATCATGATTTATTTTCTGTTGGAGGGACTCAGTTTCCAGGAGCTGATGGAAGCATGACATGACATTAGTTCTCACCCTCTGATGGTGCCAGAACAAGGGTTGCTTGTTCAGCCATGCTAACACCCGCAACGATCATACTCCAATATATGTTTTTAGTTTCAATTTGGACACTATAATTGTAAGAACAAAGTAGTATGTAACACTTGTCACATCACCGCAGAGCTCAGATTGCGAGTGACATTCTAAATTCCGCACATCCACTCAGACCTCTTTGATTTGGGGGTTTGGTTGCGTCATGAATTAATTAACAAACATGCCACAAACAGATGCCCCCTCGTCTTGGATGGCCTGGTGCGCAATCCAGAACATCTGCTTCCAGGGATTTCATTAGAGCTCCATTTCTCTGCAGGGAGAGCACCACCAAGGGTACTTCAGGGAGAGTCAGATTTCCTCAAAAGGCTTGGCTTGGGGTGGGGTTAGAAGAGGAGAACAGGACGTTATGAAACATGGAGACACACAGCTGTTTCTGGACAGTATCCCACTGTCGTGTCACGGCAACCCGCTAATCCCCTTACATACTTGCCGCCCAGGCCAGACGGAACCCATCCGTGGCGCTGCTACATCTGGTGGAACCAAACAGCAGAATAATTTTGGCTGACGCTGCGAGAGGCACGGGTCAGGGGCCCAGACGCGGGTCTGACGGCCGCCTCTGTCTCGCTGCAGGGAGAAAGGGGGGAGGAGCGGAGGTGTGATGAGAAGATCAGTTCAACCCCGGTGGGGGAAATTAAACAATGGCCTCATGTGATGAATTCAACCGTCCCTTTACTGTAGTGGCGACACGCCTCACAGGAGCTCATGCACACTAATGAGATTACTCTTGCTGAGGGACCTAGTGTCTTTCCCAGGTGCATGCTGCTTTATTAGTGCACGAGTGGGCCATGGTCTCATTTTTGGCACTCTTGGAGTTATGCGCTCAGGAAAGATTAAAATTTGAACGTGCACGCAAACCTCGCTTTGAGACAGCTGCATGCAATCAGCAGCTCCGCGGAGCATGATATGAATAACAAATCATTTAATATCCAAGGACACATGGATTCAGTGAAAATCTCCATTCTATTCCAGGAAGTTGATTTTTTAGTACCTGCATTCATACCACGCATACCAGACACGCATATGCAAGACAAACACACATCCTTGGTTTTACTGATCTCTCTTTCTCACTTATGTTGATCTCTCTCACCCTTTCTTTTTACATGCGCATAAAACATATGGCAGCTATTTGCATCAAGTTCAGAGACGTTCTTCCACTCCCGCTTTATATTTGCTTTGGAGAATCTCCACAGTGCTGCCTTCTTGTTCTCTGTATTTTTATAACAATGCTGGGAGTTTTAGACCTGAATTCTGAGCATGAATTCAGCATGAAGTGTGTACACATATCAAACCACTTATGTGTACATTTATGCATTAGGTAGATGCTTTTACCATACAGTACATTCAAGCTGCACACAGTACGTTGAAGTGCAAAAACACCCTCACTTTCAAAACTAATGCATTTATATAGAAGCACAATGAGTTGATAATGTGAAGATGCAGGTATGCAGTTGTTCTGTGAACTCAGATTTTAGATAATTGCATTAAGCCGTTTTAAGGCTGACATTCGCTGTGTAATTGAATGTTAATCAAATGTTCAGCTGGAAGGATTTCAGCTGTGTCAGATGAAACAGGACTGGATCTCCCTGGTCTTTTAATATGTCTCAGTCGAACACTGACCTTTTAATCAGGACATGTGGTTATGGTCACCCTGGCAACTGTATTTCTGTTATATTCTATTCAGTTTGAAGACCTTTTATCTCAGAGGAAACAGGAAATATTACTAATATAATGCTTTGAAGGACATTTCTCTTAAAGGTGACAAGTGTATTTTTGCAATTCCATTTGGTGGGCCAAAATGAATGATTTTTCCACTTCCTTATGCTTGAGCTTGCATAGCTAGCAGGGTCTGTACGCCATTCAGTCTCATATTTAGAATGCCTTTTCATATTCAGCATTTGCGTTTGCTCAAGCCCCTGCCCCTTTTGTCTCAAAATATATTGTGCCCCTCTCTGATTAATGTAAATAATACATAATCCTTTGCAGCACTACAGCAGTTCGCCGCGAGTCTTCAAACTACACGAGCAGCAGGTAACGTTAAGCTAATACGGAAAAGTTACATTCATCCAACCATGCTATTGTAAAAGTTGTGGCAGCATGTGAGTTATGCTTAACTATAATAAAAATATAACTCGATGTCAGCCGCATTCTGAGTCTGACAATGTCATTCGTTTTTATTCAAGGCCATAGCAAGTGTTATTAGCTTGGGGAAATACATCTAGTGAATTGAAATCTTAAAGGTATAGCGGAGGATCTTTCCGAATTTTAGATAAGACCCGCCCTCTCCACTTTTTGAATAAGTATGATTGATTCACCAGAATGATTGACAATTAGGAGGACCAATAGTATAGGTCAGGGGTTTTCAAACTTTTTGTGTGTGTGGACCACTATTTTGTAATCAAGAATTTTCGCGGACCACCTCATAATACACACAATAAAATATGTCTACACAGAGTCCTACCTGAATTAATCTGCACCTCTAAATAGGCTTACTAGCTCTAAAACTATCATTGGTCATCACATCAGTACAACAGGCTTGTTAAAAGAAAGTTTACTGCACACAACGGCTGCCACATATTTAATTTATTTATTTACTCAAGCGCCCGAGGGCATAATCAGGTTCATTTGAACAACAGGCTTATTTCCATAGCAATGGAGTATGAAATCTATACAGTAATAAGAACACTGGAATATAGTCAACATTTCAAAACCTTTGGCGATTTTAGGGGATTATTAATCTTCAGAGTTTTACAAGTCCTCAAAAAGTACCTAGGCTTGAGTTTGTCCACTTAACAGCACATCCGCAAAACATTTCAGAAACGTGAGATCAAGAAACTAACTGGAAATGAAAATAACAGGCCTTATTCATTCCATTTATAAACATTTCGTTTCATATAAACTGCCTATGCCTAACTGTGCGTTCACACCGGACGCGAATAGCGCGTCAAATTCAAAAAGGGATCATATGTCAAATTCGCGCCTGCCGCGTATAGTGATACGCTTGACCACTTTGTATCAATTCGCGCATCAAGAGCGAAATTGACGGGCGTAAAAACAAATGTTTGAAGCGAAATTTCGTCCGGTGTGCACCATTAAAGGCTATGCGTGTGATGTGATAATGAGAACATATTTGCCTCTGCCCTTTTCTCTTCAGAGAACCTGTTGCTATCCACCGAACCAATGTTGTGGTTCTAACGGCACTGAACTTGAATGTCACGGCCGAACACCACTAGGCTATTTTAGTAATCACACAATAACTTGACAATTTAATTAAAATGTTATATCAATTATAGGCCTACATATTCTTTTTACTTTTTTTTTATTTTATGGGAATTTCCTGGTAAAATGAAGGTAAAAAAAATATTATTTTATATTTTCTACTTTCCACGGACCACTTGCAGTACCCTCACGGACCACTAGTGGTCCGCGGACCACAGTTTGGGAATGGCTGGTATAGGTGATCCACCCGGAAGTAAAAAATCCTCTGCTATACCTTTAAGTCCATGTCCACCTCTAGATTGTAAGGAATTTATATCTTTGATTTCATAGTAACACTTTACAATAAGGTTAATTTGTTTGTTATTCATTTGATTTATTAACTAACATGAACTAACCATGAGCAACACATTTGTTACTTGTTAATCTTAGTTAATAATAATACAAATGTTAATTGTTTGTTCATGTTATGTCACAGTCAGTGGATTAACTATTGTTAACAAATACAACTTTTGATTTTAATAATGTTTTAGTAAATGCTTAAATTAATATTAACTAAGATTAATAAATGCAGTAGAAGAGCAGTTCATTATTAGTTCATGTTAACAAATTTAACTAATAAAACCTTATTGTAAAGTGTTACTGATCTCATTATAGCTAACACTTTCATGAATACATACATAACATTTACAACATCAACAAAACTAAATATGAATTCCTCATAATTACCTTCTTGATGCTCACTGTTTTGTTTGGTAAAGTAAATAATATTTAGTAATATTATCATCATTTCCCTATTTTTGTTTGATGTTTTATGCATTCTAATAGTATCATCAACTCTTTTCATTTGTAATGACCTCTGACTTACTGCTGCTCTCCATCGAGCGAGATATTCCAATTAATTGTGAGGAAGTCATTAATGTGGGGTGTGGCCAGTTCAGTTCAAAATTACACCACTGTGCTAAGCTTAGTATGTTTTAGGCATTTTAGTCATCTCTTACTTATTACACAATGATAGGAGAACATATATAAACATCCAAAAAAACACAAACTTCACCTTTACCATATTACAGTACATAATCATTTGAAAGAAGCGAGAATAATAATGAACACGAGACATAATAGTATGTGAACAGCAGGGATCAGCAATACCAGAGGTTTTCACTTATACAATAAAACAGCCTTAAATCCAATATATTTTTAAGTGGACTGGGTGAGAGTGGATTATAGTGGTATGTGCTGCTTTAGCGGCTCTCACAAAAAGTGCAAACGTTGAAAAAAGTGTTTTGAATGATTTATGTGAGTAAACCCATGATGATGATGTTGCAGGGAAAGGTTCACGCCGGCCGCTGCAGATCAGCAGACTGGGAGCGGACCAGAGAACAATGCGTTCCCGCCTGGTGTTTTTATCAGACAGGAAGCGCTCTGACCGAATGGTGGCCACAACAAAGGAGTGACAGGAATCCCTCGCACTTAAAAACAGGATGTTATTCTTAGACCACGGTGCTGGAACTCCACCTATTTTATGACCGTAGGGAATGTGCACCAGAAACCCTCGTGGGGCCATATAGGAAAATATAATATGGGCCATAAAAAACACAGTTAAAGAATGATGGCAGAAGGGGATGTTATTGAAATGGCTATATTACGGGGTTGACTTCAGGTCAGCCTTCTACACTTCTACACATAATACACGGCAGGCCTATGAGAGGCTGTGACTCTGACAGGAAACAAGAACAGCAGATACACACAGCTGCCAAAATGTGTGTGTGGCTTAATTCTTCTGAGTCAAAAGATACCGCAACCCCTGGATCTCAATTTGAATACGCGTGCCAGGGTCGGTCAGGTTCACTGACATGAGGAATGTCTCTGAGCGTTGCAAGCCTCTGAGGAACACAGGGGTGTGACGCGCATGTGGAATCGAGCCATTCATGCATATTTGTGTTTGTGTGTATTGGAGTGCTGTATACGTGCTTCCACTCGAGTGTCTGTGTGAATGAATACCTCTTGATGCAATACAAAATCCACGTTTTGGCTAGGCTGGATGTTTTTTACACTAGAGTAATCCGGCAATTACAGCTTTTATCTTTGTGCTTGAGTTCCATCTGACAAACAGCGGCTGTTCTGTCCCTTCTAGTTTATTTAGATCTCAGAGCCAAGAAGACTGAATCGAGGATACACCCTCCAAGAGAGGAGATTATTCATTCAGCGCGGGGAGGCACAGATGCTTATCAGGAGACTTCTGGCTCGCCACACACCTCATCTGAGGGTAAATAACGCACCAACGGGAATCGCCACCGGTGATTACATCATTTACAGGGAATCAAAGGTTTGCTGGTTCCTATTGAAGAAACCTATATGGGCTGGGGTAGGCCATGATGGGAAAAAAAGCCAAATGTAGGCTTTTGGCTCAATATTTGATTTCCACAGCCAAAAAATACCCCCGTCAAAACTGTTCTCACCCATTTACACACCCTTTTCGTTCCAAACATATCCTTCCTTTCATGGAACTGAAAAGGGGAAATGTTGAATAACTGCATACAGTGGCTCCATGTTTCCATGCAATTTGAATATAGCTCACAACCTGCATAGTGACCAGCATATGTATATATATATATATTATTATTATGGTAAATGTGATTTTACCAAGTAGAACATGTTCCTTGATCAACATCTTTGTTGATCCTGAAACAACATTTCAATCAACCAGTCAGATTTGAGGGATAAGTTTACAGTTAATGTCAGATTTAGGCTTACAACCAGGGTTAGGTGTTTCTACATCAGTGTTATTCACTATCATTTCCCTCTGATTTTATGAGTTATGGATAGGGTTAGGTTTAGGGGTAGGGGTAGGGATAGGGATAGGGTTAGGACTACATTTTCGGATGGGGATGCACTGAATAAATTGATCAAAGGTGACAGTTAAGACATTTAGAATGTTGCAAAAGATTGATATTTAAAACAAATTTGAACTTTCTATTCCTCAAAGAATCCTGAAAATTTATAAAATAACGTTTTCTAAAAAAAACACATTAAGCAGTACAACTGTTTTTAACGTCATATTCATCAAATTTAAACATCATACAGCAAATCTGCATATGATAAAGCTTTCTGAAGGATCATGTGACACTGAAGACTGATGTGAGGATGCTGAAAATTCAGCTAATTAATTATTTTTAAAAAGTTAGGTTAAGTTAATGTTGATCATTATCTTTTTTTTTTTCTTTTTTTTTCTAAAGGTGTTTGCTTAAGAACAATTGTGTATTTGTTTGATTTATGTGATGTGAGCCTTTTTCCCTAAGACAATTTTCTATCACTGGTTGTTGTTGATAGACAATAAAGTTTTTGAATTAGAAATGTAATTACATTTTTTTTATGCATCAGTTGTCTCAGGCAAAGGCAGAAATAGAAGCAGACACAGAGGATCAGGACACACCTGCAGCCTGAGACGGGCAGACAGGACCTGCATCATGTGGGTCCCTCAGGCTGATGTTTCCCAGAATTATCTGACAGGATGACAGGCCTCAGCATGACGCCAGCCTAAAATAACCACACAATGTCTCCACATGTGTGCTTTATTGTGTTACTCTCATTAGAGGTGTTTGCTAAGGCAAGCGTCACTTTTACTGTCACTTATAATTAGTGTTCGGGATCTGAACAAACCCCTACGTATTAAATTTCATCCTACGTGGTTTGTGCTACATAAACGATTCCTCAAATCATGCAGCTTGTGGTCGCATTATTTCAATGATAAGTGATCAGACTTTAATGTCATATTTGGTGAACAGAACTGTGGGTGGACTTTTGATTTGGGCAACCAACCTACTGAATAGTGAAAAATGCGTATAGCAACTTCTGGGCAAGATCTTAGAAACATCCACTCATATTTTCTTCAGTAAATGTAAAAATCGTTCGCAAAAGTTAAAACATCCATATTTGTAGTACGCCATGACATGTATTTAAAGGGCTGAAAGTTGTCATTTTAAAAGTTCTGTTGGCTACAACAATTATAATTTTTTGTACTGTGCGTTTTCAGTTTTTGCAGTTTTATAAATTGGTTTGTGCTTTATAACTGTTTTACTGTTTCAATATTTCTGAAAAGCTACTAAATTACCAATAACATACAACTTCATAAAGCATTTTATATTTCAATATATTTGCTGAATTACACTACCTTTCATAAGTTTGGGGTCAGTAAGACTTTTTAATGATTTTGAAAAAAGTCTCTTATGCTCACCACAGCATAAGATATATATAAATAAATCTTGGACTGACAGTCTACAGTATATCCGACTAAAGCCTGATAAAATCCAGAAGAGAAGGGGGAGGGCGGTTCATCGTGTGTCGGGGTGAGGAAGAGTCAAGCTGTCCGTGAACCTAATCTGTACCACAGCATAATGGGTTTACAGAGGAATACACAGCCTAAGAGCTTAAAGGCATGTTAAGAGCGATCAGATGGTGCCTCGTCGCTGGGTGTGGACAGAAGTGTTTGTGGAGCAACAGGGGCAACTTCCATCCCAGAAAAGACATTGTAAAAGATGAGCTTGATGATTTTAATCTACACCGTTTCTCACTTGGGTGCACAAATATAGCTGCATACACAGACCATGGCAACTTCGCCCAAACAGGACGACAAGCAGAGAGCATCAAAGGCACAGTTATGTTTGATCTCTCTCCTCAGGAAATACCAAGGAAACATCGGTCTTACCGTGGGAAGAAGCAGAGCTGCGTTCAGATCCACATGCAGGGTCCCTACGCAGTGTCCACTGCTCCCTGTCCACTTCACTTGACAGAATTAGTTTGTCCGCCTTGCATGTTGTGAAACATCACGATGAAATGTACTGTGAATAAATATAAATGTGATGCACACTACTGAAAAATGTTGTGGTCAGTAATATCTTTACTTTTATACAGCAAGGATGCATTAAATTGATCAAAAGTAAAGTCATTTATAGTGTTACAAAAGATTTATATTTCAAATAAACGCTGTTTTTTTGAACTTCCTGTTTAAATAATCCTAAAAAAAAGAAACCGCTTTCAACATTGTTCTACAATGTTTCTTTTGGATCAAATCATCATATTACAAGATCATGTGACACTGAAGACTGGAGTAATGATGATGAAATTTCAGCTTTGATCACAGGAATAAATTTCATTTTTAAATATAATACACTACAATAAATATCGTTACATATTTATATAGATAGATATCATTTACCCTACTTTAAAAATTACAGTTGCAATGTTTAATATGAAATGTCTTCTAGGAGTACTTCCTAACTGCTAAAATCTTAGCACTTTATTCCCGAATGCTCAATTCCCTTTCACACCATTTATTTTAGCCAGAATTTCTGTAGCACAGAGGTTGTGTCCAATGAACGGTGGTTAAATTTCCCTGTCCAAGGATTGTATTACACTTGTTCTCTACGCTGCAGAAAGAAAAAAATCTAGTCAAATATTGAGCTTTCAGTAACAATATCTATACATCCTTACACAAGCAATACTGTGTAAGATGGTATCTCTTTTGCATAAATATATCTTGAATTGCTTACATTTTTATATAGCTTACTCCAATGTTTTATATGTCTATAATGTTGCTTCTCAATTCTAAGAATCAGACACACACACACACACACACACACACACACACACACACACACACACACACACACACACGCGTCTGGTTTACTATCTCTCCATAGACTCCATGGACATAATGGTTTTTATACTGTAACAGTATTCAATCCCCTTACACTAACCCTACCCCTAAACCTATCCATCACACAAAACTTTCTGCATTTTTACATTTAAAAGAAACAAAACAAAACAAAACACACATTCTGTATGATTTATAAGCTTGTTTCCTCATGGGGAATGCAGGTCCCCACAGTGACACGAGTCCCCATGTGCATTCAGGTTGAGGTCCCCACCGGGATAGAAAAACATGAACACACACACACGCGCACGCATGTATGCATGCACGCACACACACACACACACACACACACACACACACACACGCACGCATGCACGCACACACACACACACACACAAAATCACTCCAACATGAACAAGTGAGTGCCTGTTGCTGTGATAACAGGGACTTTCATTAATTAATCTGGCCATATGTCTTGGTGAAGTCTAATTCCTTTAGAAGTAGGTGACAGCAGGTCAAAACTTCACTGCACTGTCCTACGACTTCTAGGAAGGGGAGAGATTTGAGAGCTTGGGGATAAAAAGTGATTTAGTCTTGTCCCTGTATTCTCCCCTTTTCTCTCATTAGTGTCTGTCAAGTGCTATAAAAAAGATTTAGGTCTTAGCATTTACAAAGTACCTGCACAAAGAAAAAACTACTCAACAAAACTGCAGAGCACACATGCACCGACTAACCCACATCTGACATCAGATGTGACTGTGACTATCACTGATCTGTAATCACACTATAGCTCACAGAAAACAAACACTGACCTCACCATCTCAAACATACAGTCCATAGCAGGAAATACTGTAAAGTTACTGAACTTTGGTATAATCCAATAAATCTATAGGACATTTGCAGGCCAGAGTAATACCAAAAGATTAACGTATCTATACCCTTACATGCTTCCACACTTATTTTCAAAACATTTCCTTACAAAACAGTTATTTTATTCTTGCTTATTATTGGTCATTCATTCAAACTTATTATTAAACTTCTGTGTGCAACTCAACTATTTGTGTTACAGATATGAATGATACCTCAAATTGTGTTGCAGATTATTATTTTTTTTACCTGGTGAACAATAAAACTGGCAAAAAATATATATATAGATAACACATTTTAAAACTTTTCAAACTAAAATCGTAGACACTGAAAACTGACTATAGGAAATGTTTCTTAAGCATAAAATCACCATATTAGAATGATTTCTGAAGGATCATGTGACACTTAAGAAGACTGGAGTAACAATGCTGAAAATTCAGCTTTGACATCACAGGAATAAATTACATTTTTAAATATATTACAATAGAAAACTGGTTTTAAAACACAATCTGTTACATTATAAAATATTCATATTTTTACCGAATTCCTGATCATATAGCAGGCCTTCATAAGCATAAGAGACTTCTTTCACGCGTGAGTCACTGACTACTGTAGAAGGCTTATAGTCCATGCATTTAGCTATCTACACCCACCATCTCAGATCAGATAAAATCATCATGTCCTTATAAGGTAAAGCAAAATGCAGAATACCTGTAAACATATGAGTCAGTTTCCCAGAAATGAACTGATGCCTGATGAAAAAAATATAATTAGAAGTCCAGTGAATACCATGAAAAGTGTAGTTCAGTTCATGAGCATTAGAAAAACATAGGCATATTTCTTTTCAGCAAGTCTCTTTTTTGTCTTCAAAGGCATATTATTAAATGAAAAAAAGAGAGAGATAGAGAGTGACTTGCAGAAAAGAAATATGTTTTTCTAATGTCAATTTTCATAGTTTTCATTGAATGTCACACAATGGCAAGTGGAAATATTGGTTTAATTGTTTCAACCAGAAACTCATTCAGAAGAATATATCAGAAGAATGGTAATACGTTTTATGTATCGCTCTTTACAATGTCGGATAGTAATTAATATTATTAGCCTTTGGCTTGACTACGTTATCAAACAGCTAATAATGTGTTATTAATACACCAATATCTCAGTCAGCCAACTGCCTTCTGACAATCGGCATCCTTAGAAACGCTTTGAACATCATAGAAAGTCAGTGGAAAAAAAAGCCCCGCCCCCCACATTGACGGGATTGGTTACATGTTTGTGATGTAGGAAACAGGGGCGTTTTTGAGACTGTCTTTGGTTCACTGCAGTTTTAAGGAGAAAATACTCAGCAATGGTGTTGACTGATGAATCTGAACACCACATAGACATTTTCACCACAAAGGGCCTTTAAAACGAGTTATTGAGTTTGTTCTCAAGTTTAGAGATTTCTGATTAAAAAAGTGATTTCTACAGTGTTAGCCTAACATTCGCCAACACTGCTCATTTCAAAGTGGCCCATTGTCTTTTTAAAGAAATGTGCTGTTTATCATCTTCCTCTCTGCATAAGGCCCTATGTAATCATGAATGATTCTCATCTCATCACACACGCTGCAGTCCCTGTCCCGCCAGTATGCACCCACTGAGGATTAATCATAAAATATTAATTCTTTAATACCTCACCGGCAGCTCGAATGAAACTACGGGTTTCATCTATTACTTTGGATAAACGTGAATTCAGCACAGTTCAGCAAAGGCAGCCAGGATTACGACCCATGTGATTTGCAAATCACTATTATAAAAATCCACATCAAAATGTATTGAACCAAATTCAGGTCATATTAAAAGAGATTAGGCCAATTGTTCGGAGAAAACAGGGGCACAGACCTCTAATATTTCTGCTGCACAAGGGTTTGAAGTAAGTACTGCAAACAAAAATGTTGGCATGTCTCTACACATTTTTAAAATTGAATACACAGCCATGCTTCATTCTTTATCTGCATTCATAACGCCGCAAATACAACTACTACTCTGATAGCAACAAGGGGAGGACCCAGAAGTCCACGTGGTTTCGAGAAGAGGATAAAGTGGTCGCCATTAGTGGACACGGACGTAGTTAACAGTGGTCATCGCATAACCACAACGCTCAGCCCGCAGGATAATCTCTTCCCAGAGGCTCCACAGAGCTGCTGAGTCCAAGGATTGGCTGTCTTTAAGAGCTTTCATTCATACAACCCAAAGCAATAAAAAAAAATGCACTTATCCTGCAGATTTCTCCTTAATCTGCAGTGTCTTAACTTGTTATAAGTGTAAAGAAAATGCTCAACATTTAAAACTGGGCATTGCTAGGAATGTGGTAACTGTCAGTGTTGACAACACGCTAAGTATTCATAAGCAGGGAATTGGTTGATAAGTAAACGCTATAAACATGGAAGTTTGTAGTCTAAAAATAAAGTAGCTGTGTTCCAACTAGAACAAACATTAGGGTAATTACAGGCTGTTATAAAACGTCTTTCTGGCGCTCTGTGGGTCAGAATTTCAAAATGTGGGTCATAAACAGGGTTGTGCTTAGAGTGGGTCTTGCTTTTCACAGTCTTTTAAGCTTCTTTACAAACTAGTCATATTATGAGAGAGACTAACTACGAAATGTCCTGGAAAACAGAACCGCAAAAGACTTCCCTCCAGTTTCCTGAAAATTAGGTGAAAGAGGAAACAGGTCTAATACATGATAATGAACGCATAAATGAATATGCTGATTAGAGCATGTCTTGGTGGCCATTGTCAAAGGTTAAACCTTTAAAGATACACTCATAAAGTTATGTTTGTGTTTGTCCTCGAGTTATGGGTCACTGTGTTTTATTCTAATAGTCTTATGCTAATTTGGACTTGGAACGGGTGAACGGACACATGCTATGCTATCACTCTGGATTATTGACTCGAGCTCTGTTGTTGGGTCTGGTAAAGTTATAAGTTAGGAACGATTTGAGCACTGGCTGGAAGTGCTATAAAGTAAACTTTGGCTGCATTTGAATATGCATACTTCCCTATCCACCTTATTTGCAAAGCAGAAGTAAGCTATTTTCTTTGAACATTTGAGACGTCCATTTCATTAGCAGCGGAAATAACTAAGAATAACAAAGAGCAGTAAACGGTAAAACGATTTGCGCTACAAACCAGTTTGTTTATGATTAATATAATTTATTAAAATAGTATGATAGCAAATACCAGTTTGCGATATCGAGCAGCATAACAGACTGTTTTTGTACAGTTAAAACAATTGGAAGCGAATGACAGAAGCCTTTGCACATTCAAGTAACATCCGTATCCGCTCTTATGTTAAAAATAAGGTGGATAACAGGCAAAAAACTGTACATGAAAAAAGCTGAATGTTGCAAAAACGTAGCTGAAAAGTACCCTGGATGACCTACTACTTCTGCCGTGATTCTGAAGTGTGTATCCAGTGAACACTTTACTATCCCGTGAAGCGAGAGGATTGGTGAATGGCAGTGACATGACAATGACATCATGACGCATGCAGTACCGGATTGCATTTATACATTTGAAAGAACAAAGGCTGCATCCGAGATCGCAAATTTTCTTGAGTAGGTACTTATTTTGAATAAGTAATTACTTCACGACGACTAAAAAAGTATGTTGTACACTGTAAAAAGTGAACAGTTGGATCAACTTAAAAAAAATTACTTCAATTGGTAACACCTAAAGAAATGAAGTTTTCTCAACTTAAATTATCACGGTTTTCACGATAAAATGTGATAATTTTTTTAAGTTGATCCAACTGTTCACTTTTTACAGTGTATATAGTGTGTGTAGTATGAATGTAATCCGGACATATGTTGTCATTATCATGTGACCTACCAGCATCACTTCACTGCCATTCATAAATCCTCTCTCGTGGCCTCATAGGAAAGGGTCCATCGAATGCGCACTCAGAGCCCGTCTACGGAGAGCCTGTCCACTCCCTATTAAGCCCTATTGTACCGAATTTTGGTTGTAGTACCACCAGAGTTCCACTGGGGGCGCTCGCCATGAGTGCAAAATGAATGGGAGTCAATGGGGCTAGACGGCTAAATGTGTCTCTTTCACCCGATTGCCGTTGAGAAATCTCAGATGTGATTGTAGATTTTGCAAGTTCAACATGGGTTTTAGGTCGAAAGTTGAATGAACGAGTACTTATGTCGTTTTGATTTCTTACAGGTTGAGTTGTTGTTGCCCATAACACGCTAGCATTCTGCTAATGACGTCAGCATTCTGACGTCATTGACATTTTGAAAGACTTTTTTAAAGCAAATAAGTGACTCTAAAAAATCTAACACCCAGCAATGTGTAATTTCTTTGCATCTCCTTTCGAATACAACATTCAAATTAAATGAATACAAAAAATTATATCCTGAGAAAAGTGGATTTTGAGGGGGATACCGCCATTGACCTCCATTCATTCTGCACTCGTCCTGTGAGCGCCCTCATATGGAATCAGAGTGGAACTGCAACCAGTTCAGAAGCCGGAAGTGTAGTGAGAGTGAAACTTCTCGCCATATTAGACATTCTCTGGCGCACTTCAGAATCTCACCGGAAACAGTAGGTCATTCTGGGACTTTTTGTCTACTCTTCTATGAGTGCTGCTTCTTTTGTCACATACTGTTTTTTGCCTATAGTATATTGTAGGGAAGTATGCGATTTCGGAAGCAGCCATACTTTTTTAAACAGCCATGAGAAGTTCCTACTCCGAAAGAATGCGGTTTCGGACACAGCCATAGTATTATTATAATCAGTATTAAAATACCTGGATGACCTACTACTTCAGGCGAGATACTGAAGTGTGCATACGATGGACACTTTACTTTCCCATGAAGCCACAGGAGAGGATTTATGAATGGCAGTGAAGTGACGCAGTTGACGCTAGTAATGTGATAATGACAACATGACGGATGTAGTACGTCCAAATTACATTTATACTACACACATTCATACTATATACAACATACTTTTTTAACGGCCATTAAGTTCAAATTCAATTGTAGTAGCCTATACTCACGACAGTAGCCTATACGCAATTTCGGACGCACTGCATTTGTATAATAAAACCGCTTCTTATCCTGAGTCTATTTTATAAAATTGCTTTAATTTTCTCTGCATTTTTGTTTGTTTGCAAAACATTTTGCACCTTTGCAACAGAGTGCACCTTTAAAAATCAGCTATTGAAAATCCACATCTAATCAATATTTTGAATATTACGGTATTATAAAACTTTACTAAACTAAATGCATTTAAAATCATATTCTAATATTTGCTAAATATAATCAAAATGTCTTTTATTTGCATTTTACACCACGTTTTGTGTTGTATGTGTTTGGTTTTGGAAAGAGTTGCACATGTTGAGGTTTTCAAAAATTAATCCCATTAATTTATTGTTCAGCAACCATGTTGTTGTTTTTTTGCCTGAAATTCTGTCTCGCACTATGACACATTAGATTATTTCGCAATGTAAGCCTACATGTGTACAAATGATGTTGCAGCATCATGGGAAGTGACATTGACTTCTTTTTATTGCCTAACTTAACTAAACTAAATACATTTAAAATCATACTCTATGTCACTATATTCTGTTTTCTTCAGGCATTTGTATCAAACAAAAGTGTATCGTCTATAAAAACAACATCAAATGCAAGTAGGTTAGTTTCCTCATCTAGACTAACGGTGTAAAAAGGTCTAAAATAATGCTGCGGGATCGGTAATCCTCTGACCTGCAGACTCAAAGCCGCTTCTCTGGCAGGTTTTAAACGCGATAGTGAGTGAGTGTGCTGTTGAAAGTTGCTGTATCCCTCCCTCCCTCCACTACACTCGTCCATTGACTGCGAGCTAAGCGAAATTACGAATGCTACTATGGTTAAGGCTACGCTTATGAATATTAATAAGGTCGCGCTCACGTTGCCTGGTAACCTTCCAATGGCAAAGGCTAGGTTCATGCATATTAATTACCCTACGCAGGCGTTGTTCGGTAACCTTCCAATAGCGAAACGCCTGCCTAATGAATATTAATTAGCTAAGAGGGCCTTTGTTTTGATAGTCCAATAGCGACAGTTTGTGTTATGAATATTAACAACTAAGGTTTACCGTAGTAGATTTCATAACTTTGCAGTCGGGCCTCTTGAAGAGGACTGTGGGGGAGGGTCACGTGACGTGTGTACACACAGTAGAGTTCAGCACCACTCGATTCGTAGTAAGATCATCAGCGTCCTCCCCTTTCCAGAACAAGCTTTGACGGACCAGAGACGAATGTACCATATGCAACTGTGTTTACGCCACATATTGGCGACTTAATCTATCGCATTTTTACTTACTTTTTTTTTTTAATACGAAGTCTAGCTACCGATTTGGGAGCTTTTGTCAAAGTATCCGAGGAGAAATGTCAATGGAAATACAGCAGAACCCGATGCCTCCGTAGAGAGCTGTCTCTCAGTGCCAAGAACTGGTCCTCTGGTGAGTAGGTTAGCCAATACCTCCCTGGATTGAGTTAAAAGTTGTTTTTAAAGTAGCATTTAAACCGCTGTATCTAGTCAGCAGTGATGAGAGAGCTCACTACATCAGTCTCACGCACGTTAGACACTTTATAACAGTTCACCGCTCGAAGTGTGGCATATATGTGACAGTTAACAGCAACATCAGACAGGTTAAACTCAAACGTGTAATGCCCGGATGAAAAACAAACCAATGATATTCACTGCTCAGTCAAACATACGCATCTTTTTAGTCATTGTGAAGATTTTTTCCCCCGCTGTATGTTTACTAAAAGACAATTAACCATGGTTTTACTACAAAAAAAAAAAAAAAAAAAAAAAACCTTGGTCACCACAAATTAACAATGGTTGTGGTTATACAAATCCGTCTGTCAAAAAAACATGGTTAATACACTTTTACTACAATAAAAATTTCGTACGAGTTGTTTTTGAGATTATGCGCAGAAAAAAAGTAGGCTATAGGCTATAAGGGGTTTGTACATTTAGCCTAGTATTTTCGGTTATATTTTCCATGAAGGTGCCTGGATGGGCTTTGAACATCCTGTAAGCATCAACAGACCGTGTAAGGAACACACTGTTGTCTACATTTAAACACTCTGTATAGCTGATCAATTTTAACTTTTTTATTTTGAATAAATATAAAAAAAAAAAAAAAAAAACAGGGGTATCAGCTAAGTATTGAACAAATACAAATTACAGGTGTTTAATTGGTTTTAAGCTTGATGTAAGGCGATTTGTAAGTTGCTGTTTTCACCAAGTACAACATGTTCCTGGATCAACATCTTTATTGATCCTGAAACAACGTTTTAATCAACCAATCAGATTTAAGGGACACCTTTTTAATGTCAAGTTTAGACTTACAACCAGGGTTAGGTGCTTCTACATCAGTCTTATTCATCATCATTTCCCTCTGATTTAGGTTTAGGATTAGTATCGGACAGGAATTTTGTGCAGGATCAGCAAAATATGTTGATCCAGGAACATGACTTGGCAAAATAATGGTGATTGTAAGTTGCTTATTCTCATTGACTTATTAATGACCAGTGACCTTGGAGAAGAAAACTACTGTTTTGGAGTGTAATATTTACAATCAAAATGCCTTTTATTTGCATTTTACACCACATTTTGTGTTGTATGTGTTTGGTTTTGGAAAGAGTAGCACATGTTGAGGTTTGCAAACATTAATTCCATTAATTTTATGTTGAGGAGAAAAAAATATATATATGGAAAAGCGTTGCCATGTTGTTTTTATTTGCCTGCAATTTAGTTTCGCACTGACACATTAGTTTATTTCGCAATGTGTACAAATGATGTTGCTGCAAGGGAAGTGACACTGACTTCTTTTGATTGCCTAAACAACCAAAAACCCCAGAGAGGCTACGTTACTGTTGGATCAGGTCCATGTAGGACTTGTAAGAGGATGGCAATGTGCCTCTATGAGTTCTGTTGAAGATCGCAGACCTCATATGAGACAGCTGAGAGAAGCATGCATCTTTGCCTAAAGACATTGGCGAGCGCTTTACTCTCCAACATGGTCTGGACTGTCCAGCTGGACATGAGAGGATTACATAACCTGTTATCCAATTTTCTCATACAGTTGTCAACTTTGATCCCTCATATTTTCTTCAGTCCATATATTTCATTCCAAATGTGGAGATATTTTTATATAAGTGACCCCAACAACCCACAATGCTAAGACATGACGTACACACCAAAATATAATGTCCTCCAGTAAACAAATTATGCTAGGCAAATCATACGTGAATCGCTTTGTATAACTAGGAACGATCCTGCAATGGATTTGTTTTTCTCGGTTCAAGACTGCCTAGCGATTAAACCATGCACGCGGTACTCAAACACCCAGAGTGATGTCTCCTGCTGATAACTTTACAAAGAAGCGCTGAGAGAACATGCCGTCCCAGGGGTCAACACAGCTGTGGCGGTGTCAGGACGACTAACACGGATATGTGCAAGAGGTTTAATTGAGACGTTTGTTTGTGTTTCACAGCTTCATGAAAGTATTGTAAGCCTTAGAAAAATGTCCTGGTCATCAGAGCCCCGGCTGCGTGTAGGTGATGAAGAGCATGTGAGAATGAATGGCGCTGTTGGAGGACGAGAGATTGAAACGGGTCGAGTCGGTGTTGAATAAAGTTACTTGTAGATGCAAAACGCGAAAGATCCCTCTGCAACACCCATACTTTCAAACCAGACACATTTTAACTTTGAGCTCACATGGCTGAGGATCCATTTATTTTACATTTTCAGCTGAATATTAAATATTTTTATTTGAATATTTATGAAGGCACACTTTGATCTCTATACCAAGATGACCACTACTACTATTTCTGCCTGTTGCAAGGTTAGTTTAGGAAGAGGGTTGTTGGGTAAAAACACCATACATTGATTTCATACATACTGACCTTCGTGTTGTTTCACTATGTAAAAAATGCTTTGTTAAATTTACAGTAAAAAACTGGCAGCTGTGGTTGCCAGAAATTCACTGTAAATAAATACAGCAGGGTTGCCAAGTACTTGATTTTCCAGCAGAATTGGGCTACTTTTAAATAGTTGGCGTGGATTAAAGGTTTGATATATTGCATAAATTGCATTTCTCTATTGAATATTTTGGTCATTTTATATTACACCAATGTGCTATGATGAGTGAGGGGAACTGCGTTTGAGCTCATGTGTGCTCCTTTATGAGTACATTAAGATTTTGAATACATTATGATGTATATGATTACTACTATATAGTGATTTTAAAGTTGAATTAAAGGAGAACTTGGTAACCTTTTTAACGTAATAAAACTGTCTAGAAATCATTTGGATGGTTAAACAACCTGTTCTGGTGATATTGGTGACTTTCCCCGCTCCCCCCAGCGTTCAACCAACGGAAAGGTTGGCGGAAAACCAACCTTGCAACTTGGGGACTACCGTCCCGGCAAGATAGAAATTGGAAGTCTCGTGAGAAGCGAGAACGAGAATGAGAACGAGCGCGAAACACAAATTGCTTTACGGCAATTCGACATAAACAAACACGCATGTATGATGTATTACCAGATTACCCACCTCGGTAGACATAGCTCCACACGATACAGTTGGCTTGCTCCGATCAAAACAAACGCACATGAGCAGCGGTAGAGAGGGGGAGGAGGCCGCCGCAAGTGAGTTTTTTACGACCGTGTTGTGAAATATACGCCCCCCCCACAGCTGTAGGGGGAGCTCGTGGGGAAAACATGCGACAACAAAAGGGAAAATCAGCGAAGAAGTGAGTAGAGTTCGCTAGAGTTACCGAGTTCTCCTTTAATTGTGTATAACGCATAACAATGACCGTAAAATGTGTATTTTAGGTTCAGGAGTGGTTTGAGGTTTGATATTTAGGATAGGGTCAATTGGCTTGTTCTGGGCTATTTTTGATTGATTTGACCTGGCAACCCTGAAAACAGTGACAATGTTTCTGGCATTATGGGAATGACATATTGATCATCAACACACATGACACTAAAATTATGCAATAAAAATAAACTAAATAGCATAAAATGTAACTATAACCATTACTGATAACAAAAATAGAAGAAATGTATGTCACACTGGGACTTCTGAGAATGTTCTGAGAATCGCATACTATCTTGAGTGTACTTATTTTGAATAAGTAGCCTACTTTGCAAGTGCTAAAAAAGTATGTTCTAAATAGTATGAGTGTGTGTAGTATGAATCTAATCCGGCCGTACTACATTCGCCATGCTGTCATTATCATGTGACGTACCAGCGTCGCTTCACTGCCGTTGACAAATCCTCTCCCGTGGCCTCATTGGATAGTAAAGTGTCCATCGTATGCAGTGCACACTTCAGTATCACGCTGGAAATAGTAGGTCATCCGGGGACTTTTTGCCTACTCTTTTATGAGTAACTGTGAATTCAAACATACTTCTTTTGTCGCCTTTTGTCATCTTGTTTTTCACCTACTAGCCTATATAGTAGTGAAGTATGCAATTTCGGACACAGCCCAAGTGTGCCGCACATGTCCTGAAAGGTGAAGACAGAACATGTTGATCGCCTCCCTGTGGCCGGCTGCAGTATAGGTCATAAACCCCGCCCTCTTCATGTAATCGAAATAAAAAATCCAATTACAATTTTTTTCCCAAAGATGGTTTCTGTCATTTTAAGTAGTTCTTATCATGCTGACATATGTTCAAGTGTTGATTTCTCCAATAAGTTTGGTTTTAGTTAGTTATTAGATGCTATAAAAACCTGGTGTAACGCCAGCTGTTCTTGCGATTGAGTCGGGAGCGGGAGTAGCCTATGTGTGGGACGTTGATACCGCGGCTCCACCTCAGGATCATTACGTGTGCAGACTCGGGCTCCAAATGACGTAATCGGCACAAGATTCCAACGGTTATTTCTGGGATATTTTAGCTACAATTTTTTTTATAGTGGAAGTGGAGACACGCAGTCCATCGTTTTTATACAGTCAGTTTTTAACCATAAAATATATGGTGATTCATATTTTTTTACTTCTTTACTTTACTACTTTCATTTTTTTAAACATTTGCAGTCTTTTACAGTAAAATTACATATAATAATTAAATATAACAATTTACAGTTGGTTATGTACATGGTAACTTAGTTAATTAACAGGTTTTTACTGTAGCATAACAGTTTTCTGTAAAAATGGCAAAAAACAAGAAACCTGTGTGACGCACTTCTGCGAAAGATGAATACATTTTGGCAAAAATTTGAAAAGACTTCCATTGTAATCATGTTTTAGATTTTGTAGACTTTTTTTTTTGTGTGTCATTTTTATTTACGTCACTTTTGCCTGACTCCAAATAGGTCTTCTTCCTCTTAGTCTGCTTTCTATTTCCTAAATCCCTGCAGCTGAAACACATAAGTAAAAAATGTATTGTAGCACAACATGATTTGACTGCAGACCGCTCAGTCCTCATCTTCGTTTACTATTCGTTACCTAAACCCTTGCAGCACGCACACACACACAAAGCTCAGAAAATGCAATCATGTGACATCACTCAGCCGATTCTGAGAATTTGCTGTACATTCCAGTGGGGATACGAGGGGTGTGGAGCAGCCCTCTTTTCATCTGCCGGGCGGAGGGTTGACTACTTCTCTGAAAGTGTCAAGTGCATTTAGTTCGACTCCCACAGCACTCTTCATCCAGATGCATGGTCAGCCAAGATTTCTTGTTTGTTTGTTTGAGGGAGGTACAGTTAATAACAGGGCACATTGAGAGGTACACAGTGATGGACACTTAACCGTTACAGTCGTGCTTGCTCATGTATGTGAGCCGTGAGCTGAAGGCGTTAGAAGAACTATTCTCAAAATGACATGCTTTTATAGTAAGCGGTGATGTCAGCTACCTTTTGCACCCACTCAAGAATGCTTCAGTCTTCCAGCATAGACACTGTTTGGTCATGGTCTCTTGAGGCAGACAAGATGCTGGTTGCAAGTTTGAAAAGCAAGGATGTGCAGGATGGTTGAATAGTCACCTGTGTACCGTTAAAAAGGTTTGGGACCGGTAAGATTTTACTTTTATACAGCAAAAATGCATTGTTAAAAAGTGACAGTAAAGACATTTATAATGTTACTCAAGATTTCTATTTCAAATAAATGCTGTTCTTTTTAACTTCCTATTTATCCGGATGATTTTAACATTTTGCAACTAAAACTCAGCAGTACTGCCCTCATTTGTACAATTGGTTGCCATGGTCACAGGAAGAGGAAGAAGGGAACAGGATGATGACTGTTTTTAAGTGAGAGATAGGGACACAGGTAGTGACTAGTCTTGGCTGTTCCATTGTGTTTGCTAGCAGCAAAGTCCATTTGCAAGATATTCTGTTTCTTTTGAAAGTAATTCATGCAGAAAAGCCGGCATGGCCATTATGGAATCAGACTTTTACACCTGCCCTTTAGAAACCATGTCATCACATATTGTTTTCCCACGGCAACTCTTTTCTCCTGTTCCCAACAGGACCGAGCCTCATGCCAGTGAGGAAAACAATTTAGTCTTTACAAGTAGAGATGCACCGATATGAAGATTGTGGCCGATACCTATAATTCTTTATATTTGAAAGCCAATAACTGATATATTGGCCGATAAATCTAAATCCAAATTTTTTTGTCCCAAGCACACAATTATAATGTTCTCATTTTAATTGTATGTAGCCTATATGACAGACTTGAGTTGCACTTAACCGAATTTTCCTTTTTGAAGTGATTCCAATCATATTTCAAGCAATTCAAAACCATCATGACAAACAGTGCACACCTGAAGTGCCTCAGCTGAAGGAAATAATCCATTATTTATCGGCTTTAATATATTGGCCAAATTTTCTTATCGGGCCGATAACGGTAACATTACAAATACACTTATCGGCCGATACCGATATGGTGGCCGATATAACGTACATCCCTATTTACAAGTTTTTCCTCTAAACCAGAGTTTAACCCTTTTAAGTGTTGCATTGAAGGTATTTACTGGTAGTTACATACCGGTTAGACCGCAACATAAAGTGCTGCAGTGCATACAGAGCTGTTGATGCAGAAAACATGCTGGTTCACCATAGGTGTGTGACTGCAAGGTGAAAAGAGTACATGAGTTTCCCCACCCTCTGGCGAGAGTCATAGTGGAACAATCCATGGCTGCCTGTCTCCAGGCCAAAACAGCCGATCTGTGACTGTGTTATGTAAGCAGACATAGGAACATGCACTCAACAGTCATTATATCTGCTCAGATGTGCTCAGCGTTGTCTGGGAAGACTCCAACTCTACGACCAAATACATGGTGACATGCACACAAAAGCCAGAGGCCTTGTGTCAGAAAGTTTGATCTGCAAAATATGTTCTTAAGACATTATATATATGACTTGGGCAGTCACAATTTTTTTATATTTTTTTTGACAATTGTCATGCAAATAATTGTGAGTAATGATTTAATTGAATTGTTGTTGGTTATTATGTTGTTATTATGAATATATTCACTTAACATATTCTATAGTCACTTTAAATTAATTAAGATTGGAGTATGTGTGAATGGGAAGTGCACGATGATTACGATTATTCCAAATTAAGATAGAAGGGACAAATAACTTTGGCTAGCACACGTTTATTAACATGGGAAACCAGGTTCAAATTTGGCTTGTTTGCCCTCTTTCCTCCTTAACTTTGCTCTCTTTACCAACTGTTTACATAAAAGAAGACAGGAAGCTAATTCAATTTAAAAAAGCAATAATGTAGCCTGTGTGTAATCATACAAAAGTGTTGTTCACATTGTGAGAGCTCACTGAGAGCGTTATGTCATTATGTTTTAATGAGTGGACTGCAGAACAGCTCTCTGCATGTGTCCGCGCTGTGACCTCATCCTGAACTCAAACTTCACACTGTGCATCCACTGCTCCCCTGACATGTCACATCTCATGCCATAAATCTGCCTGACTCACAGCCGTAGAGCTGAAATATGCCGTCCTTTGGTCACAGCACGTGCATTGTCACCGCCCAACGAGCCAAGGTGCTGAGCTGGAGAGGTGGAACCTATTGTTATGGAAAGAAACATCTGATGTCATATAATGGTGTCCCTCCTCTTTTTTGTACAACATGATCCTTAATGGCACGTGGTGACTGAAATGAAGTCCTTGTGTTTAGGGTTTTGCTCTCCAGTGCAACATATTGTGCTGAGTTTAATTCGGTCTGTAAGATGCAGGGAAGTGGAAATAATGGTGTTTCTTCAGATCTAATGCTTGTGTATTGACTGTGCTGTTTATGTATGGTTTCAGTTTTCTTCTCTATGTGGTGGTAACAACAGCAAGAAGGTTTTTGCAAATCAGGAAACACCTAGAAAGTAATGAAGAAATTTCAAAAATGTAGCATTACAGGTGCACTAATTATTTCCCACTTACATAAAGTTGTAAACCTAGAGAAATGATCAGTGCATTTGTCAGCTATCCATACCCATGTTCAAGGGCGTCCAATCCTGCTCTTGGAGTTTAGCTTCATCATTGAATGAAACGCTCCTGATTTTAGGATCACTAGAAACTCCCAGGCAGTGTATTGGAGCTGAACTCTGAAGGAAAGCGGCCCTCAAAGAGCAGGATTGGACACCCCGGATCTTGTCGGGTAATAAAAGCGTTTTATAATTTTGAAAACAAACCAATGCATTAACATTCTGCTCATGTTCTTTCTTACAGCTGATTCAGAAAGACGGAGCAGACACCTTTGGAAAGTCTAGCAATGTGGAGTTGCATGGTTTACAATGAGACGGACGACAACGTGGACCTCCGGCTCTGCCAGGACTTCGGACTCATTCTGTCCGTCTTCTCTCTGGTGTACCTCATTGTCTGCTTTCCAGTGGGGCTTTGCTACAATGCCCTTCTGGTGGTGGTCAACCTTTCCAACAAGGTCACCATGACCATGCCTGATGTCTACTTTGTGAACATAGCCATTGCTGGTCTGGTGCTCAACTTGGTGGCTCCAGTAGAGTTGCTGGGCCCCAGTTTTACACGCTGGCCCATGTGGGAATACAACAATGAGATCTACATCACCCTCCTCATTCTCTTCAACATCTCCTCTCTGGTCATCATGTACTCCACTACCTTGCTCAGTCTGGACTATTATATTGAGCGGGCTCTTCCTCGCACCTACATGTCCAGCGTCTACAACACCAAGCATGTTTGCGGCTTTATCTGGGGCGGTGCCGTACTCACTAGCTTCTCTTCGCTGCTCTTCTATGTGTGCAATCACGTCTCCACTAAGATCATCGAGTGCTCCAAGATGCAAAACAAAGAGGCGGCTGACGCCATCATGATGTTCATTGGGTATGTGGTGCCGGCGGTTGCCGTGCTTTACGCGTTCGTGCTGATCCTCCGAATCAGGAAGGAGTCTACGCCTTTGGACCAGGACTCTGGGAGGCTCGATCCTTCCATCCACAGGTTGCTGCTGGCCTCTGTGTGCATGCAGTTTCTTCTATGGACTCCATACTACATGACCTTACTGGTGCACACAGTGGCTGGAGCTCCTGGGAGCTATTCCAACAGGCACCACCTTACCACGTACTTCTTCCTGAGATGTTTATCCGTGCTGCTCGCCTTCTGCAGCAGCTTTGTCATTCCCCTCATGTACAGGCAAATGAACAAGAACTTTTCGCATAAACTCCAGCGGCTCCTAAAGAGGCTGCACTGCGGGGACCAATCATGTCCTCACGAACGCTCAACAGTACAGCAGGTGGTCACATGAGGGCTTGTGTCCGATCGGACATGCTTCTCCCTCACTAGCACTTACTCCGAATCCACAGAAGTAGAGCCAGCACATGAACCTGGGTATATATATATATATATATATATATTGTGAGCAGAAAGGAAGCTCACCACAAGGTGTGTCTCTGTGAAATTTTGGAACCTCTGTAACACTTAACTTTATTTGTCCATCTCTGTGGTGAGTGGGCGACCAAGAAGAAACCACTAAGTGCTGTTTTTGTGTAAGCTATGTCTATTCTTTGGGTTTTTGAGCCTGGGGAAATCTCAACCCATCTGATGGTCCTTTCGGTGGAGGGGGAAACGGTTGAACATGTGTAATCTGTTACAGGATATGTGGCATAGCCTTCTAATGTGATGCTTTTTGGCCAACCTATTCCGTTTTAGCTCAAGTTCACATTTTGCCCCAGACTCTCTGTGTTGTGATCCACAACAGCATAAGCTCTTCAGTCTAGATTGAGTTTTCTGGTCACACTTTCTATAAAACCTCCTGGTAGACGCTAGTAAACGCAATATAATTACCTCAATTTCACACACCAACGGGCATTACATTACAACTTTTACAGCACCCAGAAATAACTCAGTGAGACTGATATCAGGGAGCGGGAAAGATGTGTTTGTGTGTGTCGTTGTGTGCGGTTGGTTGTGTGTTCTCGAGTGCTTGCTGCTAAGGTGATGTGCATCATAACTGCACAGCTGCTCAGCCATATTAAATCCAGTCAACTGTGTATAGCTTACTGAGACGAAGCTATAGAAATGATCTACTAGACAATGGATCACAGTTTTAAGGTCAGCTAGTTAGAAATTTAATCTTCTTTATTAAATACTTTTTCAATCATTAGTCTGTTACTACTGTAATTATTATCCATGCTCCATAAGGAAGTGGTTAACAATTCACATGTTTGAGATGTGAATACAAGCTGCACAAGCTCTGTCAATACAATCAAACATATTTGATTTCTTTTAACAGATTTTACGCTCAAGAAGAAACCTGCTCAGATTTTTTTCTGGAACATACAGTTAATGATTTTCAGAAGTATTGATCTGACTTTATTGCTTCTAAACAGTGAATCAGATTGGGGAAACTTTTTCTGTCTGATGTGTATATCCAAAAGAAATTGCTTTTATTGAGATTAGTTGCATGAATAATTTCATTGTATGCATATATAGAGAAATATGCATCAATGCTCTCAAGACTGGGAGAAGATCGTAGACATTTCCAGGAAATAATACTGGCAGGATGAGAAATAGTACAGTTTAAGCTAGTAAATGGTATGTTGTTATCGAAAATGTCTTTACTCTTTTTTTTTTCTTAAGTCAGTGGATGCAAAATTAGTATATTTTGGAGAAAAAGCACTGTTTGTGAATGGAAGAGTGGAGATGTGTCATTTATATCCACTTTTGTATGCAAGGGAAAGAATGTATTTAAAGTCATGAAGGGGATTCAAATCAGTTAACCCTCAATCATAAACGATTAAACAGCATCAAATCGCAATGTAATGGCTGTTGTTAGTTTGCTAATGCCAGTATGTATCATATTAAGAATGTGTATATATTGTACTTCAGAGATTTACTGGAAAAAAGGCAGACGTGCCATTTTAGAGTACAGTATTATTATAAAAGTGTCAGTCATCCTCTGTCCCATACTGAGTCAAAGACTTGTTCAATAAACTAACATGAATATAATCCTGCTCGGCTTTTCATTGACTCACGACATCAAAGAACATCACAGCGTTCCAAATGAAAAATGATGAAGCTTGTTTTGGTTTGCATCAACAAAACAGGTATGGATGACTACACTCGCACATACCAAAGAAAATAAAATAAATATGGTTTATGTAACAGATGCCAAAACATATTTTTCTTGCTTGGTGCGAGCCTCAGAATAGTGCCAGGCCCCAGGAGCACAAACCACACTGAAATGTTCTTTGGCAGAATCATTTTGTTCAGTTGCCCATCTGCAGAGCAGCAACCACCACAGACATTAGTATGGTGAAAGACACATTCAGCTTGTTCTTCATTTGGCAGCTGTCTTAATTTAATAAAAACACATTTTTGTGGCATATTAAACACTTTGCAACTTCACTAAGAGGTTTTACTGAAGAGTTTGAGTTTGTCTAAGTTCAAATCTCAAATGGAAACTGCATTGCAGAAACAATGATTGTTAATATCAAACAATCTCCAACCGCCATTGGTCGAAAAAACAGATAGCCCTGCCCCAAACTCACGCCATTTGTTAAATCAATATTGCTGTTGTCTGGCTGGTCAGGAAGCTTAAACAAACAGCGCAATGTTTTGAAAATTGCCAGTGTTACACATTTTGGGAAATCTTATAGTTGACTGAGATAGAAGGCACAACCTATCAAGAAAAGGACATTATTTTATTGCGATTATGTTTGCCGTTTAAACAGGAATACACAGTAACCACCTCAATGTTTGTGGAGTAAGTTGAACTAGAGAGACTCAGTCCAGTGTCGACTATTTTAAATAAGCATTACTGAATGATTCACAAAACGCTGTAGTGTTGCCGCTCGCAGAATAAGAATTCACCTGGGTTTTGTTATATACTGACTCGCAGTGGGGGCACCTTCAGTCAACAGAGTCAGCAGTATGTGTGTGTGTGTGTGTACGTCTGGAATGGAGCGAGCTCGGCCAGAGTGGGAGTAGACCGAGGGGCCCCGTTCAGGCCTCAGCACTGTGTGCAGTCTCTCCGAAGTGCCTGTGGCGTCCCCAAACCAAGCCACAAAACCCCTGTGAAAGAGGAACATTCTAGGCGTTCTGAGAATTGTTTTGGCTTCTGAACACCCCCAGCACAACATATCCGCCTGTCACAACACAAGAACAACATTGTCCGATATGGAACAATGGAGCCAGGGTGAGTGTCGGAAAGTTAGACAAGGAACCAATGAAGAAGCAAGATAATTGCCATGTTGTTTGGAGTAATACTTCCAAAACTGATTGTAAGAGTATTTCTTACAGGCACTGTTTTCTTTTTGTTAGAAAGTCACACTACTTTTTAGGAAGGTTTGGAAACATTTTACCATGCTTTCATTGTTTGTTTGTTTTTTTTTCAATGAAGAAATTTTATTGTTTTACACTTGTCCCAGACTTTCAATCTTAATATATAAAATCAATCATAAAAAAAATATAAATAATATGTATATAAATACACACTTAATTAAATATAAAATTACAGTCTGATTGGAAATGATGCAGTTCACACATATTTTTTCACTTTAAATTATTTATATTTACCTAAAATGCTATTAGCTTAAGCAAGATGAAGGAATTGACCATTTTATTTCAAAACATGTTTAAACTGTAATGTCCAGTACTGTTATCAGTATTAATTTAAAATGATAAAAAGTATTGGTGAATAAAACTGTGATGGATGGATGTCCACTGCTGTCTGAAAAGTCATGAAGTTTTAATAAAGTTTATTTTCTAAGGTTTATTCACTAAAAGTTCACAGGGCTAAAAGTCCTAAAGAAACACCTGTAAATGTGCAAAATGTCTAGCAAAAAGCTGTACTACGGAAGCCCTGAACCGCAACGTAAAAAAGAAAAGAAACAATAATAATAATAATTATATATATATATTCTAGCATTTCGAGATTAAAGTCGAAACATTACGAGAATAACGTCGTAATATTTTGATAATTAAGTAAAAATTACGAGAATACAGTCTTTCGTAGAAATTATTTGTGTATTAATCTCGAAATATTTCGACTTTATTCTCGTAATTTTAGAAGAAGAAAAAAATGTTTTACATATTTTTATTTTTTACGTTGTGGTCCAGGGCTTTCGTACTTTACAGACATATTGTGCAGTTGTAGTCTTTTTCTTTTCTTTTTTTTTATAGATTCGTCAGTCAAACTGTTCTTGACTGGTCACATTTGTAATTAGCCTACTTTAGAGGATATGAAATTTGATCTTAACCAAATGGAGACACCATTGCATTAAGGACAGCCCTTTAATCTACTTTGAATGGAACCCTTCATAATTATTTCACTGCCTCTGCATGCCTTTTGTTCACATATGCATGTTCAAACTTTTTTTGCCAAAGCATGCAGAAATTGTTTTGTGTATTGTACACAAACAGATATTTTGGGTCTGCAAAATCCAGAACTGTCAAAGCACTCAGCTGTTTGTTTTTTTGTTTTTGTTTTTTACATCTGTATAGAGTAAAGTACATATGGACTGTATAAAATAATGGATGACATAAATGCCTTTCTCCATTAATATTTCATGAAGGGCAAATCAGATCTTAATGTTTTCCTCACAAGCACGAGTCATAATCTATTCACTGTTTTTTCTTTTTTTTTTTTTGCATCAATAATTCACTGCTATCTACTTCACTTTATTACACATCTCTCTAGAATACTTTATTCTGATTGGTCAATCGTGGCATTCAGTAGTCGGATATTTCGTAATATTCAAAGATGTCCATAGCAATGTTACTTTCACATCTTTCATATCTAACCGCAGACTCGCACCCTTTTGTTTTATCAATGCTACTGACAGCTGACGTCTTTTGTCTCAGTTATCAATTGTAATATCGACTGTAGTGAAAATGTATATTATCCCATACATATTGCATATTGCATCCGATGAAGTTAAAAGCTTTGAATCGCCCAACATTACATGCTTTCTAGAGACTGGTGGATGAGGCATTTAAGTCACCTCCCCCACTAAATTACTGAAGCATCACCCCACTCTCAGAAATCCACACCTGAAAGTTCAACATCCTGTTGGTATGTCCCACCAAAACAGAAGGCAAGCGTGTTTTAGTAATATCAAAACACGGCATGTTTAATCTCTTAATGGCACCTCTGACCATCCCAGTGGCCTCAAGAAATGATTTCACAGCCTCCTTAATCTGAGAGACTCTAAATAATTCACTGGAAATCCAATGGCAAACAAACTAGAGGTTCGCACAACAGGTTTTAAATCCCACATATTGGGTAACACATCCCGAATAATGCCTCAACTCCGGACACAAGCTCAATTTACCCCCAAGAAGCCGGGGTCTCTAATGTTCTCTGGTCTTGTTTCAAAGTAAACTTGGGTTGAGCTTAAAAAGTAATTGTTTCGTAGAGACCGGCTTAAATCGGCCACACTAGACCACCAAGGTTGCACATTTGGTTTGTCTCTTAAAGTTTTTGCTGTTTGACTTGGCGTTCATCCAGATCTCTCGTATAAATTAGGACAACAATTCCTTTTAGAGGTTCAGGGTCACAGCAGGCAATGCAACTGAATCAGCTGATCCACAGTAAAAACAACAGAGTAAAATAATATATTTATACATAAAAAATACAATCACAGCCAGAATAAAAGTGAACATTTTTCTATCCAATGGCTTAACCTGGTTTAAAACTGTCAAATGTCTGAAGTTTGACCCATTTTTCTATCTGTATGACATTATAAAAATGGGTCAGGAGCTTTGTATTTACATGTCTGGTTTACCCAACCCACCTCTATTCTAACCCCGATAAGCGCAGGGAAATGGGATGGGGCAATTCAGTCATGGGACCCAGATTTACTACTCTTTAGATAATGTTATCATTTTTTCACCAGAAATATCTATGGTCACATCGAATGCCTTAGGCGATTACACGCTCCCTTCCTCTTTTTGCACCACCGGAATGATCTGGCATGAACTGAATGCTTTGATAAATCAGACCCGATGGGGAAAGACAGTCCAGCCTTGCTGGAGAGGCCCAGACTACAGCAGATGGCTGAAACCCAATCCTCTAAGATCCTGCCAGACCGGCATGGTATTTTTCCTCTTTGCAAATGTACCAGAGATTTGGAAATACAACAACAATGAAATCCTGGTGTCAGCAGAACATCTGAGAATTGGACCATGGGAACCACACAGGAGTGAGTGACCAGGTTGGCGGTGTTTGACGCTGTGGTTGTGTGGGTTGGAAGTCTTGGGAGAGTGTGACTATTAAAGTGAGAAAGTCACTAGTGTCTTTACTCACTGAGACAAGTGTGTCTCCACCAGACCACAGGCATGGAGCTCTACAACCAATTATCCTTATGTGGTTTCCAAAACATTTTAACATACAGTCCTGGACAAGAAAAAAAAGCCGCAAATCACTGGTCAGGAAATTAGCAAGAATTGCAGAAATACTGTAGATAAAGTAACCGATAAAACAGGGAATAGCAACTTGCAGACAGTTTTTTACAGGAAGATGTGTTCCACTCAATGTTAATGGCTTCAAACAGTTCATAAGTAGTTGAAAAATGTCTCCCAGTTCGTTTCAGTTTAATGTAAGATCAAAGATTCACTATAGGGTTCAAATCCGCACTTTGACCAGCCAAAACATGAGCCTGATAACAACTTTTCATTTGAGGGAAGCAAGCCATTCTGCAATATTCTCCTGAACCCCAAAGCATTAAATGACTTTTGACAGTGAAGTATCTCACCAATACCAGCAACAATACCAGTCGTTGTGTGCTCCCCACACAACGGCACTCTTCCTCTATGCTTCACTAGAGATGCATTTATTATTTTCGCAGCAGATTTTCGAAGACAACGCTCTGGAGAATCACCAATGCGACGTGTGCTTCATTGCGATTCATCACTCCATCACCTACCCATATTCAGCCAAAAACAACAACAACAACAAAAACTGCTGTTTGTTTTCCCCTTATAACTCATACTTATGGATCAATAAAAAATGACCTGAATGTTTACATGTTTCATGATGTTTTTCCATTCATCCAACCCTGAAAATAGCCATATTGACCGGCATACACATTGACGAACAGATATTTGTCAAGAGTTACATGTATCTCTAGTAATGCATTAACACTGTCTGATTAAATGAACTACTTTCTCTTTTATGAGAATCAATGTGACGTTCGATGGGGTCCAAAATCTATTTTCACAGTCAAAGGTCCAAAATCTATTTTCACAGTCAAAATCTAATTTAAACCTGGAAACAACCAGACAGTTTTAGTAACATTTTAAACAATGTTATGAAGCAAAATGACTAAGAACAATCTGATTCTGTACTATTTCTAGGGCATTATTCACATTGATCATGTGACTCTTTGTACAGACAGTCAGATGGTTGTCTTCCATTGAAGCAGAAGAATCTCTTTGGATCATCTCGAATCATGCCGGAGAACAAGACTAAATACTAAGACATTCTGTACTTTTCATTTCCATGCTAATTGTTGTGCTGATAATATAATCTTTGTTATATAGTATTTTCACCAGTGGTCTCAGAATTTTAGACATCATTTTGACACGTTATCACACTATGCAACAAGTTAGATTGCATCACATTTTGTTGGACAGTGAGTCATTGATTTCAAGAAAAGCATTCAAAGTGAAAGGCATGTTCCTCTATGTATGCATACACCTCTTGTGTTCTCTTTCTTTACTATAGTCAAAGGAGTAGCAGTGAATTATCAAGCTATAAAGCTAGACAGCAGTGAACACTGAGCTTTAGAAATGCGCAATAAATAAATAAATAAATGCATGTATCATCAAAAACATGCAGCTTTCACTTGAGCAAAGCGGAAGAGGTCACAAAAGGTTTTTACTTGTCACCCACATCCCAGGGGTGTTGCGGTCGGCTGAGGCAGCGGGGTGTCATGCGTTGTGTTTTGCTGCTTGTTATTGAGCAGACAGCTGGAGCATAATGTGCTCACCCCTCGGCTCATTCCCACAGGTGCAGGAATCTAGACTGTCACAACAATCACTGCACTGACTCACTCAAGGCCACTGACCTCTAACATGCCCGCCTTTGAGAAAGCTGCTGCTCTCTTGTCTTGACCACTGAAAATAGCATTTCACCAAACCATTCAACAAAGCATTTGATGGTATATAATGTTACAGCTGCATTCCCAGGGAATTGCTCTCACCAACATATAAAATAAAATAAAAATAAACATTTAGAAAACATAAAAAGCTTTTGTGAGAAGAAACGAAATCCATAATTTACACTTTGACTCCACCCTGTGTTCAAAAAGAATAGTGCAACAGGACCCACTCTGTTAAATGGACATTCAGAGATTAAAAAGTTTCTTTTCTGAATTCATCAGCAGAAGCACGAATATGGAAGGGTCACAATGAACATTAAATCTTTGTGCACTTCCCATGCTGACTCTCATTTCCTGACTTAACTCTTACACAGGCTACATTAGCAGAGGAACTCACTGCGTGTAAAATGCGTGTTCTGGACATTGTCAATGTCGTCCTGTGGCTGAAGCCAGGGCTGGCCCGCGGCATAGGCGGTATAGGCAAATGCTAAGGGCGCCACTCATCCATAGGGGCGCCAGAATGAGTGAACGAGTGATTTTTTTTTTTTTTTTAACTTTTTTTTTTTTATATAATAGGCTACTATTTTAAAACCATTAATTCGAAATACTACCAAATAAAGCAAAAAAAAATAATAATAATAAAAAAAAATCCGGCTCTTCAATCTTCCCCCGCCCATCGAGTGCTTGAAGTGCGTCAGAAACAGAGCGCGGGCGCGATCAGTTGTTGGTAATTTGTTGTGTAGCGTGCCCGACGCCGCATCCAATGTAGACAGCACTGCTTTTGTTAACACACAGCTCGTAGAAACGGGCCTGGCAGCTCGCGCCAGTTCTAGACTCGGTGAAAGTTTCCTGATTGTGACGGAAGGCCGAATTTACATGACACATTATAAATGAGCATAGTCTGCGATAGATACAGTGCCAAAAAGAAGAGAAGAGGATAAAGACAGAGGTAAAGAGATGTAGTGAATGAACAATTTATTGCATAGGAGTAAGATACTATAATTTCATGGCAGTTATTTTTACCTTAAACTTAATGTTAGCAGTTGTTCTGAGTTCTGAGTCCCCAGACTGTGATTTTGTACAATCATGTCAGTTTTAAGACGCATTTTTTATTATCACTTTTTTATTAATGTTTTACTCTACAGTTGTGCAGTTTTTGGGGGATACAGTACAGGCCAAAAGTTTGGAAACGTTACTATTTTTAATGTTTTTGAAAGAAGTTTCTTCTGCTCATCAAGCCTGCATTTATTTGATAAAAAATACAGATTTTTTTTTTAATATTGTGATATTAATACAATTTAAAATAATTTGTTTTCAATTTATTATACTTTAAATTATCATTTATTTCTGTGATGCAAAGCTGAATTTTCAGCATCATTACTCCATTCTTCAGTGTCACATGTGACATCCGGTCTATCACATGATCCTTTAGAAATCATTCTAATATGATGATTTATTATGAGTGTTGGAAACAGTTCTGCTGTAGTGTGTGTGTGTGTGTGTGTGTGTGTGTGAGTGTATATATATATGTATATATATATATATATATGTGTATATATATATATATATATATATATATATATATATATATATATATATATATATATATATATGCTAAATCATGAACACAATGACAGGGTGAAATGGGCTGTGATGCATGGGGCGCCAGGTAAAATCTTGCCTAGGGCAGCAAATTGGTCAGGGCCGGCCCTGGCTGAAGCTGTCTTATAGCCTACTAGACAGAGCTTTGTATGCATGTTGACGCATTGCTTTAATCTTTGTGTTAGCCATGTTTCCTGTGTTATGAATTAATTTCGTCCTGGGACTAGATACCATCACACTGTCCTTACATGCAGCATAAACTGACATGATAGATAGATTCTGAGTGCAGGGCTGTCCATTGATTAAGCCAGTAAACTGAAAATTGTATCTTATTGATTTCATGATTAGTTAATTGAATGAATCGCAGTTTTGTATGAATATTTAAGACAACGCTGTGAATTATTTTTCAGTGACTCCTTCCGCACGTTACACTGTTAGGTGGTAACGACTGTCTGTGATCATCAAATCATTCACTCAACCGAATGATTCAAAGATGCTAACCCAGGAAGGAAACACCACCATTTTTTTATTTACTCGGAAACGCAGCAGTTGATTCGTTTTGACTTCGTTTGGTGTTATATTCACTGGATCAAAAATAGACATAATAAGTGGCAATAGGCTACTGTGTGTGTGTAAATGTATGGTTACTCAATAATAACTTCTTGTTTATTGAACTGCTGTAGGCTATACAAGCAAAATCACTCAGGCAACAGTGCTGTTGGTATTCATAAAAATTGCTTTTTAGTCTGTTTGTCTGTATTGGTCTTTCTGTAGGTTTCAGCCAAACCTCATTGGAAAAACGTGTGGAGACATTCTGCAAAATGGTAGGCTATTACTTCTTGCATGTTTCGCGACACTTTCTAAGTGAAATATCCAGTGTGGGGCTAAAATAGCGTTCAAACAGGTATGTGGTGAATCTGCCAACGATTTATTACGTTGGCTGTTGTAGGTATTGCAGCAGTTCGGAAATTAAATGTAAACCTAGTGTTGTTAACAAAAGCGAACATGGGATAAAAACACATTTTCTGAGGCAACCATGCCATTTTAGATTGTTTCTAGAAGTGTTTGAGGTTTTCATAGTGTAATGCATGCTGTACCATGTGAACCTTTGCTAGTTTACTACTTAAAACATGCATATTGCATCAAAATGTATTAGTTTACAAATCATGCACGATGGTAAAAATGTTTTGAGGTCATAACATAATATTGTGCAAGACACAGTTTGAAAATAAGTCTATTAATCGATAATCACCATCTAGAATTATAATTTGAGTGAACAGTAATAAAGTTTGTTGGTGTTTTACTGCCAGTTATGTTCATTTCAACTGGGAATGTCATGTACACAACAGAGTAGCTGTCATGTTTTCCAGTCAAATCTGTGATCCCTTAACTTACCTTTGCTGTGTTGCTATGGTGATTCTTATAAGACAGACAAGTTTAGTCTAAGAATTTTGTAGCGCTCTTCTGGATTGTAAGTCACTAGCTCACTCTTGTGAGATTCCAAGATGTTAGATAATAGGGGTCCTTTCGGTTCTAAAATGTTAATTTGTCATCAAACTCTCCTTTAAGTCAATTTGTGAGCCCAAATGACACGATTCATTAGTGTTCTGTCTCCGAAAAGATAAGTGTATCAACTCATTTTATGGATCTTCAGAGCTCACACTAACAGTGTTTTCAGAAAGAGCACATTTCCTAGAACGTCACGCCACGCCATTAAGGCATAACTGTGTTAGGAAGATCGTGCCACTCAGTTTGCATTTAACACTAACACATGAAGGTTGTAGAGCATCATGTTTCCACCACATGTAATTACATCCCTGCAGAGGGACACGGTTAGGCATGTAAAGTGAGAAAAGCATGTTTCATGCTGTCTGTAACTCATCAGTTGTTCCCGGCATCATAATTAATCTGTTCCCTCCAGATTGTTCTACGAGTCTCTGTGAAAATCGTATTGATAGAGAGTTTAATAGAGGGAGACAAACAACAGCTTCCCTATTTAAGAGCAATACCTCTGGGAAAATGATACTTGGGAGTAGGTGGAGACGACTGTAATTAAAAGCATAACGTTTTCATTCTTCGGGATTGGCAGGTGCATGGCACTTTTCATGGATAGGATGCAAATTGGTGTCATGCTCCCTTTAAAAAAATTTTTAAAAGTGCAATAACACAAAACACAAATCCCATGTTCTATGAGGACTATCAGATCTGTTAACATTTTATTCAATATAAATTAGCAGCATAAAAATTCAAACCCATCAAACATCTGTAAATATCAGTGTTGTTATTGTTAACTAAAACTTGGAAATAGTTTTCGGTAATTGAAATTTATTAAATAGAATTATTAAATGAAAAACTAATAACTGAAATAAAGACTTTTAGTAAGCAAAAAATAAAACAGAATACAAACAAAACTAAGGACTTTACTTGACGTGACTGTATATCTCATTTCAACTTAAATTATATTGAACTGACTTAAAAAATAGTTGAATCTTGTATAATAAAAAGTTGAAAATTCCTTAAAGGTAGGGTAGGTAATCCTTTTTCTAAAAAAAAAACATTCCAAATTTGTTTAAACTGTCTTTATATACCAATACATAATTAAAATGTAAGTACTCTGAAAAAGAAAATATAAAAATCGAGTGACTGTAGACCTTTTAATCTGCAATAAACACAGCTCATTATTTCCATTCACTCCCACCCCCTCCCTTCTGAGCTCCTTCCAAAGCCACGCCCCCAAAACACATGAACGCGCGACGCCAAACGCTCAGGCTCAGCTGGAATACGCATTTATTACCTGAGACGAGTGGAGAGGAAGGAGCGCAGTACATACAGTGACATCATGTCTTTATCACTATGAATATAAACAAATAAGATTTCTTTTAGTACTCACTATCAAGCTAGCATATCGATAATGGTAAAGTTTCATTCGGTAACGAGCTATATTTATAAGGCAAAACTAAAAACAGGTTGCATTGATACACGTTTTTCCATTACCATCAGTTACACTGTGATGAAGGTGAATTTCGTGTAAGATTCATAACATATACGGTGTTTTGCATGTAAGAGTTTCCATGATGAAAACATTGTTGACTCTAATGAAGACTAACGTACACTCCGAGTCCGGAGACAAGTACCGCATCGTCGTTTCGAGGACAGGTCCGGGGTTGAGGGCGAAGCAGAGGAGGTCGTTCAAGAGTGCGGGCAGGGTCCGAGGAAGTAGTTTTTGCCTTGTTTGCCTTCGCTGACTGCATATGCAGGTGCTTTGAGCTGAATATTTCCGGGAACGGTGA
Organism: Rutilus rutilus; assembly: GCF_951802725.1. NCBI lineage: Eukaryota > Metazoa > Chordata > Actinopteri > Cypriniformes > Leuciscidae > Rutilus > Rutilus rutilus. Next base: position 34,380,470 of record NC_140209.1, on the reverse strand, counting down.
CATGTGATGAGTGCACGCAGGGCAGCGCGCGCAGTGGGGCTCGAGCACGAGACATGAAGGCATCTGATTGGTTCTTTACATTCGCACCGAATGGCAGTGATTGGTCAGAGTTTTTACTGTCCTGCAGCTGCTACAGAGGTCTGATTTTTTTCATTCCTTTTTCTAAACACATAATGTATTGACTACTATCAGGATGGAAGGACCATTTCACCCAGTATAAAAAAAAGTGTTTCTGAACAGGATTACCTACCCTACCTTTAACTTATTTTGATGAGTTAAAGTAATGTAAAAACATATGTTGTCATGACTTATTGATCATATCATAATTATTTTTTTATACCCTATATCGATTATTTACCCCTAAAAAGAATGCAGTGTTACATAAAATTGTGACTCCCAGGAAGTGACATAATTTCAAATGTGCTCATTTCTCCAACATGGCAAGAAGACATTTTCTCATTTTTTACACAAAATGAAGTTTTATGTACAAAGTTCGGGAGGAGCATGTTCAGGTAATCATCCAATCAGCACAAGAAGAAGCCAGTATAAATAAAGCCTTCCCTTACCTCCTGTCTCATGACAAATTTCTCAGCATCCCGCCACCACCCCATCACCTCACTTCGGCTGGGTCTGCTCATAGATACCTATGATCTATACATTCATAGGGGGGAGTACTCTGGGGTCGGGCCGAATTCCGAGCTCGGAGCCCAACCCACGGACAGCAAGCCAAATACGCATTACAATACTACATCAGATTTCATTAACATGTGAACTCGTGAATTGTAGTGTATTTATTAAGCTGAATCATTTAACCCACTACCTAACTAACTAACTAGCCCCTTTTTAGTGACAGTATAATTTAGGCTAAATGTTCAACCTTGTTGTTTGTTCTTTCAATTCACATTTACAAGTGCATTTAACTGATCTTTTGTGAAAACGTGCTCTAGGGGCATGTTGTCACACTATCATAGACAATGTTAACGTTTTAAATGTTAAATGGTTTTTCAGGTAATTTAAACTTAAAAAATGACAAAGCACAAAATCATTAATGGAACTGCAAAAATTATAAAGGGTAACACAAATATAAGGTGCAGTTATTTTGATCAATACAGTAATACACAATAATATCTGTAATAGTTTTTCTCAATCGCTTTGGCTCAATTCTCGAATGAGATTTTGTTCCCAAAACAATAATTTCAGATCTCTGATCTCTGAGTTTCTTGTTCACGTCAGATTTTAATTTCTTATTGATTTAAGCAAATTGCATGTGTTTTGGCACGTGTGCAAAAGAGTATGTAGAATTGTCTACAATTTACAGAATGACATGGCTTGTTGATCAAAACTGATGAGTTGATTCTCAGTAAAACTGTCAAACTTTTTACAACTTCTAAACATTCTTTGAGCCTTCATGAAGCTTAAAGTAGGCTATATGGAGTTTGCCCAGCACAATTATACCATTTCTGAACTCGGAGGAACGCCAAAATCCCTAAACAGCAACAGCAGTTTATTTTTGTGGTAATGTGTTACATATAAACTGAAAATACACAGTTGCTTGTCTTGGAAGAGCAAGATATGTAAGAATGTGTGGTTCTAGGGGAAGACATAGAAAAGGTCAAATGAACAAGCGTCTGTGAATTTTCAGTTAACATGTAAAATTTCTTCAAAAATGTGCTGTATTAATAAAAATGTTCGGTACCACTTTATATTAGGTGTCTTTAACTACTAACATTTAAATGAATCATTTGAGACAATGCACATATTGTGTACATACATGTTTTTACATTGTACTTATATTATAAAAGAAAATCCTGCTTGCAGTTACAGTTGTAATTACAGTAAATATATAATTACACTGTTGACCCTTCCCATACCCCTTAAACCACCCTTAAACTTACTCACAACACCAAACCTGTCCCTAACCTTACCCACATTCCACCTCAATAGCAGCACAAGTGTTTTGCAATACAACTTGAAGACAATAAGTATAATGTACTTATTTTTTTGATGCAAGTACATAGTAGGTAAGGACACCTAATATAAAATGTGACCAAATGTCCATGTTCTTTTTGTGTACTACAGTGTTGACTTTTCCAAGTAAATTAGTTTCCTAGTGCTGAAATCTGTATCTAAAAAGCAGTGTGTGGAACAAGACAAAACTACTGAATCACCATCACCATCTTCCATGGTGAAAAAACACCTAAACATTTTGACCAGCGTGGCTCACATGATGACAGAAACACTTTTTATTTTTGGTGACATTGGCCAATTTACTGACACAATAACTAGGTTTTAAAGCATGAATTAAATGTTTTGGGTGAGTAACACCATTTTGCAGACCTGCAATATAGTTCTGATGTTCCAGCAAACAGTTGTGACAATTGAACTTGCAGTTTAGAGATTGTTAAAATGATTGAGAAAAACTGTAATTTATGTGCCAGTAATCTGTCAGTTGGCATTACAAAAATGACTGTTTCGCTGTTTTTTTAATGGAGCTCTGCTGGCACTTAAAGCACTCAGCACTTAAAAATAGTTAGGACAATGAACAAGTTCCCTCAAGAAAAAAGTGCATTCATAAAGATAATGCACTCTGACAATACAAGATGCAAAACTCCTTTTAGATACAGATGTCATCTGTAAACACTAGTGCTGGGTAATTTCACTGAAAGGCAGATAGCTGGATAGACATACAGACAAATTGGATGGATGGAGGGGATGGATGGATGGATGGATGAATGGGTGGGTGGATGGATGGATGGAGGGGATGTATGGATGTATGGTGTGGTTGGGTGGATGGATGGGTGGGTGGATGGGTGGCCGACAAAAGCTTTGGATGGATACATTTCACTCTTTGTTATATTGCAGCCATTTGCTAAAATCACTTAAGTTCATTTTTTTTCCTCATTATTGTACACACAGCACCCCATATTGACAGAAAAACACAGAATTGTTGACATTTTTGCACATTTATTAAAAAAGAAAAACTGAAATATCACATGGTCCTAAGTATTCAGACCCTTTATTTGCTCAGTATTTAGAAGAAGCACCCTTTTGATCTAATACAGCCATGAGTCTTTTTGGGAAAGATGCAACAAGTTTTTCACACCTAGATTTGGGTATCCTCTGCCATTCCTCCTTGCAGATCCTCTCCAGTTCTGTCAGGTTGGATGGTAAACATTGGTGGACAGCCATTTTCAGCTCTCTCCAGAGATGCTCAGTTGGGTTTAAGTCAGGGCTCTGGCTGGGCCATTCAAGAACAGTCACGGAGTTGTTGTGAAGCCACTCCTTCGTTATTTTAGCTGTGTGCTTAGGGTCATTGTCTTGTTGGAAGGTGAACCTTCGGCCCAGTCTGAGGTCCAGAGCACTCTGGAGAAGGTTTTCGTCCAGGATATCCCTGTACTTGGCCGCATTCATCTTTCCCTCGATTGCAGCCAGTCGTCCTGTCCCTGCAGCTGAAAAACACCCCCACAGCATGATGCTGCCACCACCATGCTTCACTGTTGAGACTGTATTGGACAGGTGATGAGCAGTGCCTGGTTTTCTCCACACATACCGCTTAGAATTAAGGCCAAAAAGTTCTATCTTGGTCTCATCAGACCAGAGAATCTTATTTATCACCATCTTGGAGTCCTTCAGGTGTGCTTTCATGTGTCTTGCACTGAGGAGAGGCTTCCGTCGGGCCACTCTGCCATAAAGCCCGACTGGTGGATGGCTGCAGTGATGGTTGACTTACTACAACTTTCTCCCATCTCCCGACTGCATCTCTGGAGCTGAGCCACAGTGATCTTAGGGTTCTTCTTTACCTCTCTCACCAAGGCTCTTCTCCCCCGATAGCTCAGTTTGGCCGGACGGCCAGCTCTAGGAAGGGTTCTGGTCGTCCCAAACGTCTTCCATTTAAGGATTATGGAGGCCACTGTGCTCTTAGGAACCTTAAGTGCAGCAGATTTTTTTTTGTAACCTTGGCCAGATCTGTGCCTTGCCACAATTCTGTCTCTGAGCTCTTCAGGCAGTTCCTTTGACCTCATGATTCTCATTTGCTCTGACATGCACTGTGAGCTGTAAGGTCTTATATAGACAGGTGTGTGGCTTTCCTAATCAAGTCCAATCAGTATAATCAAACACAGCTGGACTCAAATGAAGGTGTAGAACCATCTCAAGGATGATCAGAAGAAATGGACAGCACCTGAGTTAAATATATGAGTGTCACAGCAAGGGGTCTGAATACTAAGGACCATGTGATATTTCAGTTTTTCTTTTTTAATAAATGTGCAAAAATGTCAACAATTCTGTGTTTTTCTGTCAATATGGGGTGCTGTGTGTACAATAATGAGGAAAAAAATTAACTTAAATGATTTTAGCAAATGGCTGCAATATAACAAAGAGTGAAGAATTTAAGGGGGTCTGAATACTTTCCGTACCCACTGTGTGTGTATATATATATATATATATATATATATATATATATATATATATATATATAGATAGATAGATAGATAGATAGATAGATAGATAGATAGATATACAGACAGACAGACTTAGTTTTGTATATTTATTATTATAATAATTATTAATTACTTATTTTATTATCTTATATTAAGTTATGAATTAAACAGTATAAGCTGTTCTGTATCTAAATCACTTTTATAAGTTTCTATAATTCTGTATTTGTTGATTTTCTAGTCTGAAATGTTCTTTCTGTAATAGCAAAGAGGATGCATCACAGTCTGACAGGGATTCTCACCGAACCACTGACTTCAGGATGTTCTACACAAACCTCTTTGTAGACGCACATAAAAGAGCCCTCAAGCTTTCTGTAAACCTGTCCTGACACAGAGGGACTGATAAGGTGAACAGAATCCATCCATGTTCAGAAAATCGAATTACAAGCATAATAGTTTGTGGCTCAGTAATCCCTTGGCCGACAAAAGCTTAGCTACCCCTCATTCTACAACTAAAGGGTCATATTGGTTCTCCATCCAACATTGTACTGCACCACTAAATGATTAACATCTCACTTATGATCTTATTATGCATATTTTGCATTCTCTCAATGTTCTCAGAGATATTTTAACATACACAGTAGTGAAACCATCTCTTCAAATTTGGCACTGAACAATACAGATTATTCCAGCCACTTAGAGAAAGGCACTTTTACAATGGGAGCGTATGTTTAGCGCGGCCATTATTTGAACAAGTGTTGTATTAAAGTAAATGACATTTATTTGCATCTCACTCGGATACGAGCACTTTACATCACGTTAAATGCTTAAAGCCTGACCAAGTGTATTAAATATACTCGATTATTCATCATCAGAGTCCTTGACGAAGTCATGGATCAGGGACGTCTCGTCCATGTCTAGAGCATTTAAAACATCCTGTATGGCGTTATTTCTCCATCGTTCTTTGAACTAAATGAGTGCTAGTGTCATGGATGTGACAGCAGCCATATGTCCTGTGCTAAGTAACTGTCGTTGGTGGCTATTTATGCTGTCCACGTGCGTGTGGCCGTGCTGGGGGAAGTCAGAGAGAGAGAGAGAGAGAGGAGGAGGTAGAGGGGTGGCTAGTGAACAAGTGGCCAGAAAAGAAGGAAGCTGTAGTGATATTCTTCTCTGGACCGTCTCACTGACAGAAGCGAGTTGTCTTACAACAGTAGGTGGGGCAGACGGTGGATCTTGTCTTGGTAAAGGGATTACAAAACTGCAGAAACTCTCCACTGACTGCATCACAAGCCCTCGTGAATAAAGTAAGTGACTTTTTGACTCTATTATTTTCACTGCATGGGACTCACAAATTTCATTAAGTAATAATATATTGCATCATAGTTGAATTACAACCGAAATTAAGCTAATCTGTAAGACAAACGCAGTTGAAAAGACCCAACGGCTGGTGAGCATCAAATTTTGTTTTGGATGCAAGTGTGACGATATAGACTTTACATTCGTAATGTCCCAGATAACCCTTTGTTGTACGGGGGGAAAAAATATAGTGGTAATTTTGAAATTAATCTTTCATTTTCCTTTAACATGTTTAAATGGAAACGTACCTTGTCTGTAAAAATAAATACATTCACAAATGACTGTTTTACTAATACATTTGTTTCTGTTTGACCACTTCAAAAACACATTAGAAGAAAAGACAAAATAAATCAATGTAAACTTGAATGTACCTCTACTGTGTGTCAGGGTTGATATTGTTAACTAAAACTATATCAGATTATTTTCATTCATTGAAATAAAGCTAAAATTAATACATGAATATTAGATGATAAACATCAACTTAAATAAGAGAAGAAATTAAGAAAAACAAGAAATGCTGCATTTAAAATAAGTTGTAAGTTCTAAAATTACTTAAACTTAAAGTAAAATGAAGTCCAATTCAAAATATTAATAAATACTATAAAATGGCACATGCATATAACAAAATTGAAATAATATTTAAAGTAAAATTCAAATGAAAACTCAATACGCAATATTATATCTGGGGTCTATGAGTCCCCAGACATAAGTAATGTGTATATATATATATATATATATATATATATATATATATATATATATATATATATATATATATATATATATATATATATATATATATATATTGTTGCAATGGAAGACTTCAGATTTTTTTCCCCCTGTTGAAAAGACCATATTACACTAGCATGAATTTCCCTGATGTATATATATAATTTTTATTATCATTATTAAAATTACTTTATTAATAATTTCTCTAATATTTGATTATGAAAGTCATCCAAAATGACCTGATAATTGAATGTTAATATGTTGTTTTTTCTACTATTGAAATGTCTATGGAACAGGAGGGTTAATATCTTAACCAGCCAGACTATTTAGGTCAACCAGCTTCCCTAAAGACTATGCTGGTGGACTGTCTTCCCCTGTCTATAGTTTTGTTGGACACACTCTAAAAATGCTGGGTTGTTTCAACCCAAGTTTGGGTCAAATATGGATAAACCCAACCACTGGGTTTAAAATGTAATATAAAAAATTGGGTTTGTCCATATTCGACTCAAACTTGGGTGGAAACAACCGAGCATGTTTTTTTTTTTTTTTTTTAGAGTGAGCTTGGCTTTGTTTTTGCACCTGTTAGACCAGCACCAAAGCATCATGAACCAGCATAAACCAGCCTGGAACATCATGGAAATTCATGCTAGTGTAATATGGTCTTTTCAAAGTCTTCTATTGCAGCTTAATTTCACAGATGCACAGAGATTTCAAATAATTGATGAAGCAGCTCAGTCATTCTTCTCTCTGTCTCTCCAAATGAGCCTTTCAATTATCTTGGTGCTTGTGTGCTTGTCTTGTGTTACTCCATCACTAATATCCTGATAAATTGTTCATGTCATCTTGCAGCTGTGAGTAAATTTGGGCAAGGATTATATTGTCCTGGGTATTTTGAAGAAGATGTAATTTTAGGCAGTAACAAATGTTCCTTTATCTATTATGCAGTGAGGAACTCTGAATGGGTCTGCTGTTGAGAATGAATTACAATTATAGGATCAGATTCAAATTTTCACAGTTTTGTTTGTTATGGTAATTCTGAAATGAAAGCAAATTTTGTATTAGTTTATAGTAGTAGCTTAATGGCCTCTAATGTGCACTGTGATTATATATCCAAGAAAACTTTAAAGTTACTTCTAAGTACATTTTTCTCTATTTTTATTGAGACAGATATTGCAAACTGTCAATCAAAGTAAAGGCTGCATTTGCTTGCACTGCGCTTGGAATTGTCCAAATATCCAAACCTTTATGCTCTTAAAAAAAAAAAAAAAAAAAAAAAAAGCCATCTGCATAAGGCTGAAAATAAGTGGTCTAATTTTGGATAGATGGCTGTACTTTGTAAACGTTTCTGCTGCATGCTGACCCATTTCTTTTGGGGTTTAATCCGGGTCGATTCTTTTAAAAGTTGACGTATTCCGAGTCCAGACCTCATAGTCACATAGACCTCATACACAGGTGTTTTATCGAAGTAAATGACATTTATTTGCGTCTCACTCGGATACGAGCACTTTACATCATGTTAAATGCTTAAATGCTAGTGTCATGGATGTGACAGCACATATACCTCATAAAAATCATGTTTATCATGTTTATTTCGTTACAAAATTGATGTAGCCTTTGTTGCAATTATCTATGTAGGAATTGAAAAGTCTGATATGCCCTGATTGGCCACTGAAGTTCAATGTTTTCTGCCGTACCTAATTTTAGTTCTCATTAAGATACTTCTTGCATATGATTTGTTTACCAAATTAATTTGGATTAATACAGATCCTATATCTAAATATCTACATTTCCGTTTCAAATATATGGTAATTGGGTATTTTAAATAGCATGGAATATTAGCTTTATCTTTACACATCATTATTCATGATATACATGGTCCTATGGCATATTAATCTAAAATTACTAATATAATGAGATTCAATGTTCTTTTGACACCCATTAACTCTGTGTCTGGGAAAAAAATATCACAGTTTACTACCTTGGAGAGTTTATCTCTCCAAAATCGCAATACATTAGTGTAGTCAAAATCAGTTATGAACATGATGTTATGTAGTCCAGTTAGCCTCCCGTGAAGAAAATCTACTTGGACCGTATCTATTCCTATGAAGCAGTTGTACAGCTCGTCTTTTTGCTGTTTAATAATTGTGAGTTTAGCAAATGGGTCTGACAGCTCAGGGTGCTTCAATGCATCTGTTTAAGACATCGCTTTGCATTTTAATAAACTTGTAGACACTCAATCCTTAAGGAGAATCGATTAAAAACTGTTATGAGAGCTGCCATCAAGTGCAAAAGCAGATATTTAACATGATATTCTCATTAAAGGGATGGTATGACTTACCATCCGAAGCAGACTGTATGACTTTCTATCAGATATTTATACCCCATAGACTTTCAGTGTGTGCAAAAAAACGATTAAAAGATTTTTTTCAAAATAAGTTCTTGTGTTCCTCAAGTTTGGAATGAGCTGAGGATGAGTAAATGATGACAGAATTTGTCTTTTTTTGTGGTGGACTATCCATGTAATAGTTCAATTAATTATGTCAATGAAACAGGTGATGCCACAAAATAAACATTAGTCTTCAGATATTATTTTCCTTCTTTCTCTCTCTCTCTCTCGATCAGGTGTCAAAGTGGTGGTGTCATTGGTGGACTAAAAAAATCATGCTTACGGACTGGAGGAGAGCAGACTGCACTGGATCAAACACGTGTAAAGAGGAAAGTGTGCTAAAGAAAAAAAAGAAGCACAATCCCTAAGGAGAGACTCTTGGTGTTGGTGCAATGGATCACACAAGTCCAGGCAGCCTCCATAGCTGAGAGACTGCCCTGAAAAATGGAGGTCTTCTACCCTGGCTGCATCTCTTTCTGGATGGCATCTACCAAACTTTGAGCCGCGTCCACGTGTTAAGCACAGGTTGTCATCAGAATGCAAATGCAGCATGAAGGATCCTCTCTACAAAGTGAACTGGGCACTGACACAAATGAAGTATGTAGCACCATTCAAAGCATCTAAAACAGAGACTTGGCCAGTATGGAAGAGCAGACTACCACTGTGATAACGATTTACGTGAATGGCACTGAGCAGTTCAATGCTTCGTATGAGTTCAACCTAACCGATGTGAAGGAAAGCATAGACACCTATGAGTTTTACGTCATCGGCCTGTTCCTCTCCTGCCTGTACACCATATTCCTGTTCCCCATCGGCTTCATCGGGAACATCCTCATTTTGGTGGTCAACCTCAACCACAGGGACAAGATGACCATCCCTGACCTGTACTTCGTCAACCTGGCCGTGGCGGACCTTATTCTAGTGGCGGATTCGCTCATTGAGGTCTTCAATCTCAACGAGAAGTACTACGACTATGCCGTCCTCTGTACCTTCATGTCGCTTTTCCTCCAGGTGAACATGTACAGCAGCATCTTCTTCCTGACATGGATGAGTTTCGACCGCTATGTCGCTCTCGCCAGCTCCATTAGCAGCAGTCCGCTGCGAACTATGCAGCACGCCAAACTCAGCTGCAGCCTCATCTGGATGGCCTCCATCTTGGCGACTCTGCTTCCCTTCACCATCGTGCAGACGCAGCACACCGGCGAGGTGCACTTCTGCTTCGCCAACGTCATCGAGATCCAGTGGCTGGAGGTGACGATTGGATTTCTGGTGCCCTTCTCAATCATTGGCCTGTGCTACTCCCTAATCGTCCGCATCCTCATGCGTGCCCAGAAGCACAAGGGACTGTGGCCTCGCCGGCAGAAGGCCCTGCGCATGATCGTGGTGGTCGTGCTGGTGTTCTTTATTTGCTGGCTGCCCGAGAATGTCTTCATTAGCATCCAGCTGCTCCAGGGCACGGCCGACCCATCGAAACGTAGCGACACCATGCTGTGGCACGACTACCCGTTGACCGGGCACATCGTCAACCTGGCTGCGTTCTCCAACAGCTGCCTGAACCCTATCATATACAGCTTCCTCGGGGAGACTTTCAGGGACAAGCTACGGCTCTTCATCAAGCGGAAGGCCAGCTGGTCCGTGGTCTACCGCTTCTGTAATCACACTCTGGACTTGCACATCCCTGTCAGGGGCGAGTCCGAAGTGTAGCGCGGGTTCGGCAGCCTGAATCACCCACCGGAAGTTGTCATCTGCCTTGTCTTGCTTTCCAGAACTTGATCAAGAAGTGACATGTGGGTTGACGTAACGAACACTGCTTCATGTTTAAGTCAGCTGGGTGAAATAAGGATTATTTGCTGATGAAGTGGATTACAAGGCACGGATGCAGAGCTTGGCCTTTACAGATAATTTAAATAAATAGAGATGGCATGTCAAAAACAAAGACTTTTATAGGACCATATTCTCTGTGAGCCCATTCTAAAGTAACAAATAAAGTCATCGAAGTGCCTGCGACCCATTTCCTGTCTGAGTCATTGCGAAATATATTCTCCTGTTCATATATTGACGTTGCTGAAACCGATGCAATCAACGACTTGGTCTGTTCTGCTTCAAGACTGAATAAATGCATATTTTGTAGGAGTTCTTCACTAGGGGATTCTGAAAATGTGAGAATTTAGACAATTTCAAGTGTGAGATTTACTTCCAGCCACTTTTAGGGATTCCGTAAACAGTGATAAACAGTAATGATGTTTGACAAGGTGAAGTTCATGTACAAGGTTTACATGAAAAACATCATTAGGGAAACATTAAAGTAAATTCAGCTCAATGCACACATAGTTGGTGGATTACTGCTCATTTGGACAAGTGTTAGCGGCACTAAACCCAGGTGTTGGCTCCTGTTTCCCTGAAGTTGGAGTCAGTGGGCAGGTGGTGTGCAGAGCGGGATATAAACATATTATCCAAGACTTCAGATGTGCGGTGTCCAACGCTGCTGTTTATTTGATCCAGACTGCTATCCATTGCTTTCCCATTCCTTTAGCAAAAACAAGGACGCTTGCAGTAAATCGCTTTGAACTGTGTGAAGTAATTTATTTGGAATCAAACTGTTCATTGTCGAGACTGTATTGATACACAGTAAGACGTGAAATTATTTGGATTCACTGTTTGTCAAGAATGTGTTAAGATGATTTGAGTATCACTTGAATACTTTTGTATACAGAAATTATTACGAAATGATAACAAGAGTGTCGGTCTTGACAACAGGAAGCTGATGTTCTCCCCTAGAGAGAGCCCTCTCATGCCACGGGCTAAAACAATATATGACTCGAATTAATCATAAACACAGTGGCAGTCTGAGGGCTCCTTCCCAAGTAAAATAGAACAAAGATAAACAAATAAAAGGAAAATGAAGATTTAAAAAAAATAATCCCAAGGTTGGTCTCTGGGGGATTTTTATCAGTCCAGTTGAGCAGTGCATCACACAGAATGATGTTTAATCAATACAACGGTCTGGGTGAAGCATGATGTAATGCATTCGAGCCTGAAAGAGTTGATTTCATGAATGGTTGAATAACCCCATTTTCACATTAAAGTAATAAAATGATCTTATTTTGTCATATTTAGGTTTTCACTACTAGAAAGCTGTCTGCTACACTATAGAAAGGCGAAGCAATATTGATGCATAATTGATGTATTCCCTTCTTAGATTGAAAATACTGTACTGCAGTACAGTACAATAAAATATAGGGTTGGTTTTACTCCACAGGTAAATCACTTACTGTTTATTATCTATGGCAAATACCACAGGCAAATCACTTACTGTTTATTATCTATGGCAGATACCACAGGAAATTGACTGGCCTGCACAAACAGCAAATAAGACCATAATTTAATATAGGGAACATTTTAGTGCCTATCATATTATGAAAAAGTAGACATATTTCGTAATTAGACACATTTTGGCCAATAAAAGTGCATATTGTTTATGTCTCCTGTCTGGAGACAAGCTGCTGTGATTTTGTTTTTATTCTCATTTAATTATAATGAGAATCTCGTGAGAATCATGAGACTAATGGGAATTCTAAAAAATAAAAAAAACTTCCAAAGTAACATGACTGGACTACTTATGGTAATGAATTTCAGTGATTTTTGGTCATGAAAATAATGTCACTATCTTAAAAAAATAACAAATAAAAACTTCTTTTTTTTTTTACATTTTAATTTAAGAAATTTTTTGTATTGTTTCATTTTGAAATTTAAAAATCACTTCACACTTCTCACTTCTCAGGGTGTCCTGCAGTTTTGGTCACAGACTATTTTGAGTCAGTCAGTTAAAGGTGCTCTAAGCGATGTCACCTGTTTTTCAGGCCAAAACAGCGTTTTTCGTCTCATACAGCAAACATCTCTTCACTGTCCGCTATAGCTGCCTGTCCCCTGAACACACTGTACAAAACCACGGTCTCTGTAGACAGCCCAGGCTCCACAAACGGCAACAAAAACAAACTGGCCCAGCCTGGACCACAAAACATAAACAGTGTTCCAGCCAATAACCGACAAGAATGATTTGGGGGTGGGGGTTGGGGGGTTAGTGCGAGAAGCATGAAGAGGGAAGTTAGCTAGAGGAGAGATGTCCTAGAGTCTAGACAACGAGTAACATTAGAATTAGACTCTCTTGAATTTTGATATGGCCGACACACAAAGAGACGACGTTCCGATGAACAAATAGCAAAGAAGAGGGAAAAGGAGAAGGAACGCACAAAGTCCCGAATTTATATCGGGGGAGGGGACGGGATGAGGAGGAAGGAGGAAGGAGGGTCGAGCTAGCCTCCGTTTTGTTTGACAATACTTCGAACGTCAATAAGAAGTGACGTCACCCAACATCGCTTAGAGCACCTTTAAGCCATATAAATATTAGATGAAAAATGTGCTTTAAAATATAGCAATGCCATGGCAACTTACTGAAATAAAATAAGCTGAAGTACTAAAATAACTTTGCAACTACATGCCAACTAACTCTCATTGTGTTAGTCGACTGGTAGGGTTTGTGTTAGTAGAATAAGTTGACGTAGTTGCAAAATTACTTACTAGAATGTCTAAAGTGGACTATCAAAATACAGTGTTACCAAATTCTTAAAACTTAAAATAAAAGTATAATGAAAGCTTGAAATATATAAAAAAGTTCATTCAAAATATTGTCAAATCTATTTGTTGAGATGGTTTATAGTTGATAAAATGCAATGACTGCATGTTTCCAGCATCTTTCAGTATATGGAGTGTTAGAGAGATACAGCCTGGCAAAACCAAGAAATGTTTTTCCAGCTGTGACAGCCCAGCCTGGGAAAAATATGTAAGCATTGTTTGAATAACTATTCATGAATTTGTATAGACATCATCACAGTATAATTTACTATTGTATGGCAAAATATAATAAAAAAATCCACACATTAAAACATGAACTAAAGTGACTTGAGGAAACGTATGTCTCAGACAGACCTATAGGGCATGGGTAAGGTTGTGTGCTTCTAACAGAGATTTGAGAATCCATGATGAGAACAGCCTTAGGATGTGAGCATCCCAGAAAGATACAGAAAAGTGAAATAACGATAGACAGGCTCATTAGACAACAGAGACGAAACCCGGATCCCCACAGTCGATCCCTTGGGAAAGAGCCAAAGCGAGACATAGTTAATTTCATATCTGTATAAATACAAATAAATAGACACGGGACGACTCTGAGAAAGACACAGAGCAAGAGGTGACGGACAGAGACTGTGAGAAGAGTGTGTGTCTGCAGCTGGGACCGGAGTAGGGCTCAGGGTTGAAGGATCTGACGTCATTGCGTCCTATTTGTCTGTGAGATTTCTCTTTTGATGCGGTTAAATGAATCTGTTTATCAAACTCATGCCGTCTTATGGTTTTCAATGCTTATATTCACACACAAACAATTTAAACCTCAATACATTTGAGCACACAAAAAGAGTTCTTCATATTCGAATTGATCCAAATAATTTTCACAAAAAGATTGTGGCTTGGAGGAGAATGATACGCTGAAAGCTTATAAAACACAAGACTTACAACACCGAAGTGCGACTGCCTTTGGTCAGGTAATTAAAGTAGTGAGAATTAATGCATATGCTTAGGGAATATGAGTTTGAATAAAAGATCTGATTCACAATTACATTTACATATTATAATCTTCTCAAAAAAAAAAAACAGAGATAACTTAGGTAACATCATGAGGTTCTATTAGAGCATTGCACAAGTGTTTCAGTTCAGAAGTGTAGCTCTTATAATGCCTCAAAATAAATACCATAAGTAAAAACCTACATAACATGATAGGCTAAACCAGAACATTAAGATACTAAAAAAAAAACATAGAAGCGCAAACTCATCACTGGCCACGAGAGGGCGCCAAATACGAGCACGTTCAGGAAGATAATCCAGTCCGAGAAGAATGAGGAGAAATGTTTGCAGGTGCAGAGCAGAGTAATGGCATTTTATAAAATACGGAACGTAATGGCACCTCAGCGTTTTGGACGAGTTAAACCGGGTGAAATGTTCAGTATTGTCGAGTAACAGCCTATGAATCAGCTTCGTTCAGTGTAGGCTAAATGTGAAATTTTGTTTAAAAAAAAAAAGTTGTTGCCTTAAAGTACATTTCACTTTAAATAACATAAAACTGCCTTAACATGTCTTGAATCTTGTAAACCTTAAGCTGAAAAATGATCAAACTTATTTTGATGAGTTAACGCAGCACGTTTGACGTATAAACAAAGCGGGGTCAGTTAGTTTTGACAGCCAGGCTGTGCATGTTATTCTTCAAGTGAAACAAGCAGACTACACACGCCAAAGTAAACTACTTGAATAATTTGACTAGCCTATGCTACATCGAGGTCGTAAACACATTGCAGCTTTAATCCTGGCATCACATTTTTATTCCTTTTGTGTATAAAGCTCATTTGCAATTGCTATCAAATATGGTGAACTATATGCATAACGTATAAATGGCAAGACCATCCCTAACAACCAAAATACAAAAACTAAACAATTTGATGGAAAGGATTCCAAGTGCACAAAAACGACACGATCCTGCCCTCTTGTGGAGGAAAGATGAGTCTACATGCCATAAATCAGGCAGCTTTCAACTAATAAAACTAGAAACACTTAACACTGTCTTATAAGTCTTCAGTAGTGGTCATAGTATAATTTAAGCCTTCCAATCAAAATCCATTAAAAAACAAACAAAAAAAAACACAGAATAACCAGCACAATTTTGAGGTAGAGTAATTTTATTTACAACCCAATGATCAATGTAAAAGATGTGATAAATATTTTACGCATGCAACTAAAGCTGCTTCACAATGAGCTCTACAATGGTTAATCTAGACACACTCGCTTTAAAAACCTGAGTCTGTAAGGAATGCTTTACAAAATGACTCCAATGTACAAATCCATTGCTTTTACTTTGAGTGTTTCACAATAAAAATTAAAAATAAAATAAAACGATAATAAAATGTAAAAAAATAAAATAAAAAATTAGGCCCTCTCTCCTCGGATTCGCCTTGCAAGCTGGATATCCTTGGGCATGATTGTGACTCTCTTGGCATGAATGGCGCACAAGTTAGTGTCCTCAAACAGGCCGACAAGGTAGGCCTCACTTGCTTCCTGTAAGCAGACAAGCACAAGTTAATATTGGATATAAAGTTTAAAGTATATTAAAAAAGTAATAATGATAATAAGTTACGCACCTGAAGTGCACCAATGGCTGCACTCTGGAACCTCAGGTCGGTTTTGAAGTCCTGTGCGATCTCCCTGACCAGACGCTGAAATGGCAACTTGCGGATCAGCAACTCTGTTGACTTCTGATAACGACGAATCTCTCTCAGAGCAACAGTTCCAGGCCTAAAGTGAGGAAGAAAAACAACATGATTTACCAGTTATAATAAACTGCATTAAGCATGCGTGTTGTTCAGTTAAAAAAACAAACAAAAAAACAACAGCAGTCTCTCTCTCAGACCCACCTGTATCTGTGGGGCTTCTTGACGCCACCAGTAGAGGGCGCGCTCTTCCTCGCGGCTTTAGTCGCCAGCTGTTTTCTTGGCGCCTTTCCTCCAGTGGATTTACGCGCGGTCTGCTTGGTACGAGCCATTTTCTCTCAATGTCTAGGATAAAACATAAATAATTAAACAAAAGTTAAATACTTAATTCTTCCCGTTTAAAAAAAAAAATCCGAGCGGTAACTTAAAATGGCGGTTTCATCCGGGTCCTGTGGTTTGCTTTGAGCACTTCCGCTCAAGAGCTGCAGCTACTTTATCTAAAAATGTCTCGTTTTATAAAGATGTACAACGTTAAGTGCCAACAAATATGGGAATCTAAACAAACCAGCTAAAACCCACGCGTAATTTGTAATGCGTGAACACAGCCAAGCGAGCATCGCAGACGAACATTTGCATTAGACGGCAGGAGATGCTGTTGTTGTTAAACAGCCGCCCGGTACATCAGCCTCCATCTGAAGCAGGACCCGGTTCACAGCAGATTAAACAGCAGCTCACCGCGAAACTCACTTTCAACTAATACTACATCAACTGCGTCATGTAGAAAGAGCGGGAAAATGTTCAGAGGCACGGGGTAAAGTTAATTTAATGCAGCATTGTTGAACAACCGGTTACTCGCCTCGACCTCTTCAAGAACAAGCTGAACAAACCATTGTCCAAAATGGCGGGCAAAAAGGTAGATCGACAAACCAGCACATAATTATCAGATGTCACTTCTACTTCCAAAGCCCGCCAAGACGACGAATTTAACGTGTATAAAAACGCCACATCATGTTTAAGTGAACTATGTTCAAGGACAAGAGTGTTTGAAATATTAAATCCAAACTAACAAACTAGCCAGAGAATGGTCCATCAATAAGCACGAGAAACTGAAAACCCGATCAACTCTGTAAACGTCTTATTGATTTGTTTTAAACTAGCACTAGTGGAAATATTATGATTACAGTCGAAATATCTACCAAATAATTTAAAGTTTACTCACACAAATCTCGTTGACCCACGATCTTTCTCCCACGGTGTATTTCTCGTATTTGAAAAAGAGAGGGTTGGGCTTCTATTTATATATTTCTGTGGCTTGGCGCGTAGACACGCCCATATGTGACGTTTTCGTTTCTCATTGGTTCAACTTAAACCAAACCCCGCCTCTTGTCGTTTCGCTTTATTTACCGTACATGTTTACCTTTTTTTTATATATATATAATTTTGAATATACAGTTTGTCCCACAGCTGATAATGTAATCATACAAAAATAATTTTGAGTAAAAAAAAAAGTTGATTTACAATAGATAAAACAGGTACTGGATTAACATGTACTTGAATTAGGCTGCTTATGACGTTCCCAAACCCCCATTTAGGGGTTTGTATACGTATTTTTCTAAACATATTAATTGCGTATTTTAATTGCAGCTGAAATTACAGCGAAATAGTCATACATCAGAAAACGGTTAATATCAAAAACATCAGCACTGCACTCCTAAGATTTAAGAAATATAAATGCCTACTAGATAAATAATCAACAATATGTTATTTTGTGATTTTATTGTTTTGTTATATTTCTAAATAATTTTGACGCCACGTTGCAGTCTTGTTTTGCATTGTGGCACTGCTGCTATGCAGCATGGTCATTGTCTCCTAGTATTTGTTTGTCCCGCCAGTTGCTCATATTGGCCTTGCAGCGGCGCGCGAGAGCATGAGTAGACGAGAGGGTCCCCGCGCACGCGCTATTATTGTTTTGACTGAAAATGCCGTCGGTTTCGAAAACGGCGGCGAGCGCTTCTCCTCAAACCGAGAAACCAACCCACTATACGTAAGTAAAGTAAACATTAAATGTACGAAAATACGTTTCTGTGGAAGGTGGTGACTATTCGATAATCGACTGTCGGATTTGTTTTTGTAACGCGTAACTTTACTGTTTCCTCTCCCTCTTGAGCGTTTTAAAATGGTGCTTTTCCTTTTGTAAATTCCTCCGAATGCACGCGCCTCTCAAATCTCAATGTTGATCAAATCAACAATCTCATCTCCGCTAAACATCGCATTTATTTCCTTATTAACGTGTCGGTCGCGCTATGTGCAATTTAAAACTTGAGAAAGTGCTCTTCGCTTATTTGCTCAGAGCCCGCTCGTGTGAAAATGCTTGAAGACATGTAAACTGCACAACAGCAAAGCGAGCGAGTCGAGACGCTCGCTAGATGTAGCTAGCAGGCTGGTTTGTTAGCTGCATCCGCCTCCTTCCTCGGCCCGTGTTTCTTACTCTACGCACTTTTCCCTCCGTACGCACCGTTGGTTTGAATGGAACGTACGTCGAAGATTCTACGTAACTCTAAACGCTAATCGCGGAGTATTTGGCGTAAGCTTCTAATGTTGTAGTGGAGAGCCTTGATAAATGGCTCACAGTGGCTTTCGTACGCTATAAAACACATTCCTTTGCCATTTAGCGGTTTATAAACACATACAATGAACATTATATGTTTATAGTTGCTGAAAAGGTGGTTTATCATGTAACACATTTATCCAGGGCTGGTTTTGTTGTGGAATTGTCGCGTATAAGAAACTGCGCAGTGCAACAACAGCCACCACAGCTCCAAACTTTGAACGTAGTTTGACATTACTGTGTCCATACGGATTTGTTTACATCAGTCAAGCGTAGTGTTCGGTGCGGAGGTGGTTAATTTAAGACGCTTTTAACCGTGCCTTTCCATTTTAATTCTAGATATTTGAAGGAGTTCAGGACCGAGCAGTGCCCACTGTTTTTGCAGCACAAATGCACACAGCATAGACCCTTTACCTGTTTCCACTGGCATTTTCTAAACCAGCGAAGACGGAGACCCATACGGAGAAGAGACGGGACTTTTAATTACAGCCCAGATGTGTATTGCACGAAGTATGATGAAACAACAGGAATATGCCCCGACGGAGACGAGTAAGTAACTTGTTTTTATTATTATGGAGGCCTATACTGAAGTTGAGAAATGATTTTGCAGATAGTTATAAAATTGCGCGCCAATGCTCGTTGTAGTCATGTTTATTTTGCATGGACGATGTGACGGTTTGTGCTTGGGTTGCTCGAAACGAAGACGAAACGCTTTTGTTCGAATATTTGTAATAAATCGCGTCACTGGTTTCAGTTGATGGGAACGCATGCGTTTTGTGGATCAGATCTGTCGATTGTAAATACACTACAGTCAGACACTGGGGCTTTCCATTAACCATGAGCATGTTGTAGTTTTTGACTCGTCTTGTTTCGAGAAGCACACGCCCTCTTCATGAAATAAGAAGTTGAGCAGATCGTTGTCTTCTAACGTTAAATTCACTGTGGTTTACTTTATGTTAATGTTTTACTCTCCGTATTGCCTAATAGCTTTTTCCTGTACAGTTTGATGTGTGTGTGTGTGTGTGTATTTACTCGAGTCTCACTTCCACTTTTGACTGAGGACTCATCTCTCAGTTCCCACTTTGCCCTGTGTGTAACAGAAATGTATAGATTCAGTTTGGAAATGAAGTGTTTCTAGTAGCCATCCTTGTTTGTTGAGCTTAGGGAACCCAAAGACACGCCCCCTGTTCTCTGGTATGTGATTGGCTCTCCCGTGCACGTACTTTTTTTTTTTTTGGTTCATTGTTGTTACAACGTTCACTATTCCCTCTTCATAAAAACTCATGTGTTTACAAAGCACGCTGTAGTCGTTGTTGGGAGGATATTTAAACTCCGACTTTAATGACTCTTATGTCTAAATTTATTCCAGACAGTTATATATTTTGTTCTCAGTTAATTTTGTTTGAACTGAAAACATTGTGCACTAAATAATTTACTGATCCCTTGTGGGGAATTATGTTCTATATTTATATATTAATATTATCGTGGGTTGTTTAAATCTGTGCGGTTTGGTTGTGGTTTATCTTGTGTTAGTTTCTCATTTACTCGTTAAAACTGTATTTAAAGGGATAGTTCACTTTGAAATAACATTTTGGTATGTTTTAGCTTACCTCAAGGGCATCCAAGATGTAGGTGTCTTTTTTTCCGCAGTAGTTTCAATTTTGATATTTTTAGGTCAAACCGTTCTTGTCTGTCAGTCATATAATGCAGGTCGATGGTCATTGTCTCAAAACACAAGCACAGAGTCCAAATTAAAACAATTCCCCACGTCCAAATGAAACAATTCCCCATCATAAGTACACATTGATGGCCTAAGACACGAAACGAGCGGTTTGTGTGAGAAAACGAACAGTATTTATATCGTTGTTATCTCTTGAACACAGCACACGTCCAAATGATCTGACGGCGCGGGCGGGTATAGATATATAAATAGATGTCGTCTTGGCTACTGTAGTTCCTTGGAACGAAACCGTAGCCAAGCGACATCTAGTGTATACATCTATACCCGCCCGCGCCGTCAGATCATTTGGACGTGTGCTGTGTTCAAGAGATAACAACGATATAAATACTGTTCGTTTTCTCACACAAACCGCTCGTTTCGTGTCTTAGGCCATCAATGTGTACTTATGATGGGGAATTGTTTCATTTGGACGTGGGGAATTGTTTTAATTTGGACTCTGTGCTTGTGTTTTGAGACAGTGACCATAGACCTGCATTATATGACTGACAGACAAGAACGGTTTGACCTAAAAATATCAAAATTGAAACTACTGCGGAAACAAAGACACCTACATCTTGGATGCCCTTGAGGTAAGCTAAAACATATCAAAAATTAATTTCAAAGTGAACTATCCCTTTAAACTTTGCTGAGGTAGTACTACAGTACAGTTCAAAGGCTCTATAAATGATGAGATCATAACTACAGTAGTCAACATTTGAAGTGGATCAAAAAAGTTAATCAAAGTTGTCCTAAGACAAGAACGGGTATTGTTCAAAATGCATACAACTTAAACTTTGATGATTTAGCTTTTGATCCACTTCAGATGTTGACTACTGTATAATGTCCACGGGACGCTACTGCTAGTCAGGTGTCATGTGGATTCTTGTCAATTTTTTTCATGATTAAGTTTGTATTGTAACAGCATTGGCAACTTTGTTTAGATTTTTGTAATGATATAGTATTTCTGATCTCACTGTGAGATTGTCAACATTTTGATATACTATAGATTATATCTGTAACTAAGCCTAACGTTATTTTTTTACTAATGATTGTACACCCTTAGTGATTCAATCATAACATGTTTTTACACAATATACAAGGACCATGTGGGTTATCTGCCAATATTAGAGACTTAAAAGGAGTAGTTCACTCCAGAATAAAAAATTCCTGATAATTTACTCACCCCCATATCATACAAGATTTTCATGTCTTTCTTTCTTCTGTCGAAAAGAAATTAAGGATTTTGAGTAAAACATTCCAGGAGTTTTCTCCATATAGTGGGAACCAACAGGTTGAAGGTCCAAATTGCAGTTTCAATGCGGCTTCAAAGGGCTCTACACGATCCCAGCCGAGGAAATCGTGTAGAGCCGTTTGAAGCTGCACTGAAACGGCAATTTGGACCTTCAACCCGTTGGGTTTTTGAAAGGACAGTAAAAAACAAAAACAAACAACACATGACATTTTTTTTTTTTATCTGATTCAAACCATATCTTGAGGTGATTTGAAATGCGATTCCAATCAGATTTTTACAGATGTGTCTCAGTCTGGACACTGGCTTCTCAAATCATATTTAAAATTGTCTTTTGCGTCACTCTTAATGCGAGACACAATGATAACGTTAAAACTGGTGGCACAAATGCTGTACATATACGGCTGTGACTACAGCACAGAGTCGCTCTTAAGGTGCGTTCCGGTTGACAGCATCCCTCCCTATGCAGTGTTCACTGTTCCCTACTCCCTGAGCACGGGATATCCATTGAAGTTCAAATTTCAATAATTTGAAATCTGTCATTTGAAACACCCTGCAACAACGTCATCAAAAAAGTGATATAACATAAATAAATATTGTGATTCCTTACTTTCAAATTTGAAATGCATACAAAATACATAAAAAACACATTCCCCTGGTTTCACAGACAAGGCTTAAGTCTAGTCCTAGTAAAATGTAAATCTGAGCTATTTCAACTGAAAGAAACTTGCACTGACTGATCTTAAGACATGTCAGTGCATTTGTTTTGTCTTAAGATGCACACCAGTAATGCCTTTTTCTAAGGCATGTTTATAAAAATTACTTAAACGCCTAATTGAACTATGACCTAATCCTGGCTTAATCTAAGCCCTGTCTGTGAAACCAGGCCATAATGTAATAAATATAATCAAAATGAATAATAACATTTTAATTTAATGTAATCTCCATTTCTCCTGCGTTTTGAAAACCTTGCCTACGTTGTTACCAAAGCAAACCATGCAGACAGGTGATATGTCTGGACCCACAAATCATATTTGATCACTTTCAATTAATAGTGCGGACAGTCTGATTTGCCTGCAGTTTGAACATAGCCGAAGATTAATAGAGGAGCCACGGCATTTATAGGAATTTTCTCATTCACTTCAAATTTTGTATTTATTCATATATTTCATAACAATGTTGTGATGCCTACTGCATTTACATTACAACATTTCTTTGATATTTACAAAAAGCTATTTAGGCTATTTTCACCATAACATGAAAATAATGATAGCCACCAGTGCTAGTGTGCAAGCATATTTTTTTTCTTTGCTTACACCTGAACTGAAGGTTATTGGATTATTATTATTATTATTATTTGTCTTTTGACACACTTTGTGCTCTGACTGACTTGCTAAAATGAAGCTCTTATGTAAATGGTTAAATAATTACAAAAATAATTTGTCCCCTGTCTGCCAAATTGAAATGTATGTCACATAGTTTGTGAATGCATAGGTCACACATTCATTCATCCAGTAGCAGCAGTCCTATGGTGACATCATTGCCGTTGCCATAGTTACTGTTGCTACCTGAACAAGATGCAGTTGCTATATTTGAGAAGATTATTGGGTATGTAGCATTTTCAGGATAAATCTGCTCTCCTCCAGGCTGCTGTTTGGATTGTCACAGCCCCATTTTCTGTGTGCCTTAAATCCTGTCTTAAACATTAAATGCAGATTTCTTATACATATCTGGTTCTCCTGATCTAATCTTGTCATGTATCAGTAATATGCATTACTCCTATTGTACAGTTTCAGTCAATTTTAAAACTAAATAGCACATGCGAACAGCACCAAAAATACACATAGGCCTACATTTCATAATGTTATGTAATGTAATGTACATCCACTGTACTTTTCGACTAATCTTGCAAAACAACTTTCAGCCGGGAAGTATTTCACAAGTGTTTGACTGTTTTAAAGTTGTGAAAGAGGTTTGCAGTGACATTAGTGCTTGTTGCTCTTCATGTCTCTTTATATTACATGGTACATTTAACATATTTAAGTGACAAAAAATATATATTTGTTGATGAATTTAATAAATAATTCAAATATGCCTAGCTATAATTATTGATAATATAGTCACAGTAATTATTTTAAAACAGTGTGCATATGTTCCCGTGTGGAAGCAAGACACAACCTTATTAAAACAAGCAGTTATTTAACTACACATTTTAACAGCGACAGCAAATGTACTTCCTTTACTCTAATCAAACTCATGTTAGCCCTGGAAATAGTAGATTTAGTACTATTTATAGTGTAGTTTTCAGTTGCAGTGCTGGGAATAAAAGGGAGTTATTGCTTATTAGTTGTTAGTTGCTTATTAGCATGCTTATTACTAAAATATATGTTGTTTATTAGAACTTATATAAAGCATATATTAATGCCCTATTCTGCATGACCATATTCTACATCCCTTAATCATACCCAATGCCCAAACTTAACAACTACATTATTAACTATTAATAAGCAGTAATTAGGAGTTTGAGGCAAAGGTCATAGTTAATAGTGAGAACTGGACCCTGATCTAAAGTGTGGCCGTCTGTTTATATCTCACTCTTTTTCTCAGTCACATTGTGGTATGTTAGAAATAGTTGTAGGGCAGGTAAGTTCAACACAATCATATAGTTATTTTGTAACAACAAAATATAATAATGTTTCCAACCTCTCTATTTTATTATCGTTTTAGATTACTTATTATTATTATTGTTTAAAGTATCAGCATTTATACTGATGAAGCTGGTGTTTTTCTCCTCAGTTGCCCGTACTTACACCGGACCACCGGTGACACAGAGCGCAAGTACCATTTACGCTACTACAAGACCGGCACCTGCATCCATGAGACAGATGCCCGTGGACATTGTGTGAAGAACGGCCTCCACTGCGCCTTCGCTCATGGACCACATGACCTGCGGCCACCAGTTTATGATATCAGGTATAATTTTTTTCCTTTGTGCCCTCAGCAAAGGTGCATATTAAAGGGATAGTTCACCCAAAAATGAACATTCTGTCAGTAATTACTCGCCCTCATGTTGTTCCAACCCCGTAAGACTTTCGTTCATCTTCGGAACACAAATTAAGATATTTTTGATGAAATCTAAGATCTCTCTCACTCCTTCATAGGCTGCTGGGTATTTGCATCTGCCAGCCCAAAAAAAATTTGTAAAGACATCGTTAAAATATAGTCCAAGTGACTACAGTGGCTCAACCTTAAGTTTATCAAGCGACGAGAATACTTTTTGTGCGCAAAAAAACACACAAAAATAACGACTTTATTCAACTATTCATTTTCTTCTGTGTGGGCCTCTGAGTGAGTTCACGAGAATCAGCTTACCTTTCACACTTTCCCATCAAATGATCGTGAGCGTCATCTTCTCAGTTCTCGTGCATGCGTCGTGGCGCTCTCGTGAACTCACTCAGAGGCCCACACAGAAGAAAATGAATAGTTGAATAAAGTCGTTATTTTTGGGGGGGTTTTGCACACAAAAAGTATTATAGTCACTTGATAAACTTAAGATTGAGCCACTGTAGTCACTTGGACTATTTTAACGATGTCTTTACTAACTTTTCTGGGATGGCAGATATCGATTACCTAGCAGCCTATGAAGGAGTGAGACAGCTCTCAGATTTATGAAAAACTATCTTAATTTGTGTTCTGAAGATGAACGAAAGTCTTACGGGGTTGGAACAACATGTGGGAGTAATTACTGACAGAATTTTCATTTTTGGGTGAACTAACCCTTTAACAACCGCCAAATGCGGGTGGATTTCAGCAGTGGCGTATAGCGCAGACACTCCTACTAGCCATTTTGCCGGATTGAATTTTATATAGAATATACATTTTTCAACTGAAGTCTTTTGAAAAGGCATCTGAAATAATAAACTAAGTTGAATGAAGTGTTGTCAAATATATAAATTTTTCGATACAATCAGACTGAAATATCTTAAACGCTTCCATTACTCATATTCCATAGAATACACAATACCAGCAGCTGGAATAAATACCTCGATGTGCAACATAAAGCTCACATGACTTAGCCTCAACTGTGGATGCGATTGGATAACTGGACTAAGCAGTGAACCAATTTTTATTGCACAGCATCTAAAGTGGTGTGTTTGATCATTCTGAAATGCCTGAGCCAAAGTCTTGGTTTAATTCCCTTACAGAAGCGTTTTACACGATTGCATTCCTGTACCTCCGAACGCAAGATAACCTGACAGCGTTTATTGCGTTTTGTCTTTGTCTTTGTTTGTTAGACGTGAGTCATTTATGATGGAGCCACTGTGGCTTCAATTTTGTTCTCTTCTTTTTTTTTGCAGATATTCTATGCGACATTCCAGTTTTGTGCACAAGTTAAATTTGCAACTTTTAATCGAAACATAGCTAGTGGCTCAGTGCATGTGACCAATAGCGTAAATCTGATTGGTCTGCCAGTGTTATTCGTAGTGCGATGGAGAAGAGATCTGTCACATGCGGATGTTTGTGTCAGTCTGAATAGACTCATTAACAACCGTTCATTCAAATGATAATGTTTATTGCACCGAATTTTCACACCGAACATTCGTCTTGGTGTGAACAGAGAACCTTTAGAGAACAAGGAATCATCACACTAAAGGGCAGGAGGAAGTTCTTTACCGTGTGGCACTCAGATTCCTGTTTTTCTGCCAGGAATCCCAACCCCCAACTAACGCAAAAGCTGTGAATCCCCAAATAACAGCACAGTTTGTGCTAGACATTGTTTTGTTATGACAATTGCTTTCAGTTGCTAAAAGCTGCCGTTGGCTGCACACATTTTCAGTTGATTAGCAGGTATTTGCATATGTATTCAATGCATTAGCGAGCAGTCAGAGTAGGGTGCTTAATCTAATTAGCAAAAATGTACCTTATTCGTTGTTTTGCAATTTACATTAATTAGCTTACACTTGCATTGCCATGCAGTCTGCACAGCATAGCCACAAATGGTTAGATACTGGCCTGGAAATGTGGCTTACCAGTGATTAAATAACAAGAAATATGCCATCTCAGCAGTTGCCTAGCAACGCGTTTGTGGAAATAGCTGTTGCATCAAGACCAAACTTGGGGGGATTTTTTTGGTGTTGCGTCTGAATGGGCGGGCTGACTTGTATAATCATGTTCACAGAGAGATCCAGGCACAGGAAGCTCTGCAGAACGGCCAGTTGGGATCCGGGGAGGGAATTCCTGACCTGCAGCCGGGTGTGCTGGCCAGCCAGGCCATGATTGAGAAGACCCTAAATGAGGACCCACGCTGGCAAGGTGACACAAAACCTTCCCACAGAAAAATAAATAAAAACTAATCTCAGTGGGGATGTTTACAGATTTCAGTGGCAGTGGGTACAAAATTACACTGTATTCAATCAGGTCACTCATATTCAGTTTCTTTTCCCCTTTTTTGCAGACACCAATTTTGTTTTGGCCAACTACAAAACCGAGCAGTGCACCAAGCCTCCACGTCTATGCAGGCAAGGCTATGCCTGTCCCCACTATCACAACAGCAGAGATAGGAGAAGAAATCCCAGAAAGTTCAAATACAGGTGAGATATTGCAAAGAAATTGCAAAAGCAAAATATTTCCAAACAAAACAGAAGTCGAGACACTGTCACCTAAAACACATCCGAGAGTAGAAGTGACGCTAAGGAATATTTGCTTTTGTAGCTTTTTTTCCTTTTCTATATATATATATATATATATATATATTAGTGCTGTCAATCGATTAAAATTTTTAACTAGATTAATCACACATTTTTTCTGTGATTAATCGCAATAAAAAAAGAAATGTTTTTGGACGTTTTTAATATATTTTATAATGTAATAATTTCACAGTTAATCAAATTAATGTAGAAACAACATAAAGACAGTATATTTTAAATAATTGTTTAATGGCATCTTTTTATGAATGAAGGCCAGTATTACTGATATTAATACAGCTACTGATTTTTTTTTTTTCACATTTATTAGGCTTCAAAAATATAACAGTTTTTAATTTAAGTGAACTTAAAACAATGCTAACATAAACCCATAATAAATGTCATATTTATTCGTGCCCTTCCTGTCTTAACAGTTAGGAAATATACAGAAATTTAATAAAGTTATCAAAGTTATATGCAGTCTGCACTGCATAAACTATAAATTAAATAGTTAATCCTTATTAAAGCTACAAAAGTTATTTAGTCAACAGCAGTGAGTCATTTTCTCTGTTCCCTTTGTTCTTTAACTTTACTGACAGGAAGCTTTATTGGCTGCTGTCCCTTTAAGAGCAGACACACACACACACACACACACACGCGGAGCTCACCGTTTATATACTGTCTATGGATCTCACACGCGCCTCATTCTCTCGCAACTCTTTGTTCATTTTAGACTTTATATAAATCATTTAAGACTGCTCTTATGAGGATAATCGACAAAATGATTGTTATTGTTATTGTTAGTTCAAGCGCGAAAGAGAACTGGATTCTGGCGCCCTGTCTGTGTGTGTGTGTGTGTGTGTGTGTGTGTGTGTGTGTGTGTCACATAAGGACATTCACAGACAGCGCATTCTCTTTTGTCTTGCCGCGCTTGAAATGTTTAAAAGCATTTAAATGAATAAGAGCGTGATCATATAATGTAAAGCTAGCCAACGGATGGCAGAAAAGACGGATGCTGCGTTAATTGCGTTAAATATTTTAACACGTTAAACCAGACAAAAATTAATCGCATGCGTTAACGCGTTAACGTTGACAGCACTATATATATATATATATATATATATATATATATATATATAGATACACATACATATACACACACACATATATATATTTCTCATGTCTGTGAGGTAAGAATAAGCAGAGTTTTTTATGACACACTCCAGTTCACGGAGAAAGCGCATCCTGTTTGTTTTCTTTATTTTACAAAAGCACAATGTTTTGATTTTATTGTGAGTTTACACAAATAAAAGTAGACCCTTTTAGACCTGTTTGGAATGATGTATTACTCTTATCTGTAAGACCAAAAATGACAGAGTATTTTAAGCTGTTTCCGCTGTTGTCAGAAAAAATGCAGGTGATCGCGCCGGCGCCTCCATGACATGCAGTAAGCGCGCTAATACTTAAGCTTCCACACTCCACACAAACACTTGGATATTCGCCTAATAATAGGTTTATCGATTTATCTAGGTTAACTTTAGAGCAAGCATCCACGTAAAGTTGCTACTTATATGTTTCAAATGATAAGCCATATTTGAGGTCAATGGATTGGCGAAGGTTTGGATTTCCTGCCTGACATACTGTAATTACCACACATTTCTGTCTATTTTTCCGTGACTAACTGACTAATACAGTGTTGGCTGATTAAGCCTCCTCTAGTCCACTAATGTTATAGTCCACACACTTCACTGTGACCAGACATTATGTTAGAGTAGCGATATGTATAATTGGCTAGTATAGTTTGGCTGCAATATCAAGAGGAGAACTTTACTATGGCTAGTTTATTTAAAAACTTTTAATTTTGGTTTCAGGAAAAAAATGAAAAAAGTATTTTTGTTTATCACTATTTTTAATTAACATAACACTCAATCTTTGTTGAATTCAACATAAACTGAATCCCTCTTGGCAGGTCGACACCCTGCCCAAGTGTGAAGCACGGCGATGAATGGGGCGAACCCTCCAAGTGTGAGAGTGGGGACAGCTGTCAGTATTGCCACTCTCGCACCGAACAGCAGTTCCACCCAGAGGTGAGACTGACACACCTTTTACAACACTGAACTTGACTGATTGACTGGAGTTTATTTGATTTACATTTTTTTTTTTTTTATCTCACCAACTTCTATGTTCCTCTGTTTCAAGATTTATAAATCTACTAAATGCAACGACATGAGGCAAACTGGATACTGTCCAAGGGGACCATTCTGTGCTTTTGCACATGTGGAAAGTAAGCATGATTATAAAGAATGACTGTTTGCAATGTGTTTGTGTGTTGTAGTCATTAAACGCCTGAAAGGCAGTGATTTGATTTAGTTCAGTTATGGCTGCAACTGCAGGATTGCAGAAGTGAAAATGAAATGGCGTAGTGTGATTATCAAATTGCATAGACTGTGATTCAATTAAATAATTAGCTAAAAGACAAGTGTCCTTGTTACATGTACTTGCTCTAGTAAATTATGCATAATGACATGCAACTAACCGTAAACCAAAAGCTAATCTTATCCCTAACCCTATAGTAAATACTTGTTGTTAGTTAATGTTACTCAGTATTTAAATGTATAATTACACTATAACAAGGACACCTTAAAATAAAGTGTACCCTATAATTCTGTGTTCTGCATGTTTCAGAGTGAAGCGCAGCACTGTGTTCTTTTACATGCGAACAGCTCACGATCCAGTGTTTTCTTTGTCTCGGAGCGGCTCGGTTTGCATCACTTATAACATGCATTTGGGAACGTGAAATGCGCCAAAAAAAACTTGTAATGATAAGCGCTGATAAACCAGCTTTTGGGGATTTGCGCAAAAATAAAACATGAGTGGTTTAATGTTTGAAAATTAAGAAATTAAGAAATTTTGCAGAATGTAAAATAAAAATTATTAATATTATTATATTTTTCTTAAACTCTTCTTTTATTCTAAAGGGAAATATTAAAATAGTATTTTATTTTATTTTATAGTGATATTGATATATAATCACACATTTTGGCCAAATTGTGCAGCCCTACAAAAAGAAGCATGCAAACCAAAAATACAATTTTCAAGTCTCATTTTAAATCACAATCAATGTTTTTATGAGAAAAAAAAAATAAAATAAAAAAATTTATATATATATACGTTTTTTTTTTTTTTTTTTTTTTTTTATTGTGCAGCCCTAAGTTGATGACTCTAAGGAATATTTGTCTGTGTGTCTGAAGGAATTCCTTCCACAGAGGAGACCATGAGCACATTTCTCACAGCAATGCAGTCGGGTTCTCAGTCCAAGCTGGGCTCCCAGCAATATCCAGAGTGTCCAATCAGCGAGTGGAGCGCCAACATGAATTCCCTCACCAGCAGCGCGAGTAACAACGGACAGGCAGGAAACGTATGTTTGCATTCACCTTCTCACACCTGTCTTGCATCTAATGGTAGAGAAAAGGTCCTTAACTTAGGAGGAAGCAGTTGATTGTTTCGTTGTTAGAGCTACTGTTTTTCTTTTCATTTCCTCAGTGTTTCATTTAGTTTTCTTTGCATCCATTTCTACTTATTGCAGTCTGTGTTGGAAAGCGAGAATACCTCAAATTCACATCAGAGCTTTCTATTCAAATGCATTACACCAAAAATTAGACCTGATTGAGCTACTTTTCTATTATTGTGAGCGAAATCCTCTCACATCTGCATCCACCTATTTGGCTGGCTCCAAAACCACATTTTTTAAGCTCATTTGTGCTTTTCTCCTTCAGGTATCATGCTCTAATAGTCCGACTGTAACACCAAGCTCAGGGAGCCACAGTTCTTTGTCCCCAATTGGACCCATCGGCAGACCAAAATGCTTTACTAATGGTAGCTTATGTTCAGAGTCCACCACGTCCAGTGTTTCCTCTCCGACGTCTAACTATCCCAAAGCTCCGGGTTTTGAACGGGAGGATCAGGTACACATGACCGTTTTCTCTAGCCCTTTCTAAAGGGATCTCCTGCGAGACTGCAGGCATGACACACACTGCAAGCTTCACTTTGATTTATTTGCCCCTGGGTCATTTTCATTTCACCACTTTTCTCTTTTGTTTTTTAGCGATTTGTTGTCAAATGAAAATCACTTGTCTTTAGTTGTCATTATTCAGTTGTTGTTGTTGAAACTTTCACGTCAGTCTTTGAGATTGAGGGTGTGGTGTCATTGTGTGCGCAGGTATTAATACTTTGGCTTTGAAATGCCACATGAACTTGTTTATATTGTTCATTTATCGTTCATGTTCTGATGTCTAAAATAATCATTTAAATGCTGTAGCAATCCGAGAACGACACCCAGAAGCCACATAACCATGTTGTGGTCATCATAAAATATCAAAACGAAGCACGTTGTAATGGTATACTGTAACAAACATCTTTAAACCACAGAAGGGCGGGTAAACAAATTTTCTTTTCTTTTTTTTTGTCTTTTCCTGAGCAGGTAGCAATTCCCTACATAATACCACTCCTGGTTGCCTTAACAACATCAGGTCACATGATAGGATGTATTATCTGATTTCAGGCTAAGAACCAGAAGAGCCAGTCTGGGGAGCATAATCAAAAGTTAATGGACCATGACAAACAGGTAAAGCAACCTAGTCCTCATATTCACTCATTTTACAAACTTACAAGCAAAGATTGCAATCAAAGACATAAAGTGTTTAGAGCAGTGGATCAGGTTATCATCTATGTTTTCATCCTCATTTACAAGATATAAATACCATATAGCATTAGATATCATCTGACATAAAAAAAAAAAAAAAATTGTATTTGCATGTTTTTTTTTTTTTATATGACAATGTTTAAAACAGTGTTATCACTAACTAATACTTAAATCATTTTCGATAATTGAAATGAATCTGAAATAAAATAAACTATAAATATTAGATGAAACGCTTTAAAAAAACTTGAATGAAAATTAGAAATGTTGTTGGCAATAAACTGAAATAAACAAGTTTAAGTTCTAAAAGTACTAAAACAGAAATATAAATAAATGGAAGCTAAATAGACTTATATTATATATCACTAAAACTATAATACTAAACTTACACTTTTTACAGTGTAATTATACTTGTAAATACTGAGAATACTGAGTATTCAGTACTTTCTACATAATTAGGGGTTGTTTTAGGGTTAGGTGCTTGTAATTATGCATATTTTCTTTTTAAAGGGACAGTGTACATTATGAATGAATGAATGAATCAATGAATGAGGCATTTATATAGTGCTTTCATATGTACTACTGTACACCCAAAGCGCTGTACAATCATATCAGGGGATCTCTCCTAAACATTAATGAATATTCATGAATGTAAATGTTCCCAAATTAGCCAGAAGGCTAGTTTTCATTGGTAGTCCCTTTGCCAGATGTTATTAGGCCTAAAAACTAGAGAAAACAAAAGAAAAACAACACAGAGTAATACAACCAGAAACTGTAAACAACTCTTAAACAACATAATATACAAAAAGGCAAATGTACTTTTTTTTTTTTAAAGACAAAGTATTGTTTTGGGTGAAATTATGATGAGAATAATAATAGTATTAATAAAGATATCAACATTAATGTTCACATTGTTGATTATGATCAATTTACATTTTTAAAATGATTATATTGCTTCCTTTCACAGGCTCACGGTGGCGTGTTCTCGGTGGTGAACCCACTAGCGTCCAGCATAACATCAAGCATCACGTCCAGCTTGGCCTCCAGTATCGGATCTGATAGTTCGTCACCCACCACTTTATCAACCATGAATGCAAAAGCCACGCCTTTCTATCCAGGCAGCAATACTGTGGAGTCAGTAATAGGTAAGGTCCATTGCGGCACTCTTTCGACTTAGAGCCGTCTAGCCAAGTGCTACATCCAAGAGAAAAAGTACATGAGACAGACTCAGCCCTGATAAGGCAGTGCAGATAAATGCAGAGTGTTTAGTGAAGTCGAAGGAAGTGTATTTGTGGCAATGCGTTACATTTAGCCATAATTCAGTGAGTCCACTAAAGATCTCTAGCATAAGCAGCAATGACTCGGCAGCACAGAGCTCAGTGGATGGTAAGTGCTTTTGCCTTTACGTCTGCCTTTTCCTTTTAGCTAATTCAAGTTAGATATAAGACGGTTACCCGAACATGCTTTTGATGCATGTTATTGCTCACTGTGATTGGATATGAACTGAAATGAGTCGTATTGCGGGATGGATAACTAAATGATCATGCCTTTTATCACTTTGTTTTTCTATTTTAGAAAACATAAAACATCATTAATAGCTTCATAAAATAGTGTCTCTATTTTTTATATCCACTTTGCAATAATATTGAATCGCACCACTTTCCTTGCTCTTAGGATCTGCACTTGATCTAAATTTTAGTGACATCAATGTTGCCTCCCTCGACAAAGAGCTAGAGGACCAAGACAACAATGGCCTTGGTTTAACAAGTAAGACTTTATTGTTGTTGTTAGTTTTAGCTTGTACTAGGTACATGATGCAGTTAATATTTAAACACTTTTTTTTTTTTTCACCGTAGGTCAGAGGTTATTAGGAGGCTCTGCTCCTGTCAATATTCCTGGCTCTCTGGCTCGGTCTTCCTCTCTGCATTCCTCGTCGTCTCTATCTGCCTCCCCGCTCAGCTCGCTGT
This sequence comes from Rutilus rutilus, assembly GCF_951802725.1. NCBI lineage: Eukaryota > Metazoa > Chordata > Actinopteri > Cypriniformes > Leuciscidae > Rutilus > Rutilus rutilus. Next base: position 34,346,326 of record NC_140209.1, on the reverse strand, counting down.
CTCAATCCCTGTCCCAGTCTCTCCTCACTGGAATGGCCTCCCAGCAGAGCCAGCCACAGGCACCACCTGTTAAACCTGAACACGGCCTTCTAGGAACACCAACGTCTACACAGAACTCCTTAGGTAAGCACTGTACGGTTTGGAGATTGTCACATTCAGGATGAAAAGGGACACAAACTACTAGCCAGCAGCCATATCACCCTGTAGCCCAAGACTGGTTGCCCACTGAAGCTAAGCAGGGCTGAGCCTGGTTAGTACCTGGATGGGAGACCTCCTGGGAAAACTAGGTTGCTGCTGGAAGAGGTGTTAGCGAGGCCAGCAGGGGGTGCTCACCCTGTGGTCTGTGTGGGTCCTAATGCCCCAGTATAGTGACGGGGACACGATACTGCCAAAAGAGCACCGTCCTTCGGATGAGACGTAAAACCGAGGTCCTGACTCTCTGTGGTCATTAAAAAATCCCAGGATGTCCTTCGAAAAAGAGTAGGGGTGTAACCCCGGCATCCTGGCTAAATCTGCCCCTTGGCCTCTGTCCTTAATGGCCTCCTAATCATCCTCATACACTGATTGGCTTCATCACTGTCTCCTCTCCACCAGTAAGCTGGTGTGTGGTGGGCGTTCTGGCGCAATATGGCTGCCGTCGCATCATCCAAGTGGATGCTGCACATTGGTGGTGGTTGAGGAGATTGCCCCTTCCATATGTGAAGCGCTTTGAGGTCTCAGAAAAAGCGCTATATAAATGTAACAAATTATTATTATTATTATTACTACAGAAGATTATTAGCTGAATAGTGAATTAATCTGCCATAAAGAGATATACTACACAATATTGTCTCTGTTAGCAGCTGCTTTTTTATATCCACTTTGCAAAAATATTGAATCCCACCACTTTCCTTGCTCTTAGGACACTTGTATATATTTATTTAGTTTTATATATTTCGTTTTCATAAAAATGACTGACCCCAGTAACGGTAGTGTATATTGTTACAAAATATTTCTATTTTAAATTAATGCTGTTCTTTTTAACATTTTATTCATCAAATAATCAAAAAAAAAAATAATCAAAAAAATATTAAGCAGCACAACAGTTTCCTACATTGATAATAAATCATCATATTAGAATGATTTCTGAAGGATCATGTGACACTGAAGACTGAAGTAATGATGCTGAAAATTCAGCTTTACCATCACAGGAGTACATTACATTTTAAATGATATTAAAATAGAAAAACATTATTTTAAATTGTAATAATATTTCACTGTATTTTTTATCAAATAAATGCAGGCTTGATGAGCATGAGAGACTTATTTAAAAAAACATTAAAAATGGTAATGGTTCCAATCTTTTGACTGGTACTGTATGTGTATAAATATATATAATAACTATTTTCTTTTTTAATATACTTTAAAATGTAATTTATTCCTGTGATCAAAGCTGAATTTTCAGCATCATTACTCCAGTCTTCAGTGTCACATGATCCTTCAGAAATCATTCTAATATGATGATTTGCTTCACATTGTTGATTATTTTTATTATCAGTGTGAAAACAGTTCTGCGGCTTAATATATTTGTGGAAACATCAAAATTCTTTGATGAATAGAAAGTTCAAAAGAACTTTTTTTTTTTAAATAGAAATCTATATAAAACATGAATGTGTTTACTGTCACTTCTGATCAATTTATACCTTTATTCCTTCTTGAATAAAATAATTTAAAAATATAATTTCTTAATTTTCGCATGCCATTATGCATTATAAGGGAGGGGAAATCACAAAATATCTGATGATACCACATTAATAAACCAGAAATTGTTTTTACTACAACTTTGAGGAAATGCATTTTGTTACTGACTTTGTGGTCAGCCTGTCCTCAAGTAAAGTATTCATGGGCATTCAAAAAACAAAGTGGGAAAATACTGTTCATCTAAATTACATAAAACTAACTGCTTTAAACAAAACATTGGCAAACCCAACAATAAATCTCTGTTGTTACCCAACAGAATAATAAAAATGTGTAAGTTGTGTAGCAGCCAGCGAAACAGATAAACCATTTATTTGTGTGCACTATGCATCAGGTGGTCCGTGGGCGTGCCATCTGAGACTAAGGCTATTACTTTCCTAAACTTTTAAGTATGATCACAGTCTCATGAATATTTGAGTTTATGTAATAATGTGTTGGCCTAGGTCTGAATGGCGGAGCAGGGAGTATATGGGACTTCATGAGTGGCAGCTTCTCTCCCAGCCCATCTCCAGTGTTCAGCAGCCTTACTTCCAGCACGGTCGGCTCCAGCAGCGCAGACATCGGCCGGCTCCTTCGAGAACTGGATGAAGCCAAGCGCAAGATAAAGCAATGGGAGGATGCCTGGCACCAAGTCAAACAGGTAAAGATGTGCTTGCTTTTTTGTGGGCCTTATGAGATGGGTGATGCTTAAAACAAATGTTTTTGTCTAGCAGCCATTTAGATTCTCCTGTAGAGATTCATGCCTAGTTTTATTGTAGAAAATAAAGTCTGACACTGCTTTACTTTGCTTTGTGATGCCCATTATCTTACAGTGACACCTCAAGCTACTGAGTGCTGCAGTGATGATGTATTTTTGTAGGCCCTGGTTCCCTCTACAAAAACCCAACAGGATTTTTCCATTGGCTCGATTATTACAGAAAATAAGCTCTGTGACCAACAGTTTATGATTCTTACCTGTTTTGTTCATCACGATAATCTTCACAAACGAACGCCACTTTTTTGAATTGTGACGCCTAAATACAATAGCCGGAAGTAAAAAGCTAAACGTAGACTATAAACGAAATAGTCGCATGGCTTCAACATCACCGCCATATAAGGGTTAGTTCACCCAAAAATGGAAAATCATCCCATAATTTACTCACCCTAAAGCCGATGGGTTTTTGCAAGAAAAACATCCATATTTATAACTCCGATGTTGTTTGGCTGAAAGAAGAAAGTCATACACACATAGGATGGCTTGAGGTTGAGTAAATTATGGGATAATATTCCATTTTGGGTGAATTAACCATTTAAGCTTCTGACAAATCTTTCAGTCTTTATTTAAAAACATTTCCCCTGAGTTAGAATAGTTGCCAAGAGCATGATTATAAACACAGTAAGGCTGTAAAAGCAGACCAGTGGGTAAGATGAGTTTACCTGTTCGGTCTGATGATGTTTAATGTCCCCGACATCCGTTAAAGCTTTAAAAACAAAATCACAAAGTATGCATTTGTAAACCTGAAAATATTTAGAGCTTGTGTTCACCACAGACCTTATTTCAGGCATTTGACCAAAAAAACCCTTGACTTTGGGGGCAATGGGACCGGAAGTGAACTCGTTTCCACGTTTTGACCTATAGATATGTGTCATACCTGCAGCACTCCTTTAGCTTGGCAGCTTGAAAAGGTGTAGAATCAATTTAGTCATTCTTATCAGATGGAACGTCTCATTAAAACGCACTTCTCACAGGCCTGTGAAGCGTGGCAGAAAGACGCTCACGAAGCGAAAGAACAAGCTAAATCGGCAGAGGCAGAGCGCCAGCTGGCGGAGCAGAAGCGGGAGGACACCGAGCACAAACTGAAGGAACTGCAAGGAGACTTTGACGTTTTGTGTCGCTCCCCCAACACGCCTCTTCTGCGCAGCTACGGTGAGCTGGACCAGCTCCCTCTACCAAAGCTGCGCTCCATCCAGAGCCAGCTGCGCTCTGACCTAGACCTCATAGACGGGGTAAGAAGGACCAGGTCCCAACACACATAAGTCACCATGTCACATTTACACACACACTCTAAGTAAGACCGTTGTACTCTTCTCGTCAAGTAGACGTAAGCGTGGCTTACGGGGGAAGAGTGGGCAACGCGGTTTAACATCCACATGAGTCAGTCATGCATGACGCACCGCATTGAATCTGTCAGAGTGTGACTGATGTTAACTCTTCTTTTTCTCAACACAGGTAATATATCAGCTTCAGTCAAAGAAATGTATAGTTTGCCAAAAGCATGATCGTTCCATTGTCCTGCAGCCTTGCCAACATTATGTACTTTGTCAGAACTGTGCGTCTGGTAAAACGGAATGTCCTTACTGTAAGACGAAAATATTGAAGTGGTGATGTACAGCTATCCAAGGTACTATTTAATGATTTAGCCCTTTGAAGAACTACTAATACATAATATTATTATTATGCTTACAGTTTCTAAATAGCATTCTTTTTTTGTGTTTCAGTATTTCATATAGTGATTCAATTGATTGTTTTATTGGAATCTTAAGTGGTGTTTGACTGATACAAATCAATTACTTAAATGCAATACCTGTTTTGTACAAGCTAGATTATCCATTTTCATAAAGCATTAAACAATTTCCCCTTAATAACTGCTTTAGGCATTTATAGTCAGTTGGCCCTGATTTGACTGTTAGCAACAAAAATCATCGGCCCGACGCCAATACTGCTACTAGCTGTGTGAAGAGGATTTCTTTGAGGTTTCTTGTTAAAAGCACTTTGTTGACTTGGAAATTTGTCTGAGGGTATTTTTTATTTTGTTTTTTTTAGACATTTTGCTTTAAGCTGCTTTGTAGGTTTTTTTTGTTTAATTTTCTTAGATTTATATATTTTATTTTCCCCAAATATGCTAAAGTATGAAGCTTTTGTGTGTACTGTGAAACATTAATAGAATATTTCATTTTTTTCTTACTGTTAAATCATGGTATAGTGTGTGTATATAACTTGTTAGTTTTCATATAAATTAGTACTAGTTAATATTACATTTATTGTTACTTAAATTTTTCAATCAAATAAGTGCGAACTTTGAATGCATTTTAGGCATAACCAGCAGCTGTAATATCAGTAAGGCACATACTGTATGCTAAGGCATTTAGTAAATCGATTTCTCCGTCTTATAGTAACTATTTAGATATACATTATGTAGTTGTTAGATGAGCACACGTGTTCTGAAGTCCTCAGCGACACAGTAATTATTATTTAAATTTTTTATTTTTTTGGACTTTAGCCTTTCAGATATGTTAGAACATATATCTGATTCCTGGCCACTCCCTCTTAAGTGCCTTGCCTTAAAAACATTCGAAGCATCTGTGAAGAGTTTAGGATTGTAGTACAAATCTCATCCGCTTGTGCAAAGTATGCATCTTTCAGCAGTACCATTTTATCAGAGAGGATTTACCGGCCTAATTCAGTACTGACGTATTTCCGCGAGACTTCACCCTGGTCGGTGCCTGAGCTCTTGAGGTTCAGGCTAAAGAATCGTTCCCTCTTCTTCATTAACGATGGTGCTTTTTGAGTACAGCTTCAGTATCGTTAGAAATGTTGAATCATCCTTAATTTAAATGTGTAGGGATATTCAAATCAGGAAATGTGTGTTTCTTTGAGTGCAAAAACTAAACTGGCTTAGTACATTTCTGTTTATTGAAATGTGTAGAATTGTAGTGCTCTGTAGTGTTTACAGAGGGACATCATTGGTGTTTTTTCGTACCCAAATTCGACAGTGTAATGTGCTTAGGTAATCTAATTGAAATGACCTGCTACTGTGTTATCTGAAACTCTTTTTTTTTTTTTTTTTTTTTGTTCCTTTCATATTTACAGCAACGAGTTTGTGCGGTAAATTGTCAGGTACACAAAGGTGCAAGTTTCTTTTGTCTTTTGAAATCGGGATAAACAGTTTACTTCAAAAGGGATGGTTATTGAGGATCTAATTGTCCAGACCCTCTTTTTTTTTTCGTTCAGCTTCGCGAGGCAAAGACAGTGTATATATGATTTCTATGCTTTCTTTCTTGCATTGTATCTAAATCCACAAGGTCTGTATGTAGCTCATTTTCTTAACATTTGGACTGATTTGTCACTGCATGTGTCAGTGTGTAACTTTTGTTAACCAGCTGAAGCTCTAGATCACACTGCCAAATGTATTGAGCAGACTTATTCCGTCGTTCGGTCTGGCATCGCAGTCGATCGCTCAAAGTATTCAGAAATATTTTTGTGCAGTGCTTCAGATGCATTGACTATGTGCTTCTCTTTTCTAGTTCGATTAGCAAAGACATGTTCTCGTTCGTACAACGGTTGGCGTAGATAGGTTGAAATGGATCAAAGCAGCTCTGGGTGTGATTTTTCTCCAAGTGTTCATGAGCTTTGCAGACGTGTCACTTTGTTGAGTGATTAGTTCCATTATTTGGTTATTGGACCATAGCATAGGGTTTTGTTAAACTATAAAATGTGGTTGAAATGTGTGGGATTTCACACATTTATTTCTCAAATTAAGAGTGCGGTCAAATCAGAGTGTGGACTTTACTCAAACGAACCAAAGTGGTATTGTAGTTTATACTTGTTTCAGAGTTCAATTGAAGTGGTGTACAATTACTATGTCAGTTTTTCAATGTTTAATTTGACAGGACAACTATGCCAACTACTTTTGCTGACAATATTAATGGACTAAATGCCCATTTTTTTGTAGTTTCTACCAAAGACCTTTACTATTCTTTGTTCTCACTTCAATTTTATAACTGCATTTTCATTTGAACATTTTGAGTAAATAGTTAGAAAAATGACCGAACCTAGTACCTTATTTACATTATATGTGCATTCAAAAAAATCCTAATGAATCACAATTCTTTATTAACTAAATAAAAAGATTGTGTTTTTTTTTTTTTTTTTTTTTTTTCTCAGTAGAAACGATAACATAGTATTGAATTGGCTGTAATCTACAGTGAAGGAATGTCATAGTAATGAATGAATATTTGTGTTGATATTCTTAAGTGGCCATATGGATTAGTGCTTATTTGAAAGTATATATTATTTCTTTTTATACAAATAATACTCGTAAAATTCTGAAATCGGTTTTGAAACATTTAGTTGTTGTGCACTACTTGTATGCTGTCAGGAATTTAAAAGAGTATCTCGTAAGGTGCTTTCTTTAGTTTCCATTTGACTGGTGTTTGTTTTTTCTGTCTGTTCTTCAGAATTTGGATATGAAATAAGAAATCTTTTAACTTATTATTATTATTATTATTTTTTTTTAATCTTGAAGTCTATTATTGTATTGTCAAATGTTGTCTAATTTGATTGTGACGTAAAATGGGTCCCTTGCTCATGCTAGTTGAAATGGCTGAGACAGACATTGGGTTACATTTATGAAAACTGTTAAAATATCTACATTTCCTAGCCTTAAACCTCACTTTTTGGCCTAGATACGTTTGCCTGTTATAGTATTGAACAAGTAAAAAAATATAGACCTGCACTTAAATGTCTGATTCACAATCAGTCATTCTGCTTGATAATAATTGTTAAATCTTGGAAGGATCAAATTTGTGCCTTTAATAAAACCACATTGAAAGTATTTTTCATTGAACAAATGGGTTAGCCCAGCTTACGAAATGAGCTGAATTTTAGTGCCTTGGGACATTTTAATCTGTATTTCTCAATGCACAGACTTTCTAAAGACCAGTGTATTAAAATAATGCATAATTACTCTGCCATGCCTTTGAACGTTTCACTTTGAGTAATAAGTGATTCTGAAAGAGAAATATTTATTGATGTTGAAAGTCAGCATGTACAGTGTCTGCTGTCAAATGAACAGTTAAGGTGTTTTGTGATTGTATTCTCTACCAAGGGTGTGTTAAAAGTAGCAGCTCGTCTGAACAGTTTATGAAGCATGACAAAATTAAAGTGGAATTGTTGCAAAAACTAGTCGTGAGTTTGTGAGTTTGGGCTTCCAAATTATTTTTCTGTGTTACTGGTTTGCTTTACAGTGAGTTTTTGTACACAATCTATAATTATGGCAGATATGAATCTTTTAGTCAAATGAATCTAAACCACAGCATGAAAGGTTTTGATTTCACACACATGAAACACCTCTGTCTGCATCAGCCATTTTAATACCAACTGTAATCTAAAATGACCATTTAACATTGATGTAAGACCAGACATCTGTAATTAAAGAAGCACCAAGGACTCTTGTTTAGCAATGTGTAAATTAATGTATTGGACATTTACCATAATGCTCTGCAGTGGAAATAATAATTTCTTTGTTTCTTTTTGCATTCTTGTGGATTTCTTTTGTTCATTTGTTTGTTTTTTCTAATTTTGTTCTCTATCAGTAGTGTGATTTATTGAACCTAAGGTTTTATGCAATCTTGTATATACATATTACATATGAAACTGGTTAAATTTAGCAAACTAGCCAGCCAGGGGGAAAAACCTATTACAATAGTAAACTTTTATAAGAGGCTAAAATAATAATAAAAAAATAAAAAAATTACAGATTTCTTTTTTTGGAACCACTGTTCCCTATAATTAATGTTATGGATAATCGAACATTAAATCCCTGAATATTGAATGTACCATTCAAATTAGATATAAAATGGGTCACTGGAATAACTTGGAGAACAGTTAATCTATAATGATGTAGCACTAGTTTTGTGAATTGCGATACATTACAAATAAATTTATAAGTTAAACAATTGCAGTTTTCAAGTTTGTGTATTTATCCGTGTAACAATTTGATGGAATTATGAGATGTATTTTTCTCAGGGTTTTACAGGAGAACTGTAGAATAGAGAGAGATGTCCAATTTTCAAAGGAAACTGCAACTCACAGATTTATTAGCTCAAAAGTCAAAATGAGGAAAACATTTATATTGCGAGGAAGAAACATATCCCTTATTTTGGTACAGTATGCATCAATATATAGAACAGCTTATATTCTAATTAGTGTTGAAATACTATACAATTTGCTGTCAATATAATATGTTTGTGTATGTGTTGTCAACACAAGACCTTAAAACATTTACTGGGAGTTATGTGTTTAAGTTATGGAGGTTTCTTTATGGAATAGTTGTACGTTTTGATGCCGTATAAGGCCAGAGAGGTTTCTCTTCACTAGAATTACTTAAGATGGTATTATTTATAATGCATAATCTTTCTCTTGTAGTGTATCATTTAAAATTGTTAACACTTGTCTACACTACAGCAGTTATGCAATGGTTTACAGAATTCATGGAATTATTTTTGTCATCATGGGAATTAAATAATTTTTCATCTTTAACTTGGCTCGAGTGTGTTGTCTTATTCCCCTCATGTGCTTCTGAATCATCAGTTGCTGAGTAGACTGATAACTTCTTTATTTTGTTCTAGTGTGGAGTTGGAATCAATTTAAGGGTTACAATATGACTACTCTTGACTTAATATGCAATTTAGGAACATTAAGTGTTTTGTGCACAAGTAAGATTAAAACAATCGTTTCATTTCTTTAACAATGTAAAAAAAAAAAAAAACATGAATGTCAGTAAATCACATTGATGTGGATTATAGAAAATTAAATATTCACCACTAGGTACATATTATGGAATAAATCCTGGTTATTGTGGTGCTATGCGGTGAAGACTGACTCAAGACAGTGATCATCAAACAGGTAACGCAGCAATTTCACTGCCTGCACACAGAAAAGGTTCAGGGAAATCAAATGGGGAAACAGTTAAAAGTACTCTTGAAGGGTAACTCTCGCCAAATTGCAACCTAGGCTATTTTTGTTCATCTACCCGAGTCAAACATTTGTGTAAAAGCATAATTAGAATGGAAACGCCACTTTTAAGATTGACCCTATTTTCGTTCAAAATGCCTTTTGAATGGGAGTGCTTGGGGCACTTCAATGATAGCATCAAAATCGCTATTTTTAAAACACTAAGGAGGCTTGACACAACATGAAACTGCTTGAAGTATCACCAGGGGCTCTACACATGAACTAGAGCATTGAGAACATTGTTTGTCTACACAAAGTTTACTAAAAAGAAAGGTTTTGTACGACAAAAGGCATTTTGACCAAAAACGAAAATACGGTCAATCTTAAAAGTGGCGTTTCCATTCTAATTATGCTTTTACACGAATGTTTGACTCGGGTAGATTAACAAAAATAGCCTAGGTTGCAATTTGGCGAGAGTTACCCTTTAAAAATATTAGTACTTTATTGGCATATATGATTCAATGAACAAACTTCAACATCAGTGGAATCTTTCTATTACACAGTAGCTTCCTTATAGTGGAAAATAGTTCTTTAGATTATTAAAATCTTCATTCGAGGCTTTGGCACCAGGTAGTTATAGGAACTAGCCACCAGGAAGGTCCCCCGAGAACTAACTTTTCAAGGGCCATTTTCCTGGTTACATTCGCACCACCAGTAGGAACTCTGAAGTGACGTAACCCGGCTGACAGCTAATTTAAGCGCGACCATAGCGTAAAGGTTGAGAAGTGCCTGAACTTTGACGTCAGCCCATCGTCACTTTTTTCCATGTTTGTGGAGTATGTATTTAATAATGGCGGGTGTCGGTGTGGAGATGAGAAGAGATGAATCCCAGCTTAGGACCCCAGTAGTATGCCTGATCAAAAGCTGTTCTCGCGATTCTTAATGTAATCAATCAAACTTTAATTCATGTAATAATCTTTTATTTTTATCCTCATTATTTATATAGTTTAAGTGAAAGTAATTGCATTTTTAGGTATGTTTTGCGACATTGTTAATTGTTATTAAGCAATAAAGCATAATATACAGTACCAGTCAAAAGTTTGGAAACACTACTATTTTTAATGCTTTTGCAAGAAGTCTCTTATGCTCATCAAGCCTGCAGTAAAAAAAAAAAAAAAAAAAAAAGTAATATTATGAAATATTATTACAATTTAAAATAATGGTTCTCTTTTTTAATATACTTTAAAATGTAATTTATTTTTGTGATGCAAAGCTGAATTTTCATCAGCAAGTACTCCAGTCTTTGGTGTCTTATGATCCTTCAGAAATCATTCTAATATGATGATTTGATACTCAGTTATTATCAATGATGGAAACAGTTGTGCTGTTTAATATATTTTTTTGGAATACTTTTTTCAGGATTCATTGATGAGTAAAACGTTAAGAGCATTTATTCATAAAAACAGCATTTATTCAAAATAAAAACATTTCTAACAATATAAATCGTTACCATCACCTTTTATCAATTTAACGCATCCTTGTTGAATTAAAGAACTAATTTCTTTAAAAAAAAATAGTTATTGTTCCCAAACTTTTGAACGGTAGTGTATATTGTTACAAAAGATTTCTATTCTAAATAAATACAGTTCTTTTAAACTTTTTATTCATCAAATAATCCTGAAAAAAGTATCTCAGGTTATAAAAAAATATTAAGCAGCACAACTGTTTCCAACATTGATCATAAATCATCATATTAGAATGATTTCTGAAGGATCATAAGACACCAAAGACTGGAGTACTTGCTGATGAAAATTCAGCTTTGCATCACAAAAATAAATTACATTTTAAAGTATATTAAAAAAGAGAACCATTATTTTAAATTGTAATAATATTTCATAATATTACTGTTTTTTTTTTTTTTGTTTTTTTTTTTTTAACTGCAGGCTTGATGAGCATAAGAGACTTCTTTCAAAAGCATTTAAAATAGTAGTGTTTCCAAACTTTTGACTGGTACTGTATATATTTTTTTAATTACAAGCAGGTCATGTCATAATTCTTAAAGTTTTTTTTCTCAAAATATCATAGATGGTGAAAAAAACGTCATCTCTAATCATTTCCGATAGCTGTATGCTATGCTACTATCTAAGCTAACTACAAAAACAAAACAAAAACACTAAGAACGAGAAATGTTTAATTTCATAATCTATAGCTTTGGTTATATACTAGAATATGAAACATATAAGTTAAAAGACATTAATGGTTGTTATAACGTACTTCAAACGACTTATATTATAAAGTGATATCTGATTTGTAACCAGGCACTAAAGCGATTACCCATAAAATGAGCTTTGAAACAATCGGATTGCTTGGGTCCTAAGCTGGGACTCATCTCTTCACCAGACCGGTGTTTCGTATGGCATGCGTTCGGCCAATCAACGTACACGTGCGAACACGTCAAAAAGCGTGTACTTCTTCCACCAATAGTTACAGGAGCTATGAAAACTTTCCTCTGGTGCGAAAGGCCCTATTGAAATGTTCTTTGGGGAACCAAAAATGGTTCTTCATTGGCATTGCTGCAAAAAACATTTTGGAACCTTTGTGTTTAAGAGTGTAAGATAAATGTTACTGTAGACTCACCCCACTTTCAGAGTTTGGGTAAAGAAGTTTCATGGAAACTCTTCTAAAGTCTGGTCTCGCCCTACAAACGCTACAGCAGAAGGAAAATACATAATTGTGTTGAATTACATATGATTTGTATTACAGTCTGCTGTAACCTTTTACATTTTTTTTTTTTCAGCTTTGATTGTACCTCTCAAGAATGATATCAAAGCATGTGACAGCATTGTCTGCCTGCAAAGCAATGATAAGGCAGGGACCCTCAAGTAGAAGTGCTCCACCAGCAGAGGACCTCAGTAACTCAGACATGTGCTGCCTTTGTTTTTCATCTGGTGTGCAGAGCTTTCCAGCCACCAGGTGGCAGCCTGTCCTTAGCAGCCAATGCAGTAGCTCCGAGTACAGAGGAGGCTGACTCTGTTGCAGGAGGTTGGAAGGTATCAGCAAGCAGGTGGTCTGACAAAGAGCACTGCAGACCAAAGGCCCTACTGGCACCAAAACACAAATAAACAACAACCATTCCCATCCTCATTACAAAGGTCAATCGCAGCTAGTAAAACATCTACAGGTTTTGTATTTGTGTCATTGACTCTGTATTCTGATGTGTTGTTAGAGGGGTGAGGAAGAGGAAGAATGCCTTGCCTTGACCAAATCCTGATGAAAATGTGTTCTTGACAGCGGTTCTAAGGGTGTTCAACTGTTCACGGTCCAAACTAGCGTCAGGATCTGAACGCAAACAGGATATCTGAAATAAGACAGAAGAGATGTTTAACTAGAGCACCAATATACTTGTGGCAAGGAAAAAACGGTTACAATACCTTCTCGTGTTTCATAAATGAAGTTTCAGTGCAGCACACCCCCTCTGGAAATACCAGTTTTATGTCTTCTACAGCCTTCCGATAAGATGGAGATCCTGTACAAGAATGTACAAATAGTGTTAGTAAGCTTTGACCGGACTTTAACGTCTGGTTATTTTTGTCAGAGTGCTGACCATAGATGCCATTATGCAGTCTGTCAGAGCCATACTGTGCCCTCCATTGTGTCTGATCTATAGTGCGGGCTTCAACGGGGTCCTCAGGACCCATCAGCTCCAACAGCCTCATTACCGCATTCACTCTCAGTAAACCCAAAGCCAGCGAGGGGCCGGATCTCAAGTACTCCAGCTCCTCGGTGGGATCCTGGACATCAAATAAACATGAGTAAATTTATTTTGTTGACAAATACAAGTTTTTACAGAGAGTATCCATCAGTATATTTTGGTTAACCATAAATGCTTGTCAGTAAATTTGGCAAGACACTTATTTCAAAAACATTACAGGTAATTATAAAAATTCTATTTATGAAGTCCTACTTAAGTGGGTCAAAAAATCTCTCTAAAGTAAAGCTAACTGTATTTAAAATACATTTAAACTAAATTTTTATTTACTTGCAATTAATATGCTATTAAGTGTATAAGCATTACGTTCAGTTTGCACTCGAGTACTAATTACTAATTTAAAAAGTATGCTAAAGTGTACTATTTCACAATGGTCTAGAATAAATGTGATTATTTGCTCTTTTTAGGATATTTAGGAAGAAGAGAACAGAGTGACCTGTTGCTCCGGCGGATGTATCAGTGCATTTGCCATGTTTGAGTCCAGCAGAAGCACGCGCAAGCCCACTAGAGTATATCCATTCTGTTTGATTATGGTGAGAATTTTACCAAAGCTGTGTCTCCAGGCTCCAGGCTTGAACAGAGCAAGTGTCAAAAGTGGCTCTGGGCCTGTAGAGTACAGAGGGAGGCAGCTGAAAGAAAAAGCCATGAAAGACAGCTTCTAAAAGGACATGTTCTGAGAAGACATCACTTACCCACTGTCATGTAACTGTAAAGTGACTGACTTCTGAGACCTGAGGGTTGTCGGAGATTGACAGTCAGTTCCCAGAGTACATGGGAGGGTAAAATAGATTTTGGCTCGGTTCTGTTTCTGTACATACCAGGAGTGTCAATGTGATGAAGTGGTAGAAATTTCAGTGATGGACGACTGCTGTGATCTGAAGATGAAGAAGCTTAAGTTCAGCAAACTGCTTTTGGCACAAAAGTAAAAAGATCATCCCTACCAAACTATTATCTAGTCGAATCCTCACCAGGGACCAATTCTGCCTCGGAGAAGAAGAGGCAGGTCTGTCTGAAAGCTGTCTCGGGAGTAGGGGACATCAATACGTGCAGGTTTCCTGGGTAATTCTGTGGTAAAAGTCTACGTAGGGTGATGAATGCCCTCACCCTCCTCAGAGCCAAGACCAGGGCAGGAGTGGATGTCAAGCTATGCACACTGCTCTGCCACTCTCTGTCCCCGATCTCAAAAGGACTCAACTCTTGTGCCTGCCACTTAGACAGCTTGGACACCCACTTCAATGCCAACAACTCGAATCCATCTAGTCCTGCATGTACAAGAGAAAGTAGATTCAGTAGCCAGAGGCAGAAACGTCCTTACTATAAATTACTCAAACAAGTACACAGGTACATTTGTGAAGGATAGTTTTAGGTCAGGGATGTCCAGTCCTGCTTCTGGAGGTCCAGTTTCCTGCAAAGTTTGGCTCTAACACACCTGCCTGGATGTTTCTAGTGATACCAAAGATCTTGATTAGCTGGTCCAGGTGTTTTTAATTAGGATTGGAGTTAAACTCTGCTGGAAGGTGGCCCTCCGTGAGCAGGATTGGAACTTGTGTTTTAGGTAGAGTCCGTGTACCTGCTGCATCTCCCCTGAGAACTTTATGAAGAAAGCCCATTTCATTCTTCATGATGTTTTGACCAGTCAATGTGAGAATCACCACCTGCTCTACATCTGGCCAAGAGGGATAGGTGTGTTTGGACAGGACGATGTGGCTACACTTTGGTTCTGCCCACATGGGCCCACCTGTAGGATATCATATAAATGAAAAAATACTATTGGGCGGTAATTGAGTAATTTATGAAAATGCATTGTAATGTATGTACCCAGAACATTTTGATGGTTTTTAGAGTAGGGTACAGTGTGAAAGCAGATGTGTGGATCAACAACATCTGTGAATCTTGCACGGATTGATCCAATAAGGCCTTGGGCAGCAAGCTCATTCATACAACCTTCATCAGGCAAAGAAACAGGACATTTCATTCTTGGAGCATCTCTGTACAGCTTCACATACAGTCAATAGCTAGCACGATATGTGCTATCCGGATGCTCTACCTATCGGCAGTCTGGAACAGTGTCGAACTGCACTTTCTCTCCTCATGAGCAGCACAAGACAATTAGAGGACAGCTCAACCTGTTCTCCATCCAGCAACACTGTGGGAGCGTGACAGAACGCTGCAACCTAACGGAGACATACAGCGTTTCCAGACAAATGCAATCAGCATCAATGTCATGGTAGTGTCCCACTCTCACTTTCAATATATCTCTGTACTAGTACAGGCTCACTGTTGGGTTTATTCACCTGCTTGGTGGTGAGACCCAGAGATTGAGCTTGTTTCCTGGTTATCAGTGCCCTTTGAAGTCCCAACAGACTGAACCCTGTCTTTGCACAAGCAGATAGTATATAGCTGTAACAGCATGGTCCAACCACAGGAGACACAATAAGGCATATGTCTGCTGTATGGGGATAAAGGGAAAAGGGGTAGAAAGTTTGACATATAAGATGTAAGACACTGTTACAATGACAAGAGTTTTTATTTTATTTTATAGTCACCTTCAACAGTGGCACATAAAGTTGCTGGAGAAGAGGTGAGAATGTGGGATCTATCTCCTCTGTCACCCTCCTCTGAGTCCTGAATCCTGTTAAGAGCGATAATCAGAGTCAGCAGGTAGTTCAAAGGAATAGTTTGCCCAAACATGTAAATTCAGTCATCATTTAATCATATCATTCCAAACGTGTATGAATTTTCTTTCTTCTACGAAACGCAAGATAGAATGAAAATTTTGAAGAATCTTTCTATCTGTTTTTGTCCATATTATGTAAGTCAACAGAACCCAGAACTATCAAGCTCCAAAAAGTACAATGATAGAGTGAAATGAATCTATACAAATTGGACTTTTGAAGCCAGATGCTCATGTTATATGATGAAATTTAATTTCTTAAAGATATAAAGTCTTTATTCACTCAATTTAAATCAAAATCAGCCAACACACATATAGACTACATCAAATATCAATTGTCTCATAATCACCAAATGTCATGTTTTAGGTTTGTGTCACCATATTCAATGTAATCTGTTGAGTAAAGTTTTGATTTGAGAGTGAATAAAGGCTTAAATTTCGGTCTGTTCATCATACAAAGTGATTATTGCTTCAAAAGACTTAACATATCCGCTAAATCATATGGATTAATTTGACGTTAATTTCATATCCTTTAGAGTTTGATGGTTTTGGCTCCCATTGACTTTCATAATATGGACAAAAGCAGCTGACAGGTTCTTGAAATATCTTTGTGTTTCACATAAGAAAGACAATTAAATGATGAAAGAAAATGAAAACTATATGTATGTATTACTAAATGTATTAAGATACTAAGGGACAGATATACTAAACAGAGCAAATTAGCGTGAATCCCATAAAAGCGTTGATGGGAGTGGAAAGCATTATTAAAGAACAGACGCAGCCGGATCATTTCCATAATGACCAATGCAATCTACCAAGAGCAGTGCAAATTAGTGTCTGGTTTAAGACATGCTTTTTTTTGGGTGGTAAATAATGGCACAAATCCAGTAAATTGATTAGTGCAAACCTTAGTAAATCATCTTGCATGATTCATTTAGAAACTGCAACAAATGCATATGCAATAAGGTCAGTCGCAAAAAGAACTCTGTTCACGCCTTTTCAGTGCAAATTTTGAATGTTCAAATGTCTTTAGTAAATCCTAACAGTAGTTTTTTTAACGCCAAAAGAGTGTTTGCACTGCCGCAAGCTGTTAGTAAATCTAACACTGTAAGATACTAACATTGGGGTGTTTTTTGCTATTCTACCACCAAACCACAAGCAGAGCCCCAGATGCACACGATTGGCAAGACGGGGTGAGTAGAGCAGGGGCTGGTCTTGACTATGATGGTAAAGAGCGTTGATGGATGCTGGATCTGTCCGCCTTGCCAGCTGGGGGTCTGATGGCCCTGTGATCTCCTGCCACACTGAGTTAGCGTGAGGACCCCGGAAAGCCATGATAAGTACTGGCTGTCCCTCGCTATGCATAAGTGACTTGCTGACTAGAAGACAGGATATGCATTAACTCATGCAATTTGTGTACATTTCGCGTAATTATGGTGGGAGATGATTTGTACCTGCAAAGTTTTTCAGTAGCTCTAGGGGTGGGTAGAGGAAACGGATACCACATACATCTAGACTTGATCTGCAAATAAGCTCAAGTGTGTGATGCATTGCCAGTGGGTTAAGCAACAGTGCCCTGCCTATCAGAACAAGTGCCGTCTAAAAGTAAAAAAACATACAATAAGATACTATATTATGTCCGCTGAAAGACAAAATGGCATTTTCTAAAGACTCCTTCACCTCAGTATGACACTCTTGAGAATTTGTGGCTTCTGCCCTTTGACATTTTTGATCTTCGGTTTCCAGAGTTTGCCAGTAGAATCCTGGGATCACACTAAAGGCCTTTTCAACGGCCTGAAACAAAGCGCAGTAAGGATTTAGAAAATAATGTCTAAATAACAGAAAAGAAAATGGAAACATAAATTATAGACAACCTCTATATTTGGGTTGACAGAGATGAAGCAGTCCAGGTAAGATGGGGGCATGTGGACATGTGTAGGATAAGCCTGTTCCTCCAGCAAATTATTAAGCTGAGGTACCCAGAATGCAACAGTCTTCAATGACGTCTGAGCAAAAAACTTGCAAACTCGCTTGTAAAACATGCTCTCGTTCTTTTTGACCTCCTTTATCTATGAGAGAGAAAAAAAAATCAGATTCCAATATAAACTTGAATAATAGTCAATAAAGACATTATTTTTAAATAATGTTTGGCCCCCCACACAGAATCTGTTGTAGTGTTTGTGTACGTAAGTGGGAAATTGCAGAAAGCATTGTAAAATGAGCCAAATATTTAATAAACAAATATGCTGAGGATTATGTTTAGAACTCACCGTGGATTTCCTACAGCCGGTTTGACCATCCTCAAGAGACATGGCACAGATGTACATGGCCAAGCCATCTTCCTTATAAAACTGCTGCAGCCCAGCCACCCAGAAAGGGGCATCGAGCTTGTTACCTTTTCTATTGCAGTTTTTGGGATCAGTCTATCACAAGAACAGGTAACAGATGAAATGTTTTTTCACTGCCAAATTATTGTTATTATTTTTTGTAAATAAGACATACCAAAGACAAGAACCATGCTATGAGTGCATTGTAAACATGTGATTTGATGAAGACTGAATCCACTGTCTGTGCTTTTCTCTGCATTCTTCCAGCCACCACCCCAAGACTGGATAAGGACACAGTCAACAGCAAACACTCCCTCATCTCTAGATCTGCAGGCAGGGTATTCACAGTGGGAAGGTAGGATGCTTCCTAAATGAAGTGAGTACAGCAGTGTTATTTTTATCATCAATTATCAATTATTATTTGATAGAAAAACTGCCAATAACTCACAGGGTCATAAAGAATATCAGTCCTCTCAGCGGCTTCCTCCGTGTTGTTAACAGAACGTTGAGGTCTGAATGTTTGCAAGAACTTCAGATCCTTCTGCCATCTGACTTTATGGCTGTGTTAGTGCATGGTCATACAGTTATTACATTAAGTTATGCATATTCCCGAGAGTGAAGAAAACGTAAGAATACTTCGTACCTTTGTTTGTTTTGAGCAGCTGGAACGTGAGAAGATTGAGAATGTTGTTTATGTTGGTCACATTTTGCAGTAGAACAGCAGACATTGACCTGCTGAATACCAGGTTCACTGCAGCTAGTTTCAAAATCACAAAGCTGGTTTTCCTTTATGATTTTCCCTGAGGGGGTTTTCTGCCTAGCCTCAGCAAAATCTCTCCCAGATATCTCTACCACACTTTGTTTTGACTGTCTGGTGTTTTGGAGTAATAAACTCTTCCCAGCAAATTCTCTAGAAATGAAAAATAAACATGCATTGTAATAAGACGTAGTGGGAGTATCTTTAACTCTACAGTCATTCATTACCTGAAATATAATGAATTATAAGGTTTATGTGATCTCTTACTTTTTCTGCCCATTTGCTTTTGCATTTGTGTTAGTCTTAATGGAGCTTATTTTCTTGTTCATGTTTACAGGACTTATGCCACTGTTACTCTGGCAAATAGCTGATTGCTCTGTTTGAAATTTGTTGTTGTGCAAGTCAATATATATGGTGGGAGAGTCTTGATTGAGTTGTAATTTTGAGGTCTCTTTGAAGTCCTTCATCGGTCGCCTAGTTCATCAGGGAAAAGTCACAGACACATTTAACCTGCAGTACAGAAATTCAGATCTTGGAACATGAATATACACTATTGTTCAAATGTTTATGGTCGGTTTAATGTTTTTGAAAGAAGCTCACCAGGGCTGCATTTATGTGATCAAAAATACAGTGAAAATGGTTATATTGTGAAATATTACACTTTAAAATAACTGTTTTCTATTTCGATGTACTGAAATTTAATGTATTCCAGTGATGATTAAGCTGAATTTTCAACATCATTACTCCAGTCTTCAGGGTCACATGATCCTTAAGAAATAATTCTAATATGCTGATTTGATGCTCAAGAAACATTTATGATTATTATCAATGTTGAAAACGGTGTGGAAACTTGATACATTTTCTTGGGATTTAGTAAGGAACAGCATTTATTTGAAATCTTTTGTAACATTATAAATATCTTTACTGTCGCTTTTGATCGATTTAATACATCATTGCTGAATCAAATTTATATATTTTGTTAAAACATACTGAGCACAAACTTTTGAACAGTAGTGTAATGTCATAATAGCAATAGAGATGACATGACTCTACCTGAGGGATGATTCTTGCATATTATGGGTTTTCGAAGATGAAACATGTGTCTTTATTTCCATCTCATTTACTTTCTTCTCACAAAAAGCAACCAGCTGTTTCATTAAATCATTTTCATGCGTTTCACTGTCGTCGCCTGCAACAAAAAATTATGTTTTTCTCTTGTTCATCTTAGTCTAAATGGATAAAAACAGTCTGCAATCCAACCTTTGTGTGTATTGGGTTGAATTGGTTCGATAAGAGGTTTGTGTTGTTTTATTGTCTGAAGGACTTGGTCGAGATCCCAGGTATCAGGAGGCTGTTGAGATAATAATGTGTTACATACTTTGTAGTTAGCTCTGGTCTAATAATCTGATTATATGCAACTTACTGTCAATGATAAAACAGGGCAGAACGGGGTCTCTATCCATCCAGTCTTGTTTGCTTTCTGTTGCAATGGCACATTGTTTTCTGTTTTATGTGCCACTCTTTCATTCAGTGATCCTTCTGTTTTGTGACCCACAGGAAGCTGAGGATTAGAGTCACCTTTCTGGTCATCATCAGTCCCGGAAGTGAATAGCTGTGATTACAGATTTGTTTAGATGCATGCTTTATGTAAGACAAAATGATCTGAGAAATTATTAGAGATGGTTCTCTCTCTCTCTCTCTCTCTCTCTCTCTCTCTCTCTCTCTCTCACACACACTCACTCACTCACACAGACACACACACACCTCGACTTCTGGCTCTTTCGGTGAAGCACACTCCAGGTTCATCCTGGTCCCTTTCAGCAAGTGAATCCCTGGTGGTCTCTGAAGGACAGATATCTCTTCTTCATCGTCCGACTGCAGTGTGAAATGTTCAGTTGTGTTTGTGTTTATTTCAGATAGTCTACCTTGATTGTAAAGCTTGTGAGATTTAGGATCACAATTCATCTGGACCTCATTGACTTGGTCAGAAATAATCATTACAAATCATAAACACTGGTAATATAACGATTAAAAAAAAAAGTCACATGTGAAAAAATATCATCAGAGAACACATAACGTTAGCTTGAACTTACTGATGACAGGTCAGAGTCAAGGGATGGTAGCTTGGATATAAGGTCGTCTAAATGCGAATTCCTCTGCATTTCTTGTATTTGGCTGGGCAGGTGCGTAGTTTTTCATTCAAAATACTGTAGTAAACAGCAGCTGCTGTTGACTCTGAATGCGGTCTGACATCCAGACGCCAACGAACTAAACTGTAACGTTATTAGTTGTCATGGTGAACGCACGCGCTGCAGACCAGTGGCGAAGCTACGAGTTGGCCTGGTTTATGAGATGCATATCACATATGCTTGTCAAAAAGAAACGTTGAATGTGATTCGTCAGTTTCTGTTAGTGTCGTCCACAAAGTTATCTTTATGACACAAGGTTGTTGTAATAGTAACGGCGGTAAAGTTGGCTTAACGTTAGACATTAAATTTCAAACCATTATTTTGCGCGTTTGTGGGGTTGAATTTGCAAATGGTGAATATCAAGATCCTTTAAAAAAAGCCTAAACTGGATGTCCAATTGTACTGCTGCAAGAAACCAATCTAGCAATGAATCCGGGCGAATCCTTTAACAGGATTCCGTGAAATGTCCACGGGCCCTTAACTCAAAATCCGTGGAGCCATCACGGAATCGCCCCAAATTCCGTGATGCTGCCACGGATATTACTCCAATGCAAGTCAATGACACTGACCTTCCGTGGTCCACACACGGATACCCGTTTCAATGACGGAGTACAGATCTCACTCAACGGACGTGCTTTCTCATTTGGAAACGCAACATTTGAAGTATTTGTTTCTTTTCCAACATTAAATGCCATAATGACGTTAACCTGACTGTTATTGTAGCTATTGCATTGTCCTGTCATCATAAAATTTCGGTTTGTTTCAGTTAGCCTAATCAAAGTCCCGTGATGACACAACGGACCTCAACAACCTGACCTCACTCATGGACGTTGTAATGTTGCTGGCTTGTTTAGGAATTTATAAGCTTTAGGTCGACTGTGTTGCAATGGCATATAATTAACTTGACATTTTGTCTCGTCCTGTCATCATAAAATCCAGTTTGATGGCGTTTTACACCTATTGCTCGCTTGGCTATAGTCAGATCTAAAATCTGTGACAGGAGCACGGAGTGAGTCTGTGGTGAGACCACGGATAACTCCAACGCGCAAGTCAATGACACTCATCTTCCGTGGTCCACACACGGATACCCGTTTCAATGACAGAGAACCTCACTCAACGGACGTGCTTTCTCATTTGGAAACACAACATTTTAAGTATTTATTT
This sequence comes from Rutilus rutilus, assembly GCF_951802725.1. Taxonomy (NCBI): domain Eukaryota; kingdom Metazoa; phylum Chordata; class Actinopteri; order Cypriniformes; family Leuciscidae; genus Rutilus; species Rutilus rutilus. Next base: position 34,323,995 of record NC_140209.1, on the reverse strand, counting down.
CTTTTCCAACACCAAATACCATAAAGACTTTAACCTCTCTGTTATTGTAGCTATATTGCATTGTCCTGCCATCATACAAATTCAGTCTGATTTTGTTAGCCTAACTGAAGTCCCGTGATGGCACCACGGACCTCAACAACCTGACCTCACTCACTGGATGTTGTAATGTTGCTCACTTGTTTAGACACTTGAAAGCTTTATGTCGACTGTGTTGCAATTTTGTCTTGTCCTGTCATCATAAAATCCAGTTTGATGGCGTTTTACACCTATTGCTTGCTTGGCTATAGTCAGATCTAAAATCTGTGATAGGAGCACGGATTGAGTCTGTGGTGAGACCACGGATAACTCCAACGTTCGTGATATGGTCACGTAATTTAATCTATTGATTCGTGCCACGGACACGTTTATTTCGTTATTTTTCGTCTTTCGTGATCACAGCTCGATTCTTTCTGCCTGTCGGCTGCAGGAGAGAAGCTGTTTAATCAACATTTATTCACGAGATCTTATCGTGGTTTATTTTTTTATTTTTTCATGTTATTATTTCGGTCTTATTGCCAGGGAAGCTGGATTGCTTTGCTGTTTATTTTTATTTTTTAAAATGATATTTTATCAGTAGGAAATCGCGCTGAAGAAGTCTCGTTCCGAACACATCGCGATATTTGGCATCAGTTCACGTGTGTCAGCTGTTGGTAAGTAGCCTAGTAAATACATACCTAAATACGCTGTCCTAATAATGTGTGATATAATGTCTTTTCTGTTTGTCGATATTAATCTGCCATTATATCTGCCATTTCCACGGAGACTTTGCTTCATTGCTTTCTAATTCAAAATAGGGTGATTAAACACTGCCTGTCACGTGACGTGCTATAGGCCTAGAATATCAGATTAAAAATAGTACAATTAGTTCCAAAGTTGTATTTGTAGTAGAAGCACAGTAAAAACAACACTTACCATGCTTTTACCACAGTAACATTAGTTTTGCTGTGATAAGTGTAGTAAAAAGACAGTAATCACAAAACTTACCATGCTTTTACCACACTATTGGTAGTTTTAATGTGATACTTATTGTAAATGCACAGTAACCACAACACTTACCATGCTTTTACCACAGTAACCCTAGTTTTACTGTGATAGGGTGTGGTAAAAGGACAGTAACCACAAAACTTACCATGCTTTAAACCTCAGTAACCTTAGTTTTACTGTGATTGGTGTAGTAAAGGACAGTAATAACAAAATTTACCATGCTTTTATCTCTGTATTGATAGTTTTAAAGTGATATTTGTTGTAAATGCATATTAACCACAACACTTGCCATGCTTTTAATGCTTTATAATGTAACATCCAATATTTGTAAGGTAAATCAGTACTTTTTCCTTTAAATAATCCTATATATTATACATAATGATATTTTATTTTCTCTTTTTTCAGCTGAAAAGACCAAAAGGACCTGGAAGTAAACGGAGGAGACGGAAAGCTGCAAAGGCAAATATTCACAATGGTATGTATGTGTTGGTTTTAACCCTAAATCAAACATTTTATCAAGCATTTGTTGTTTCTTAAAAAACCCATAGCCCAGTCAGTACAAACATAGTCTGAAAGTCTTAATAATTCACAAGATTTAACAAGTTGTCAAATTCGTATGATACTCGTACATATTTGTATACTCGTACACAATCCTGCAGCTTTTACTCCTAGTGCTGTCATTGGCTACTGCCTCAATTCCTGTACATATTTATCGCGATATTTGTAAATCAGTTGCGCCCCTTCTTGGAAAGTTTCCCCGTCTGTTTATGTTCCAGTGATACATGATGTCTCTCCACACCTCATAACCTACTGTACCTCTGTTTGCAAGAGTGGAAAAGCTTATCTGACTTGTCACATGACATCAGATACTCGGTTATTTTGTCATAATCAGATCAGTTACACTGCTGATAACTGTCCCGTTTGCATGTAAATCATTTTCATATGATTATTGCTTGCTATTAAAGACATGCTTTTATTCATAGAAATGCCCACATATCAGTGAACTTATAACATAAAAATGCTTTTAACATTTAATTATGCAACACTCTTTACAGAAAACATATCCTACAGTTATAAACTGACTATTTCCAAGTAATGTATTAAAATGACCTTCCTTTCTGTTTTGCAGGATTACTTAGTCCTTTTTAAAAAAGCTCTACCAATATCAAACTCAACAGCTCTTTTAAGAGCCAACCATTACAAGAGCTACTAGTGAGTCGCAGCGAATCTTGCCGTGATCAGCCCTTCCCAGGTGAAGTTTCTAGAATATTGCAATCAGTATTTACTCATCAAATGTTCTCTCCTGAATCATATGGTAAATTAACTTATTTAATACTGTCTTAATTTATGTTTCAGGAACAATAGTAATTGCACATAGAGTAAGTCGAGACTTTCTTGTTTTACAGCCGAGAAGGAAGACCAGTCCTTATATCAACGCAAGCTAATCGAATAAGTCCTTTGTTTCGGGTGAGGAAGGAACAGCTGGCGCCCAAAGAAGACAGAAAGCTGCGCGAGTCCATTGGTATGTCTTGTATTGAAACAATGCTGTAATATATAGTACATAATTTGATGTTGACAATTTTACATTGTACAGGTTATCACTACCAAAGGTTTTTGACCAAGTGAAGCTCTTGAAACAATTGACAGTAGAGTATGTTGTCTGGAAAGAAATCAAGCATCACTGGCAAAGGCTCAAAAGAGACCATGCCTTTCTTAAAAATCTTTTAAAATATGTTGCTGTTGATATGGGTAAAACTGTTTTTGTTCAGTACTTAGCTTATATTATGTGCTCCAATATTATATTTTATATATATATATATATATATATATATATATTGTAACATCTCTCAAAGAAGCCAGAGTTCAGTTCACTTGTTTATTCACCAAAAGCACAACGTGCCGGCATTAGAACACAGCAGGCGTGAATCGCCCAGAACAGAAAGACAAGAACTCCCTCCCCTCAAAAACTATAACCCCCCGGGCGTCCGCCCCTCTCTCCAGGCTGCCAACCAACAGCGCGCCCGGGGTTACACACAGCTGATTGACAGCTGCACAGCATTTTTCAGTCGCTACATTATATATATATATATATATATATATATATATAATACTTCAATGTGTATATTATATAATGTACTGACTGCTGCTTTGTAAATTTATGTAAGGAACAGGCAACTCTGGCCCTTTGCATTCTACTTTTTGAGGTTAATTAAGAGTTAACCTCCAACCCTAATCGAGCACATCTGAAAATTTTAACCAAAGTCTTCAGGTTTATTTCTAGACAATAGGCAGGAGGGTTTGTGGTCGGAGCTAAATCTGCAGGACAGTGGACGCTGAGGGCCAGAGTAAACCATCACTGCTTTAAATCATGCAGAACATAAGCTGATCTGACTATCCATTAAACAACTTCATTTGAATGGTTTCTGTTTTCTGTTTTACTTTCAGACCAGGACTGGAGAACGCCTGGCAATGGGATGTTGAGACTTCTTCCTCTGGCTGAGAAAAAGCTACACCACATCAGTGATCACATCTTCTGTTCTTCAACTGAACAAACTGTTTAGAACACGAACACGAACACGATAGAGGCATGTACAGGGAAGAACAAGAAACCAGTTTAGCTGTGATAATGAATCATTATTTTCCAACACAATATCAAATCTGTTTTCTGTAGGTGACTAAATATGATTCTCTGGCATTAATTTTATGGCTTCAGTAGCTGTGAATGGACTATTATGATGTTAATGTTTTTTTGAAGACACATTTTTATTTATCTTGAATCTCATTTGCCTTTATGCTACTTTATTAACTTTATGCTTTGTCCTCCAATAAAGTGTTGTTTAATAAAGTATGGTGACTATTGTGTATTGAAAGTGGTGTTTGGTACAGTAAATAGACATTTTTATTTGAGAAATTGTAATTTCTTATTTCTTTAGTTTAATTAATTAAAAAATAACTAGGCCTACATATAATTAATAACTTATAAATTACTACATATAATTAATGACCATGATTCTTTTACTTGGGACATAATTTTTTTTAGATCTGGTTAATGATATCTGGGACAACAATGCAACAAAAGTTGCACATACTTGCATGTATGCCAGTTTGCAGTGAAATAAAAGGAAGCTATGTGAATAACAAGAGGCTACAGTGGCTATCTTGCTATAAATACTTAACGCTTAATTGAAGATGATCCATGTTGATCATTCTAGTACATCTACTGCTTTTCGAATGAAAGCATATATCACTGATGTCAGGCATATAAGCAGCAATCAGAGGGGGTGAAAAGGAAATGTTGGCACTGTTTTTTTGTTGTTTTACTGAATGGTGCATTACCCTTGTGTAATAGTAATAGTGTGTGTAGATCTGTGTAGATTGTATGGCCCAGCAATGGCCCCCAGAAGAGCAAACAAATGCACATTTCAAATGGCTGTAACTCAAAGTCCGGTTAGTGTATCAAAGAGAAAATCGGCAGGACGACTGCTTATGCTATGTATAATAAATAATGTTGGCCACAGTTTTCAGATATATATGGAAAGCTGGCATAAAGGTTATTTTTAAAGTGCTCACAGTAAAATATCAAATTTTAGCCTGTCCCTCATATATGTCATAAAGGTTTGCACAATGAAGATATCCAGTTGTCCATTAAATATATTATTTATTTAACATTTATTGTTTTATTACTAAACGTTTTATACTACATTACCCACATATCTCTGTCATTCTATCAATGGAACAGGAAAAACTGTCCTGTAGTTCATTGAAATGTGCAGACATGCTTAGGGTTAGGGTTAGGATCTCGGTAAAGGAGTAATTTCTCACATTATAGAGACACTTTATAGTTAGCTTAATGTATAACTAATGTAATAATAACACCAAACCATACTTTGTAAAATGAAGCGCCAGTTTATATGGGTTAAACGATTGTCCAATCACAGCGAGTTCTGCGATAAAGTCACAGCCAATAACAACCCAGCTGAACAGATGCGTCACACTTACATGCCCATTTATGGCAAATGATGACAGATCTCTTCTGGTTCTGGCTGCAGGGATAGATAAATATGTAATATTTAGGCTGTTAAACATGTATTATTTCTAATTAAATTATAAAGCTCATATTTAAAAACAAAAGACTCCTTTGTGTGGTAACCATCCAAAAACGAGGTCACATGATCAATGACACAAATTTGCTCATTTGATTAGACTGATGCATAAAAACATTTGAAAGATAAACTTTTTTCTAAGCAATGTCCTACAGCAGGGTAGTTTTGCAGTATTTTAATTAAAGATAATTGCATGTAGGCCTACTAAAGTGCTTCTAACATTTACAGTGTATGTATAGTCAAAGATATATAAATTATATTCAAATAAATTTAACAAAAGCACAATGAATGGACACAATTTTGAAAGCTTATTCCAATATTTAATGTCAAACTGTTTAAAGACAAATGTAGTGCCAAAACTACTGCACAACAGTATAAAAATCAGTTAATTAAAAATATCCAGATACAGGGGCAATCTATTATAGTGACACATACATTAACGTTAAAAAAATTGCTATGATGAAGTTATATATTTACAAACCAAAAGATGAGATTCAACTTTGTTATGTGAAAATACATTTGTTTCGTCGCTTTAAAGAACAAATAGGCAAAAACATAAGCGCAACATTTTACATTCTCAACTTTCATTCTATATCCTTGTGATTATTGGTCACTTTTATTGTAACTATGCAATGAATATGTCCTTTAGCAAAACACCTGATGTGCACTGACCCTTTTTTATAAAGGCATTAGGCAGAAATCAAGTACAGTTTATGAAGCTGAAAAGAGAAAACAAAATGCTTTAACAATATGGAAAAAGATAAATCACTATATTCAATATTGGTTCTGCATATATCAAAGAGATCCTGAGGAGGAGTGGGACTCCACATGAGGACTTTCAGAAACTGTGACAGAGCAAAGGGTGCACCTCGCTGGACACATCCTACACATGCCCAAACAACAACACCCAAACACAGTGATGAAGTGGACACCACCAGGAGGATGCAGGAGACAGGGAAGACCAAGGACGACACGGAGACAGATGTTTCACGAAGATCTGAAGAATGTCAGAGTCCCATGGGAAGATGTGAAGAACTTGGCCACGGATCGAATACGTTGGAGCCGGAGGACACTTGTTGCCCAATGTGCCCAGCACAGGACTTGATGATGACGTTGTGAGTTTATCCATAACTGTGGGATATGTTTTCTGTAAAGAGTGTTGCATAATTAAATGTCAAAAGCATTTTTATGTTATAAGTTCACTGATATGTGGGCATTTCTATGAATAAAAGTATGTCTTTAATAGCAAGCAATAATCATATGAACATGATTTACATGCAAACGGGACAGTTATCAGCAGTGTAACTGATCTGATTATGACAAAATAATCTAGTATCTGAAGTATCATGTATCACTGGAACATAAACAGACGGGGACCAATTTGCAATTAATATAAACTTTCTGACAGTGTGTGGGACTGTGGGACATCCGACAACTTTCCAAGAAGTGGGGCAACTGATTTACAAATATCGCGATAAATATGTACAGGAATTGAGGCAGTAGCCAATGACAGCACTAGGAGTAAAAGCTGCAGGATTGTACGAGTATACAAATATACATATTTGTATACTCGTACAATCGAGTATCATACGAATTTGACAACTTGTTAAATCTCGTAAATTATTAAAACTTGCAGACTATGTTTGTACTGGTTGGGCTATGGGTTTTGTGAGAAAAGTTTTAAGAAACAACAAATGCTTGATAAAATGTTTGATTTAGGGTTAAAACCAACACGTATACCATTGTGAATATTTGCCTTTGCAGCTTTCCGTCTCCTCCGTTTACTTCTCCTCAAACAATAATGGGCTGACTGAGTCCGAAAGGCCCTTTTGGTCTTTTCAGCTGTAAAAAGAGAAAAGAAAATATCATTATGTATAATATATAGGATTATTTAAAGGAAAAAGTACTGATTTACCTTACACATATTGGATGTTACATTATAAAGCATTAAAAGCATGGCAAGTGTTGTGGTTAATATGCATTTACAACAAATATCACTTTAAAACTATCAATACAGAGGTAAAAGCATGGTAAATTTTGTGATTACTGTCCTTTACTACACCAATCACAGTAAAACTAAGGTTACTGAGGTTTAAAGCATGGTAAGTTTTGTGGTTACTGTCCTTTTACCACACCCTATCACAGTAAAACTAGGGTTACTGTGGTAAAAGCATGGTAAGTGTTGTAGTTACTGTGCATTTACAATAAGTATCACATTAAAACTACCAATAGTGTGGTAAAAGCATGGTAAGTTTTGTGATTACTGTCTTTTTACTACACTTATCACAGCAAAACTAATGTTACTGTGGTAAAAGCATGGTAAGTGTTGTTTTTACTGTGCTTCTACTACAAATACAACTTTGGAACTAATTGTACTATTTTTAATCTGATATTCTAGGCCTATAGCACGTCACGTGACAGGCAGTGTTTAATCACCCTATTTTGAATTAGAAAGCAATGAAGCAAAGTCTCCGTGGAAATGGCAGATATAATGGCAGATTAATATCGACAAACAGAAAAGACATTATATCACACATTATTAGGACAGCGTATTTAGGTATGTATTTACTAGGCTACTTACCAACAGCTGACACACGTGAACTGATGCCAAATATCGCGATGTGTTCGGAACGAGACTTCTTCAGCGCGATTTCCTACTGATAAAATATCATTTTAAAAAATAAAAATAAACAGCAAAGCAATCCAGCTTCCCTGGCAATAAGACCGAAATAATAACATGAAAAAATAAAAAAATAAACCACGATAAGATCTCGTGAATAAATGTTGATTAAACAGCTTCTCTCCTGCAGCCGACAGGCAGAAAGAATCGAGCTGTGATCACGAAAGACGAAAAATAACGAAATAAACGTGTCCGTGGCACGAATCAATAGATTAAATTACGTGACCATATCACGAACGTTGGAGTTATCCGTGGTCTCACCACAGACTCAATCCGTGCTCCTATCACAGATTTTAGATCTGACTATAGCCAAGCAAGCAATAGGTGTAAAACGCCATCAAACTGGATTTTATGATGACAGGACAAGACAAAATTGCAACACAGTCGACATAAAGCTTTCAAGTGTCTAAACAAGTGAGCAACATTACAACATCCAGTGAGTGAGGTCAGGTTGTTGAGGTCCGTGGTGCCATCACGGGACTTCAGTTAGGCTAACAAAATCAGACTGAATTTGTATGATGGCAGGACAATGCAATATAGCTACAATAACAGAGAGGTTAAAGTCTTTATGGTATTTGGTGTTGGAAAAGAAATAAATACTTAAAATGTTGTGTTTCCAAATGAGAAAGCACGTCCGTTGAGTGAGGTTCTCTGTCATTGAAACGGGTATCCGTGTGTGGACCACGGAAGATGAGTGTCATTGACTTGCGCGTTGGAGTTATCCGTGGTCTCACCACAGACTCACTCCGTGCTCCTGTCACAGATTTTAGATCTGACTATAGCCAAGCGAGCAATAGGTGTAAAACGCCATCAAACTGGATTTTATGATGACAGGACGAGACAATATGTCAAGTTAATTATATGCCATTGCAACACAGTCGACCTAAAGCTTATAAATTCCTAAACAAGCCAGCAACATTACAACGTCCATGAGTGAGGTCAGGTTGTTGAGGTCCGTTGTGTCATCACGGGACTTTGATTAGGCTAACTGAAACAAACCGAAATTTTATGATGACAGGACAATGCAATAGCTACAATAACAGTCAGGTTAACGTCATTATGGCATTTAATGTTGGAAAAGAAACAAATACTTCAAATGTTGCGTTTCCAAATGAGAAAGCACGTCCGTTGAGTGAGATCTGTACTCCGTCATTGAAACGGGTATCCGTGTGTGGACCACGGAAGGTCAGTGTCATTGACTTGCATTGGAGTAATATCCGTGGCAGCATCACGGAATTTGGGGCGATTCCGTGATGGCTCCACGGATTTTGAGTTAAGGGCCCGTGGACATTTCACGGAATCCTGTGAGACCAGGTTGCTTTAACGCTAACTGACAGAGACACTTATGAATGTTTTGGTTCATCTCCACTTTTAACCAGAACTTCCGTCGTTTCAGATTAATATTGCAGGAGGAGGACGTGCAAAGGTAAGTACAAACATTTGCTCAATGTTTATAAATTATAAACATTAAATCATATAGGCTGCATGAGCCATTTTATTATGTTTGTCAGGCACAAATGATTATGATCGGTCATTCAAGTCAATGTTTTTAGATTACTTAAAAAAAGATATATATATTTAAGCAATTTCAGCAAGTTACTCGAGATTCAACTTAATTTTTTAAGTCAATTTTAAATATACAATTTTAATATGTTTAAATGACTTGTAGCTACAGCCAATTCGAGTATGCAAAGCAGCAACAGAACGTAAGTTTTAAGTTGAATAAGTGACCTTTTTATAGGTTATTTTATTTTATTTTATATAGGTTGTTGTTGTTTGCTGTTTTAAGACTTTGAACTTGAAACTGTTGCGTTATATTTTTCTTGGCAATTTGGCGTGCAGTTTTCACGCCCACCCCCATGAACATTTCTGGCCTGGTCCCTGCTGTAGACATAGTTTTGTTGACAGTGCTATTTGCATGTCTTCACTGTCACGTAGATGTTTTGGCGCGAAACTTGCTAATCCAGCTCTTAGGAACAGCTGTAACGGTTTTCTTTGTCCACTGTAGTGAACATTATATTTAATAAATGTCTCTGACATCATACATGTCACCGTTTTACGCTGGATGCTTTAAAAATGACTGACATTAATTTAGTGATCCAATTTAGCACTCTTGTGGAAAATGATCATATTTATTTTGTAATAATTTAAATCGGATTAATTTTCAAAATGTTATGGGGTTTCTCATAAAAAAAATAAAACGTTCTGTTACAAAACAGGGCATGATTTCATAGGCCTACATGTCCACTGTAGAGGACATCCTTGTTTGTCAGGCATTTTGGGAGACAAAACAAGTGAAAATAGGGAAATGAATTATATATCAATATTCCTACGAAATATTAGATATTATTATGAAAATGTTGCCAATTATTACTCCCATTATTACACTTCTGTTTCATGACTTTGCCCCAGAAATACATTAATATGCAAATTAGATACAGTGTATAAATACATTTGTATTGAATGAGACTACCCATTTATGGCAATTTTACCCACATATTGCATTAAGTAAAATTATATTATCAATTCATTCTGTTGCTATATCTTTCATTAGTCATCTTTAAACAATGTGTGGTTAAAACAATCCTGAAACCTAAAAATTGATGAAAAAAAAAAAAAAATCCCATTGTTATATCATTTTGTGTCCTGGTGTCCACTACAGAGGACATATAGCCTAGCATAACATTTGAATAAAATATAATTTGTTCCAAATGTTTTCCTTTTTTTTTTTTCTAATACTCTAAACAATGTAATGACATGAAAAAAGGAGGATATAGGTTTATGTCTCACGTGTTGGGTTTATTAAAATTGAACAAATAGCCTATTGTTTTTGTTTGTTTTTTGTTATGAAGATCCAACATTTTCAAAACTATGAAAACAGCAGTGTCAGTGAGGAGACTGAGCTGAAATATGAGACAAAATATGAAAAATGTGAGATTGAGCTGAAAATGATGTGACAAAAACTAAATAAATATTACTTGTGAAAATAATGGTCTTTTTGTATTGTGCCATTTCACGCTGTTATTGTGTTAATTTTTGTGTAAAAAATCCATGTCTTTGTTTGTGGACAAATTCAATAAACCAGTCAGAATCTAGTGAAACTCTTTTATTTTATAAAAGTCCCATAGTAAACATATGAATGTAAAACTTGTGGTCTGAAAAAACTGACCTGTCATGCAACTGGAAACCATATGTATTCTGAGTTGCCCATATTAACTGCTTTATTAGCAAACTCTACTAGGGGTATTAATAAAGTTACATTAATTTTTTTTTATTATTGTAATTGTTATTTTAATCGATTGTTTTAGAATGTTGCTGAAGAAGACAAATGGGGAATTGACCATGTTTAAACCTGAAGGCAGGCCTTTGGACTTAGAGCATGGATCAATATTGTGTACATATCACCATATTTGGGTTTGATTTATCAGAACAAGCTTTTGCGCAATGTCCTTTTCCGTGCTTATATAGAGACCACAAACAAACAAAATTAAGGATCTTCTTAAGATCTTTTCACAAAAGAAGATATTTTTGAGATAAATAAAAGTCATGATTGGAAGCTCTGAATTATAATGTCTGAATAGAAAACGTAATCTGTGTTTTGTAGAATTAATATTATTGTTAAATTTAACAGTTCCTGAAATGTTCACTGCCGATGTTCCGCAGGTCAAGTCCAGAAGCACTTAATGGGCTGGCACATGTGATGTTATTGTATATTGTGACAAGTGTATGGGGCTCCTCACCTTCCCCAAGCATTTCAACCTGCAGTGGAACTACCTGTGGCTTCTTTAGAACGAAATCTCGAAAGGGTTTGGCACTACAGTCACATTTCCAGTTGTTACCTGAGAGCCAGAGCTGATCCAGGCGATCAGGTATAGAAGCTGGAAGGTTGACCAGTACATTGTCTTTCAGGTTCAAGTAACGCAAGCGTGGCAGCATGTATATAGTCGCATTACGTATGAGCTCCAACCTGTTTCCAGAGAGATCCAGCCAAGACAGGTGTTGCAGTGGCAGTAAGGCCTCAGCAGGAAGATTGCGAAGTAAGTTGCCTGACAGTAGAAGGTACTCAAGATTCTTCAGGCCATAAAATGTGTGGGAGGTGATGGATGTTAACTGGTTGAATCTTAGATCAAGCTGTTGCAGACCTTGTAGTTCCACAAAACTCTGACGCTCCACTGTAGAGATGTTGTTGTGTTGTAGGAAAAGGCGACGAAGACCTGTAAGACCAGCAAAACTTTGGGCTGAGACTTTTGCCAAACAGCTTCTATCAAGGTGAATACTGTGGAGCTTTGACAAACCCTTGAAAACTTGATCTGGTAGGCTGTGGAAACAACTGCCTGTAAGTTTTATCACAGCAAGGTGATTCAGGCCCATAAATGTGCCCATGCGTGCCTCTTGTAGCCGGTTGTTCTCCAAGTTCAGCACCTCTAGATGGCCCAGCCCTTCAAAAACTTTCACTCCCAAGGCTCGTATCTGGTTGTGACAAAGGCAGAGTTCCTCAAGATACTGCAAATCACGGAAAGTCCCAGGTCTTAGACTACTAATCGAGTTATTTGACAGGCGAAGCACGTGCATGCTGTGTAGACCGAGGAAAGTTTCATCGTGAAGTACAGATAGACGATTCCTGCTGAGATCCAACCATCTCAAAGATTTCATGCTCACAAATGCCCTAGGTGCCACGGTCACGATCTGGTTTTGGGCCAGATAAAGCTTCTGCAGTTTTGGCAGTTTCACAAACACAGTTGCCTTGATAACTTTTAGATTGTTTCCAGTTAGGTCCAATTCTTTGAGCTCAGTAAGACCCTGAAATAGCTGCGGTTGGAGATACGCCAGACGATTCCCAGTAAGAACTAACTCTCGTAATCCATGTAGGTCTTGAAACCCCGTCTCAGGCAGGACAGACAGTGAATTCCATCCTAGGTTCAACAGCCACATGTGGCTGAGTCCAGCAAACAACTTGTCATCTATTCGAGACAGCTGATTATTGTTGAGACTGAGGGACGCAAGGTTGGGTGTGCCCTGAAAGACTATGCCAGGTAATGAACGAATATTGTTCCTCTCAAGGTGCAGATGAGCAAGGGAATTCAGACCTTTAAAGACATGGGCATCGAGGGATACCAGCAGGCTGCTCTGTAAGTTTAGGAACTCCAGATTGGACAGCTTTTCGAAAGCAGCCGCTGGTAAGTTAGCAAACAGGTTTCCATCCAGCCATAGCGAGCGTGTAGACAGAGGGATGTCGGAGGGAACCTGTGTGAGGTTGCGTGTGCTGCAGTAGACGTTGAGCTCTAAACTGTAGTCATCTTGAAGACAGGTACATTTCTTTGAGCAGGGCTCACTTTTTTGGGCAGTGGGTTCCTCTGAGGGCTTTGGATCTACCGAGGGCCCCGGATCCTCTGAGGGTCTTGATTCGTCTTTGTTGGGGTCTGCCAGCACCACTGATGTCCCCAGTGTGTACAACAATAGCAGTACAAAGGGGTTCATCCCAACTAAGAGACAATTATCGAAATGCCAACATCAAAAACTTGCAAGGTAACAAAGCACCTGCCTATCTATATACTTTTTCAACATCTGTCAGATTTAGGAAATTAGTTCAGCTGCAATACATTTACACCATCACATGATTATATTCTCAAGCATTCACTGAACATCAATGAAAAAAAAAAAAAAGAATACATTTAAAAAACAATAGATTTGAGAAATTTAGAGTTTTGGCTCTACCGTTTTATTGTGACAGCAGTCCAGCAGGCGATCACTAGAAGAGGGGCATGTGTATGACAGATCTGAACCACCTCTGCCCCATATATCACCTAGACAAACCCACACAGTGTTCTAGACAGAATTAACCTCTTCATTTCTGCTGGTTTCATTTTCTGCGGTTGCTACTGTTTTACCGGTTGAATATTAAATTAAGCCTAGCAAAACTTGTTATAGTCACTATTTTATAATAAATATTTACTGTCCTTGACGATTTCAATATATTTTTATTGTAGAAAAGTGAGTAAGCGGAGATGTTAAAATATTGCCATTATGTTAATGTAACTCCTTTTTATATATTTTGTACAAAATTAGTACTCTAATTTTAATTGTCAATGCATTTCCACAGAATTTTCTGTCTAATACTCCCACACATTTTAGATGAAAATCCTTTGAATTTCTCTGAACGGTGTTCCAAAGTTCATGTAAATCTACTGAGCCATCAGTGACATTTAACAGATGGTACTTGCTCCACTTGTGGTTATCTGTTGGAAGACATCCAACTCTAAAAAGTGAATCCGGGTTAAACAATCTATAACAAGGCCTGACTGAAAATCATATTGTCTGTTTTCCGATTTTAGACTGAAACATAAGTTGCAAAGAGAGCAATGATAACACTGTTAAAGAAAGAAGTTTTCTGTTAAATGTTAGTATTTCTTTGAAGAACTAGACATCATGTGAGTCAATACTCAGTGGCATTCAAAGAATGTTAGGAAGTGGTAACTATTGTAAAGGCAAACAGAGATAGGACCCCTGCTCTGGCAAACACTGCAGTTCCCTGCCCTCATACACAAATCAATTCAGGCATCTCATTCACATAGTGTAATTTTTAAATGCAGGTTCTTGTCTGTCATAGGGTTATTGAACTTGTTGACCCAGAGATATGCTCAAACAGACTGTGACTGGTCGTCTCAAGGGTTCACAAAAGATGAATAGATGTTCAATAAACTTTCTCTTTTTTTCCCCCAGGGCAATCCTGGTGGAAATGTTCAACAGATTTTCTGTAGTCAAATATTCACAGAAGCAACACGTGTGACCACATATGTTAATGTTTAGGCTCGATGTTACAGTGTTGAGGGAAAAAGATTGGTATTTTAAGACACAAAATCACCAGTAGAGGGAAGTACAGTCTTTTGCTAAGTCTTTTCTAAGTCAGATTAAGTACCTCCAAGAATTCTATATTTTCTGCTGTATTATCAATTATAGTCATCTAAATGACACACACACAAAATTAACATTTTAAAATAACATAAAATTTTCTTTTTCTTTTTGAAAATGACTATTTTGACTGTTTACTTCCATGTTGAAAGCCTCCTCATCAAGTTCACCTTGCCTCAGGTCTGTTTTCCACCACTTTCCACTGTCTGTTGTGATGTTCTTTCTATATGTGAGATAGTGCATCTACTGAGGACAAAGTAAGGTAGGCCTACCCGACAGCAAAAAACAAAAAAAAGTTCCTTCTCAAAAACAGAGAGTGCTTACATATTCATGAAGAATATGCAAAGGAACAGCTCAGGTATGGAAGGCAGTCAGTACTAGAGGGTAATCTGCCACTGGCTTTTATTGATTACTTCTGCACTGACAAACAGCTCTAATTGACTCATTCTCTTACAGTCAATGATATACAAAGGTTTGGAGCTTTGTCATTTGGCTGTGGCTCACAATGAGCACAAGCGGTGTCAGGATGAATGACAGTGCCAGCTGCTCAAACACACTCAGCCTGTTCAGAGCTGTGCTGCCAGCACGCTTCACAAACGGCCTCTCACGTCAAACGGCTGAGCAAACTAGCACTGGCCGTTATAGTGCTTCTTCAGCACTGCGGAGGTGAGGTAAGAAGGCCTAAAGGACATGGTGTCAGATTGAGTTAGAGGGGAAATACGTGTGATGCTGAAGTTCAGTTCTTTCTGTGGTCTTCCCTCTATCTCCGTCAGGGAATCCACTTCCCCTCAGGAAGATTCTTTGCATTGCATTGCTTTTCTCTTCTTATGAATTGCACACATGATACACAGCTAGAATTAAAGCATTAACAAGAATGCTAGCTGCCTTTTTCAATATGTGGTAATCTTTACCATGCTGTACTCTCTGGATTGAAATTCCTGTGTTGAGAGATAACATGTATAAAATTGAGACAAAAAAAACTGTTGCATAACTATTGAAATATACAAGGATACTAGCTTTGAGCAAGAGCAAAATCCTCTGCCCAGACATTGAAATGATACTTTAGTAAATGTACAAGGCTGTAATGGGATTATGTGTTACAAGACTTTGCTAAGCGTTTGATGAAAAAGTGCAGAGCAAGATAGAATACAATTCAAAAGACATGTTAGATGAGTTGTGAGGCAAAATGAGGTAAAGAGCTCTTAATCTTTAGAGGACATGCGCTCTAAAACTTTACACTGAACATTATGTACATAGAAGTTGATTTAAAGTCCACATCATTTTTGGAAACACTTCATTTCGGTAGTCCACTTCAGACATTCTACTAACTATCAGTAACTTTGCAACAACATGTCAACTAACTCTCATTAGAATATTAGTAGACTGTCTGCTTAATATCTCTTAACACGGTATGCTCCTCAACAGACATTCTGACTATAAGTAACTCTGCAACTACATTATTCTACTAACCTGAACCCTACCAGTCTACTAACAGTCTAATGAGAGTTAATTGACATGTTGTTGCAAAGTTACTTAGTGGACTCAACATAAAGTGTAAGCCAATTTTTTACTTGTCAGTCAAAAGAAACTTGAGTTAAATAAAATTAAATAATTTATTGTAAACATTGACAGATGAACATGAAACAAAATATATATGTTGTATTACCTGCCTGTTTTTTCATTGTATGCTTAAACATTACATGCTGTGGAACAAACAGTTTGTTCCTCTGCACATAACAGCAGCTTTGTTGCAAACCTACTCGATGATACATTCAAATTGTTCCCTTCATTATCTCTATGAATACTGTTTAGATAGATAGATAGATAGATAGATAGATAGATAGATAGATAGATAGATTTAATGTCATGTCAGCATCTAAGGCTATTTTCAATAGTGTTTAACCATTTATAACTGTTCTGACCTGTGACCACTTCTTAGACCTTCACAAGGGGACAGAGTAATTACTTCAATCAGTGCTATTTACATGAATAGTTTATCTGCAAGTCTTTTTCTCTTGGTGCCTTAAACGTTATATGGTGCCTCTGTATATCCAACAACAATGGTGGTTATTCTGCATCATAGTAAGTCAGCCTTATAAGAATTTCTCTTCTGTTTGTTTTCCCTTTTCATTAATTACATGGCTGGTGAACCAATGGACCTGCTTTCTGGTTGAAATGTGTTTAATTTCAGGCAGCTCTTTCTTTGTACTGTGAAGCCCCACATGATCTCCTAGTAATAGCCTAATGTTCATAAAAACTGTGCCTATTTGAAAGCAGTGTGGTGGAGCTGCTAATAAAAGCAGTGTGATTTATTCTGCAGTGAGAAGAATAGCGATTTTGCCCTCACACCACAGCACACGTAGGCCTAATAGTCAAGGGATTTAGACTTCACAGGGTGATGATTTTTAATATCACATCTTATTTTTAGGCACAAGCAATGGGAAGTGTCTTTAGAAAATGAGTCAAATTGACTTTTCGGGACTGTTCTCAGTTGTCATGTTTAGGTTTTCCCATCCAACACTGATGGTTAATGTCTGTTATACAGCATGTCAAGCCTGACTCTGATTGATAAGTCTGTCTGTACACCTCTGGAAAAAGAAATCCCTGTTTATGCTGATGTCCATGTGAAACACGAGAGACTTGAGGTGAATAATTTTAATAAGCCTGCACTGATTAAAATGTTGAGTAGTGTGCAGGGAACAAAACAGATAGGATCTGTAAAGCCCCTTTCACACAGCGCATTGAACCCGGGAAATTGCCGGCAAATTGCCGGAACGCCTTCTGTGTGAACGCAAACACGACCCGGGTTTAATGCCGGGATCGATGCCGGGTTGGGGACCTAGTAACATTGCCGTGTTCAGTCCCGGGACGCGCGCTGTGTGAACAAAAGCCGTAATAATGCCGTGTCGCAGTGATGACGCTGAAGCCGGGATCGTTCGCCAGCTGTGAAACGGTACGAAATGCGCAATTTTATGATCGAATCAGAGAAATAAATGCACAAGCGTGGTTTCTCGAGAGAGAAATCGCAGCTCATAAGCAAACTGAAGACGCTGAGACATTACAAGTCACATCGATGTCACGTGTCTTTCCGGGACATACACGGGTTGTGTGTGAACGCGCTCTCTGATACCGGAAAATCACCGGCAGTGTGAATGAACCAAAATCAAATGAACCCGGGTCAAATCCCGGGTCACTTTATCCGTGTATTTTCCGGAATCTCTGTGTGAAAGGGGCTTAAGTCTCATGACTGGGTCATTCCAAACGTAGGAAGTCAGGAGGAAAAACTGCCATGTGCTGTTACCCTATTTGCAAACTAAAAATAACTGTAAGGAATTTCAATTAAGCTGGCCCGGACTGTTGTTCTTTGAGTAAGTCAAACCACTGCATATTGGATTCAAGTTTTACATGCAATGTAGAATCATGCATCAGGAATTTCTGCTGAAACATAAACATTGTGCGATAATGATATGTGGGTCAGTCACACCGTCACAGCCCCAATCATCACTCAATCACTAGGACCCGCCCACTCGTTCACAATCACCAGAGTACTGACTCGCCAGCCCGATCTCACGCCAATTCGAATTTTACGAGGTGGCTAATTCGTACAAATTCGACCACACTCGTACGAATTTGAACGATTTTTGCTAAATCGTACATATTTTACTAGTTGCCCAATTTGTATGAATTCATACGAATGACGAATGATTCGTACGGGGTTTAGACAAATCGTACGAGCGAGGTCGTACGAATTCATTCGAATCAGTCACGTTTTACTTACTCGTATGAATTCGTACTAATTGGTCGTGAGATAGCGTTGGACTCGCTGCATCAGCACTCCCTCATCAACACACCCTTTTCATGCCCCGTTCACTTTTCACTCCTTGTCTTGTCTCGTTGAAGTATACACTGCTTCATGTCAGACTCCTTACCTATCTTACTCACCTGAGATCGTCTCGTCCTGTATCCAGTCTCCTGTTCGTCATCCTGATCCAGATCGCCTGTCTTCGTGTTCACTTTTCACCTGCACAGAGAATCCACTTCAGTCATCGCCAGCTAAGTCACCATCATCATTCTACAAGTCACCATCATCTGGTTCACTATGCTTTTAATAAACACTGTGTGAACCTAAACCTGTCTGTCTCCTCCTGTGTTTGTGACAATATGGGGATTTGCTGCCTGGCATCAGCCCTCACCGGACGGGATCGCGAGAATGCGTTTCCAGGTGAAAGGGATCGCGATTTCTGCCTAATGGAATTATTAGATTGTTATTCTGCCTCAGAAGCCTGTCCAAAATCTATTTCGGAAGTTTTGGACTTAAAGAGGTTATCCACAAACTGGACAATTAATGAGATGCTCAGTCACCATGGCACCTGAGGGTGACTTACTGTGCCATAAACTGCTTTGGATACATAAAAAAAAAAAAAGTACATTAAATGTTATGGAATGGAATGTTCTCTGGCTCTAAATATATATATACAGTATATATATATATATATATATAGGCTACAATGATAAGTGAGACACTAGACCTACAAACGTGTTAAATTATATTGTATACTATCAATTGTTTATGTAAAAAAATAAAAATAATATATATAACAACATTAACAAACATTTCACATACAATGTAACACTTTTGTAGGTCTATATTGTCTCATTGTAGCCTTATTTAAGTTGATTTTCTTTCTGTATATTTATTTTTGGACTGATAATGGTTAATAAAGTCAAATAATGGTATGAGAGAGTGTCAGTCATTGTGTTCCTATTGGTCAGTGTTAGAGGATCTGTGTAACAACTGAGGCTTAGCCTGACAGTTAGCCTGCCCTGGACCAGGCTAGTTTCTCAGCATAAGTTGCCAGAGTAACTGAGTTCGAACTATTTTAAGTTTGCTTTATGAAACAGAATCAACTGACAATAAGTCTGACTAACCAAAATAAGCCTGGCTTGTATTCTAATCTTGTTTTATGGAACAACCCTCTGGACACATGGAATAATATATATATATATATATATGTATGTATGTATATATAGTATCCAGGTTTTATTTTTGTTTTGTGGCCAAGATTTAATTAGATAGTTTTAAAGATTTATGAATACATTTCTTTATTATATATAAATAATGTACTTTATTATGTCTTTCAATTTAGTTAATGTAGGCTAATATGTAGGCTATTCCTTTATTTTATGGAATATTCTTTCATTTTAGAGTTGCACATATCTTTTCAGAATGTATACTTCTGCTCTTAATTTCACGTTATCTAAAATCTAACCAAACATTCTTGCTTTCTCCAAAAAAAAAAGTATTGCTTTAAAAGCTGTAATTCTCAGCATTCTAAATAAGCATAAATCATCTTTGCTAAGTAGCTTAGGTCCTAAACCCAAAACTATATTTTGTATCTTTATTATATTTGGTTTCTTAAAAAAATCATTATTTTTTTATTATTTTAAGTATAAAATATATGAGTGTAATGAGCTATAAGTTCACTGCAACTTATCCAACATCCTAAAGATAAATTATTATAATTAGAAGATATTTCTGGTGTTATAAAATATCGCATAGCCTATTAATTTTCCAAGCAAAATGTATATTGGTCAGAATTATTGCGCTCGTTCAACGTGAAGTTTAGCAGCAAAATGGAAATATTTGCATGCCTTTCTAAGATTTACAGATGGAGAATATTCCTGTGAAATGTAAGTTTTGCAAACACCATGTCTCAAACGAATAAAATAGCACAAAATATACGCTGTTTGACGGGTGGATCGATTTGATCTATGATCGACCTCCAGGGCTGCTTAAGAAACGCATGCACACACAGTTATCTAGATTAGATAAACCTGGATCAAATTAGTGGGATTGCATGAATGACCTTTTATGAAACCGCTTTAGCCCCAACTTATTTCTTAGGTTTATTTAAGTCGGGATTTGGAGTTTAATCCCCGCTTTGCTTAGCATATTTTATGGAACAAACCTCTGATGTGTCTGTTCTCTTGCTCAATAATATTGTCAGCAATGACATGCACTGTTTCTCTTGACTACTAATAAGGCCGTATTCCCTAATGTAAGGCAATATCTTAATACTGAGTCTGTTTTATAGCCTGCTTTACATGCAAAGATAAACAGTACACTGGTGTTGAGGGAAGTAAAGACATACAGCTAGATTGGTTTCACTAAAACAAAATCATTGAATAGCATGGACAACTCAGCCATTGGGAATCCTGCTTCATCCTCAAGCAAATTTTGGTTTGCTATTGTTTGCACCACCAAAATGCACCTAAATAGATGCTGATGTTAAATCAGCTTAGACAGATCTGGGAAAGCAATCCCCTCAGTAAAACTTTTTGATAAACTCTGAGACTTCGGGGTAGTCCAGAGGTCCTTTCAATTCCAATGTTTAAAGAGCAGCAGCAGCTGAGTCCCCCTCTGGTTTCCTCATTTTGCATTTCATCTTTGAACAATTTTTACATTTTCAGAAGTTTATGTGCATCATAAAAATCTCATTTTCATTGTATGCTCAGTTCTCAAGGTAATTCTTTCCACAAATGGAAAGAGAAATACAATTCTGAGGAAAACAGTCCATTTTCTGAGCGAAACTTTGGGCGTTCATGGAGCTGCCTGCTTCATTCCACAGGGAGGTTTAGAAAGATGATCTGTTGATGATCAGCTCAGTCCTTCTGACAGTCCTACAGCACAGCACAGGTCCTATTAATACACCTCACCATCTTCTTCCCTCTGGATACTTCTCAGATGATTCTGTTCAGATACTTTCAGAAGGTGCTGTCTATAGAGATCCGCTAACTTTTTAAAGACCTTTCATTTAGATGAAAATAGAAACAGTGCTAAAATAACACTTTATCCAAAGGAAAACTGCTTCAAGAATGATCAGTTATATTGCTCTCAAATATGGAAAGTTTAGAGTGGTTCATTATCACTATTATCGCCTTGTACTTGTTAGAACAATTTGGCCTCGTGTTTCCAATTATAGGAGTTGACTTTTATCAGCACTCCATATTTGATGTGAATTTATTTTTGAATGTGTTTTGCTGACTGAAGAAAAGTGCTGACCATTTAACTCAAGCTCAAGCAGCTGTCTTGTAAATAAGACTGTTTGGCAGTTGTTTCTTAAAGGAAAAAAAAAGGTCCCTGTACTTTGCATCATGAATTCGAGATCACAGTTGTCAAAGAAGAAAACAAGCCTGTGATGTTGCTTTTGGAGGAGGAAAAAAAAAAACAGTTATGCTGCTCTTTAAATTAGTTTGGGTGGATAGTTTTCTCAATAATTTTTTTCAACATAACATAACATTAATTACGTAAATCTTTAATTACCTCATGTCAAGCTTTTTTCTTATGCAACAAGAATCTTCACACAGCTGTTTTCCACGCTGACAGTTTGTAGTGTCAAGCATAGAAAATGACACACACACACACACACACACTATTTTCCAAGTCTTATGAAGAAATACTTTTTACTGAAAGTCAATGGCTATTGAAAATATGGCACATAGAGTGCTTCTCAATACTCAAATGGATGCCTCCTCATTGCTGAGACGAGAAGAAAGGAAACAATGATGCACAGATTAGAAATGAGAAACACTCACAGTGACTGCATTTGAAATCGCATTCTCCCCTACTATATACAGTATTAGGCGAAAAACAGTATGTGACAACAGAAGTATGTCCGAATTCACAGTTCTCATAAAAGGGTATGCAAAAAGTACCTGGATGACCTACTACATCCGGCGAAATTATGAAGTGTGCATTCGATGGACACTTTACAGTTACACTTTAATTAAAGGTGTCTTTGCTACACTGTAATTCTGCATTTAAGTACTTTTTAAGTAACTACATGTACTTACTATTGGTTTGGTTTAGGGTTAGTTGCATGTAATTATGCATAATTTATAGTTATTACTATAGTAACTATATATAACATATGTAACAGTAACACTGTAAAATAAAGCTATACTACACGTGAACTGAGACTGAGAGAGACATTACAAAAGAAAAAAGATCAGAGGAAAATGACTGGAAAAAGAAGGGTTATGATCAGGCAAGAGCTTTAGGACTCGCGTTAATATTAGAAAAGCTTTCCAGCGCTGGAGAGACCTAATCGGGAAGGCCTGAAAACGGACGATCCCCGCGGCAGAGCAGAAGACCACCACACCATAGCAGACGGGGCTGTAGATCCCAATGGTGGAGCAGATGACCAACAAAGCAGCGTGGATGGGACTGAAGACCCCAACAGCGGATCAAATGACCACCACAGCCGAACAGACAGGACTGAAGATCCCCACTGCATAGCTGGAGACCACCACGGTGGAGCAGGTGGAGCTGGTGACCACCACAACAGAGTTGGCGGGGCCGAAGACCACCACAGCGGAGCAGAAGATCCCCAGGGCAGGTCTGGCGGAACTGGAATACAGAGCACAGAGATGTTCCAGGTTGACCTTTGCGGTCATCTCAGGGCAGAAAGGAAGTTCATGAATGACCTCTGTGGTTGTGTCTGGGCAGACAGAGAGTTCATTGATGACCTCCATGGTCGTATCAGGGCAGACAGAGAGTTCAGGGGCTTGAGCCAACACAGGACTGAACCCTGGGGTAGGAACGGGTTCTGGAGCGGACTTGTGGGCTGAAGAACAGTGTGTGACCAAACACACAATATGGCCACTGCCATTAGAGTAAGTGAAACCTCTAAGATGACCGGACTAAGGACAACAGAGCTCTGAAGTGTTGAGACCACCGGGATGCCCGCCACTCTAACCGACATCAGCGGTGCCTCCAAGCTGGATGCCAGTCTCACTCGCATAGTGACCACTTTAATGGCTTCATGTGCAACATTCATGACGGCTTGAGACTGGCGTGACATCAATGATGGCTGTGAAGAGGCTCTGGTCTCGACACCGGAGACTGTGATGGGCCAAGCTCCAAGGTCCTGTTTACTCCTGGTATTAAGATGCGTTTTGGTCATTTAGATCACAAGTGTACGAAGCTAAATACAGGTGTAAACAGGGACTAAAACGCTTTGAGCTTGTCCACTTTCGACCACTTCCAGAGGTAGTCAAAAACGCATTCAACTGGATTGTTTTCGTGGTTTAGATCATGTGGTTGAATGTGTGGTTGAACAGCCACAAAGGACCGCCTACTCTGTTCGGATTGATTCATCAGTGATCTACATATCAGCGGATGATTATAGAATTTCTGAGTGCCTTGCATTTTCCTTTGTTCTTTGCTTTGACAAAAGTATACATTTAAATGTATTTATCATGAATATTAGAAATATTGTTATACACAGTTTCTTTCCTGATTCATGGGTGCATCTTGCCATCATATTTACATTAAAGCATTTAGCAGTCACTTTTCTTCAAAGCAACGTAAATTGCATGGAAGTCATATGTTTTAGTTTATGCATTCTATGGGAATCAAACCTATTAATTGATTCCTGACTGATCAGGATCTGTATTTCCTGGATGTTTGACTGGCTGTTGTGTTTCAGAATACTTTGAATATAGCATAAGTGGTATAACTTTTATTAATTTTGGAAAACAGCTGCATGAAAATTATTTAAAAAATAAATAAATTATTTTGTATTAACAGCATAGAAGTTTGGAATGGCATGAGGGTGAAAAAATAATGACAGAATATTCATTCTTCAAATGAACTATTCCTATAAAAATAGCTTCAGAAGAGCTCAGGCTATTTAAGTATCCTCAAACCAAAACAAAAGTGATGATATTTGAAGATACCAGTCAAGTTATATTTAGCAATAATATCATTATCAGCACCTCAAATTTGTCAATACAGCTCTTTTCATCCTGTGCGAAACTGTTTTCATGTTTCTTTGGTTGCTGTATGCTTTGGTCACAGAAGAAATGATGGGAATGAAATTGTATGCGTGGCAGAAGCTACACACTATGCTGTGTGGTTTTTAAAAAGAAGGAGCGAAGCAGGTGGAAGCCTGGAGCTGAACAGCAATATGGGCCATGAAGTCTTGTGGGAACTCACATAACATCCTCCCTTTGATCTCTTTCCTTATTAGCATCATTTTGCACCGCAAGCCCAACAATGAATACTCCTGCAGTGCCAGAGTTAACAGTGGGCTTCATTAAAATTTGGCTATTGAGACACTCATATTTGATTAAAAGACACATTCGCAAACATGTTCAAACGACACAAAACATAGGCTGAAATCCAAATGTAGCTTCTTCTTTTTTTCTGAAATCCCTACCCACAGTCCTTTAAGCGGCAGTGCCATTTGTGGCAGTGCCGTGGAGGTGTTTCACATGGAAGGCCATCCAAAATCATTGTAACACCAGTCAACAGGATCAGATGATTCTCAATACGATTTTCCTTTCCCAAATAATAATAATTCCCCCCCCAAAAAAAATCCCAAAAATGACCACTTATTCACCCTCATGCCATACCAATTGACATTAGACTTCTTCTGTGGAATAAAAAAGGAGATATTTATCAGAATTTCCGAGATGGTCTTTTTCATACAATGAAAGGGAATGGAAACTAGTTTATTTTAGTTTACACAATTATTTTTGTCTTTTCATCATGAATCTTCCTGTTCCACAACTTGGTAATCTTCCAACTTCTTAATCAGAGACCAGACAGGGCTGAACTACTCCTGCAGGAAGTGTCATTGTCGGGTAAAGTGGAGGAATTCAGTCAGGAATGAGTACAGGTAAGAAGTTGTCACAGATGGCTCCACCAGTGAAATAGAGGCAGTTAAGATTGTTAGGTGTGATCTAATTATGTGGGAGTAATGGGGCGGAAGAAATCCTTGCAGCTGTCCCCTCAGCCCCCTGGAGAGTGTGTCTCTGCCACCATGAGGCCATCAGACCTGATGATGCATGCTTGTTGTTGCCAGACACTCACACTGTAGACTGAATCTTTGGGCCCCCTGCTTTGCAAGGATGGGCTTTCACCTGAATAAGCTAGAATGGCTATAATTACTGTCATAAAAAGCCTGAAAATTATTTGCTTGGTTATCAATTTCCAATTTCATTCAAAACTTGGCTTAGTCTGCTTTTATTTATTCATTGTTTTTATTGTAATTGTTTTTTTGTCTTACAGTGATTTTGGGTTTGCCTCAGCATGTTAGAACTGTTATTTTAGTATTATTTATACTATTATCCATCCATCCAATGCGTTTTCATTTTTCATTTTAATTTTAATTTTAATTTTAGTACCTCAACTTAAAGGTACACAAATTATTATTATTATTTTTTTTTTAAATGAACAATTTAAATAACGAGTCAATACATCATCAATCCTTCTTCCAAAACGTGTTTTGGTCTTACCCTGATTCACTATGGTAAGCCTATTATAAGTATTTATATTAGACCAGGAAATTGTGTACTGTATGCCACTCGCCTGTGTCTCGTCATACCCGTAAAGGCTGATTTATACTTCTGCATCGAACCTGAGCCGTAGCTACGTCGTAGGCTGTGTGTAACTATGGCGTAGCCTAATGTGCACCTCTCCAAAAATCTAACAACGCGTCAATTCTACGCTGACCGCAAGCGCTGTGATTGGTCTGCTAAAACCCCTCCCTCAGGTAAAAAATTGAAATAAAATATGCGATAGTGTCACATTTCCTCGTACGCATTTTGCATGCGATATAACTACAGTGAAAACAAAGATGGATCAAGCAACAAGCTTCTTCTTCTTCGGCTTTTGCCTTGATACTGCAGGTACAGCATCAACATGCCTGTGGACACTGCCTACTAGTGGTCTCCATGAGTAATTGCACGTCGACACGGACAACGACACATGCCCTGTCCCAAATGGAACCCTAAGCACTCGCGGTCTTCCTCTGAGTCCGCACTTTCGTGACGTAATGCCGCTTTGACTGTCGGGAAGAAGTCTGCTGCGGAGTCCGCATCAGCGCGGGCTCGGCAAAAGTGCGCATCAAGGGCGCAAATCGACCACATGGGGGCACTCGCGAGCACCCTTCTGAGATCTAAAAATGAGAAATGGGACACACTGCGGTCTCACGGACTTAACAGACACGCGCACGCGGCAGCGTTTGTAAGTCCACAAGACCGAAAGTGCACATGAAGTGTGCCATTTGGGGCAGGGCCACAGAAGTATAAGTGAAAACCAACATGTAGGTCCAATGCAGAAGTATAATTCAGCCTTAAATAGAGAAAAGTGCTGCATTCACGGCATGCCATAATTACTGTTGTCTCGAGATGACCACAACTGACATTCTATTCGTAGCTGTTCACACTCGGACTGGGAATTATGCATTTTTATGGCAACACTATCAACGCCTAAATTAATCTGCAGCGGTCAGGTGGTACAAGTAGGAGCTCTCAGAAAATTCCGATCTTACAAGCAGTAATTACGAGCTCTAAGAGGACATGAACGATTTTTTGTTGAAATCTTGTAATTACGGTAATTACAACATAGCGTGATGTTGCTCCAGCTACTTTGACGCGTGAATGGTGTGGCAGTGGCAGAGGTTAGTTGTCACAAAGAGCACGCTAAATCTCGAACCACCAGAGAATCACCTATTTAAAAAAAATCACCTATTTAAAAAAAAAAAAAAAAAAAAGCCAAAGAAAGGAGAGTCTGCTGGCAAAAAAGAAACCGTGACAGAGCTCGTAATAAAACAAGAATCAACATCGGCTTGGCTTTTTCAGAGATGGTGAGAACTGAGGGATTTGAAATGTTGTAAAAGCGATGTGGAGATGGCATTTTTACTACTTAACATGTGAGTAAGGTATTTTGTTGAACTGATAAATTGCCATATGTAGCTCTCTAACAGAGGTCATTGAATAGCATTATCTATTGTGAAGAATCATTTCATTATGGTTGTTGTAGTGCTGTGCTGGAATTTATTTTCAAAGAAGTACCGTGTCTGTCAATTGGTAAAGCTACAGTAATGTCTTCAGCTAGTCAGCTTGAGATACTTTCCATCTAAACTTGATAGTAATGGATGTTTTATGAGCTGTAGTATAACCATATTCATCCGCACAGTCCGAAACAATTTTCTTCCGCAAAATGCAATGCAATGTTTTGTTGTTTTTTACCTTTAAACTTATTTCAGTTAGTTGCCAAGGCAACATTTTTCATTTTCATTTAAGTTGTTAATATAATATATATTTGTTATTTTATTTTAATTTATTTCAGCTTTATAATCACTTAATTTTTTTTTTTTTTTTTTTTTTGTTAAGAATAACAACAACACTGCATGATAGGCTTCCTCCACTACAGTTATCATTACTTTGAAACTAAGAATATGCAATTTAGTGTGTAATTTTTAGCGGCATCTAGTGGTGAGGTTTGCGAATTGCAAACAGCTAGTCACTCACGGCCTATCCCTCCATTTGCAAACTCTAAGGAGAAGCTATGGTGGCCGACGTTGGATCGGAAGATGTCGTTGTCTGAGTCTGAGTCTGAGTCAGCAGAGAGTAGCAAGTCAAGCAATGAGGTTTCTTTATTTTATATTTTATATTAAATTATATTATATTTACTTAATTGTTCAGTAAAACCACGTTATTGCGATTGTTATTTTTACTTGTTCATCATTGTGTTAGTCTTTTATTCACTGACTTTACCATAGCTTGTTTCCATGCTAGTTAGTATAAGATAAGAGCTATGGATAAGAGCATCAAAGCAGCTAGGTAAGGGGAAATAGCTAACGTTACGATGTCCGAGGCGTCGTTCAGACAGCATGTTTTTCTCCACGTTTGCAGAGTCAGGAACAACCTGAGTATTCTGCTGCGTCTTTTTCTGCTGCTTCTCATTCAAGTTAGTGATGAAACGCGCTCTGTAGCGCTGTTTGTTCGCTGTCAGCTATGGTAGAAACATGACGTCACAATATGTCGACCTTCATAGAAGGGTGCCTGCGGTTATGTAGATATAAATGACTCATTCTAGGGTAATAAAAACATAACGGTTCATTAAGTAAGGTCTTTATATACCACTGAAAACATAGTAATGGATCTTATATTGCATTTCTGTCAATAGATCCTCATAAATATTACACATTGCACCTTTAAGTGCCTTTTTTTTTTTTTTTTAATTCAGTGTTCATTTCTTTTGTATTAATGACGAGCTTCCCTGACATTTATTATGGGCTGGTTTGTGTAGCCTAAGCCTGGATGTAAGGACATGGTCATCTTTTAAATGGCTTCATTGTGTACTGCAAGTTTATTGTGACGGTATATAAAAGATAAATAGTTGCGCACAAAATACTCTACACTTTCAGCAGGCAAGAAACTTATTGCTGCCTTTTTTGCTCAAATCTCTACCTTTACTCCATTTAGGCCCAAATACATGGTTCATTAAGATAGAAAAACTCACACCAACTCAATGGCTCTATGTTAGACAAGATCAGACCTAACATTATGGACACCTACAAGCTACTGCAGATGCATTTAATTTCTTTTTTTACAGAGAATAGCCAGTGATCTTGAAAATATTACAGAATAACTGGAACAACTGATCAGATAAACATGTCACAACATATGAAACCATTATCTACTTACATATAATGATGGGAGGAAATATCATAGCACTTTTTGAACTCATGCTATAAAAAACAGTTCATAACAAATTATCTGCCATCAGAAGCTGACAATTTTCCAGCGGGAAACCCTGCAGTTTTTTTGAGAGCTGTTGATGTAATTGCTGAGTATCTCTTAGGCCTTTAAAAAAATATTGTTTGGTATTTAAAAAATTACTGGAGAAATTAGACAGAAAGTTGATTCTTCCTCTCGCCATACTCAATTCTGAATGGATTGGAGAAGTGCTGTGCTAATTATGCTAATGTTATTACCTTGCCAGGGATTTGGCCAAGACGCACAGATAAACAAGATGTCGGTAATCAGCATGTTTTGGAGTGATAATGATTCTGTTGACCCATCAGAGACCCAATTAAGAGTGAGCACACAGGACTCCCCTCAGTACCATCTTGTTTCGTTTGCTCCATCAGTGCCTGCTGTTTGGTATTCCGGCTTTCAATTAGGAGCTCCACTTTGAGACCAGCAGGGTCTCGCTCAGGCCCGTCCGTGTCAAGACTCAATAATCCAGCTGTGCTCAGTCAGCCCTGCCTTCTCTAATTTAATTCCAGGCCTTTCTCACACTCGTTTAGTTGATCATAACAAGAGCAAATCCCATATCGGCTTATGTCCAACAAGCATTTTTCTGCCCTGATTCTCACGTCTTACTACAGTGTACGGAAGACTCTTGGGCCAGTGAGTGTACACAAGCACACTCGTTTGCTTACCATCAGAGTGAAAGAAGATGGTGCCAAACAATGTTCATGTCAACATTTGCAAAACTGTTTTTTGAGACTTTGGGATTTATAATACCCACTATGCTCCTGAGTAGTGTCTTCTATAACTGAGATTTTCAATAAACAGTGAAAGATTTCGGGGGAATTCTGTGAAACTGAATCAGTCACTTTTAACTGTTTACTGCCTCAAGCTGAGATTTGTGAAAGACATGGAGAGAAGCGATATTGGTGGTAGACGTTTCAGAATTTCTTTACGCTGGGCGAGTGTTTCACCATCTTGGCGTGGGATAAGACGTGTGAAGTTGACAATAATAAGAGGTTTCTTTCTTCTTGGGCTAATTTTAGATAATTCCACCCATAGTGTGTTTGCCATCTCAGTGTGTGCGTGTGTGTGCAGTGCCGTCGCTAGCGGGCGAAAGATGGTGAAGATTAGGGTGATTTTAACCGAGGATTTTTTACAGGACTAGCTAACGTTCCATGAAAACTTTCCATAATTATATATTGCAATTATAAAATTGCAAAAAACTCTGAACCAAAAAGGTGTGGATGCAAGAGGTTTGGCCAAGACGTTGTGGTTTACTTTGTTTTGTCATTCATCTGTCTGAAACTATTTGAGCACCTTTTTTTTCCTCCAGTACATCAAGCTGAATGATTTTGTAGAAGGATTCTGTCATCATCAGAGACACCTGCTGAGAACAGAACACTTTCATGCTATAGTATGAATATTCAAATTTGGCACTCACCAGTGGGTGTTGGAATTTGATGTGAACAGGTAGCATTTAACTCCTTATGATTATTCATAAGCACCTGCCTTATTGCAGGACTGGTCACTGGGATACTGCGACTCCAATTCCGGGTCAAAGGTCAACATCAAGCTCTAGTAATGCACTGGATTACATGCAATTTCCCCCTCTCATTTCCATCTCGTTAATGTGTACAGTAGATATCCAAGTAGAAGTCCTCGCGCAGCAGAAACACATGAAATAGTCTCCGTTTTCTTTGGCAATGCTAAAACGATCCGTTCTCTTTGATCTCAGAAGCCAGCTGTTCAAAACGTCTCAAGGTTAGTTTTGTTCTTTCCCTCACGGCTTTATTTTCAGAAATAAATGAGGTTATTCGGTCCTTCATATTTTATTTGCAAGCTGCTTTTTCTCAGTTCGAAATATTTCTCCCTCACCTATATTATTCACTGAAGCTGAATGCTGTTTGAATGACAAATTAAATGGATTGTTTAAGCCACAACAGGCAGTGTTCTGACAGAAACCTCATTTAGGTTGCTACTCCTTTGACAAGATTTTGACATACACTTATTCTACCAGTGTAATCATGACTCACTGCACATTATCTGAGTTTAGAGACCAAAATGTGATTACTATGCGTCAGCCGTCAGAAAGTATTGAATTTTTAACACAAAACATGAAACCAATTCTGGTCAAACAGACTTTTGTTTAAACTGTCTGCCACGGAGGCTTTGTTCACAAGGAAGGGCACATTAGGGTCCCTTTGGGACATGCTGGCTGTATTTTGCCTATTGGCAGAACAGCTCTATTGCTTCAGTGTATGTGTCAACCATTGTGAGCTCTTCAATACATTGAGTGTGCACTGAACATGGCAGAGATTTCATATGTCATCCACCGAGCAGATGTCTACCGCAGATGTCCACAGTGCATTCAAATACAGCAACCGAAGACAAAGGATGCCAAGCCGTACAGAATCAGGCATAATGACCATGTTAGGCTCCGTGATCCTCTCACTAAACAAAATTATACACGTATTTTACAGTGAGCGTGAATCACTGCAAAGCCTGCCCGAGGTGACGCTATTGCAAATCTATAAAAATCTGTCTTGAGTCAACCGTGACAGCTGTGTACAGCAGCTACTAGAGATAAAGTCTATAATTATTGTGACTCATGGTTTGATTTAATTTAGGTTCTTTGTTAAAAAGGCAGATTAAAAGAACAGGTGGGGAATTGACTTAACAGAGTTGTAATTAACTGAGCGAGTAAATATTTGCAGGGAGTAAATATTTTCGACTGTTGTTCAACTCGCAGTTAATCAGTCGCCTTGCAGTTGGAACTGGCGTTAGAACAGATTATAGGGAGAAAGCAGATCCGCAAGAGGAAGAACTGCAGATGTGTGCTGTGGAATTCTGGGATTCGGTATCTCAACATAATCATATACTGCTCCGTTCATCCAAAAATGTCAATTCTGTTCAAATGTTCCAATTCGCTTTCATTCTGCTAAATAGCTGCTTTCATTTGCTGATGCAGAAAGAGAATTATATGAGTTTGGAACTATATGAGGGTTAATAAATGATGACTGATTTTTCATCCTTATTATGCAAGTAATATACTTTAAAAGAACATAAGTGTGTACTGAATGTACTGTTATTTACAATTAAATGAAAATGTCTTACCGCTAAAATGTATATTAAATCCAATTAGTTGAACATAAGAGTGACATATTTATTATATATAATTATATTTTTATGTGATTTCCTTAAGTTGAATATACTGACAAGCAATCATCAGAATATTTATATTTAAATTAAATATACTTTAATGTCATTTTTATTGAAAATTGTATATTATATATTTAAATATGTAATACATGGTTAATGATTAGTACATTTAAAATATTTTAATTGTAATATCAAATAACATACTGAAGTTAAAATTGTAATCAAGTGCATTAAATCTGCTTTACGTTAGTCAACACATTAAAATAGGTTTACTTCTTTAAAGCATTAAAAACTATTATTAAAACATACTGATTAAAAATGTACTTTAATTACACTTTAGAGTACATTATTTAAAAAGAAGTGTGTTAAATTAATGTGACTTTTGTTAAATTAATATTATTATCATGTGCAAGTACACTTTTAAGATTTAAAGTACACTATAGGTGTATAATTAAGTGCACTTCTTTTTCACAAGGGTTGTTTGGAGGCCGTTTTTTTAATTTTTTTATTGTTTGTTTTCCATAGAAGAAAGTCATGCAGGTTTGGATTGACATGAGGTTGAGTGAATAATGACAGGAATGTCCTTTATGAAAATATTACATTACTTGCGTTCGGAGTCTCAGAGGCCCCATATATAAAACATGAATAAATGCATTGCATTTTCACATGCTAAAATATTCTTATTTGTATATACTGTTAGCTCTGTCAGTCTGTTTTGTTTTGATGCATTTTTCCCAGTGCTTTATTTGCTGGGGTCAGATTGATTCCAAACAGAAACAGACAAACAGTGTCACCAGAAGGGTTAGATAAACTTTGCATTGATATTCTTTATGATAAAACAGAGTAGTGTTATTTGGATTATCTGCTAACGGATTTTGAATTCAAAATGACTATAGTTATTTTTATTTTTTACAAATATAATCACCTGTATGACCCTGAAAAAGAAATGAAGTCCATCTCAACAGAAACATGAGGGCTAAATGATCCAGCGTTGATAAAGGAGAAGCGAGACAGGCTTCTCGGGGAGCTGTGAGTCATTAATCAATCTTCGTTTGAGATTGGAAACTGTCACATCCCTGCAGGAAGCTGGAGCACAGACATCTGTGGAGTAACAGTGTCTATGAATAGCACCAGTGTCCACGGCTGCGGTTAATCAGGAGAAAATACATCCTGCCATTCGTGAGGCTGCTGCCTGGGGTCAGCCATTTATACTTTAAACTTGCATAACACCTTGAATCATCCAGGAGACCAGTTCACCTTTTGTGTAATAGATCTTAGTGTACACTTGCAAGAATCTATTATGTTTGTTTGTTTTGTTTATTTATTTATTTATTATCTAATAAAACTAGAACAGAATACACACAGAAAAGTATCTTTGATAATAATAATAATAATAATAATATGCATAAATATAATAAATACAATAATAATTAAATAAACATTATAGGCCAGGCAGTGTGCATCCCACTTTTCAGCTTAAAGATAAAAAAAAACAAAAAAAAACTGTAAATTCTGTTCTGTATTGTTTTGGCTTTACAGCAGCTCTAGAATAAAGTTATTGTCCAGCTAAAGCTAGTTTTGACTGAGTCACTTCCGTCGTAACGATCATTAGTTATTAACTCAGGGGCCGCTAACACAACACCGTTCTAACAGAAAACCCTTAACGCGCTCCGGCTGCTCATTCGCACAACAACAGTGCCTGGTTGCTCGAGAACGCAAACATGTGTATTACGTGTTTAGTCTATAGGTATGCGCGTTTGAATATATATGTGCGCAGGTGTGTAGTCTTTCTTTACAAATTGACATCAACAAATTACTTGTCTGGCCTTAAAATTAATAATACAGAATTATTTATCGCTTCCGCATAGCCATGTGAACTGGAATTATTTTGACAACGTTTTACAGAGGTAAAGGGAAGGGAAGGAGGCCTTCAGGGAGAGGCTAATTGACACTTCAGGACTGCGTTGTCATTGTGTCCAGGCACAGGTCCTTCATCAGATCTGGATACCGTCACAATCACAGATAGAAGCAGACAAGGATTATAAACAATCAACACAGTTTATTTGCAGGATGTGATATATACAGGAGTGGATCGTAGAAATGGTAGACAGTTCAATCAGTTTGCATGAATGGGACTTATCCGTGATGGTGATGGTGGAAGGGATCCTGGCTGGTGATGATAGTGGACGGTGCTGGTTGAAGATGAAGGAGAAAGACGAACGGCAGACTGGACCTAGACAGGAACAGATGAGGATCCGGATAGACGGAAATTACTCCGATGAACAATACTAGAAGGGCAGTTGAACACTCTGTGAGTATCAACGGGTCTGTGAACCAGTCAAAGATGAGACCAGACAATGAGGGAACAGAAGGTGAGTGTAGTTAACCAGTGGGGATGATGAGGTTCAGGTGTGGGTGATTAAAACTTGGGTGAGAGTGAACGAGTGGTTGGAGTGTGATGATTGGGTGATTGAGGGAGTGACGGTGTGGCTGAGTCCGTGACAGATACGGCCTAGATACGGCCTGGATCCGGCGGACTGCGGTAAACTTCGGGATAAACAGATAGACTAATATTAGCGTAGACGCCATTCTTCTTATGATGTAACGAGTAGATCGGGATTTATGGGAAATGTTCCCGGTTCCAGCTGACCTAATCTATGCAGCATAACATTGAAGTTTATAATGTGTTATGTGTATGCTAGGTCAAAGAGATGTGTTTTTAGTCTAGATTTAAACTGACAGAGTGTGTCTGCTTCCCGGACAATGTTAGGAAGACTGTTCCAGAGTTTTGGTGATAAATAAGAAAAGGATCTACCGCCAGCAGTCGATTTTGATATTATAGGTATTATCAACTGGCCTGAATTTTGAGATCACAATAGATGTGAAGGACTATAATGCATTAAGAGCTCGCTCAAGTACTCAGGAGCTACACCATTTAGTGCTTTGTAAGTAATCAGCAATATTTAAAGATTTATACAATGTTTAATAGGGAGCCAGTGCAGTGTAGACAGAACTGGGCTAATATGGTCATACTTCCTGGTTCTAGTAAGAACTGGACCAGCTGTAGTTTGTTTATTAAGCGTGCAGGGCAACCACCCATAAGAGCATTACAATAATCTAGCCTTGATGTCATGAACGCATGAACTAATTGTTCCGCATTTGTCATTGAAAGCATATGACGTAATTTAGAGATATTTTTTAAATGGACCAAAACAAACACGCAGGAGATCACATGAGAAATGCTAGAAAAAACATGAACCACGTAAACGAGTACTAACAAAGAAAGGTAACACTTTATTTTAAGGTGACGTAGTTACACATTACTACATGTACTTACTATAGTAATATTACCAGTAAATTGTGTATAATTAGAAGCAACTAAACCTAAACCAAACCCTGTTACACTTTATTTTAAGGTGTCATTGTTACAGTGTAATTATATATTTGAACTACATGTACTTACTTTAGGGTTAGGGTGGGATTTAGTTGCATGTAATTATGCATAATTTACTGTTATTACTATGGTAAGTACATAACATGTGTGACCCTGGACGACAAAACATGGGTAATTTTTTTTAAATTGAGATTTATACAGCAACTGAAAGCTGATTAAATAAACTTTCCATTGATGTATGGTTTATGATAGGACAATATTTGGCCGAAATACAACTATTTGAACATCTGGAATCTGAGGGTGCAAAAAAATCGAAACATTGAGAAAATCGCCTATAAAGTTGTCAATTTATGTTCGTGATTGTGCTGCATTCACTCACGAAA
This sequence comes from Rutilus rutilus, assembly GCF_951802725.1. NCBI lineage: Eukaryota > Metazoa > Chordata > Actinopteri > Cypriniformes > Leuciscidae > Rutilus > Rutilus rutilus. The sequence continues at coordinate 34,287,791 of NC_140209.1, read as the reverse complement.
ATAAATGTTTTATATATTTACGGTAGGACATTCATGAAAATATCTTCATGGAACATGATCTTTATTTTATCTTTAATATCCAAATGATTTTTGGCATAAAAGAAAAATCAATCATTTTTACCCATACAATGTATTGTTGGCTATTGCCACAAATATACCCGTGCGACTTATGACTGGTTTTGTGATCCAGGGTCACATATGTAACAAGGACACTGTTAAATAAAGTGTTACCAAATAAAGTGTAACCCAAAGAACAACTGAAACACAGGGCTATAAATACAGGGGTAGAACAAAGGATACCAAACTAGACACAGGTGAAACTAATATGAAACTATAGAAACAAAACAGGGACATAATCAATAACCAAAGAAACTGAAACTAAACAGAGCAGGGAAACAGGTACTAAAGGAAATGGAACAGAACTTCAAAATAAAAGACATGACAGAGCAGAACCGTACCAATTTCTTAGCTTCAGCCAATCATTATGAACACAGACAGATGTCACAGAAGAGGCGATCTTGTTGTTTGTACTACCTTAACTGGTTTGCATTTTATAACCACAAATGATGTGATACTGTCTAGGTTTGTTTTGGTAATAGCATCGTAGTCATTCAGAGGAACAGACCAGTCTGCTTTTTGGGCTGTAGGAACCCATCGTAGCCTGTGGTGTGAGGTGTATGTGCCAACAGGGCGACAGGTGTCATTATTTAGTGCTGGAGCCAAAACCCCGCCTGCTTTCTTCAGGACCCATCTGTTTGGGGACGGGCACAGAGAAACAGGGCTAAAAACACAGATGACTATATGGGTCACATTCTGAGCGGGAAATAGACAGAAACGCTGAACATCTCCTTTAACCTTCAACGCCCTTTCCATAATGTTTTAGGGTTCAGGATGTTTCAGATGGTTCAGATTTCTCAGAATTGGACATTTAAATTGGACAGTGAGCTCACTGTCCTATTTCAATGTCCAATTCTGAGAAATCTCCGATTTGATAAACGTTTACTGGAGGCTTTTCTTTAGAATGTGTTTCTGTTTGTTTTTCCATGGAATGTTTTCAGACCTTTTACAAATATTCTTCCTCTTGGCAGTGTTAGTTTGTTTTGATAAATCCATTACTCAAATGTGTGCGCTTTTGGTTTCAACGGATGGATGAAGCGTAAAATGTTTTCTATACATTGGTACGTTTTGTTTTATTTTAAATCTCACATCAATGCAGCTGGGCTTAAATGCAGGGGGGTGGGGTGGGGGGGGGGGGGGGTTGAATATAATGTGTTACTTTGTTGTTTGAGTATACTGTAGAAAAGACAATGTTTTATTAAGATGAAAAAGTGTTTTGACATTTTTTTGTAAAATAAAAGTCAGAAATTAAATGGGATCCTTTATTGTATATTTACTGCACTTACCCTGTAACTACACAGAACAAGTGGGTAACAGCGCCACTTTAATTTACAGCCCGCAGGAGTTACACTTACCCTGTAAATACACAGAACAAGGGGGTAACAGCGCCACTTTAATTTACAGCCCGCAGGAGTTACACTTACCCTGTAAATACACAGTTGAAACGGGTAACAAACACTACTATGTAACAATACGAAACAACACTATTTGCACAGTAATTACAGAGAAAGGTACTCTTATTCAAAAAACAAAACAAAAAAACTTTTAATTACACAGTATATTTGCCCTGACATTTAAGTGTCATTGCAATACAATGTGAAGTTTAATTTATAACCCACAGATGTCAAAATTACCCTGTAACTACATTGCACAAGAACATATTTTGCCAGAAATGTGATAACAACTTTTATATACAACAGATGTACAATTTTTGCCTGGAATATATTAACAGAATAGGTACCTGTTAGTTTTAAAATAATTACATTATAAATAATTTGCTTGTATATCTGGTTGTACCCCTTTATTACCCAAAACTTAACGTATTGTTCCCTTATACCTACACGGAGGTACACTATAATTACAGAAACGTACACCGTAATTTCGGTTTACTTACGAAGTTCTTTGCAGGTTGTATATCTGCTTGTTACCCCTTTATTACCCAAAACTTAATTATTGTTCCCTTATACCTACACGGAAGTACACTATAATTACAGAAACGTACACCGTAATTTCGGTTTACTTACGCAGTTGTTTGCGGGTCGTAATATAAAGTGTTACCGACTTGTTGTTTGCGGGTCGTAATATAAAGTGTTACCGACTTTTCATTTTTATTAATGCTGAGTTCACATTGACAGGTCCAGATATAACTCTGCGTGATTGTCACTCGTGTGAACGAGCAGAGATTTCCCTCCGATTTTGGTCATTTGTCGCCAATTTTGCAAAACCTGTATGCGAGTGAAAATCGAGCCTAAAATTGTGCAGTGTGAACTCGGCATAAGAGTGACTCCCTTTCTGCCATTTTCTTAATCAGTAAAAAAGATAAATACTTGAGAAGCAAAACTGCATTATAACTTGTTTTCACAGAACATGTCTTGAATTAAGTTTATTTTTCTAGCCGCCACTGATAGTTTTTTTCTTGTTTTAAGCAAAGGCTAAACATCACAAAATGCAATACAGGCTCATGCGTTTCTGTAGCGGGCTTTACACAATGACGATCGCTCTGATTGGTTTTAGGTCTATCCAATTGCGCCCAGAGGCATTTGAGCGACGTCCGTTGGTGAAGCGCACCAACTTTTAAATGCATTATTATATTCAAATTGCAAACACATGAGGACAGTCTCCATGAAAGACCCACTGGCAGATGAACGTGCTACTACATTTCTCTCCGAAACGGTAGGAAATTAAATTAGATTTAATAGAGGATTTTAACTGTGACAAGATGATTGACAGGGAAGTTTACGTGACAGGATGCACGCGACAGATCCGTCCGATAAAGATGACGAAGTAGTATGTCCCAAAGCTTGCCTACTTTTATGCTACACATTCAAAAGTAAATACCTTTTCTTCACAAAAAGAGTACATACTTTTATGGCGTAGTGTAACTTAGGCGAATTGGGACGCAGCATATGGCTTTACACGATGACGATTGCTCTGATTGGTTTTAGGTCTATCCAATTGCGCCCAGAGGCATTTGAGCGACGTCCGTTGGTGACGCCCCTTTGGAAATGAGTTATTAATGAAGCTTTGCCAGACCATAACTCAGTTACTACTGAGAATGGTCTGGTTTTAACCAGGCTAGCGTTTCTGCAAAATTATATTATTTTGCATGATTCGTGACACTTTCTAAGTCAAATATCAAGTGGCACTAAAAGCACGTTCAGTTTTGTCTGAAATAGATGAACGTGAATGTGGCAACATTTTATTACATTGGTTGTTATGTGTATTGTGGCAGTTCGGAAAATTAAATCTTCTGTGAGTGAACTTATTATGCATTTTGGCTGTTCATTTACATGACAACAGCGTTTTGAGGGCCTGAAAAGAAGAACTTTCAAAGTGCAAACGGGATTCAAAGTGCACGTTTTTGAAAACGATACCATTATAGTCTTTGTGTAAACCATAAAAACGTGAATTTGTGAAAACGGTGACGTCATGCGCATGCGTATAGTGTTCAGTCTATAGGCATGTAGTGTGTAGGCATGTAGTGCCATCTACTGGCCTGGCAGCATAATACAGCATTTTTTTGTCCTTTTTGCTGATGGATGTGAACAGGGATCGTTTCGACAATGTCATCTGTACATGAAAAATGTAAAGGAAAAACGTTTGTTGTTATGTAAACGTACCCTGAATTGCATGCATAGGTTAGATACATTTTTGGAGTTTTGCAAAAATGTATGCAAAGGTAAAAGCCTATAGTACAAATATAAAAATAGGGTATAGAAAAAAACTGTTTACATGATCTTACACAATTTTCTTAAATTTAAGGAAGTTATAGGATTTTTTTTTTTTTTTTTTGCTGGAGAATAAGGCCAAAAACGATTTATTGTAGCATAAAACCTCATATCTGCAGTGATTTGTTACTATTAAAGCATTCAAACGATTTATGATAATTGGTTTGCATTAGTTTTATCTATGACTCATCAAAATATATTGAAAAGGCATTACAATCAGGTTATGAGATTTCCTATCAGATCTCAAACTGCAAATATATTAACAAAACGCCCCATTTTCACAGTACGATAATGTTCCCTGATAACTGCAGTGTTGCACTTGAATACCACCTTCCAGTGGGCTTTATGGAAAAGAAGCCAATCCGAGTCAAGATATCAGCTGCAAATACAGTCGCATGTAGCAGCTGCCAGATAATGGGACAGCAAGCTAGAATGTGCCACTGCTCTGACCAGCTCATCCGTCACACTACAGTGAGATTACAAATATATCAGTCTGACATTTGAGTATCATTAGGTAGCTAGAATAGTGAGAGCAGGGCTTGAAATTTAGTTGTTCTTGAGATTTTTTAATGACCACGGGGGTGATTTGACATTGCCAATGGCCTGGAGGCTGAATCATTCAACGCTACAAGAATAAATAGCTGTACAATTGCAGGAAGTCTTTTTGTTTGTGGGGAAAGTCATGCTAATTTAATGAGCAGCCAGAGTTAGTACTTCAAATGTGTGACCCATTTGAGTAACAAGCACCATTTACAGGTCCACGTCATTCCAGATAACAGAGAATGGCAAAGGCTATTGGCTAGAGGGATGAATGCCACACTCTGACCTTTCAAACACCTCTTTTAGCTGCAGTTAGAACTGTCTCAAAAGATCTACCATTTAAATACCTACCAAACTCAGTCTTGCATAGATCAGTGATTGAGAGTATCTTTACATATAACATTGCTTCCAGGTATATAAATCTAACAGCTGAACAGAAGAAAAAAAACTTTCACATGTAATTAACCAGGCAAATAAGATCACTGAGCATAAACAACATAATCTCCAGGATTTATAGTCTTATTTTATGAAAAAAAACAAACAAAAAAAAAAAACACGGCAAATGTGAAATGTAAAGATCACACTCATCCCTTCACTCTACTCTTGAAATCCTCCCATCTTGGTGAAGACTAGAATATGGTATAGCAGGGTCTGCTTTAATTCCTAATTGAGCAACCATTCACAAGTTCAAAGCCAAGCGTCTTGTTTTACAGTCTTGCAATCGGTTGCAGGAGTTAATTACTAAGTATAAAGCAGCAGCAGTGATTTAATTGATTGTTTTGATGAATATTTTTCATTTTATTGTGGGAGGCTTGGAAATGTGTCAAGGAAATATGTAGTTAGTGTAATTCTGTTTAATTTTGTCTTTGTGTCAACTTGTAAACATGTAAACATTTATGAGGATGAACTTATGATGGATATGTGTATGATACCAGTGTCAAAAGACACATTTCTGCTCAGAATGGACAATAAAGTTAAACTAAATTAAACTTATAGTTTTAGACCTGTTTCAGAAAAGCTTTAAAATGATGAATTGGTCCTTGATTTTAATATGAACATAAAAAGAGCTCTCTCGATCTTCTTTGTATCACCCGCGTGTATTGAACTAAATCATGAACACGTGTTCCCGAGCGAGCTGGATCACAGGTCAGACCTATTTCACGTTTTCACTTTGGGGATTTTTCATAGTTCCCTACTCATTATCAATGAATGGGACTTGAATCTGCTCTCAGATGGTTACCACTCTCCAGGGACCCCACATGCACCCCCTCTACCCTTTTCATCTGTGGCTTTGATCAGAAACCAGTCAGGCTCTTGCCTCTACCCTGAAACTTGTTTGTTTCTGACTTTCAAAAACTGAAAAATTATGAGACATTTTAGTTTTTCCTGCACCTTTGGCTATGTGAAATAAATGCAATGCAAGATGTCATCCCTTTCACTTAAAAGTGCATTCTTAAAAGCAAACCGCATGCCCTCTCGCTTCAGGCTGCATACTCAGGATGTAACTTTTTCATTCTCAAAGTTTCTAGGCTGCTTAAAGTCACTCCAAATGAGCAGTCCTTGGACTTTCTAGAGCACTGTGGCTCCTGGCCTGTATTCCCCCCTCCCCCCTTGGTATCCTAGATAGGAAATGTCAGCTAGTTTAATTAAATATATGTGGCTCAGGAAACTGACTGGTTCAGAAAACTAGTGGAATATTTGACAAATGAAATGTTGGTTCTCTCATTTTGTTCTGTTGGGTTTGGCTTCAGGGTTTGGAGTTGGACATCATCTTCTGCAGGTGCTCAGTGTTTGCTATTCATTTATTTAAATGTAACCCTTTTTTTGTTAAAAAATGTAAATGAGTCAATCCTTCTTCCAAAACGTCTTACCCTGTGGTAAGCTTTTTATGAGTGTTTATATTTTAGACCTGTCAGGATGGTTTTCATGGAAAATTGCACGTCACTCACCCATGCGTGTCTCGTCTTATCTGTAGATAGAGAACGCGTGAATGGTGTGGGAGTGGCAGAGGTCACAACGAGCGAGAAAGGTTGACGGAGCCACTAAATCTCAAAAACCTCAGAAGATTTACCCATTTTTAATAAGCGCTGAACAGACAAGAGTCTGCTTGCAAAAAGAGAATGCGACAGAGCTTGTAATAAAACAAGAATCAACATCGGCTTGGCTTTTCGGAGATTGCGAGAAGTGAGGGATTTGAAATGTTGTAAAAGCGAGATGGCGTTTTTATTTCTCAACATGTGAGTAAGGTATTTTATTGACAACGTCCTCATTGTACAACGTCCTTATTGACATTACTTGTAATAGTATGTAAAGTACATTATGATAAGTATTTTGCTTGTTACATATAGGTGCAACATTTCAGCCGTAAATTAATTATAAATATTAACAAAATTATGTTCATTACCTGTCTAGAAATGTATGTTTATGCTGAAATATTATAAAATATTAACATCCATCGCGTGTCGTTATGAGTAGTGAGTTGGCTCACGTGATTTAAGTTTCGCACTTCAGAACTTCCGTGGCTCCCTGGTTTTCATGGTGCATTGTGGGACTTTTTAGGGAGCGAACGTTTCAGTGCCTTGAAAGGATTCTGTGATTTTCAATAATGACCAACTCCCTGATCAGTGCCCTGACTACTGAACTAGGGAGCTGATTGAGAAGCACCCCTTGTGTTTGACATTAGTGCACTCAAGCACTCAGCTGTTGGTCATTCAACTGAATTCTTGGTTGTACTTATACATCTTTGAAAATAAAAGGAAACATTTCACTTTGGTAGATTAGCAGCTCAGGATGAAATCTATTTTTGCTTGATTTAAGATTACATACATTGCACCCTTCTATTTTCATCAGGGATGAAAGGGGCAACTGGAAAAAAAATTTGAAGCCTAAAACTTTTCTGGAAGTGTTTGGCAAATAAATTGCCCCCCAATGACAGTTTGAAGTATCAGTGCAATCTGTCTACTTGTAAACATAGATGAATCTTCTTGGACAGGACAACAAACTCTCTTGGAGCGTCACAATTTATTTTCAGTTCCATGCATTGACGACAGTGCATATTTGACACCTATATTTTTACAGCTGCTGTCAGCAGCTTCCTTGCTCTACATTTATGCCACACTTTTAATAACCGTCTATGCACTGTGCACTCTATTTCCTATTGTTTCTTTGACAGAATTGCGTCTAGTTTTATTAACAAGCATCCGTTACTCAGAGTTGAAATTTGGGTCTCTTCTGTCTGTTTCAGCCCGCCAATGAAACATATTATAAATAGCACTGTGGCAGACGTTGAATTTTTTGGAAGGGATTTTCTCAGAATAGAATAGATTAGAATAGAATTGAATTGCCATACAGTACAGTATCTGTCTAGGCTGTATTATTATAAAACAAGTAAAGTCTCCATAGAGGTTTTTTGAAAAACAATGATACCACTGAAGAAATTTCAGTTACTTCATCTAAATAGGTCATTGTTATTATGATAGCAGATTGACAACTTGACATTTTAAGGTTAATTTAGACATTACTATAATTAAGTAGATTGATTATAATGATGAAACTAAAAAATAAAAAAAGCTATCCTATCGCCTTATTTTTATATACTAACAATAAATGAAATGCATTACAACCAAACACGTCAGGATGACTTTGACATCCAAATAGTTGAACTAAAGCATGTCTTTAAAACATATTTAAAGGGATAGTTCACCCAAAAATGAAAATGTGCAAATTATCTGAAGAGACACAATCAAATTATGTGATAAACAGATTGAATTTAGGCTTTTGTATTAACATATAAACATTCATCAACTCACACAGCAGTTCGCTCAAGCATGTTCGCTTGACGTGAGAACCAGTGAAGTTCATTCTCGGATTACGCAGCACGTTTGAGCTTCAGCAAGAACCAATGAGGTTCATTCTCGTTTTACGCAGCACGTTTGAGCTTCTGTAAGAACCAATGAGGTTCATTCTCGTTTTACGCAGCACGTTTGAGCTTCTGTAAGAACCAATGAGGTTCATTCTCGTATTACGCAGCACATTTGAGCTTCTGTAAGAACCAATGAGGTTCATTCTCGTATTACGCAGCACATTTGAGCTTCTGTAAGAACCAATGAGGTTCATTCTCGTATTACGCAGCACATTTGAGCTTCTGTAAGAACCAATGAGGTTCATTCTCGTATTACGCAGCACATTTGAGCTTCTGTAAGAACCAATGAGGTTCATTCTCGTTTTACGCAGCACGTTTGAGCTTCTGTAAGAACCAATGAGGTTCATTCTCGTTTTACGCAGCACATTTGAGCTTCTGTAAGAACCAATGAGGTTCATTCTCGTTTTACGCAGCACGTTTGAGCTTCTGTAAGAACCAATGAGGTTCATTCTCGTGTTACGCAACACGTTTGAGCTTCAGCAAGAACCAATGAGGTTCATTCTCGTATTACGCAGCACATTTGAGCTTCTGTAAGAACCAATGAGGTTCATTCTCGTATTACGCAGCACATTTGAGCTTCTGTAAGAACCAATGAGGTTCATTCTCGTATTACGCAGCACATTTGAGCTTCTGTAAGAACCAATGAGGTTCATTCTCGTATTACGCAGCACATTTGAGCTTCTGTAAGAACCAATGAGGTTCATTCTCGTATTACGCAGCACATTTGAGCTTCTGTAAGAACCAATGAGGTTCATTCTCGTTTTACGCAGCACGTTTGAGCTTCTGTAAGAACCAATGAGGTTCATTCTCGTTTTACGCAGCACATTTGAGCTTCTGTAAGAACCAATGAGGTTCATTCTCGTTTTACGCAGCACGTTTGAGCTTCTGTAAGAACCAATGAGGTTCATTCTCGTGTTACGCAACACGTTTGAGCTTCAGCAAGAACCAATGAGGTTCATTCTCGTATTACGCAGCACATTTGAGCTTCTGTAAGAACCAATGAGGTTCATTCTCGTATTACGCAGCACATTTGAGCTTCTGTAAGAACCAATGAGGTTCATTCTCGTATTACGCAGCACATTTGAGCTTCTGTAAGAACCAATGAGGTTCATTCTCGTGTGTTGCGCAGCATGTTTGAGCTTCCACAAGAACCAATGAGGTTCAGGTTATTGTTTGTTTGTTTGTTACATTGACCAACATTTTTTGGGGGAAAAAGAATAAAGCCTCTTATTAATAATGTCCGTTATTTTTTCCCAATTTGATGTATCTTTTAGATAGCTCAAGATTCATATGATGGACACATCTGTAATGATTTAGCATAATATGGATCACTCCCCGTTGTGGTTTATTGCATTACTTACATTTGTCATTTTCCATCAGCATCTGATAGGGTCTCAGCTGTGCCTTGGGGCTGATGGGACAGCATTGATTCTTGCCCGCTGTAACCTCATTGGCATGCCATAGGTGTGACAATTAGCCACTGAGGACCTCTGCCAGGATTGTTTGAAAAGTGTGGCCGCTGATCTCGAATGTGGATTAAATATTTATCATGTGCTCAAGCATTTCATCAGCCTGGAGATGAAGAGCCACCTGGGGAGAAGGTACAGTCCCTTAAATGCTGGAAAAGACAGAAACAAAGCTAAAAGAACCCAAACTCGGTTGTATCTGTCTGGCCTGGCTGCTGGTAGAGGCTGTAAATACATATTATGGGGACAAAAAGCATATTTCTCCTCTGATGGCAATTCAGAAAAAGTTTCTCCAGGTACAACATCTATGAGTCTAACATGTATAATATTATAATTAACTTCATTCCATTCAACCTGGTGGTGTCCATTTTATGTCTGAATGCGTGTTAGGAGATCACAGATTTGCTCAGAAGAGGTGAAAACGAAATGTACAATGACTAAAATTGTTTTGAGCTAATGGTGACAATTTGGGTCACACATGCTACAAAACACAAAGCTTAGTCTGTACAAGTTCTCTGCCGTCTGGCCAAGGGTTCATTGAGCCATCTTTATTAATAAAAAGAATATCTGAAAACACTAACTAATATAATGGTTTAATACATAGATGCTCTTTTATAGTTGATATATGATTTTATTGTTTTATTTTTGGACAAAAGTGCATATTAGCACACATCAGATTCTTTCACGATTCCATTTCAGTACATGAGTGTTCTCACCTAAGTGTGCCATTTAAAGAACCATAAATAGGGATATCAAGACATCGTTGACACATCATTCTTAACAAACAGATCATTTTCTCACATGCTCAGATCCTTGTTTAAAATGCCACTGCTAAAAGGAGAATCATACTTAACATACGCAACAGTGGAAATACTTAAAGGGGCAGTCTGTAAGAATAACAGCTAGAGGTCGAAATAGGTACTGCAGTGCAAATTCAAAATATCGGATATTGATGTTTCCCCGCCCCCTCCTCCTCAGACTCAACGCTCATGTGGGTTCCCAGCAGGGCTTGACATTAACACCCGCCAACCCGCCAAATGCGGGTGGATTTTGCTCGTGGCGGGTAACAGTCACTCCAACTAGCCACTTTGGCGGGTTGAATAATTGTAGTCTTTTCAAAAGGCATCTGAAATAAGTGTGACACTACAACTCCCATGAGCATTAGGGCTGTCAACGTCAACGAATATTCTAAATTCGAATATATATTCGAATAGTTTTAAAAAACAGAATTTCGAAGGTGAAAATGAATGTTCGAATGTGGAAAAACGCCCGCGGTAGCAGAGGCGTGGCTGTCTGCTTTGCGAGTGGGCGCGCTGCCTGAGGGGTCAGGGACAGGTAACAGGAAGAAGCGTTAACGTTACACAGAAACATTACTAAAGTGTAGGCTACTGTCCTGAATGAATAGATATTGCATGAATAAGGTAGGTTAGATACAGCAGTTGCATGCACTGCAGGCTTCCACTGGTTTGATTATTTACCGTTTCATGTCAAGGAAAAGTTCAATGTTTACCACAGCACAGCTCGCTCGGAGCGTTCAATGTACTGTAAAACTTCAATTAATGTTAATATTTGTTTCAATCACTGAATGAAGCCTGCTATATAAGAGTCGTGACCTTAAATTACTTGCACAAAACTCAACATTTGCTTAGATGTTGTTCATTTAAACCGTTATGCGCAGAGAGCGTGACGCCTCATTCGCGCCGCAAGACCTCCAGACGCGCGTAAACGCGTCTTTACTTTGACTTAACTCGCTCTATTTGCGTTTGGTGTGAACGCAGCATGAGGGTGAGGGCGAGAGAGAGAAAGAGTGCCTGCGAGTGCGAGTGAGGGAGCGAGCGAGAGTGAGGTCTGCGGTCTTGGCCATTAGTTGATTTACTTGTTTTTGTGTAGGTAATACGTTGTCAAATATGTTTAAACTTAAATAAACTACCTATACAAGTTACGTCTCTTTGTATTAATTTGTCCTGTTATTGACGTAATGCGCGTCATTGACAAAATGCGCAACCAGATGTTCGAATAGTTTGAATATAGGCTATGTGTTTTTTTTAGAGGGAATAACCGAACGTCATTTTTGAGCAATTTTGACAGCCCTAATGAGTATTACATGCACACAGTGTTGCCTTGCGCTTGCGCGCTAGTGACCGACAACACAGAAACGAAGAGACAGCTAGCTGCCCTGCTGGAGTTACGTCGTATGCCGGTGGAGCTACAGTATGTGGCGACATATAATACATAATACATGGATTTATTTTAAAAAAGGAGCTTTACACACAACCTTATCAGAGCTAATGATAATGACCTGTATTGTTATATATTTATGTAGTCTTGATTTGGGTGTGTACAGTGGTTTTACATTTAAAAGGGTTGTAAATCTAGTTCAAGTAAATTTTAGCACGCCATAGTCAGCTTTTATCAGGTAATTTCACAACAACAAAAATGTGGCTAGTAAAAATGCTGTGTGGCTAGTAACTTTGGAAAATCACTAGCCACAGTGAGCAAGTCCAACTGAAATCAAAATTGACCCTATTTACTTTGTTAACGCATATTACTAGTCTTGTGGTGAACAATTAATCCGTGCAAGTTAATACACAGAAAAAAAATTGTTTGCCGTCGTAATCTTTAATCAAAGTCTGAAAAGTTACTTCCGGTCTGGAATGGCGTTCCTTCTCTGATGACGTAGGTTTGACGGCTTGGTTTGGGAAACGCTTAACCACTCCCCTCAAACGGTTAGTCTGTAATGAGCAAGAGATGGAGAGGAGGAGCGCAAGAGTAAAACCCTGCCCTCTGTTCAATATTCCTTTTCACTGGGAAATACGTCACAACACTGGAGAAAAGTCGTTTGCAACTTCCGGTTCACGCGGACTTTAATCCTGGCTTTAATATGCCCTGGTTGCCAGTTTGATTGACAATGAAAGCTGAGGAAACTTACAACTTACTTACAACTTGTAAGTTGATGAGTTGATTTATCCACGTTTTAATATGCTCTTTGTTCATAGAGATTTTTAGATGGATACCAAGGCTTTTTAGGTTGGGTAGAATCTGTAGTCTCTGACCCAGTTTGTTTGCTGGCTGCAATGGCTTCAATATGCTGCGTTTCATGCCAACTGGCAACCCGGGATGTCGAAATACTATTGGGTGAACTTGCAGTGCATGGGCGAGATCACACAGAACGGACTCCAACATTTCAAAGTAAAATAAATGTCTGTAGAAGTGTTTTTCAGAGAAACAAATATGTGAACTCAACATGTTTCCTAAATATCTGCAAACATATTATGGTATTTTTATGCTTTAGTAGAGTGAAAAAGTTACATACAGCACCTTTAAATGTAAATGCATTTAATATGTAATAAAAGGTGATGTCAGCAAAGAATTCTGATAATCAGTTTCATCAGGTCTTGTTTTGTTGCCTTTATTTCTTGTTCGATTAAGCCTTTGAAAAGTTTAATGTCTGGAATCACAGTATGACATGAATTGCAGGGTCTAATTATATCAAGTTCGTACCTGCCACAGACCACCTGTGGTCTGGACAGCGTTACTTCACATTACGCTGAAGACAGTTTTAGGTCACCTATATTCATGCTCTTTACACTAAATATGTAGTGAAAGGAACAGGTCTATGTTTGAGAAGGTGCCAGCTCAATTATCAAAGTATTTGTCCCATTTGGATTTACCACCAACATTTTTTACACACAAAACAGTACATGCGTTAAGAAATTTAGTTCAGGTCCTCGAATCTAATTTTTCAAGCAGCATCCAGGTACTTTTTGCCTACAGACATACTAGCTCTTTTCACATACTGTTTTTGGTCTGCTATATAGTAGGGAAGTGTTTATAATTTGGATGCAGCCATGGCCTTTATGAGTGAGTCATTGAATCGTGCACTCATATGAATCACACACTGATTCATTCAGAATTAATTTAGTTGATTCGCAATTGTGATGTAAAGAACAACTCTGCTTACCTGCTTTGGTGACTCTGTTACAAAAGCACACTTGATTTGGTGTCCTGTTTGTCATAAAAAAATAAAAATAAAAAATAAACTTAAAATATACAAATACTGTAATATTTAAGCAAATTGTTTCTCATAAAATCCTCATTGCAAACAAACAAAACACTCAACACAGAGCACTCCGCACTACTTATTAAATTTGTAGGAGTAGAAAGGCCTACTTCACAGTTGTGTGCAGGAGAAAGTGCATTATGGAGATTTCAGTCACTCTGCTGAGGAACTTTCCCTCAATAAATTAATTTCAATAATTGCCATAATTGCACAATTTTCCACATTTTTCCTGACCTAAAAACAAAGTTGAAAACACCCCCCCCTGCCCCAAACCACATCCACCTACACACAATGTAGGGATGAAAAGAATAAATCAGAAGGTTTAAGTGCATTTTAGTTGAGAATAAACAGATAAAACGGCAGGGGAAAAGGGAATGATGAAAGTAGTTGCTCTATTACCAGGAAGCCCTGGGCTAATTCAGAAGGCCGGGCTAATGCAGTGGAACAGAGGGACAGGATAAATGTGGGGAGAACTCTAGGTTAATAACAAAGTAAAATTGTGCCTCGGGATGAGTCAGGTACTTTGTTAATATTCTTTTATTTATATATTTTCTCTTTGGTCCTGGACCCATACTTTTGTCAATGTCTAACATTTTATCAGTCACAAATTTTTGTATGAAATTGTCTATCTAAGCATTTTTCCTCAGTGCATGTCAAGCACACTTGTGTTCTGTTCCCAGTGATCTGCCTAAAGGCATTTTAGGGCATCATAGGTTTTCTCCCAGTATTGATGGTTGCAACAATTTAATCTAAGATAATGGTTAATAAAAAAGATGAATTCAACATTTGCAAATTTTCAATATTAATAATTCTAATTAAGAGTTCTATCCATATTTCTTAATGCTTTGTATTTTTATGATTACAAAAGAGTTTATTTATTTTTTTTATTTTTTATTTTTTAGCAACATTCTAAGAACACAAAAGTCTTACCCTTGTGAAAAAGAAGTAACATATAGCATATTTTAAAGGGGTCATGACATGTTCCTTGAGGTTCACTTTTAATGTGAATGAAAGTTTTTTTTGCACAAAATATATAAAATAAATATATGCGGGAAAACACATTATTTACAACCCCCGTCTTGACAGTCTATCTGAAATGATCCGTTTTAAAGGGGCGGCTCCTCTTATGGTGCGTTCACACCGGACGCGAATAGCGCGTCAGGCGCGAGTGATTTCAATGTTAAGTCAATGCAAAGACGCGTTACGCACGTAAAAAATTCCTGCGGTGCGAATGAGGCGTTTAGCGCGGCGCGGTAGACGCGAATTCGCCTCATTCGCGCGTCTTGAGCGTCTGGCGCGTTAAGCGCGTTATGCGCGAATGATTTTATTAGTGCTTTTTGTGCATTCACGCGTTTGACGCGAATTCGCGTCTGCCGCCTGAGTTGGAAAATCTGAACTTCTGCGTCAATTCGCACCGCGTTAACCAATCAGGAGCCTGCTTGCTGCTGTCATGTGGTGAACTGACAGTTTATAATGTTATTTTATGTTTGGCCTCAATAAATTATTTTGTAATATGACTAAAATGCACAACAAAGCAAATCTTTCACATAAAAACTCGATTTCAATATGAGAGATACTCATTTTTTATTGAATGCTATTTATTCCATATCTATTCTAGGTTATATGAAACTTTATTAATCTAATGTAAAGACAACAAACACAATTTAGTGTATAAAAACTTTTTTTAAAAAATCACAGGACAGGTTTCACTTTTGGAGGCTGGCTCCATTTATTATCAAAACAAAAATAAATGACAGATTAGGTGCGGGCGAGGGTGAACCTCGCGCCGGGCTGTACAGCGCGGGCTCGTCATGCAGCGACCACTCGAGGCCGAGGCTTATACGGCCTACTCGTCAGCGTCCTCACCGTTAGGTCCACCAAACCTACCTCCTGGAGCAAATTGTGAAACTCCTGAAACCCTCCGGAGGGTCTGGTGGACCCGAGTACAGCGCGATGTCCCCTACGCAGCTGTTTCTGCTTTCCAGAGCATATACGAGCGGTGACTCTCTCGATTAATGCTACTGCTAATGCTCGATAAACATCTAAAAAAAGATGGCCGCCAACAGGTTTCGAAACTTTCGCCTCCGGATTTCGCCTCTGACGCGCGTAAATTTCATTTCAAACTTTGGATTTTACGCGCGTCAATTTCGCTCTTGACGCGCGAATTAACACAAAGTGGTCAAGCGTATAACTAGACGCGGCAGACGCGAATTTGACGCGCTATTCGCGTTTGGTGTGAACGCAGCATAAGGCTCTTCAGTAAATGGCCACTGTTATGATTGACAAACACCATTGCATATGAAACAGTATCAACACCCACTGGCTATTGCACATAAGTGTTTTGAAGACATTATCCACATAAAACTTACATTTAAATTCAAAGCATTATGAAATAATTTACTTACGATTTGTGATGCAGCTGTTGTCAGATCCAATACAGTTGGCTGCTTTATCTTTTAACAAAAGTTTCTTTGTGAACTCTCCATTACACTGTGCCTCGTTTATAAAAGAAAATGCTCCAAACAAACATATTATCCTCTGATGCCATTAAAATAAACCATCCACTTGTTTTTGATGCTGGGATCCTTCTGAAGTCTGTACAGAGATGCAAATGAGCTGTTTAAACTGGACGCATCAAAGCAAACGTTCTTTCACTCTTCCATTTGTCCTGTTTGTCGACAGACGCAAGTGCGTCGAGTGTCAGAAACATAACACATATCTGTATCCAGTGTAGACAGCCTCAGTGATTATAATGGGTTCTATTTGCTTTAGACTCAATGCTCACATCCAGTGTAGACAATTGTCAGCCATTAAGCTGTGATGTGACAGGATGTGACGTTGCCCATGAGAGGAAGGGCTTGGAGTGCTAGTCCCTTCTTCAGGACTGCAAGGACAAGGGATGGCAGGCGTGGCTGTTCCCGGTGGAGGTCGGCTGCAGAGGTTTCCCTGCCAAATCAACATTGCGGTTACTATCAGCTCTGGGCCTGGATGAAAGGAGTAAAAAACAAGCAGCTCGTCGGATGGGGGAGGAATATGGAATATCTCCTGCTGGATATGGAATAGGCGGGAGGAGGAGAGCTGGAAGCCAGGAGCAGATGGGTAGTGACCTGGCCATCACTGCCGGCCCACCAACTGGAGGGTGTTGTGGTTGAGGGCCGAAACACCCAGTGAAGGTTGTGTACCACCTGACGACATCTGCTCCTGGCTGAAGGCTACAGTTACCCAACAAGGTAACTGAAGAATGCACCCACTAGGTGTATGTCACAAGAATGTTAATTGCAATTGCATAAAAATGTATTAAAGTTTGAGTTTATATTACATTGTAGGTAATTATCTCAAAAGGAAATTGTATATATATTTACATTTACATTTAGTCATTTAGCAGACGCTTTTATCCAAAGCGACTTACAAATTAGGACTAAATTAAGCGAGTCATCATGAAGAGGCAAAAACAACAACAACGCAAGAAGTGCTCAAAATACGAAGTTCAGGCATTATTCAGAGTAGCATAAGCCCGATAAGTGAGGTTTTAAAGGGAAAGTTTTTTTTTTTTTTTTAAGTTTTTTTTTTATGAAGTTAAGTGCTCACGGAAGAGATGGGTTTTCAGCTGTTTTTTTAATGTTGTCAGGGATTCTGCATTCCGGATGAGGGTGGGGAGAGTGTTCCACCAGCATGGAACTGTGAATGAGAATGTTCTGGAAAGTGATTTTGTGGCTTTCTGTGATGGAACCACGAGACGTCGCTCGTTGACCGATCGTAGGCGTCTGGTAGGGATGTAGGCTCGTAGGAGTGAGTGAAAGTAGGAGGGAGCTGAGCCTGTGATAGATCTGTAAGCAAGCGTCAATGCCTTGAACTTGATGCGAGCAGCGAGAGGTAGCCAGTGCAGAGAGATGAACAGAGGAGTGACGTGGGCCCTCTTGGGCTCGTTGAAGACAAGACGAGCTGCAGCATTCTGGATCATCTGTAGAGGTTTGGTTGCACATGCTGGAAGTCCGGCCAGAAGAGCATTGCAGTAGTCAAGCCTAGAAATGACCAGGGCCTGGACGAGAAGTTGTGTTGCATGCTCAGTTAGGAAAGGCCTGATCTTCCTGATGTTGTGCAGTGCAAACCTGCATGATCGAGCTGTCTTTGAAATGTGATCTGTGAAGGTCAGCTGGTCATCAAACGTTACTCCAAGATTTCTGACCGACCTTGATGGGGTGATTGATGATGAATCTAGCTGGATGGTGAAGTCGTGCTGTAGAGACAGATTGGCAGGGAGGATGAGAAGCTCAGTCTTTGCCAGGTTGAGCTGCAGGTGATGTTCCTTCATCCATGTGGAGATGTCCGCCAGACAGCTTGAGACCCGTGCAGCTACTGTGGGATCATCTGGTTGAAATGAGAGGAAGAGCTGTGTGTCATCAGCATAGCAGTGGTAGGAAAAACCGTGTGCCTGTATGATGTGTCCCAGTGATGTAGTGTAGATGGAGAAGAGGAGGGGACCAATAACTGAACCCTGGGGAACCCCTGTGGTCAGTTGATGTGCTCTGGATACCTCACCTCTCCATGCGACCTTGAAGGACCTACCTGTGAGATAGGACTCAAACCAGTAGAGTGAAGTTCCTGTGATGCCCAGTGATGAGAGGCTGGACATAAGGATCTGATGGTTCACAGTGTCGAAGGCAGCAGACAGATCCAGGAGAATGAGGACTGAAGATTTGGAAGCAGCTTTTGCAATCCGTAGGGCTTCTGTGACCGACAGTAATGCAGTCTCAGTTGAATGCCCTTTCTTGAAGCCAGATTGGTTGACATCCAGCTGGTTGTTTAGAGACAAGAAGGATGTCACTTGGTTGAAAACAGCTCTTTCAAGTGTTTTCGCAATGAATGGTAGGAGAGAGATAGGTCTGTAATTCTCTACAAATGATGTGTTTAGTGTTGGTTTTTTAAGCAGTGGAGTAACCCGAGCCTGCTTGAATGCTGTAGGGAAAGTGCCAGTATGGAGGGATGAGTTGATGATGTGTGTGAGTGATGGTAGAAGTGTGGGAGAGATGGCTTGTAGAAGGTGTGAGGGGATGGGGTCTAGAGGGCAGGTGGTAGGATGACTGGAGAGGAGAAGTGTAGATACTTCTTCCTCGGTTAGCGGAGAAAAGGAGGACAGAGGGTTATTGGCTGTGGAAGGGGTCAGTCTGGGTTCCTGTGTGTGTGGAGCTGAGAATTGACTGCTGATAGTTGTTGTTTTGTTGGTGAAGAAGTTCGCAAAATCGTCGGCAGTTAAAGAGGAGGTGGGTGGTGGTGGAGGTGGACAGTTGAGTATGAGTTGATACTGATACTGACACTGATACTGAGTATGAGTTGATACAGTTGATAATGAGTTATGATTAATTATAAATATTGAAATCAGCTTAAAAGGGAAATAAATACAAAGTTCTGGCATGAAACTTTAGATGGTGCAGGCTAATAGGTCCTTCACTCAAATGCTTGCAATCAAATCATTCTCTATAGGGCTCAACTGATATCAGTAGCCAATGAGCTTGCATGCTCCACCTTCGAATACTGGTTAGCATTTGCCTTAGCAGTACAGCATGCTTTCAGAAACCCTCAACTTTCCCCAGCTCCACCTGTATAGATCTGCTACGAGTAATTAATGTATGCTATATTGTACAGCAGCAGCATGTCTTACTTGCTCAAAGCAGTGTGCCGTGTATGTATTGGCAGTAGCAAGTCACTTGTTCTGCAGCAGCAGCAGTGTAGCAGATCTATTCCGCCAAGACCAAACATACAACATTATCATAACAATTACCATGCCAAACACTCCGAGAGTTGTCCTGACAGAAATATATTTGTGTAGATAATCAACTACAACAGGTTATAATTATAAACATATATAGATCAGCTTTCAGAATTAATTTTAGCAGAATTCATTTTAAAACAACTGATCTGTTCGTCCACTGAACCGACAGTACAATCTTCTATCAACTCTTAAGAAAGATTATTATTCTGGCTAAGAAGAATAACTTTCTTATTCTATATAGTACTAAACAGTTCAAAAGCATGTAGAAAAATCAAATGTTTAAGTGACTTTGATCTTTTGATCTGGTATGGGAGAGTTTTGTCCTCTCACGCAAGTGCAGAACGTACACACTAGTTGGCCGTCGGCTGTAGTCTGTCCGGTGTGTTCGCTAGTTCTTTGGTGTCTGTTTTGTGTGTCCCTACCTTTAGAAGAGTGCCTTGGTGCGTCACTGATCTGTTAGGGCTTGTTTAAAATATATTGCATAATATACACAGATTGTACATTACACACAGATTGCACAAGCACATATTTTTTATTTCCGTTCCTGTCTGGGTAAGAAATTAACAATTGGTAATCACACTAATTTGGGCAGCACAGTGGCTCAGTGGTTAGCGCTGTTGCCTCACAGCAGCAAGCAGAGTCCATGAGTTTGCATGTTCTACCCGTGTCAGCGTGGGATTCCTCACAGTCCAAAGGCATGCAGGTTAGGTGAATTGGAGAGTCAAAATTGCCTGTGTGTGATGGACAGACCATCTGTCCAGGATGCTTTCCCCTGCCTCTGGCCTAAAGAAACTGGGATAGACTCCGGCCCTATGACCCTAGAGGTCGTATAAGGATCAGTGAATGAAAATGAATCACACTATTTAAGCCTAGAACCTGTAAAAGGTTTGTATTTTAGTCTTTTTGGCTATAATGTGACTTAGCTGATCACAACGCATGCCTACCGCATGCATGATCCGCTGTCAAGATTTTGGATATAGCAGATCTGACAGATCACAAGCTGTTGCAGGTGTGGTATCATCTGTTTACAGCTAAATCACTGAAGCAATTAATTCAGTGTTAGTAAACACAGGCAATATCTACTGTATTTGCAAAGTATATCGAGGTATCAAAAATAATAACATGGTGCTACATACATGTATGGTACAGGTTTTAAAAAAGGTATATTTTGTTAGTGTACCAGCTGCTTAAGCTGGACTGCACTTGATATGTAAACATTAGCCTTGTTAGATTTACCAAACTGTGTTTTCTTATTGTAAGATCAGTATTAAGTCATCATTTCTTTTACATAGAACAATCATACATATTAATTAATCCATGCACATACATACATAAAAAAAAAAGTCAATCATAGTGTATAGCGCAGGAATTAGATTGGTACTGTAAGGGTGGATTTCCTACAGGGGTTCAGGCTGCAAGACTGCTGAATGACTAAAGAAACGTCAGCAAGATGGTAGAAAACTGTACATTTCTTGTCTATTACAACCCACTGCTACTTATACCAACGACGGAAATAAGCGCAGTTACAATAGCTTAACATGTGGGAGAGCATTGCTATATAGAGAGTGACAATATTGTATTGCTATAGGTAGCAAATCAAAGTCAATACCAAATCAAAACTTTCTTAGCACATTATTTGTAATTGAAAAAGTTTAATGACAAAATATGATTATGGTTACACTTAAAATAGTTACAAAATAGATGTATGAGATGATGATAACTTATACCATTAATGGTACCCAGCATATATGTAAAATGTTACCTGAGAGAGAGAGAGAGAGAGAGAGAGAGAGAGAGAGAGAGAGAGAGAGAGAGAGAGCGAGAGAGAGAGAGAGAGAGAGACAGACAGACAGACAGACAAAGAAAAGAGGAGGTAAAGAGAGAGAGAGCCCCAAGAAAGGGACCCAGAGAATCAAAGAGAGCCAGAGCATAAAAGAGACAGAGCAACAGTTACAATCTTGTTTTATCCTTTCCCTGACCATGTGACTTTGACCCAAATGTGAGACGTTCAAACTGACCAATCAGATAATTACAACTTCCCCCATTGTACTAAAGGTGTGACAATTCAAGACCCCCGAAGTACACACATCTTGGCCTACAGGCCTTGATCACTATCAGCCCCTCTGTGCCTTTGGGAACTCCAAATGGTCATTGTGGTAGAAAGAGGGGGTGTAAAACAGTAAAGCAAATATCTTTGTTCATTTCAAATATCTTGGATTATTTTCAATCCTACAGTACCCTGTTCTAGGTGAGGTTAATAAATTTGGCGGTAGCAGAAGCTGAGCTATGAAATAGACTTGTTAGTTGCAATGAGGAGGGCAATTGATGGTAATTCAGTCTCACACTGAGTTTAAAGGAATCCCGACTGCATCAGGCATGTCAGCTGGCACCAGGCAAATGACTTCTATTCATGCTTGGTCCTACAGGAAATGTTGAGAAATTTAAATGCTGTGCTGCAGATTCACATGTTTAACATTCAGATGAGACCACTGCTGTTATATAGTTCTTTTGTCTTCTTATTACAGATGTGTTGGTGTAAGTAACAGTTTCAGTGAGCATGAAACTGTAGTTTTTTATTTTTTATTTCCACTCTGCCCTTGAAATACCTGTGTTTTTAGAAGCACTGTACTAATACATTGGATTACATATGTTTGCTCCTGCACATAGGCAGTTGTTTTTCACTATTCAACCTCAAGGTCAGTTTCAAAATATTTTTTTATGAATGATTATCATAAATGCAGCTTAGTGATGGATAATGGGCCTCAAAACATAAAATGTCGTCAATTCGAGGGAACTCGCGCTGTGTCGACAACACTTTGGGAATGCCCCTGTGTGATTGCGTCTGAAGCACGTATGTCAACTAGTCCAATAGCGAGAGTGAACGCCATGGGTGGATGACGTCACGACCAGGAAAGGATAAAAGCACATCCGGTCTGACTGGCGTTAGCTTCTGTGCCTCAGCAAGCACTTTATGTTGAAACTGTCTGTTATATTTACTGTTGTATTATCTGTTCACTCAGTATTTCATGGCGAAACAAATGCAATCATTCAAATTGTGTGCTTCTCCCTGCCTGCGCTATTTAACGGGTGGGGATACACATGATTTGTGTGTTATGTGTTTGGGAGTGACGCATGCTATGTCAGCCTTCACCTGTCACTTTTCGAGGAAAGTGGCCAGGCTTGCGATCCTCAGGGATCCGGACCCGCCATTGCTGAGGCAGCATGGAGAAGGCATACTTGGGGATCGCAAATGGATCTCTTGGTGGGGTTAGAGACGGGCTCCACCCATTCTCTTCCTTTACCCGAGGGATCCAGCGCTCTCTCAAAAGTGTCGGAAGCCCGCCCAGCGGGTTCTTCCGCGCGGGGTAAAAAAAGCCCAATGCTTCAGTGCTTTAGTTCCGAGGAATTAGATGTGATGAGCATTGAAAGTGAAAATAAGGGTGTTAAGATAGCAGTAGTGGATGGAGGCCCAAAGTGACAGAGGAAGCCGTTGGTCAGGTTCAAGAGTACATTTTATTTGCCACACGATGAGTCACTGAATAATTGGGTTTTAAACACAAAAACAAAACAAAACAAAACTTAAATGCAACAAAATACAAACTGCACCAGACACAAGACAAACTCTGACCTGTACGTGCAGCCGCACGACACAAACAGCACTTCCCATCCCCATACTAAATTTCTGGAGCCTTTTTATTGGCCTAACTCCTCCCCTGGTCCGGGACGTACCATTTGAAAAGGTAATTTATGTTTCACATAAATCACATATATATACAAATAATAACAATAATAAATACAACAACTCATATCTGCAGATACACACATAACACACACATTATGTACACACAAATAATCAAACAAATAACTCATAAAACATTTCTTTTGTACAGCTATGATGGATGGAACCCCCGGTGACGTCACACACACGGACACACTACCAAGATGGCGCGAACACCATGTATAAATAGACCGGATTTTTAACTGAACAAGTTTGGCAAATGACTCGACAAATGTGGTAAGTATATTTGTAACATTCTTAACACTGTACTTAATAAACCATATAAATCAAATAATAATGGTGGGGTGATTTATTTCTGTACATAAGACAACAATCCTATCATGTTATATGCGCTGATGTTACAGCCACTGATTCCCCATATAACTCACGTAAACCAGGTAATACCAACATACAGGACATAATACACCACAACACACCTTTAAACATACAATAGCATCAAATTCTACACAAGTCCGTGTATACATGATTGTCAGTGCCGGCAAACAGACCGTGTTAACATGACGCCGGTGTATGTATGAAATGTGCGTGTGTGTGTGCGCGTGTTCAGTCCGTGCATAGTCACAGGCTAACCCTGTGACAAAGGGGGAAGAGGATTCGCCACCTCATTCCCCAGCGTACGATGAGCTGGTGGAGGTGGTAACTCGTGCCGTGGCTAAACTTAATATTGACTAGCCGGCCAAGAAAAAAGACGCTTGTCCCAAAAGCAAATTAGACGAGCGCTTTTTGTCACAAGCTAATGTGTCACCTCCATCACAGAGCCTTTAATTTTTTCCTGATCTGCACAGTGAGCTGTCCAGATCATGGAATAAGCCATATTCATCTCGACTTTTCAGCCCCCGAGTACATATTTATTCCGATACAAGGGGGTTGAAAGAATACGGCTATGTATCTATCCCTGAAGGCCCCGGTGCTACCCACTAAGCCACTAAAAACAACATCTAGCTCAGTGGGGAAAGCATATACGTCAGCAGGTTAGGCAGGAGCGTGCTTACACACCATGGCAGTCCTGCAAGCATATCAGGATGACCTGCTGGGGTATTTGGATGAGAGCAAGGGGGTAGGGCCCGATGCAGTTCGAGAGCTGCGTCGGGCCACAGGAGTTCTGGAAAGAGTCTGCCGGGGTGGATTAAGCCTACTGCTGGTAACACCACACTGGCTGAGCCGATTCTGGTTCATGGACCTGATCTCTCTCCTCGACGGCTCTCCCTTGGGGAGACCTTCTATCTCAGGCGGAGGGCACAATCCTTCACCCCCGTCCAGAATTATGGAACCTGTGGGTTTGGCCTTTGAGGGGGCCCAACTCATAGATGCTGGTCTCTCAACCGAGGTTGTGGAGACCATGCTTCACTCTAGAGCTCCAGCCACAAGAAAATGATATGCTCTGAAATGGAAGGCTTTCGTTTCTTGGTGCAATCAGCGTCAGTGGGATCCAGTTAACTGCCCAATTGGTACAGTGCTCGAGTTCTTTCAAGATCGCTTTTCAGCAGGGTTATCTCCTTCCACCCTTAAAGTTTACGTGGCGGCCATTTCGGCTTACCACTGCGGCTTACCACGTCCCTGTGGGTAATGCATCTCTGGGGAGAGACCCTCTGATTATTCGTTTTCTCAGTGGAACTTTGAGGCTTAGGCCCGCAACTCGTACCCGGTTTCCAGCTTGGGGCCTTGCTATAGTCCAAGAATATGCCTATCTGTGGCTCCATTCGAGCCTCTGGAATCAGTTTCAGAAAAGTTTCTGACTTTTAAGACCATTTTTCTTCTGGCTATTTCGTCCCTAAAGAGAGACGGGGACCTTCAGGCCCTTTCGGTTTCTCCCACTTGCCTTGAATTCGCACCTGGGATGGTCATGGCATTTCTTTACCCTAAGCAGGGCTACGTCCCTAAAGTGCTGACCAATTTACCAAGGCCTATCGTGTTGCAAGCTTTCTGTCATCCTCCTTTTACTACTCAGGACCAGGAAAAAATGTATATTCTATCTACACATATGTCCACAGAGCTGCCCCTTGGAGAAAATCAGATCAGCTGTTTGTCTGCTGTGGATCACCTAAGAAGGGTCTTCCAGCATCTAAGCAGACAATCAGCAAGTGGATAGTTGAGGCTATTTCCTCTGGCCAACTGTCACCTTTGGTGGTCAGGGCTCATTCTACTATGGCAGCCTCCAAAGCCTTACTCTCAGGGGTCTTCCCCGCTCACATTTGTAAGGTGTTATAGCCTGGACCTGGACGCTGCTCCAGGGTCTCAGGTGCTTATGACTTAGTGCCACAGTTTCCCATACAGGCATTTGTAAGTCTGGCGTTTGGGTATTGTCATTCCCAAAACGTTGTCGACGCAGCGCGAGTTCCATCGAAAAGGGAATGTCTCAGGTTACGACTGTAACCTAAGTTCCCTGAGAAGGGAACGAAACGCTGCGTCGCTCTGCCATACTTCCTGCATTCCTGTGATCGACTTGCTTTGGCTATATCGAAGCTAACGCCGTTCAGACTGGATGTGCTTTTATCCTTTCCTGGTCGTGACGTCATCCGCCCATGACATTCACTCTCGCCATTGGACTAGTTGACATACGTGCTTCAGATGCAATCATGCAGGGGCGTTCCCAAAGCGTTGTCGACGCGGCATCTTGTTCCCTTCTCAGGGAACTAGGGTTACAGTCGTAACCTGAGACATTTCCATAGACTTTCCGTTGCCTTGAGATTGAATTTACAATTGAATTTTGTCCCTGTTACTCCTCTAAACACATGGTAAAAAGTTTCCTCTATTTAATAACCCAGTACTCAACATATCTTTTTATTCTACAGAATCTTTTTCTCCAAAGAGAGAGACGATTTGTCATTTACAGAAGGATTCAGTTCTCCCTTATCACCTTGAGTCAATATTTTGCTCAAAACCCTTTAGCATCAATTACAGCTGTGAATCTTGAGTATGCTGCTGCATTTGCACATTTAGATTGTAATATGTTCCAAAATTGTTGGAGGAAATAATTGCTGGTCACATCATGGATTTTCAGTTATTTATTTTTTTTGCTGTGAGCTTCACCCATGTTCCTGCTGTAACGTTGATTGTTATTTTAAAATATAGATCTTAGGTTCTTCTCATGGATATGGGTCTACCAGGCTCCATTTCTGTTGCCCTCAAGCTTACAAGTCCATTTTGCAGAAACACTTGTTTGATGGTGTCAGTGAATATGTATATATATATTTTTTTTTAGTACTTTATCTTTGCCAAATATTGTGCTTTGCTTCCAGGCCAACTAAAATGTTCATCCAAAAAATGTTGAGCTTGGCTTTCTGCAAACTCCAGACGTGACTTAATGTAGGCCTTTCACAAAAAGGCTATTCCAAAAATATTTTAACTGCTGGCTTCTTGGTCTTTCTCTGACTTTTCCAGTTGCTCAGTTGGTAAGGATGTTCAGATATTTGTATTGTCTTGGTTTTGCCATGTTACAGTGGACATATATGGTGCTTTTGTAATATTTTGAGCTGGAAAGTAAAAATCAGTATACACTTCTGCCAAAAAAGTGATTTACTCATTTTAGGCAATAAAAAAGGGAGATGATTACTTATCAATTAAATATTTTCATAATTATAGAGTAGAATTATAGATATATCTATATCTATTATCTATAAGGTATTTATCTGACAAAATTATTTGGCAAAAAGAGAGAAACTACAGCTATAGGTTTTATTTTACTATGCAAAAAATACATAGAAAAACAAAAAGCTCCCAGGAAAAAACATTGACTACAACATAATCTGCTTTTAATATTTCATTGACTCTCTCTTGTTGTTGCATTTGTTCATAACTTTGTGTGACAGCCTGGCCAAAATTTATGCCAGCACAATTTGGCATATTTCATTGCGTTATCACAAATGTATAATGTTATCACAAATGTATATAGCACAATATACAATATGCTTACAATGTTTTATTTTTTTTAATACAAAATTTTTAATATTTAAATAAAGGGTGAAAATAAAAATTTTCCCAGGCCAAACATCACATTTGGCCACTATAGAAGGTAATGTCGGGCACTTTTTTTTTTTCATTCTTATTTTAGACATTTAAATAGAAAAAACATTACAAATATTCAGTATTCTTTCATTTGACTTGCAACAGCATAACAAACTAATAATCCTTATTATTTGAATTTGTTTTTGATTAACAGTGTCAGTATGCCCTGATCAGATGTGCTCTGATTTTATTTACTGATAATGCATGTAGACCGTTGTCATGACCTTGACATTGCGGGGGTGGACATGCTGTTCATAGTCCAGATAAGTTATCGATCGTTTTGTTGCATGTCCATTCATTAATGTGTGAATTCCTGATTAATAGAGAAACCATAAGAGATCTTTTATCATTATTACCTTGTGATAAGACACCAACCCATTACAACAGCTGGAACAGTATTTAAAACCTTCAAATTCTAAAACTCGCACTTTTCTGCATTATGGAGACAATTTAATGATCATTATTATAGTTTTAGAAGTGTTTGCTGACATCGTTATGGCTACTGCCAAACCTCTGTTCTGTTCCCTGAATCCAAAACCCATTACGTTTGTTGTCTTCCCCTGGTTAATGTTCCTAAACGATGTTTATCTTGTACCACTGAAACCCACAGCTGTTCATCATATTTTCTCTTGTCCCACAAGCTGCTGACAGCGAGAGAACGAGTGTTGAGAAACAGCATAATCCCATGGTAACATGTGGGTGAGGATTTGTTTAGTGTAAGACAGACAAGGGGGTTTAATACACATTATTAATAAAGCTTAACTCCACTCTTGGGAAATACAGCAGGCATGAGTGAATATTAAAGGGACAGTATACAGAGAATATAATTGCAGAGGAGCAGTACACATATTATATTCAAATATATATATACTGTATATAACAAGCAGAAGACATTTTTGTTAGGAAAACTTACTTTTAGGTTTTAATTTCATGAGATTCACTCTCTTATACTCTTTTATATTTTTGGGGTCACCATTCGTTATGTACATATGGTCTGGTTTTGTTGGGACCCACACAATGTTTCATGTAAACTGAGGCCCAGCAGAACAGTGTGATATGATATGAAAAGGCATCGAGAGTAGAGTTTTGTTGGGCTCTCAGGGCACAAAATGGCCTTTTAAAACTAGAGGGATCTGGACCTTTTCAAATATTCATCACCTTGACTTTAATTATTCAGCTCTATTCTCACAGGAATAGAACATGTTACTCTTAAGAAATTAATCTCACTTTTCAGAACATGTACAGTTCATTTTTCATAATAAAGTGTACAGAGAGCATTAAATAGTACACTTACCATAACCCTACAGCAAGTGTTTTCTATAAGTAGTGTTTGTGTTTGTGTGTGTGTTCATGTTCTTCTCACCACTTTTTATATAGTGGCCTGGAGCGTAATCTCCAAAAACTTCTAAACAAATTGTAAATAGGCACTGTTTATATATGAGTCACTTATTTGAGGTCTAAATAACTAAATTCGCGCCTAAAAAACTCTTAAAACTACATGAC
This sequence comes from Rutilus rutilus, assembly GCF_951802725.1. Taxonomy (NCBI): domain Eukaryota; kingdom Metazoa; phylum Chordata; class Actinopteri; order Cypriniformes; family Leuciscidae; genus Rutilus; species Rutilus rutilus. Next base: position 34,258,881 of record NC_140209.1, on the reverse strand, counting down.
ACAACAAAAGTAGTATTTCTGAAAATAAATATGGTGGATTTGTTCAACCACCAGCAAGCGGAGTGATACAAACGGTGAAACGGTTAGAGCGCTGATACTGGTGGAATATCGCACAGCTGCAAAAGGCTCTCAGCCAATCAGATTCGAGAACCATATACATGTATATATGCGTCTAACTATGTTTACAGACACTCAGTCAGCTTTCACGTCATGGTTCACGGACCGGCTCTGACCGTTCCAATATGGCGGACGGTTTATGTCCATTGAAACAGCAGCTAATGAGGCATTTATTTCTATGGCCACAATACACATATTTTTTCCACGTCATGTGCGAGGCTCGGTAGTTTTCAATACTGACACTAAGAAATGTTTTTTTTGCAGAATCAGAATATAATATATAAATCAGCAACTGTGATTCTGCACAGAGAGAGATCTCTTATTAAAACTAAGCATGCTATTTATTTTTGACAAGAGAAAATGTCAACCCTGCTCTTTGCGAAGTCTTGTGCCCTCTCCAGCATTCAGTGTGTTACAAAGAAATCACTGCAGGTGCAGTAGAGGTTGCTGTCTTGAGAACCTTTGTCTTTGATTGTTATCTTCTGAGACACACACGCACCCACAAACCATCTCATACTCAGCAGAAAGGGATGAATTAATTATTAAGTAGTCTTACAGTGCTGTAGCTGCAGGAGGACTCATCACTGAACAGAGGCATTTTGATTAGTGAGGTTCTGCTCTTACTATACCTCAGCCTCTCTGTGGCTCTGATTCTTCTCTAAGAGGCCTGTCATGACTTTTTTTTTCCCCATTGGAGCGGTAATGAGGGTACTTTGGAGTCACGGAAGTGATTCCCACTGCAAATGACTCATTATGTCCTATGCTGCCCGGCTATCCTGGCTGATGAATCAGGAACAAACAGTTTTAATAAGCACCTGCACAGGCCTTTCAAGGCCCTATATTTAACCCACTTCAAAAATTTGGGAAAATTAGATTATTTAGATCATCCTTATTCTAGTCTTAAAAAACATTAGTTCATCCAAAAAAAAAAGAGAAAAATTTCAAATGTTACACAATAGAACAGATTATAATGGATTACGTTTTTAATCATTGTGTAGCGCATTTTTCACACAGAACAGAATTAATATGTTGTAACATCTAATTTGGTGAATTTCCATGAATACAATTTTCTTGAACTACCATTCAAAAGTTTGCTGGCATTTTTTGGAGGACAAACTGAATTGATCAAACATAACAGTAAAGACTTACAATGTTGTAAAAAGAAACGAAAAAAAGTACAAATAAAAGTAAAAATCGTAAAAAAAAAAAAATCGCCATGGCCGGTAACAATTTTATGAATTCTAACATTGCACAATTGTGAGAACATGAACATGAACAAATGCGAACGGGCCGGTGCTGCATCATAAAGAAAGTTGGAACCTTGCCAATTTAAGTATTCAAGATTAAGAAGATGCAAAAGGGAACTCAATTTGCCCAGAAATCTGCAGAATTATGTCAGAATGCCTGTCTTGGCAAGTATCCTTGTAAACGTATAGTCAATTATGTCTTAAGTGACGTAAACAGTTGAGAAATAAAACGCATGTGTAATAGTATATTGGATATGGGGCGCCGTTTGTAAAACGGCTCACGCTGAAAATAACAGCAACATTTTGTCACATTTAGCTTCAAAAAATGTTTAAAAAACTGGTATGAATTTTTGACGGTCACTTGTTTAGCACATTTACAACAATATTTGTCAACTTAGAGATATTTTACATAGTTAAATCTAAATATTAAATGTTACACCTAAATGTTAAATGTTAAATCTAAATGCTAAATCTAAATCTAAATGTTAAATCTAAATCTAAATGTTAAACCTAAATGTTAAATGTTAAATGTAAATGCTAAATCTAAATCTAAATCTAAATGTTACTAAATATTTAACTAATATGCAAATTCAAAATGCCGGTAACCGGATTTAGATTCTTACGTTTAGATTAAGATTTAGATTTAACATTTAGATTTAGATTTAGATTTAGGTTTAGATTTAGATTTAGATTTAGATTTAGATTTAACATTAACATTTAGATTTAGATTTAGATTTAACATTTAGATTTAGATTTAACATTTAGATTTAGATTTAGCATTTAGATTTAACATTTAACATTTAGGTGTAACATTTAATATTTAGATTTAACTATTTAAAATATCTCTAAGTTGACAAATATTGTTGTAAATGTGCTCAAAAGTGACTGTTTAAAAAACTGGTATAAATTTTTGACATTGTTTGAAGCTAAATGTGACAAAATGTTGCTGTTATTTTCAGCGTGAGACGCTTTACAAACGGCGCCCCATATATTGGATCCATGCATTAACTCTTAAAGTGACAGCAGCCTAATTTTCCTGCTGCTGTCTGTGTTTTTAATGTTAATCAATCAACAGAAGACAAAGAACAATCATTCATTGCTCTTGACTGAATAACTTTTGTAACTTTCATAAGGATTAATCTATGTTTCATGGCTGGTTAAAAAAAACACACAAAAAAAACACTTTGGTATTGGTATTGTCACGTGTCAGTGTCACGTGTCAGTGTATGCCACTCCTTCGTTTCCATGGTTACTGTCACTATCAGTTCAGTTGTATCACCTGTTTAGTCATCATCATCATCTGTATCACCTGTGTTCTGTTTATCAGTGTCATGTGTGTTTGTATATAAGTTCTGTCTATTCAGTCAGTCTTTGTCTGATCTCCGTTATATTTAGCGTGTGTTGCTATACCTGTTCTGCTGTCCTGTGCTTAATTAAATTAAACCTTCGTTTTGAGAATATATCCTCGTCTCCGTCTGCCTTCCTGCAACCACCCGTGGTTCCACTTTATTTTGATAGTCCACTTTAGACATTCTACTAACTATAAGTTACTTTGCAACTACAAGTCAACTAACTGTCATTAGACTATTAGTAGACTGAAGTACCTGTAGACTGTCAGTATACGGTTGGGTTATGGTTAGGTGTTAGGGTTCGGAATAGTAAAATAAGTTGACTTGTAGTTGCCAAATTACTTATAGTCAGTAGAATATATGTTGGGGACCATCAAAATAAAGTGTTACCAGATATTAAGCATACAGTCTACTAATTCTCTAATGACAGTTAGTTGACATGTAGTTGCAGAGTTATTTATAGTTAGTAGAATGTCTAAAATGGACTATAGAAATAAAGCTTTAACATTTTTTTGCTGGACATGCCCAAACCAACAATGACTGTTGTCGCTCATGATGCTGGAAATTGTCAACTCAATAATTGAATTGCAGTATGTGTGAACCCCCTTACGACTGAAATCATAGAATACACTAACAAACAATCACTTAGCATGGTTTCTGAAGAAAGAGCCCTAAGAGAGTATTAGGGCAAGTTTTTTATTAAATAAATAAATAAAATGAAAAAGGTCAACGTCAGATTGGGCACACAGCATGGTTTAAATGGATCTGAAATCCTTATGTAGGTTTGTATTGATTTCATGTCTTGAATCAAAAGTATTAAATATCATGTGTTCTCTGCATGAAGTTAATCTCTATTTAGTTGAATCTCTAATGGAAGTATTCCAGTCATCGTTATTGTTATGAGCAGTCTGAACCCCACTGGGGCCACAGCGAAGGTGAAGCCCACCACATGCTGTCTTTGTGAAAGTCCTTGGAAGGAGGCATCTATAAAAGAGCAAGCTTTGTTGTCCAGCTCTATACAGACAAACAAACTTTGATCCCCCGTGGTCGTATTATGGATAATTACGACACCGGAGACTCCAGCACTGAGACAATTCAAGACTGATCACAATCTATTGTAAATACAAATGTAAATGCATTCTATCGACTAACAGTAATTAGGTAACAAATCATCCAATTACTCATTCTCCATAGCCACACACTATTTATTTAACCCCAGAGCAAATTGAAGCATTAAAGGGGTCATGACATGAGAAATCAAATTTGCCCCATGATCTTTTGACATAAAAATTATAATAATTATCATATAAGAAGATATTTGTACCATTAAAACATCATGCAAGTTTCATAGCTTAAAACGTCCTCCTCATTATAAATAAAGCATTTGTTTAATCAAGCTCCAAAAACAGATTGTTTTGATATTGCAGGATCTGTGATGTCACACGGGCAAATACATTTGCACATGACTGCCTCCAGAGCAAGACCTCAACGAATAGTTATACATCATCACACCATAGGCCCCGCCCACTGGCGTTCAGACACTTAATGGCTGACATTTGTCTACACTGGATGTGTGCATCACTACAAAAGCAAATAGAACCCATTATAATCACTGAGGCTGTCTACACTGAGTAAAGCATACAGATGCACGTTCAGTTTCTGATAAACTCTACGCACCAACAACAGGACAAATAGAAGAATGAAAGAACGTTCACTTTGACGCGTCCAGTTTAAACAGCTCATTTGCATCTCTGTACAGATTTCAGAAGGATCCTAGCGTTGGAAACAAGTGGATGCTTCATGGTGACTTTAAGCCCTCCATTGGTAATGGGTAATTAATGATTTTAAGGTGGGTAATTAATGACGAAATTTAGATTTTTGGGTGAACTATCCCTTTAAGGATTATGGAAGGACTGATGTTATTTCTCAAGGGAAATCACTCTATAGTGAAGCATATTCAGTTTGAAAGCGAGCTGGAGGCAGATTCCATGAATACAGTACACTTTGATGTCCCATTACATTTTGCAAGCATTATGAGCACAAATCTTTATTGAATATTTTTATTGAATATAAAAAATAAAAAAAAATCTTAATTTAATATATTACAATTTTAATTACATAACAAATTTACAATAACACCTAAGCAACCTAACCCAAATACAATAATTTAACACAAAAAAACACTACAGTACTAATAATAGCAAAGTAGTCTGTATTCTTGGTATGCTACAAACCAGCTTTAAATTTCAGCAATACTTTTTTACATTTTTTTTACTTCTCTGGCAAAATACACCTCTCCTGACTTATTGCATGTCCTGCACAAGGTGAGCGTTATTTTAGAACGTATCACTTTAAATGCGTTACATGAAACCTCTCATGGAAGAAGAACACCGTCATGTTTACAACTGTGGCAATGAGCGTTCAGGATTAACTGAAGGCTGGATTTTCAAAACTTTGTGAAGTTCGCTGCTCCATTGTTGCAGTAAATTTGCACGTTCTTGAATGAATCATTTATGAGATGTACGCTGATCTGTTATTGTAGGGACATCGACTTTACATTTCAACACTAAACATGACGCGAAAAAAAATTGGTTGCGTTACATGTCAGTCAGTCCATGGCTGATATTTTTATTCTTAAATTCATGTAAGTGAATGTGTTTTGTCATTTAAGAAACCTTTATAATGATCATGATTCATGTTAGTTGATCTATAATGCACAATGGGTGTTAGTAGCCTATGAACCACAGTTCAGAGAATTGAATCTGTCAGATTTAGGCCTACACCACTTCTCCCGAAATGCATTAAAGTAAGTGGCAGCTCCAGCCAATGCGCGAACGCAGATTTGAATTTAGAAGTTGATGATCACGCAATCTGAACGTTCTAATCACACCGGACCACCATCGTAGTTAACCAAAGGGTTAACTAGCGATCACATGCGGTGATGATGCTTCTTACGTCAATTTCGAAGAACCAGAGGGCAAATATTTCAACCGACAGCTGAGGCATTTAAGTGGCACCAAAATGAGGTACCTAAATCTGCGTTTTGATTCGGTCCGGTTACATACCGTTTACTTAGGTACCGGTTCCAAATTGGTGCCCGGTTTCGATACCCAACCCTAATCATATTGTAGCTACTTGAATAACTAACAATAAGAGCATGAAAAGTAAGTTAACAGTAAGTTACAGGTAAGGTAGGCAATGTTTTTTATAAACACTTTCAGTGTTGGGGAAGCTACTCTGAAACTGTAAGTGAAAGTGAAAGTGAAAGTGAAAGTGACACGTGATGGCCAAGTATGGTAACCCATACTTGGAATTTGACCTCTGCATTTAACCCATCCAAGTTAATGCACACACATTAGGAGCAGAGTAGTGAGTAGTTAACACACACACACTGCAAACGTGGATACACACCCAGAGCAGCGGGCAGCCTTTGTGTGGCGCCCGGGGAGCGATTAGGGGTTAGGTGCCTTGCTCAAGGGCACCTCAGTCATTTCCCACCGGTTCTGGAATCGAACCAGCAACCTTGGGTTACCAGTCCAACTCCCTAACCACTAGGCCATGACTGCCCTCAGTTTGACAAGCTACAAGCTACTCGCAAGTTAAAGTAGTTAAACTACAGTCAAGCTACCCTTTTGGAAAAGTAGTTAGCTACACTACAAGTTACTATCAAAAAGTAGCTAGCTACATTGAAACTACTTTTGATTTTTTTGAACAACGTATATTATAAATAACTGAATAAGTGTCTGAGGAATGTTTTAAGTAAAATATTTAGTGTTTAAAACAATGCAATACAATTATGATTTCAAAGAGTATTGTTTTATTACACACAACACTCAAATATCTCAGACTGTTTGTCAAAAGTGCAAAATTGCAACAAATACAACATTGCAAGAACAAAATATATATCCAACGTAAATTGCATGAAGAACATTTTCTTAAAAAGATTGCATACAAAAGTGTAACCTTTACTTGTCGTTTCTTTGAGAGACATGAACTTGGACAAATAAGGCCATGGGTAATTAACGTTAGTTGTTTCTCCATCCTCCAAATCTGCCGCCACGTCTTGCTCCATCATGGATAATATGGGTGTGTCAACCCACTTCTGTACGTCAGTGAACCGTTAGCCGCAAGATGCGTGATTAAACAACAGGTGGCGGTAATGGCAAAAAATTTGTTTGTAATCTAACAAGAAGAAGAATATCCTTGCATCGCGCTGATTCGCGCAGGCTCGACAACAAAACGCAATGTAGCTTTTGCTCGCGCTACACCGCTACTTGCTGCAAAAAGTAGTTAGCTACTGGAAAAGCTACACTGTTTAAAAAGCAACTGAGCTACTGCCAAGCTACTGAAAAATGTAGTTAAGTTAGTAGCGTCGCTACTTGTAGTTAACTACTCCCCAACACTGAACACTTTGTTATACTGGCTGAAACTTTCTTCACATCCTGATAGCAATCAATGATAGAAGTGGTCTAAAAATTAAAACATGTACATATATCTTCTGTGGAAGTCTCAGGAACAAAACAATGTTTGTCCAATCATTGCATTCGGGCCCGCCTTTTACAGTTTCTCCTGAACCAAAACAACAAGCTTATATTGCAACAACAATGAGCCATGGCAAACCGTGGCGTTCTACCTGGAGCTGTTCATGTCCACAGACTGGGATTTATGCGTTTCTATGTCAACACTATCAATGACGAAATGAATCTGCAGCAGTCAGCTGGTACAGGTAAGAACTCTGTAAGTTGTTTACGTTCATTATTATTGTAATGTTATATGCTTTGAGACATGAAGTCATTTAACACCGTATCTCGTCTTGACGTTTTGCAGACTCTGCTGTGTCATGTGTTTTGAAGGGGGCATGGTTTTACTCTGAAGGGAGGGTGGGATCTCATGCTTTCAAAGCTAGCTTGCTATTGCTAGCCTCTCTGAAATTGCCCATGAATGATTGCCATTTTAATGAACTCAATATTTAGTCCCTTGTGTTTTCCCTTCTTGACTGCATTCATCATGCTCAGTCTTCATTCCTGTTTTCAAAGTTATTAAAAGAAAAAGAAAAATCAACCAAATGCTGTTTAATTTATAGGAAATATAATATTATAAAGGACTATAAATCAACATTGGATCTGAGGTAAAGGTACATTTGGTGGGCTTGTGGACCGCCCTCTCAGCAGCAGGCTCAGGGACTGCCCTCTCAGAAGAATCATAGACTGTTCTGCAAGGGACTTTCTCTTCTTCCTCTTTTTATGGGCTGATACTGTGCGCTGATACTGTGTGCTCTGTAGTATCTACAGCTAACTCAGCCAACCCAGGCAGAATAGCAGTGACCTTCGTCGACTCAGCAGTGACTGAAACAGACCTGGCTGACTCTGAAGTAACAGGAATACTATTGGCAGTTAATGGGAAGACAGAGGTTAAGTCAGCAGACTCAGAGGTGGCTGGACTTGAATGTCAGAGATGACAGCGGTTGACTTGACTGGTTCTTGAATAACAGAAATTGACTTTGAAGTGACTGGGACTGACCTGGATGTCTGGGAGAAGATGGCTATTGGTTTGACTGACTGGTGGACTGGACTGCCCTCTTCCTTTTGGATCTTAGTTTCTTGGTAGAAGCCAGAAGAGGATCATACACTTGACATGACAGGCGACGAAGGGCAGGGTGATTGCTGCAAGCAGATTCTGGTCGATTTGGCATTCCCCACTTACTGTGATGACCAAGGTACCTGGAGAAACCCCAGAAATCCAGAATACTGAGAGAATCCATCTCCCATGCAGGCAGGGGGTCATCCAAGCAGGAGTTAAAGATGTCCTTGAGAGACATTGATTTGAAAGACAGCAGACAAGACAGGATATTGTGAGGGAAGGGAGGTGAACAGTCCAAACAGTAGGCAGGAATGAGGCACATCCTGGGTTGGATGAGCGACCGCTGAATCCAACCCAGGATGACAGTAGTAGGGAGGGTAGACACAGAATGGCAACAAGAGACTGGAGGAGAACAGTAAGTGCCAGGTAGGATCGCACAGTACAAGGGGATCAACTCTCAGGGCACAAACAATTACTGCACTGGTCTTGCTGCTTGGCTGATGGTGTAAGCGGCCAGGGAAGCTCAGCTTGGAGGACAAACTAGGGAAGACAAAAGACACAGCAAGCACAAGACACAACGAGACTAGAAAAGGTGAGACTTTAAGTAAGCTCTGACTAGAAACTACAGTAGACTGTCAAACAAACAATGCAGCACACAAAGTTTATGGCACATAGAAAGTATAACGAACTGGCAAAACATGAGGGGAAGAGAACACATATAAAGGGTGCTGAGAACAAGAGGAACAGGTGAGCACACTCAGGCCACATTTACACATAGCCGGGTATTTAGAGAACCAAATATTTTCTGATGCATAATGTGACGTTTGAGAACCTAAAACCCTGTTTCTCCCAGTTGACACGGCAACACATAACCGGCATTATCAGAAATCTCCACTTTTGCCGGAGTTTTTAGAAATAATCATTTTCTGTGATAAAAATGGGGTTTTCGTGTAAATGACAGGCCAAACCGCAGGGAAATATCTGCATCTTCCCTTCGTGTAAACGGGGCCTCAGACAAGGAACAGGTGAACACACTCGGGCAAACGAGGACTCAACAAGGGAGCAGAGAACATGAGGAACAGGTGACAACACTCAGACAAATGAGGACTCAACTTGACAAGAGGGCATGGTACTGGGAAACAAGGAGGCAGGAACAGAGGAGCACATGGCCAACACAAACAAAGACAGAGCCATATGTTTAAAGTCGGCATGAAATCAAATTTGACAAATCTTCTTTTTATATGTAATATTGTAGTGTTTATTATAAATGATTTAACTGTGCACTTCATTATTTTTTTTTAAATTCATGTACCCTTATAATCTTTAATCAAATACATTACCCTTCCCTCCCCCCTCGAAACGACCTCTCTTCTCTTTCGGTCACGTGCCATGGCGAAAGGGTGCGGCCAGAGCCGATGAGGGTGCGGCTATCGGTGTTTGTCTCGTTTCGCGGGAGGCTCATATAAATATGGTCTGATTCCTGCCTGAAAATTTAGCTGCTTGTCCTCGTTCTCGTTGCCGGGCTCCTCAATAAAAAATCCCTCATGTGAGGGTAACGGTGGGGAAGTCCGGTGGAGAGAAATCCTCCACAACTAAATGTAAACTGGCATTCAAATCTGCCTCCATTTTGTTTGCAACGCCCAACCTCCAACGATCCAATCAATTCCCGAAGGACGAAATCAAGCCCCGCCCTACATTTTTTTTCTAATTTCAGAAGCCGTTTCACTCGGATATACTTCACAACAAGGAAAAAATGACAATCTTAACTTCCGTTTCATGCCGACTTTAAGCACAAGACAAACATAGAGACATGAAACAAAGACAACACAGACAAAGATGCCAGGACAGAACCCTGACAACATTTGGAGACAAAAGCTAAATTTGGCTTGATTTGCAACCAGATTAAATTGTAACCCATTATTGTAGATGTTTTTTTTTATTTTTTATTATTGTTTATTTTATTTTTAAAGAGCTATCGAACCATTAGAGTATAGCCTACAAAGACTTCATGGTATGTAAATGAACATCCTGCACATTTTACTAAATAACTCATTTTCTGCAGCTAGCCTATATGAATCATCACAATGAGAAATCATATGAACATGCACCACTTCAGTGAGAAAAAGAATATCATTTATGTCTCCATTTTCTTATTTTATTAGCCATTTCAGTGCAGGAGACCCCCTGAAAATGGATAACTTCTGAAAATGAATACGCCAAACAACCACCACCGTTAATATTGAACAAATTAGATGCTATTAGACAATTAACTCAGTTGAGTCAAACGACTATGTAAATGCATACAACTGATAATCAGCCAGTGGGACACTGGGCCTGAACGACGTGGATGCATGTGGTGACACTTAGGTGAACCCTTTAATGTGCCTCAAACAAAACAGATAACCGAAAAACCCAACAAAATGGCAAACTACTAATGATTTGAGACTTTCATGCTGAAATTGATGATGCAAATCAATGTAATTGCTATGTTAACCTTCAGAAGAAGTTGCCCAGTCTGCTTTTATCCATCTCCACACATTGCTCTTATTAATAGTTTTCCTCAGCGTTAGTGGGTCAGACGGGGTGAGGGCCTAGAAGTATAATATAGGCCAGCGTTTTCTGTGACTTTGATGCTGTGCATGTCCCAGTTCTGAGCAACAGTTGGGGAATGGCGAAGACCATTTATAGAGCAGTCTGCTGGTGCTGCGGCTCAAGGTGATGGACAATCTGACCACTGGGACATAGAGGCTTTAGATTATAATATAATTATTACTATGATGATCATTAGCACAGGTTGTTCTTATTCAGTGTACTTATAACCTGATGAATTTGTTTCACATTCTGTTGCCCTTCAGTGAATGAGGATAGGGGATGAGGCAAGGGGATCTGTGGCAAAATACAAAAACAAAATCTGGAACATATTGACATCAAACATATTTGTCAGTATGAAACTATTAAAACAGATACTACAAAATATGATATTAAAATGATTCTTAAAAAAAAAAAAAACACTTAGCAAATAATATTAATAGGAAAGCAGCCTCTTTTGCCTCCCTTGAGCTCAATATATGATTACATTTAATTATTAAAGGCACAGTAAAGTCATCAAAATATATAACATTGTTCTAGTGGTTTTTGTATATTTTAATCCAAAAATCTTACATTGAATTAAATGAAAATAGTTCATTTCATTTTTTTGACCCACTTAAGTAAGACTTAATTACATCTTTATATAGTTTCATGATTACTTCTATTATCTGAAATATGTTTAAAGTGTACTGTTGCTGACAAACATTTATGGTCAACATTCAAGTCATTCAAGTTTCAATAGAAATGACATCAGAGTATACATATACTCTGATGTCATTTCTATTGAAACTTGAATGACTTGAATATGTGTTGTTTAGTGTGAGATGAGTAAAAAGCACTACTGCTTAAATTTAGTGTTGGTGTCATCTACATAATTTGCTGACAAATTGCACATAAAAGGCTTTATTTAGTTGTCTTTCCTTAAAAAAGAACAAAACGTGTGACAGTGTAAGAAAAAAATCACGATTAAATATATATTTTAATCAGTTGACATAAACTTTACTTTGATGTTACTTTAAAACACACAGTTACTATTTTGTTTTTAAGAATCTATTGTTGTATTTCCCAAAATTTCATAATTATATGAATCTGTTCATCATTTCAAACAAACCCATTTTGCTGTCATGGTCTTTTTGGCTTACGAGAGTTTGCACAAAATTCCCTTTTCCATAAAAGAGAGCATTTATAATTCTTCTGAAGGTTGTATTCAATACCACACAGAGAAAGGAGGCGCATGCTGAATGAATATAAGTACTGTTCAAGTATCAAGTATCTTGCCTCACCAAAGAAAATCCTCAGTGAACCACCAAACCAATTCAGTGTGACCCTTAAAATGTTCAGTAAATTCTTCAGTAAATGCCCTTTTATTGTTGTTGTTAACATTGTGTAGTTGTTTTTTGTCTTGTCATTGTTTTTCTCTCTGATATTAAGGGACAGTTGCTTTCCAAAGCAACTTGATGAATGCGATATTCAACCAACAGAGTCATATTTATTTGAGGAAATCAATTTACTGCTTGCACTTGAGCGCTAAACAGATTTCAGGTTTTTAAAAAAACACGAAGGATAAAAATCAATTGGTCCTTCAAGTGCTCCCTTAAGACACAGCAGCCTTGTTTTTATTGCAGATTATACTTGTGCATTTTGTACTCATTTTCCCTGTGGCCGGATATAAAATTTAAAGATGACGTGCTGATCCATGCTTTCATTCTTGGCAACTTAGGGACTTTTGGAGAGGCTTCTGACCATGGGAGTTGGATAAAATCATTATACAAGTGTGACACTGAGTTCTCGGAAGTAATGTAATTGCTTAGCAAGCTGGCAGGCTAATAAATACAGCATAATCAGCTAACAAGCTCATTTAGGCCAAGCGTATGTGAATATAGTGACATTCAGACAGTGTCTTGTGGATATGCTCTCCCAACACAGGCTTGAAATCATAATGAGAGAGACTTTTTTTTAGTGATGTAACGAAACTAAATTAGCCATTGTTTGGAATAACTATATTTTTAACTTTATTTAAAAATAATTATGCTAACTTCCGTCAACTATCGTAACTTTACAAAAGTTGCCAAAACCATCCCTGTTCATGTGGATTTGTGAAAACGACTAAAAATGCTGTTTTATTCTGTCAGGCCAGTAGTTGGCAATGTCACTTTGTACAGAAACATAACGCACCTATAGACTGAAACCGTAATACACATGCGCATATGACGTCACCGTTTTCTCAAATTCACATTTTTGTTGTTTACATGGAGATAATAACGGTATTGTTTTCAAAAACGTGTACTTTGAAAACCGTATTCAAAAGTTTGCCTTTTCAGGCCCCCAAAACGCCGTTGTTGTGTAAATGAACAGCCAAAATGCATAAAAAGCTTTACGTTTTTAGTTGTAAACAGTGTCACCATAAATCACCATAGTTGCAATAGTTTTGACCCTTTCGACTGAACATTGTGCATTGTACGTTGATGGTGCGCCATGTTTTTAGGTTTGGTCACATGTTAGCATGCTGCTACTTAAGTCAAGTAATCTTTATTCATATGGCGCTTTATTCAATATATATTGTATAAATCAATTATGACATGAGTTTAATTCAGCTGTAAGCATCTCTACAAAGACAGTGTCGTTATTCAGCCCAAGTCAGTTCAGTGTTGTGTTTAGTTCAATAATAGCGCCAATGTTGCAAAATAATTTCATCAACTATGAAACAAAGTCAATTCAGCTAATAAGCAGCTCTGCAAAAGATTTTTTCTGAGAGGAAAACTTTTTGCTGGATTTGTCAAACTTTGCAAGGCTCATGACATTGCCTTAATAAAACAGCTTTGTAAGGACTGCAAACTACTGTTTAAAAGTTTGCCATCAAGTTCCTCAAGCATAGCTGCACATTCTGCTTGTTTTTCAAGGTCAGGTCTTTAAAATAGTGCTCGTTTTGCCTGGATGATGAATCCTGACCACAGTCAACACATTTCTACAGTGTAGTCTACATAACAGAACACTGCACCATAATTTAAATGAGCTTTCAGTTTGTTGCAGTATAAACTTCAGTATGTGACTTAACATCAATAGTCAAAAGTCTGGAATCAAGGTTATGTGCAGCATTGTTTTATTAATGAGAAAATGACCAGGGATTAAATGTTTGTAGCAAAGAGGATTAAACGATTCTTGGCTTTACTGAAAACATTTTGGGCTTGGAGAAAGATTAATGTTTCTCCATGAATGAACTAAACTCAATACAGCTTTCTACTGAATGAGCATGTTTGGATTATGATTGTAGGCTCTGTTTTGATTATATCTACACTCTTTATTCTCAGCTGGCCATGTTGTCTTCAGTTGGCTTTGTATTTCACCAGCTGGAATTGCATTGTTTTTCCATCTGCCTTTTGATTTTCTTTTCAGAATCTGTTGCAGTCTAAAGGACACGCATCCAAAATCTGTTCGACACTACTGACGCTGAAAAACTGCGCTAATGTGTTTGGAAGTGTTGCAAACTCACAGAAGGCATGTTTTTACTTCATTTTGAAGCAACTTGTATCTGACTTCTCAACGTTTAGTTTGCTATTCCTGCTATTTAGTCATCAAAGATGCACTTAACAAAGCAGTGCTCTTGGACTTAATACAGACTTCTTTGTCAAAAGTACTTTTTGCAATACTTTTTGGTTACACATTATACTACTAAATAACTACTAACATTATACTGTAAGTAACGTTGCACCTACATGTAAACTAACTCTCATTAGAGTATTAGTAGACTGGTAGATGCAAGTATAATAAGTTGACATGTAGTTTCAAAGCTTATAGTCAGAATGTCTGTAGTGGAGGATCAAAATAGTGTTATCAGATAGTAAGCAGACAGTTTACTAATACTCTAATGAAAGTTAGCTGACACACAGTTGCAAAATTACAAAAAAAGTTGGTAGAAAGTGGCCTATCAAATAAAATGTAAGTATAGACACATTTAATATCATAATTTGAACTCCAAATCTGCTTTTTCTCATTTAGTTAAAATTTAAATCACAAAATGTTTTATTAGACTAAAGTGTACAGTTTTACACAATAAGTTTAATTTTAATAAATATGAATGTTCAGTAATCACACTGACTGTGCTAAAATCATTGATTTGTGAATCTAAATATCAGCTTGCTGTCAATGTTCTTTCGCCTCTTTTATTGTTTTTTAAAACTAGACAATGTAAAAATCCATCCATTCATCCAATTTGCTCACAAAGGCCTTCATTTATACCATACCTGTCAATCTGAGATGTTTCTGCTCAGCATGAGTTTCTCCTTGATGAGTTTTTGCTTCAGCATGCAAGAGCACCCTCCTATTTTAGACTCCCAACACGCCGCTCTCAGCCTCAGAAGAGGAAGAGCGATCCAGACCCGCTCAATGGAGCCAATGGAACTTGGCAGACATCGGTAATTGGAAACTTAATCACGTAAGGAAAAGTCTGATGGCGGGAAATGAGGCCCTGCAGGAAGAGGATGGCAATATGGGGCCACAATCAACAGATGCCTTGAGTGGTGCTCTGCACATGTTCCATGCCACATTCCCTGTTTCATTTCTATTAATATTCAGAGAAATGTTGCCATAACCGCAGCAAAGCTCAAAGTAAAACAGCAGGGCACTGTATGACCCACATTGAAGCATTTGTATGTATTTTTGCAAATGAGTCTATATTGCGGGTTTATACGACCTGTTCTGCATGACGCCTGCAGTAATAGATAAACAGTAGACGTTCATTGAAAACCCTCTCTGAATAACATGTTTTATTTGACATTCAGGTGCTTTGAAGTAGGTAACCTGCTTTCTCATGGTCCTGGAAAACCGGCCCTCAAGAGGGAATCAGAAAATCGGTTTCTTTTCAGAGAAGAAGCATGATGAAAGTTTTAGGTCAAAGCTCTTTCTCTTTCAAGGGCACTTGCAGAACAGTAGTGCCACAATTATTTGATCCAGGTTAACAGCATTTACATCACCCAGTATTAATGTTCATAGCCAGCTCATCAATTGTGAAGGATATACACATCTTGTCATGTCAGGGTGACCCAAAAACACAAGCACATTGCCAAGATACTTCAAGGTAAGAGAGAGCAAGTGGGTTTCATGATTCGGTTCTCTAACAACTCATTTCAATTAGTCAAAAAAAAAAAAAAAAAAAGTTCCTTGACATCCCTGCATGGCATTTTTCATGCAATAAACATTTCCAATGAATTAGATTACAAGAGTACAAGTAGACAATGAAATGCAGTCATTAATAAAGCCATTTGAAGGCACATATTGATATTTATTACAATTATTCACTTAATTTTAAGTGTCTCAGTGCAGTATGATTCAAGCCAAATATAAAATTTGCATTTAAACAATACTAAATAACATCACTTAGAATGCTATGTTATTTATACTATTTATTAAAACCAACTCAGTTTCAAATCTTTGCTGATAAAATCACAACATACTTTTCAACCATCAGTTCTCTCTAATGAGTGCTGATGAGTGTGAATCAGACATGTTTGAAACACAGCTTGACGTCAGTTCGATGAATACGCTTGAATTGTTCAGATTGGCTTAGTGAACAGGGCTAACTGATTAATGTTTTACTTAAAAGAACCATTCGGTAACACTTTAAAACAAGGTTAAATAAGTTAACATTGGTTAATGCAATAGCTAATATGAAGTGACAATGACCTTTTATAAAATGGATGTTAATTTCGACATATTAACGTTTCAGGTAAATTTATCATTTAATGTACTGTATAATGAATAACCATGTATACAGCATTAAGGCATTATTGACATAACCGTACAACTTTCTGTAAAGCTGCTTTGAAACGATACATATTATGAAAAGCAATATACAAACAAATTGGAACAAAAAGAACTAGAACAATTTTTAACAATGAATATAAATTAACTTAGATTATAAATGCTGTGAAAACGTTAGTTCATGATGCCTAATGCAATAACTAATGAAATCTGTAATGAAAACTGAACCTCATTGTAACGTGTTGATTCATTCATGACTTGGACGGGGTTCTCAACTCTGGGCCTCGAAGTCCACTTGCTTGCAGAGTTTAGCTCCAAACTTGATCAAACTCTCCTGAATATTACTTTCTAGGGCTGCATACGAAAGCATAGGCAGCCGACTTCCTCGCTGCCCTATCAGCCAATAACTTTGTAGGCGGTGTTTACGCACAAAGGTACCTAACAAAACTGATTTCGGACTGACTTTTGAGGCAGTTTAATGGTTTAACGATCTACAATAAAATAGAGAGAGCTTTGGTGAAAACTAAGAGAGTATTTCTCACTAGAAATAATATCAGAAATGGAAACGTTGGTCAAAAACATACATTTACACACAAACTGACCACCAACTTTAACTTTTAGATGCCATTTTTATTTTTAACTCTCACAGATTGTTAAGCACAGGATTGTGGGATATCATAGATTGTATCATATCACTGATCCTCAACAAACCCATCTTCATACCGGCGTGACTCCGATCTTAAACTGATGGAATTGGATAATATTCTGATTTTTCCAAACAAATCTGACTTATGAGGTTTTATTTAACAAAGTTCGGGAGGAGCAGGTTCAGATAATTAACCAAATTATGCACAGCTGGAGATTAATCAGTAATCAACTCAATGACAGAGTATAAATTCACAGCAGACCAATCTCTGTTCATTGAAAGTTTGTCAGCATCCCGCCTCCACCCCATCTCCTCACTTCCAGTTCCATCTACACTTCCAGTTCCATCTACACTTACCAACTGGGGGAGTACTTTGGGTTCGGGCCTAACTCCGAGCTCGGAGCCCTCCCCCCGGACAGCACGCCAAATACGGATAAACTTATTGTATTAATTATATGTAGATGTGAACTCGTGAACTGACCTATAATGCTGCATGAATCATAATCATACACTGTTCATTCATTGGCCAGAGGAGAACTGGCCCCCCGACTGTTTTTTTTATCCATTCTGCCACCTGATGGAGTTTAGGTTCCTTGACACCTTTGTTGCCATTGGCTTGGCTTGCTTAGTTGTGGACATTAAATTTAACATTTAATTTAATATTCAACAATAATATTGATCTGCCTGTCTTGACACTATTATACAAGAACTGAACTGAGCTGGATGATGACATCACGGTTTACTCCAGAGCGGCTATATATATATATATAGGCTAAATGAACTCAATTTTTTTAAAACAAAAATGAGCTAAATAAAAATAAAAACTTACTTAAGCTGGACTGTGACGCTATTATCTTCTGAAAACAAACTTGTTTGCATTATTTTCCTGTTATCTCTGTAAAGCTGCCTTGAAACAATCTGTATTGTAAAAAGCGCTATATAAATAAAGGTGACGTGACATGACAAAGGGAGTGAAGGATACATCCATGCTGCCTACTGTCACGACCGGCCCAAAGCCGTGACAAATAAGTGGAGGACATAGTAAAGGTTGGTAAAGTTGCAACAAATATTTATTAACAGAAGTAGGGAAATATGTAAAACGAGAAATCAATTACAAAAATAACTAACAATTTCTGTCTGACAAATGATGTTAAAGTATCAGAGAGAACCAAGCTCAAAGTTAATACAAAGGAGAACATAAACACACAAACCAGAAACCAAACACAAAACGAACAGAAGCAAACAAGTCTCGCAACGTCTTTCAGCTCTGGAGCTCTCCGAAGCACCCTCAACATTCTCAAAGCTTATATACAGGTGCGCATCAGTCTCCCGATGACCCTGCACAGGTGTACATCATTCTCCTGATGAGTCTCCCAGCCAGACCCACAACAGCAGGAACAACCGGAGACTCGTCACACTACAAAAATCAATCAGGCCCTGTCCCAAATGGCGCACTTCATGTGGACTTTCGGTCTCGTGGACTTAAATTGCGTGTGCTCGCCGAGTCTACGAGTCCGTAGGCCGTCCCATTCAGCATTTTAACGCTCTGAAGTGTGCTCAGCAGCGCCCCCTTTGTACCCTTGAAGCGGTCTTCCGTGAAGCCCGCATAGATGCAGGCTCCACGCACTTTAACTACCCAAGAATCCTTGCGAAAGGCCAATCAGACAACGGATGGGAGGAGATTTCACACACGGATAATTGTTGACATGGCTGAGAAGAAAATATTACCGTTTTTATGACCTAGATGTACATTTTACCAGTTGTTACCTACAGTTTATACAAACATTATGGTCATCGAGCAGTGGTTGATGTCTCAAACATAATAATAGTGCGTTGAATAATACGATCACATTATGATTCATTAAATAAATAGAACTGAATGTCAGGGCTTTACTGAGTCATATGTAAACATAGTATGAATATTGAAACCTGTAAATTCATCTGAAACTCATGCACATTTTTATTATGTGTTAAAATTGTAATCTTAGTTCAAATGGAACATTATGTATTATTATGTACAACTGTATACATCATTTAAATAAGCATGATGTATCTATTGTAATGCCCAGGTGGCATGCACAATATCAAAATATAGAACTGTAAAATTAGGCTGTGTAGCTGACATGGAGATAAGACGTCGGAGCGCAAAAATGTGATTTCTCCTGTCCAACAACAACCAGACCGTTATTTCCAGCGTGACGATCGAGTCTGTCCCAAGAAGTACCTCTCAATGCGCCCTCGTGGACTCGTGCCAAGGGCCCTATAGGTCTGCACTACATGGCGTCACCAAAGTGTGGACTCTGAGGAAGTCCACAAGTCCGGAGTGTGCCATTTGGGACAGGGCCTCAGATGAATATATCTTCAGGAGACAGGAAGTGAAGCTAACATTGGATTTGCACATGCTTTGATGCATTCTAATGCATCCTCCGAAGGCAGCATTTTTCAATCAATCAATCAATCAATCAATCACTTTATTTATAAAGCACAATTAAACACAACTTCCGTTAACCAATGTGCTGTACAGAGTAAAAAGGAAAAACAATAACAGAATAAAAGAAAGCAAGGACAAACAGGACAACTGTTCATATTTTATAAACATTCATATTTTATAAGACAGATCAAATTAAAATGTTTTTAACCTAACTTTCAAAATGGACAGGGTGGGTGCAGTAGTCTAATTTCAATAGGCAGACTGTTCCAAAGTCTTGGGGCAGCAATGGAAAATGTTCGATCTCCTCTAGTCTTAAGCCTTAATCTAGGAGCCACTAAGAGACCTAAGTTTGCAGACCTAAGAGCTCTTGCAGGTTTATGGACTGTCAGCAAATGGGAAACTAATAACAGAACTTTAAAATTAATCTTATGACGCACCGGCAGCCAGTGAAGTGACTGAAGGACAGGAGTTGTATGTTCCCGTTTGCGAACTCCTGTCAAAGCTCTGGCAGCAGCATTCTGGACTGTCTGAAGGTGGTTTATGGACGATTGACTAATCCCCAAATAAAGCGAATTGCAATAATCCAGCCTTGTGGTGATAAAACCATGTATTACTTTTTCAAAATTTGAGAATGAAAGGAAAGACTACATTTTTACCAGGGTTCGTAGCTGGTAAAAGCTTGACTTCACAACTTGGTTGACCTGTCTATCAAGCTTTAGGGCACTATCCAACACCACACCCAAGTTTTTGACATATGGCTTAACATAAGGTGCCAGAGCACCAAGATTTACATTTGTTGTGTAATGTACATTGGAAGGGGTAAACACCATAACCTCAGTTTTACTCTCATTCAGACTTAGAAAATTCAGAGACATCCATGCTTTAACATCCACAAGGCAGACAGCCATCTGTTCTAAACTATTTTTATATTTAAGAGGAAAATATATTTGTGTGTTGTCTGCATAACAGCGATAACTCATGTCATATTTTCTAAAAATAGTACCAAGAGGAAGCATATATAAAGAAAATAACATAGGAGCTAGTGTGGAGCCTTGAGGAATTCCACACGTCAACTTTACAGAGGAAGATCGATAATTACCAATATTAACAGAAAAACTCCTGTTTGTCAGATAGGACTGAAACCAATGTAAGGCTGAACCTCTGATGCCCACTATATGTTCTAAACGAGACAGCAGGACATTATGGTCTACCATGTCGAATGCAGCACTTAAGTCCAGAAGTACCAATGCTACCGAGTCTCCATAGTCAGTGGCTAAAAAGATGTCATTGAGCACTTTTACAAGAGCCGTTTCAGTGGAGTGAAATTTCCAACAACTGCGGAACGGCTGCGGATCCGCTCCGGAACGGCGGCGGAGTCAATAGGTCAATAAGTCAATGTGTGTATTTTCACTGACTGCAGAACGGCTGCGTTCCGGCTTCGTCCCAGCTCCGGCTATCCGCAGCCCTCCAGAGCAGATACGCAGAGCTTCTATTTTTGCCGGATGCCGGAGAGCTCCGCAGCAATTCAGCACTTACATCGCGTGATCATACGTGAATTTGCGAGATCTCGTGGGTCCTCGTGACTTCAGCTGTCAGTCATGGCTGCAGCCGTTCTGCAACAAATCCGGACCTGGTGCGTACTGAAGGACGGCGGAGCACGGAGCCGACACGCAGCGGAGCCGTTCCGCAGCCGTTCCGCAGTTGGTGGAAATCCGGGGTTACTCAAGGCATTTGTTTATAAAATTTAAGAGCGTCGGATCCATTACATTAAACACTTTTTTAAATAACCGTCTCAGTGTCCGAGTGGTATTATTCACCCATGGCTCAGGGATACATTTTTGATGTTTAGTCTTCACTGGAGCGACATCATCTAAAATTGTACTGCAAACATAATTACAATTATAAAGCCATTCGTCCGGGCTGAGCTCTGGTGAAGCAAGTTCAGGATAATAGGAAAGCTCCTCAAACGCTGCAGAGAAAGTAGCAGAGGTAGCAGCAGTGATCCTCTGCACCACATGTGCAGTTTTATGGGGATTTATAGTATTCAGTGCTAGTGGCATATTGAAGATAATAGGATTGTGATCTTCCATATCTCAATGTCACCCAACAGGATCCCATGGGACAGAATAAGATCAAGAGTGTGCCCCATTATGTGTGTAGGTCTTGTAACCAGCTGCACTAAGTCAAAATCTTCTGTTAAATTAATAAAATCTTTAGTGAATGAGTTTTGGGGGCAGCATATGTGAATATTAAAATCCCCAACAATTAAAAATTGGGGATAATACCCCCCAGAAAGTCTCCAAAATCCGTTAGGAAATCTTTATGTGGCTTTGGAGGCCTATAGACCACAGCAACAGCTAGTGGAGTGTCAGAGTCCAGCACAAGCAACTGCAATTCGAAGCTGTTGTTTGTAGTTATTTGTATAGTCCGACATTGAAAGCAGTCTTTAAAAATTGTAGCCAATTTTACAGGAATGAATCGATCGAGCCTAGTGTTCAACTCACTGCTTGTCCGCAGCAGGATCTTGAGCTTGACGGCCACACCGCCACGCTTACCCCGTCTTTTCCGACGCCTATTCACCGGAGCATAGTATGGTGAGCCATGCCGGTAGAGATGCCAGGAAGGGAGGAGGCAAGTGGCGCGATGCTTTTTGTGTTTGATCTTGTAGTGCTTCAGTGGAGATTTGCAAATTTAAAAGTATTTGTCAGTCATATTGTCGGTATAGTATACATATACTAAAAGTGTCGATGCAATTTGTCCTAACAACAACAACCACATAGACATGAACAAACTAAAAAACGCAGACGACAACATTTTTAGCTTTCAGACGCAGCTTAGTATTCCTGAAGACATTGATTAGCTTGTTCAGGTGTGTTTGATTAGGGTTTGAGCCTGAGGGACCGAAATGTGTTCTCTACCTGAAAGCATTGTAACTGTGCTGGCTCTTTATTTATTTTTCTGTGGTGAAACATCAATGAAAATTCTCAAACAGTTTCTGATTCCTGTCTTCCATAAGAGCTCGCACAACTACTAATATTTAATAGCTGACTAGTAGTACAGAAAAGTAACAGAGTACTTGGCGAGTCCTTGTTTACATTATGTAAATGCAGCTTCAGCAGTCTTTGCTGTTTCTGGCAAGCTTTGACGGAAAGTGTGTGAGAACTGAGAATTTCTGTGCAGGTGAGAAATGAAAGTGTGCATGTCCATTGTCAGATTCATGCTGCTTGCATTGTCATAAATGGTCCAAAAACGCAAATGTCCAATTCACAGTTTCTGTAAGGAATTTTCTTCCTGCAGTTGCACACAACAAGCATGACCAATGTCTTGTGATCCATGACTAGTCAACACAACACACTGAACTTGTTGACTAGTCAGTGCAGTTTGCAGTTTTTCATCACTGCAGAGATGCTGTGAGTCTTTGTATCGGTTCTATTTTTGGTTTTCACTCTTTTATGGAAAAACTCTGGGAGAGTTTGGGAAACTCAGGGTTTGGAGGAAGAGAGCGGGATGTCTATTCTGGCAGCAGAATGGCAGAACAATTACGACTTTATCTGGAGACCTGAATTCCCATCCTGGGCAGGCTTGCGATAGTGAAATGTGAACTTTTCAATCTAGTGAAGGGCAATTTAAAAAAGTCTCTAGGGATCTAAAAGAATATGCTGTCTGGTGACATTGATATTAAGACCTTATATGTAGCGTGAGCCTCGTGCTATATAATATTAAATTCTTATTCTAAACTGACCTTTTCATACTATTTTGTTTATCTAACCCGATGGTTAAGTGGATATAAGAGAAGACGAGTTAGCCCCATGTCCCATGGTCATCACAGGATAAAGATTCAAACCAAACACTTTTATAAGGAAAACAAGGAACCCAGAGCAGACGATCCAGGGAGGAGTCAGATGCCCGACCTCCAGCAGTGGATCCAGGAGAGTTGGAGACCCAGGCGGAGCCAAGGAGACACAGAGACTGGGTGCCACCGTAGGTCCTGGAGGCCAAAGTGGATGAGGTGGAACCAGGAATTCATCGGAGGACTGAGGCAGACCCAGAGGGAAGGCAGAGCCCAACAGTTTTCCTCGTACAGACAACACCATTGTCAAAACAATCCCCATTCACACAGATCCGCGAAAACGATTAAAAACGATGTATTCTGCTGCCAGGCCATTAGATGGCGATGAAACACTATAGACTGAACACGTAATACGCATGTGCATGACATCATCTTTTTCACAGATTCACGTTTTTGTTGTTTACACGGAGACACTTTGAAACCCGTTTTCAAAAGTTTGCGTTTTTCAGGCACCCAAAACGCAGTTGTCGGGTAAACGAACGGCCAAAACGCATAAAAAGTATTCAGTCTTTAGTTGAAAATGGTGTCGTGTAAACATCCCCTAAAACACAATCAAACTGAACAAAACTGAACATAACCCTGACACACAGGAATAAATTACATTTTAAAATATATTCAAATAGAAAACAGTTATTACACATATGCACATACACAAATAGATACAATTACTTAATACTGTTATATGTATAATAATTTGCCAAGTTTTTGACAGAATCCTCTGAACCAACAAGCGACTACAAAGGCAACATTAGGTGGTGCAAGACAATAGTTGATACACCAATGTTTTCCTCACTGACAGTAAGGACTGTGAGAGGAAAAAAAAAGAAAATCCAATGGAAATTTGCAACATTATCGACTGCTTTAGTAATTGAAATGATTTCCTGTGCCTAAGGCTATCATCAGCATGTCAAGATTCAGAGAAGCACCTTTATTCTCATGTGAAGCCTTTTTGATTACGAAGGCTTTTGTGGGCACAGTTTGATTGGACGGTCTCCGTGCTGCCGTAATCCCTCTTGTTCTGCATGTTTCCATAGAGAGCGAAGCAGCAGAAGCCGTTGCCATCCCTATTGTTCGGCCAGATCCATCGGGCTGCGTCTCCGTCTCCCCGCTGAGAATTTGTCACTTCCACAGCTTTAGCGGCCACTCTCAGCTCGACTAGAGTCTGTTTACATAATGTCACATCTCTCTCCTCCTCAACCTACATTCACTTGAGTTGCTGTCGTCGGTTTCTGTGATATTTCCAGTGAGACGCTTTCCAGCTTCACGGTACATTCTGATCTCTTTAAAGAGAGATAAATGGCTGAGAATATGCAATAATTGTGAAATAATTTGCGCTGCAAATGAACATTCAAGAATGGTAATTTCCTCTGTTGAAATGAACAGATTCTTAATTGCTTTTAAACTCTGTCTGTACCTTTAGTAGAGGGCAGATAATGGATCTGTTCGAGACTCCACCTGAAAGGAACAATGAGGAGAGGCCAAAAGAACTCATAACATTCAACATAAAAAAAAAAAAAAAAACGTATTGGGGTGCGGTTGAAATGGATGAGTCCACGGGGAGCCTCTTTTTATGTAAGGATGAACATGGTAAATGATGTGCATTTTTCCTATAGTCTCCCCTGCTTTTAATAGACTGTCAAAATTTTCTTCTAAAGCTATTTCAAAGAACGGTTGCTGCTGTTGCCACAGCAACCTCAAAATCCATAAACTCCAGGCACATTTTCCGAGCTGAGCGGTGCAATTCCCCACCCCGTATAGTTCCTCTCATCACTGCATGTTTCATGCTGTGTCTTTTATGGCATGAGAGGGCCTTTTCTGTGTTTGTGTGATGGAAGTGCAGTCCACTTATAGCTGGCAGTGTGGCCATGATATGGAAATAAGGGGCGTGCGTAACCGCGTTCACGTTCTAGTGCCAGCTGCTCCATCAGAAGTCTCAATAAGGTTTCGAGAGGACCTTGTTTGTCATTCAGCTGTCATTGTAAAAGCAGCAAAGAAAACTGCAGAAACAGTTCACGGACATCACAAACTGAGATACGCAGAAGATAGAAGAAAGTGAACTATTATAGGCTAAATAATCCTGATGACTTGAAAGAAAGGTTTCAACAGTGTTTGTTTCTTCTCACAGTAGTTCCGGACAGCACACCCACGGACCCCGTAAAGTCCTTTCACTCTCCGTCTGCGTCAGGTTAGTGGCATCAAATCATTGACAGATACTCAGAGTTTGTGAAATCTGGTTGCATAAGGAGAATCTTCACAGATTTTCTTCTTACAAATCTCAAACCTGCACACACTACAAGATTTAAAAATCATGGTGCATAACAAACTACAAGATATTCTTAAGATTATCATGCCAGATTTAGCACCACACGTGATCTCACGGGGAAGCGTATGTAAACAGAATGGATACTGTGTCGCTGCAAATTGCTGTAGACATTACATGAGGAGACATTATAAAGGCAGTCGAGTTGCCACATTTCGACCAGCCGTTTCTCCACCTCCGTTGTCCACCGGACCGTAGCCTACATCTGCTTGTTGTTTCGTGGTCGCCACGTCAGTGCTATTGTGAAAGTACTGATGACAATTGGTGTGAAAAAGAGACCGTTTCATTCTTACCTTTATAGTCCGAAAGGTCCATCAAATATAAACTTTATAGTAGTCAGCAATATATAATATGAGGATGTGCAATTTTATAGCCTTTGTGTAAACATATTGCTTGCAGCATTCGTCCAATCAGTGACACTGACATCGCAAATATGCAAATAAGGACATTAACCCAGGGTTTGGGAATGTACAATGTGAATAACCAGGATTAACTGTTGTTAACCCCAGGTAAATTATGATCAGTGTGAAACATGAAGTGAGATAACCCAGGATTCTTTTTAGAATGACCCATGGGTTAATGTATGACACATATCTTATGCAGTGTTGCGTAATTAAATTCCTTTGTTTCAGTGACTGAAACTAAATAATTAATCAAAAACACTAATTGCAAAATGTATTAAGTTATTTTTTGCAGAGTAAATGTCACATGAAAACAACACTAACTGTGATTGGCAGCTTTCCAGGTCAGTCAGGCAGCCTTTTCTCGTCTTAATGGGCAGTTCCTGGCAAGAACCTGTTGCACTGTAAACCAGAGCTGGTGGCTTTACTCAGAAGTCTGTCGACACAAGACTGAGTTGTTCCTAGCAAGTCTTCATTTCTCATATCCAATTAAAAAATACTTTCAGCAGGCACAGCGACTGGCAGAAGCTGTCTGGTCCTCCCTCAGGGCTCCGGTTGTAAAACATGATTGTATCACCGAGGGGAGCAAACAATTAATCCCTTCCTCCCCTGAGCATTGACATGTATCTCACCTCAGTGCATGTGGAGGCAGGGAGTGTCGCCTCTATAGAGGTGATTTTTATCTGTCTAATCCTTGCTCTCTGTTTCCATTAAAAGGCAAACTTTCAGACGCTTAAAGGCTTAATCCTTCAAAGGGTGTCGTGAAGAGGTGATGGGACTTCCATCTAACTTTGTCTGCTGTGTCTTCATGGTCTGGACTCGCCCTCCTACACATCTGAACTCGGCCTGTATGATTTAGTTTGCCCTCCTCTTCACATCTCACACTGGTAATCCATCAGTGTTTCAATGTACGGATAAAACGACGGTCTCGAGCGGCAGACTGAGGATAATTGGCAGAGGCGAAAAAGCTCCCTTGCTATGGGAGAGGCATTGGAAGATTTTTCAGATTAGGCATACAGTCATACAGAAGATTAGGCATACAGTGGCACAATTAACACAATTTTTATTTCTCTCTCTCTCTCTCTCTCTCTCTCTCTCTCTCTCTCTCTCTCTCTCTCTCTCTCTCTCTCATCCTTATAATGAATTTTAATGGGTTAATTCAATTTGAAAAGTATATTGTACTTGAAATAAAAGGCAACAAGAGTAAAATGTCATATTTTTTTAAAACATACTTCAGTCAAATTTTTTAACATACTTAAATAATTTTGATGTGTTTACTAACACACTAAAGCACATGTAAAGTACTTTTTAAAATCATTTTAACTGTAGTGTGTTATTCATTATTACATTTAAGGTAATATATTTTAATTGTTCTAAATTACAACATCAATGTAAATGTGTAATGACACACGCTTAAATAAAATAACGGTTACACTTTATTTTAAGGTGTCGTTGTTACAGTGTAATATATATTTAAGTAC
Organism: Rutilus rutilus; assembly: GCF_951802725.1. NCBI lineage: Eukaryota > Metazoa > Chordata > Actinopteri > Cypriniformes > Leuciscidae > Rutilus > Rutilus rutilus. The sequence goes on along the minus strand of NC_140209.1, from coordinate 34,231,113 downwards.
TGAGTAATATTTATTAACTACATGTACTTACTATAGGGTTAGGGTAGGATTAGAATTTGGTTAAGGGTTTGTTGCATGTAATTATGCCTAATTTACTGTTATTACAAAGACACTGTAAAATAAAGTGTTACCAAAATAACATAAAAATCAAGCACCGCGTTAGTTTAGGCAGGCTATATGGTCAAGCTCGACTATCAGCTGTCATTAGCCGACTGGAAAAAAATATATATAAATGTAAACTTTAAATTTCATTTAATTGCAATTAATTCAATTAGAACTGCAATTGTCCGAAAACATTGCATCCGTATTATTTTAAAGTGTATTATTTCTATAAGTAGGCTATTCTTTTTTTCTTTTTTTTTAAGTATACGTTAAAAGAAAACTAAATTGTACTGCTTTTTTACAAGGATATATTTTCTTTTTACAATTTAAATGCTCACAAATTCAAGTTTGAATATGGCTCGCATAATTGACCAATCATGTTCCCCACTTTTGATCATTTCAGTTTTTTTTGACAGTATGTATTAGGAAAGGATGTCTAATGCATAATGTCAACAAAAAAATGTATTAAGTAAAAGATGTATTAAGCACATGGCACAGACATGCCCCTGGTTTGTATGCATTGCTGCTCTTTCCCTGCAGTGTACGTGAACATCCTTGTGGAATGTCAGAATAATTACACCTATTAAATGTTTCTGAGCTCTTAACAACTGCAATTACTGTTACAGGTACCTGAGGTCCCTACAAGCTGATCTAGTGTAGTCCTGCTCTTCAACGCAACGCTCGCATCAGCACGTCTCTCAAGGCCTGCCAGAACTTCTTTCGAGATTATTTCTATTCATTAACTAATGAAGCAGATGTTTAATGGTAGCGTGCACATGCTGCCATTGTAATTGAAATATTTTTTCTCTGCTCATCACTTGTAACATGTAACCACAGGGTACAAAATTAACACTCGCAGATGGCCAGATGTGAATAAATAAAGTTATTTTTCTGACTTAAGTGTTCCTCAGTACAATTGTATTCCTCTCATTAAAGTGGCATACTCTGCGAGTGACAAAAAAAAAAAAAAAAAAAACACTCAAAATACAGATTCTAAATTTTATATATATATATATTTGATATATATTTAAATTTTATATATATATATATATATGTATGTATATGTATATGTATATGCATATGTGTGTATATATATATATATATATATATATATACGTGTGTGATATATAAATATATAATATGTATATAATAGGCAATGACAGGTGAATTATAGGGTCCGAAAACCAGTCAGTATCTGGTGTGACCACCATTTGCCTCACGCAGTGCAACACATCTCCTTCGCATAGAGTTGATCAGGTTGTTGATTTTGGCCTGTGGAACATTGGTCCACTCCTTCTTCAATGGTTGTGCGAAGTTGCTGGATATTGGCAGGACCTGGAACGCACTGTCGTATATGCCGATCCAGAGCATCCTAAACATGCTCAATGGGTGACATGTCCAGTGAGTATGCTAGCCATGCAAGAACTGGGATGTTTTCAACTTCCAGGAATTGTGTACAGATCCTTGCAACATGGGGCTGTGCATTATCATGCTGCAACATGAGGTGATGGTCGTGGATCATTCATCCACGACCATCACCTCATGTGGGCACAACAATGGGCCTCAGGATCTCGTCACGGTATCTCTGTGCATTCAAAATGCCATCAATAAAATGCACCTGTGTTCGTTGTCCATAACATATGCCTGCCCATACCATAACCCCTCCGCCACCATGGGCCACTCGATCCACAACGTTGACATCAGCAAACCGCTCACCCACAGGACACCATACACGCTGTCTGCCATCTGCCCTGTGCAGTGAAAACCGGGATTCATCCGTGAAGAGAACACCTCTCCAAAGTACCAGACGCCATAGAATGTGAGCACATGTGAACTGCAGTCAGGTCGAGACCCTGATGAGGATGACGAGCATGCAGATGAGCTTCCCTGAGACTGGTTTCTGACAGTTTGTGCAGAAATTCTTTGGTTATGCAAACTGATTGTTGCAGCAGCTGTCCGGGTGTTTGGTCTCAGACGATCTTGGAGGAAATGCTGGGTGTGGAGGTTCTGGGCTGGTGTGGTTACACGTGGTCTGCGGTTGTGGGGCCGGTTGGATGTGCTGCCAAATTCTCTGAAACACCTTTGGAGACCTTATGGTAGAGAAATGAACATTCAATTCATGGGCAACAGCTCTGGAGGACATTCCTGCAGACAGCATGCCAATTGCACGCTCCCTCAAAACTTGCGACAAATCTGTGGCATTGTGCTGTGTGATAAAACTGCACATTTTAGAGTGGCCTTTTATTGTGGCCAGCCTAAGGCACACCTGTGCAATAATCATGCTGTCTAATCATGAGAACTGCAGAAGTCATTAAAAGTTACATTTTCAGTTAAATTTGGGGAAACCACTTGAATTATTTGTTGTGATGAGCTATTTCAATTACTTTTGCTTGATTTTGTTATTGCAAACAGCTGAAAATCTGTAAATATTGTCAATAAGCCTGATTTGCAATGGGGGTTGAATAATTTTGATTGCAACTGTATATGTGTGTGTGTGTGTGTGTGTATATATATATATATATATAGCTCATTGCCTATTGCAGTATTCATCAGTCACATGCTTAATATCTGTCAAATAAAATAAGTATTGTATATTACAAACATATCTAAAGTTCATAAAATTGCACTGTGAAGTTTGAAGATCTGAAGTCCCCAAAGATCGCTGGAGGAAGTGAGTGAGCTCAGATGGAATGATAGATGTCAATCAGGTACATCTGCTGGAAAACTTCAGCATATGTGTTAAATGGAGCAGAACGTTCATCTCTGTCTGAATCACACACCGGGCTGCACGACTGCTCAGCGGGCGGCAGAGAAGATCAGCCATGAGGAGGCTGGGGAGGGAGTCACTTGGGACTCATTCAAAGGATCCCACTCCCCGGATGATATGGTTTGCATGCGTGTGTGTGTGTGTGTGTATGTGCTTGTGATCATGCATGTGCACTGACTTTAAAGGTATATTCTTCCCAAACGATTCAGTCAGATTGCATTCTGAATGTTTTGAAGGTGAAAATCACTCTTGAATCTCATAATCAAACAAGATGGATATGCTAATGAATTTTCTCAAAGACATCTGTTCATCTCAACATTTGGTCTAGAGCTCCCAACTGTGTGTGCTAGTCAACTTTATGCCACTCATCACTGTGAGATTGGAAAGCTAATCTATTAGGAGTGTGTGTGTGTGCGTGTGCGTGTCCGTGTCCGTGTGCGTGTGCGTGTGTGTGTGTGTGTGTGTATGTGTCTGTCCCCGTGTCCATGTCCGTGTCCATGAGAGGGAGTGTTGCATTTGTCAATGTCACAGACAGGCATCTGACATTCCCATTCATCTCAATGGCAGTTGTTCGGCTGCAGGAAGTTTGTGATTTGAAGCTGTAAAAGTGACTAATTAACCCTATAATTCTTACTGTATCATATTTGGTTTGCACAATTCTAAGGCCTCTAAATTATCAGCATGATCAAAACTTTACTATAAAACCTGTTGCACGCAATCTACTACATGCTTTTTATATCTACTACATCCATAGGTTATACTTTTTATGTAAGTAAAATACTTTTTTGCTGTGAAATCTTTAATGATTTTTATAAAGTAAACCAAATAATAACTTTTATATTTTTAGTAATATTTCAAGATGAACACTTATGGGCTGAAGCAATTTAGGTTTACTTGAGTATGCGTACAATTATTTTGTTGTTGTTGTTATTGAAAAATGTGAGTATTAAATATGATCAATCAGTCTTTTGAAGAATGTTGAGGATCTCTTAATCATCAATGTATTACATTGCATTTGATCATAAAAGTAAACCTTTAAATATCATCAGTAAGTAGTCTGATCTTATTTACATTATCAGAATTTCAACTGACTTTTTTGGCCATATAAATAACATCTGCACCAATTTCTTTCAGTTTAGTATTATGAATACAATTGATTTAAATATATATATATATATATGTTGTATATGTATATATATATATATATATATATATATATGTTAAATAAACAGTTTTTTCGGACCCTTTCAAATATTGCTTACTGGCAAGACATCTACTTAAAAAATATAATGAAACACTTACCTGTTTCCTGCAACAATTATTTTGTCAGAGCACAAAATAATAAACAATAGAGTTTCCGAATGGCCATCAATGGAGATATGCTTTTTGCAGGCGAATTGTGATGTTGTAGCATCACCCACCTAATGGGACTGTGTTAATCAACAAAACATTGACCCCTTGTCTGACTGTTTAGCTTGCTTGATTCACTGGAGTCTTTGACATGTGACTGATTACTTAGAATAAATGTTTTTGGTTTTGAATATCCATTTTAATGGAAACTTGTTTTTGCTATTCATTTTTATGTCTATCTTAGTTTTTGACATATTGGGAAAATAAGATATCACAATGCTTTTACATATTCAGTATTATTTAGTCACCTCACAGTGTACCTACAGAACATGGTAATAAATAAATAAAAATATAAATCTAAAACAAACAAAGCAATATGGTAAATGCATATGGTGCATCTGTTTACAAAAATACACATCAACTGAATATGCACAGGGTGAAGCGTTCAGTATACAGCATATGATTTAATTATGTTTCAAGAGGAAAATCAAATGAGCACAACAGAAAATCGCACGCACACATAACCTGTTGACGGATACTTCTGTCGTGTTGTCTGAAGCGGTGTAGGAGGGGTGGAGTGATTTCCCACTGAGATCCCAGTGTCAAATACTGCCAAATTCGGGATTGTGATGGGCACAGAAGAGTTTCAATGCCACTTTGCTGAGATAGCTACTTACCTTTACTGACGTAAGAGCCAAAACCAGAAAATTTGAGCTCTCGCTTATGTAACAATGTTCAACTAATAAAAAATGTTATGCCTTAAATCTTTTCACTATATGCCTCATTACATGGGATGGGTTTGGGATCAATAATTAGTCTTTTAGCATCTATATATTTGATTTTATTCATTAAATATTGAATTAATATTATATTTTTAATATAACATTTATTTTATTCATTCAACATCATTCTTAAGTAATTTATAATTCTATATGGCAAAATCACATATTTCAAGAGATTAAGAGATGTAAGTTAAAAATTTCAGTCTGGACCAATATTTCATGGTTCTCTGTACAAGTTTCTGTATAGCAAAAACTACTGGAACTGTTTACTATTTAATTTAACTGTGTGAGGATATACAAATCCACCTTGTTTTGCAATGCGAAAGTAAGCTATTTTGTGTGAATGTGCAAGACTTCCGATTCATTTGCCGGTAAATAACCAAGAATAAAGTGCAGTTGTCACGTCTTTTTTATGTATTTGTTCTCTGTTCATGTTTTCATGCTCTTAGTTCATGTTTATTATGTCCTGTCTTATATTATGAAGTTTATTTTTTATTAGTCATAGTCATGTTTTCTGTTTTTGTCATGAGATTCCCTGCTCCCCTCGTGAACCTGTCATTCGATCTTGTCATGTGTTTCCTTGGTTCACTTTGTTGATAAGTACTTAGTAGGGATTCGGGAGCGTGCAGAACTCAACAGACATCTGTTATTGGCTATAATGCTCAGAATAAAATAAAATAAAAACCTTTGCAAATAGAAACCGTTGATGCTCTTTACTAGCCTGGATGCCAGCCGAACTTAGCCCCACCCACAACATTTGAGGTCAGGAAGTTCGGTCTGGACTTGATCCGTTGTGGAGCAACTATGCTCGAACCAGAGCTGTTTGGACCAATCAAATGGTCAGGTCGGGTTTTATACGATGATGGACAGTTGATCAACAGTAACGTAATCATCCACGTCACCAAAGAGCATTTGGGTTGAATTTGTTTACAACAAAGATGGCTGCTGCTGGAGAATTGAGATGTGTAGATTCCGCCATCTGTTATAGAAGATATCGACAGCGCATTAATTAATTAGAGAGAAACAGAGAACCGCGATCAAGGCATTTGTCGATCGGAAAGATGTTTTTGCCGTCCTTCCTACAGGATTCGGCAAAAGTTTAATTTATCAGCTGGCCCCGATGGTCGCTAAGAAGATGGGGCGCAATGAAAACCCTGTGGTCATTGTGGTTTCTCCTTCGGTCGCACTCATGGAGGGCCAAGTGAAAGAAGCAACCGAAATGGGCATCTTGGAGATGCAACTCGGCGTGCACGACGAGGTGGGCATAACCAGCGGTCGTTGCCAGCTCCTTTTCAGAAGCCCGGAATCCTGGCTGGCATTCGTCACTTACTCCTTTGCTCTGATTGGTTGTAGGTCTATCCAATTGAGTGCAGAGGCATTTTCTTTCCTGGTTCGGTTGAAACACGCCCCATAATCACAGCCCAATGGAGCAGTATCAGACTCATATTCTGACTAAATCTGAGTATGACGACGTCAGGCTAGCTCTTTACAGAGTGCACACACAAATACACACTTATTTGCATTTAAAAACAACTGTCTATCAGTGGGTAGTGAAAAATATAAGCATCGACCAAGCGGCAACCTTCCGGTCTCTCTCTTGAATCCAACACTGAAGTGACTTAAACTGCAATTCATCGACTGGCCGCTAGAGACAGGCTCCAAAAGAGAGTCAGTCCCATGGTAAAACTTTATAGCAGAAAACATTTTTTTACAGCCTGGTACAAAAAGTGGTTTTGGTCTATATAGCTAATTTTGCCCTTCATGACAACTGTGAGGGGGGTGAATTTTTTTATAACTCATCCGTTTAAATTATATTGAGCCTTAAGGTTCTGCATAATTAAGAATCCACCTTGAGTGACAGGTGGATTACCGCTGCTGGACTAGCCGTTTGTCTGCTGTCTGTTAGCCGTCAAGGCCCCTCAGTTAATCCGGCCTCTTTGCCAATTTTCAGTTATCCACGAGTGGTGCACTCCTCCCACTTTGGGCTTCAAAAATGCTCTTCAGAAACCTACGGGTGACGTCATGGACACTACGGGCCCTATTTTAACGATCTAAGCGCAATGTCTAAGCGCAGGGCGCAATTGCACTTAGGGCGTGGATTCCGAATCCACTTTTGCTAGTATAACGACGGGAAAAATGGTTGGCGAGCGCGGTGCATGGTCTAAAAGGATTGTCCCTATTCTCTTAATGAGTAATGGGTGTGTTTCGGGCAAAAAGCCAGTTGTGGTATAGCCATGGCGGATTCGCTATTTACATGGCGGAATTTGCAAGCGAAAAAGACTGAACGCGTCTCCAGAGCGCAAATGGATCTGCTTGTGCACAAGGTTAAAGTGCTCAAGCAGACCATCTACAGGATAAGACGGATTCCATCTTTATGTCAATAATATTGATATTTTACATTGTAATCCTTTTATTTGTAATATTTTGCTAGTTTGTGTGCTGCTGCGCATCCCTGTGTGTGTAATAGGCTGAATGTACCACGTTGTGGACCCACCTATAGGCGCACATTAAATAATGTGCGCCTATTAAATAAGGTCCTTTCAGGACCTCTTTAAATAACAAAAAAAATATTGCGCCATTGACTTTAGACCAGGTTTTTGTTGGTCAATGGCGCAGTCTATTTCAGTTGCCTCAAAATAGTAACGCACCTGAACACACCTCATTTTCAGACCAGCACGCCCATGGGTGCATAAATAGGCACAAATGCATTTGCTATTTAAACAACTTGGCGCAGGACGTGAAAATGATAACTGCGTCGGGCTGAAACCAACAAACAACACTTGCGTTGCACTTGGCACTGCATTGCGCTGGGTGTATGATAGGGCCGTACGTCTATTGTTTCCAGTCTATGGTATCCACTAGTATCAAAGTACCAGTGTTGGTTCTACTTTTGTCTGAAAATGTCTTTACGTATTTTCAGTATATAGTTAGTTTCTATATATTTAGGGTCGTTTAAACGGCACTGTTTTCAATCATTTCCGTGTAAACTACAAAAATGTGAATTTGTGAAAACAGTGACGTCATGCATATGCATATTACAAGTTCAGTCTATTGGCACCTAGGGCCCTATCTTGCACCCAGCGCAATTGACTTTGTACACTGACGCATGTATCATTCCTATTTTGCACCCGCGCAAAGCGGACTTTTCCCTCCACAGAAGCACGTCGGTTAACTAGCAAATACACTTGCGCTCCCCGGGGCGGTTCAGCGCAAAGAGGAGGCGTGTTCCGGCGCAAACGTTCCCTCATGCTATTTTGCAGGTTTAGAAAACAATTCCGCCAGTGACCAGGAAAAACCTAGTCTAAAGTCAGTGGCGCGTTGCGCATGTTATCCATGCTATCTTAAGGGCGCATGCTTGGCCATAATCAATGTAGCGTGTGCACAACGCGCATTACAATTTGATGCTCTCATCTACACAGAAGCAGCCGTTTTCATTTTTGCAAATCATACATTATTACTAGGAAAAATATTAGGTCTTGTAGGTCTTGATAAGCCTAGGGCTTCTACGTATCCCTTTACGAACAGTGTGATTATTATGCAAAAAAAAAAAAAGGTTTTGTTTTTCTTGATTTTGTTTTATTTTTATTGATGGATATTTAATGTGTTGCTGTCTTTGGTTTAATTTATTTTTTAATTGTTCGAAATAAAGATTTCATTCATTTATTCATATTAATACACGAGGGAAATCATTGTTGTGTCCATGAAGATGTGAAAATAAAATAGGCATAAATCTAGCTTACACATTTAATCATACGCCCAAATTATCATACGCCTGTTTAACCGAAGCTAATTTGGGTGTGTTTGTTTCTCCATCCCCAATGTTACTTCTCTGTGTTTTACGGCCGTGACGAGGACGTCGGTCTCCTCGGCTGTGAACCGCTCCTGGCGCGCGCCTGGCAAATCCGCCGTTATAATAGGAATCCGCTTAGAAAAAGCGCGCCTGCTCTTAAAGGGAATGTGAGATGTCGCTCTGATTGGTTTATTTCACGTTACGCCCAAACCACACCTATGAATAATGAAGCTACTTCAGACCAACCCCTTTTAGATTTGCGTCGGGCGCAAGAGTCATTTATCCCGCCGGGAAAATAGCAACAGCGCCAAGACCCGCCCACAAAGTTACTTGCGCTTTGCGCTTTGACACTTGCGTTTCAGATCGTTAAAATAGGGCCCCTAGTGTTTCTTTACAAAGTTACGTCGCCACCTACTGGCCTGGCATGGACGATATAGTGTTTTTAGTCGTTTTCATGGATCTTTGTGAAAGGGGATCATTTTGACGACGTGGTTGTCTGTGCGCGAAACACAGAGGAAAAACTTTTCCATTTTTAGTACATCGTTGTCTTGAATGTACTGAAAGACCTCAACTGAATAACTTTTTTGAGAGTTCATGCTTTGAATCAGCGAGTCACATCGTAGGTTGATTCCAGGTTGCTGTAATTCTGGAGTGTTAATCAATTAAATGGCCCTTTAGAAATGCTACAGTAACCCTTCATCCGCTCAGGTCTCTGCATGACTCCATTAACTGTTGATTACGGTCTTACTTCAATATGCCAGAGAGTATTTTCGACCTGATAAGTCACAGATGGACAGTGTTACTTATTCTGTATACTCTGTATAAGCAATATTACAAGAACAAAAGTGATTTTATACAACAGTTCTATTAACAAAAATTGATGTGGCCAATCAGACAACTAACTGTTTTGTAATTAAAATAAACATTTCGATCAGAGCACTGCTCCACCAAAAATCTATGTTTTCGCTCTTACACGGCTCTTGCTTTCCATCCCAGGAGCTTAAGCTTGCAAGGTTACCACAATGAGACGCCAGCAAAACCACAATCCATGACTCCAGATGTGAACAGAACCGTGAAATAACCTTAAATGCCAGAAACAACCTTGTGGCAGTCATGTATAATTATGAATAATTGCCTTACGCATTCACCTGCGCACACTGACACATAAAGCAGACAAATTATCATAATTATAATCATTCACCCGCACACACAGACACATAAAGCAGAGTTATCAATGGATGTTATTAAACCTTTGGTCACCTAGTGTCATAGTTTTACTTGTAGTTCGCTATTGCTTTGTCCATCTGTAGCACGTGAACCATATTTCTGCATGATTGGAAGTCAGTAGACCTGACATACAATGACGACCCTTATCCCCACTCGTGACTGAGAGACCCTGTGTGATGGCTAGGACAAACTACCAATTGATGCAACAGAGGAGAGACAGAGAAGGAAAAGGAAATGTCCGTTCACATGTAGCATTTGTTATAGTCCAGAATACATTACTGTCTCGCAAAAGCTGTTAAAGTTGTTCACCTCCAAGCACTCACAGGAAAAATTATCTGGTGTTAATGATAACGTACTGTACTACATAATGATATTCATTCAGCCTTTTTTTAGCCACGACAGCCAAAAGCCTCAGTTGCTCAGGATATACTCTTATATACTGCATATCAATGTAAATCATCATTCGCAAACCATACTTATGCAGTCTGACTTAATGATCTTCAAATGAGAAAAAAATGTAGGACTTGATTTTATCCACCATGAACTGATTAAGGAAAAGAGGAAAATTTTTGGGAAAATAACTGTACATTATTTTATTTTATTGTACATTAATTGTACAAACATTGTAATAAATGCACTCTCAGAAATAAAGGTACAATAGCTGTCACTGTGGCGGTACCTTTTCAAAAGGTACACCTTTGTACCTAAAGAGTGCATATAAGTCCCTCAAAGGTACATATTGGTACCAAATGTGTACATATTAGAACCCTTTTGAAGGGTACTGTCTTTTGTACCTTTTTTTCTGAGAGTGAGTGAAAGTAAATACAATCACTACATAACAACATTAAAAATGTTAGTTATATTTCAAGATGAACACTTACTGGACTAAAGCAACTTTGGTTTACTTGATTATGCATACAGTACATCACTTTTTAGAAAAATCTAATATTATGTATCAAATCCATCAATCTTTCTAGGAACATTTATTTGTATCTCTGAATCATCATTGTATTGCATACCATTATATATTTCTTGCCCCCTACAATGGAAACTCTGATTATAAAACTAAGCATTTAAATGTCATCTTAATAAGACATATTATTGGGAGTCATAGAGTAACAACGTATGTGCATTTTATGTAAGTTATACTGTTATAAAGATCTCACTGATTTACATTAGAAGCTATCATCTTATTATTTGGCCATGAATGTCAGAAACTGCACCAATTTGCATACTTTTGCTCAGTTTGGGCTTCTGAGTTACGTCCTCCTCAGGTATGAGATCCAAATTCTCACCATATCTTATTATATCAGACAGGCCATAAAAACAATACATAAATAATATATATTTTTGGCTAGAGTTTAAATAAACTGTTACATTTAAAAAGAATCCCCCATAAAATGTTCCCTTCAAAGGCAATTAATGTCTGTCAGTGGTAAAGTGGCAAACTCTTTCCGTGTACACTCAGTCATGCCAACTTAAAGTGGACTATTGCCACAATTAATTAGTTCCATAATCCACTTTATAAATACCATGAGCTGTATGTGTGAAACATTTGAGGAAATCCTGAGAGTGCTGCAGGGGGAGTGTGAAAAAAAGCCCTGTCAAAAAGTCTCCAGAGTAAATGCAAACCTAGCAAAACATGACCAATGGCCTCCAAATGAATTCACATTTCATTTAATAAAGTAGTAGCAGTTTGTGCTTCCACCCACCCATCTGCTAGCGGGACCGGTGCCTCGTCCTCAGGGCTTTAAGAGGGACTGGGCCGGTCCACCATCACCATTAAGATGACACTATATACTGGACGCTATCTGACCACAGAACAACACTTCTGTTCAGGGTTTTCAGAAAAGAAATGGTGACAAAAGCAGACACATTTCAGATGTCTTGTTAAAGGTATGACTGGAGGCCATTTAAACATGAGAGACATAAAATGATGACAGATGTGTTATTACAGCCTAAAGAGAAGTTCAGCTTTGCATCGCATGAATACATTATATTTTAAAATAGATTCAAATAGAAAACAGATATTTTAAATTGCAATAATATCTCACAATATTACTGTATTTTTGATCAAATAAATGCAGCCTTAGTGAACATAAGAGACTTATAATAATCAAACATATATAATCAATTATATTATGTCATTGGTTGAACTACTCCTGTAAGTTAATATAAACTACAACAACAACAACAACAAACCTTTATTATTCCTCTCCTCATGCAGATTTTGAATCTACGATTTTAGCCTAATCATGAATGGATTAGTAACACCGATTTTTGTCATCCTTTATAGTAAAAAACTGGTCTTTGCCCATTAATGTGAAAACAGCATATCAGGAGACATCAAAATTGAATTGCATTATCGCACCCTCATGTTGAGAGTCTATCACCAGAACATCCACTTTTTGATATAAAACACTCACAACACTCATTTTCTGAGACACATGGAGCAGGAGATGTTCTGATGTCTAAGGGAATAAGTAACCTGCTGTTAAAGAAAGATGAGAACTGTGCAGAAAGACCAAAAGCAAGTCTGGCCTGTATTAAATCACAACCTTCTTTTATTACTCTAAAAGTTTGGTGTCTGTTTTATTCTATTACTGTAGTTTGGATTTAGTTCAAATCACACTACCAATAGGGGTAGTAGTTCAAAGTAGATGAAAAACAAAAAGACAACTCAGATGTCTCAAAGGAAAGATGTCCTATTTAAGTCAGTCTGACTGTTTCTGTCACACCTCCCGTGATCAGAAACATATCATACCATGGATTAAAACACATGGGTTGTTTCTAATTTTAGGGTTTGTTATGTTTGAATAAACCATGCTTGTCAATTCGCAAACAGACAATAACATACCGTTACAAAGCCTGTTTTTTTTTTTTTTTTTTTTATTTACTTGTATGTTTCAGTATTGTTCACTTTAGCACAAAGTTTCAGCTAATTGAATGTGCATTTCCCCCAATCACTGTGAGAGATCACTGCAGGACTCTGCATTAGGGCAAGATCTCTTGTATGTGTCAATTCCAAACCAACAAAAGTAGGTTAACTACTGGAGATAAATGTGATAAATGCCCTTTTCCCAATTGTTTGAAAAGGAAAGTGTTCAAATGAGTGGCACTGGCCCATTTAAACGCAGACCAAACTTGGACATATTCTGAAGTTTTGGTGCTACTCTATCTAAAATAGTGTATGACCCATTTACTGACACAAAAGAAGAGTAAATGTCTGTCTATATGTTGCCATTGTCATTTAGGGCATCTTTTTTTGTGTGTCATAGTGGAAGAAATATCTGGATCAGATTTTCTATATGGTTTATTGTACCTAGACTTCTTGGTGCACGTAAATCTTTGCATTCTGGTTCATATATTATTTTTTTTACTTTGTTTATATTTTATTGCTAGGATTGATGGATCATAACACATTTCAGACTCAAACTGGGGTTGCCAGTATTTTTGTCTGGTCGACATTCTGAAGTCTACACACTTTCTCTATGCTTTCTAAGGCCCCGTTTACACGTACATGGTTATTTTGAAAAACGGAGACATTTCCCTTTGGTTGTGCCCCTCGTTTACACGCAAACGGAGAATTCGCCTCTGAAACCGATTCTTTCTTAAAACTCTGGCCAGAGTGGAGATTTTGGAAAACTCTGTTTGCACGTTTGCATGTAAACTGAGAAAAATTGAGTTTTAGGCAGTCGATGTCACAGTATGCGACAGAACTTGCACTGCATCAGAGGTGCGACCTATATTTTCGGGATTCTGATTGGCTAACATGGGCTTGAACTTCTCGTTACACTGCCACCTACAGGTTTGGCATGCTCTTGACAGCATATACACGGGTTTGTGTAAACGAACACTTTTCTGAAAACGGAGAGGGTGAAATGTCCGTTTATGAAAATAACCGGCCACGTATAAACGTAGCCTAAATTTCAACTTAAATCAAACATACATTTATTGACCTACTGGTACATGATTAATAAAAAGTTTCAGGTTGGTATGATTTTTCAATGTTTTTCAAAAGAAATCTGTTTTGCTCGCCAAGGCTACATTTATTTGATCAAAAATACTGAAAAACTAATATTGTGAAATAGTATTACAATTCAAAAGAGCTTTCAGTTGTTTTAAATTGCAATTTATATTGTAATCTATTTAAAAAAGTAATTTATTCCTGTAATATCACATGATCCTTCAGAAATCATTCTAATATGATGATTTGCTGCTCAAGAAACATTTCTTATTATTAGCAATGTTTTTAAAAAAGTTGTGCTGCTTCAGGATTCTTTGATGAATAGGAAGGTCAAACAAACCGCATTTATTTAAAATAGAAATCTTTTGTAACATTATAAATGTCTTTAATGTTGTCAGGGTCACATTATGTTTCCTTGTGTTTTTGTTCATTTTCCTGTGTTTCCTGTTTTTACTTTCAGTTTAGTTCTCGTCTCCCTGTTTACTAATTCTTCTTACCCAGGTTACGGTTCACTTTCGGTTATTGTCTGTGTTATAGTTTTGTGTGCGTTGTGGATTCTCCATGTATCTTGGGCTCGTGTATATTAAAGTATCTACCTGAGTCATTGCAGTTTGGATTGCACCTAGTCTCGTGCAGCCAGACCTTCAGACTGACGACAGAAGGTCTGGACTCATCGCAGCTTTCATTGACCAAGAACCACCCAAGAAGATGCCAGACCGACAATGTAAAGCAACCAATCGCAGTTTGCTTTGTTCCACGTCATGTTTAGGGGCGTGAAAATGTAAAGTCGATGTCCCTACAATAACAGACCGGTGTGCATATAATAAATTATTAATTCAAGAACGTTGTGCAAGTTTACTGCAACAATAAAGCCGTGAATTTCTCATACTTTTGAAAACCCGGTGCTCATTGTCACAGTTGTAAACACTATGGGCCCTATCTTGCACCCAGCGCAATTGACTTTGTACACCGACGCATGTATCATTCTGCACCCGACGCACAGCGGACTTTAAAGCGGTAAATTAGGGAATGAACTTGCACTCCCGGGGGCGGTTCAGCAAAAAGAGGAGGTGTGTTCCGGCGCAAACGTTCCTGGTGCTATTTTGCAGTTCCAGAAAACAATTCCGCCACAGACCAGGAAAAACCTAGTCTAAAATCAGTGAGTTTTCAGTGGCGCGTTCAGATTCTATTTTAAGGGCGCATGCTTGGCCATAATGTTGTGTGTGCACAACGCGCATACACTTTGCTTCTCTCATCTACACAGACGCAGCAGTTGCCATTTTTGCAAACCATACATAATTACAAGGAAAAATATTACCACACAAGGGAAATCATTTACCCAAATTATTATACGCCTGTTTAACCAAAGCTAATTAGGGTGGGTTTCTCCCATCCCCATACAATGTCACTTCTCGTCTTTTAGAACGTCGGTCTCCTCGGCTGTGAACCGCTCCTGGTGTGTGCCTGGCAAATCCGGCGTTATAATAGCAATCCGCCATGGAACAAGCGCACCTGCTTTTAAAGGGAATGTGATATGACGCTCTGATTGGTTTATTTCACGTTACACCCAAACCACACCTATGAGAAATGTACCTATACTTCAGACAAACCCATTTTAGATTTGCGTCGGGCGCAAGAGTCATTTATCCCGCCGTTATAATAGCAACAGCTCCCGAGATCCGGCCACAAAGTTACTTGCGTTTCGCGCTTGATACTTGCGTTTCAGACCGTTAAAATAGGGCCCTATGGCTTTCTTCTTCCATGAGGGGGCTTGGCTTCACGACGGCTTTGTTTCCAGATGGAACGTTGAATAACGCAACACACACGTCTCTCGGAAATCCTGTAGAATTCAACCAAATTACGGCTTTGAAACTCCCGAAGTGTTTCCCATTTCGTGTGCCATATGCATCAGACGTTCAGCCAACGGTCCGTGGGAGCGTAGATTGCACCTAACATGTGACAACTGTCACTTTTAATCATTTTAAAATATCCTTGCTGAATAAAAGTATTCATTTGAACAGTAGTCTATCACTTTTTTTTTTTTTATCAGTGCAAATACATTGCAAATGCAAGCACACCAAAAGGTTTTGTCAAGGCGCAAAAATACATTTGTCATTTTGATTTTATCAGAGTTGCGTTTCCATTCGCCTTTCATCCAGGTTCAGTAGCCCAAGTCTCTTTCTTCTCCCATAAATGCACTAGACAGCTGAGACAGATGCCAAACAACAGAAGGCGCTTTCTTCTCTGACATGAAAATGCAGCTGTGACATTGTGTACCTGTGGACCACGAGATCAATTAAACCTTCTGCTGGCAGAGGTAGAAAATGTAAGACCCCCTCAGTGCCCCGTTTTAACGGAATATTCAAGCACGGGAATATTCAAGCAGTTTTGTCTTCCGAAATTCAAGCGTTCAAGCAGAGGCATTCGCATGTGCCCTATTCCATTCTCTAATGCTATTCTGTACTGGAATCGCTGCTGCACAGGGAGACCCTGTCTGCAAGAGGGCTGGAAAATTAGCATAATTTCTAAACAGCGGTACCCTGGCCTTAATTACTGAAGGGTTTAATCAGCCATAATAATGAGGCCACGCTTTAAGCAGGTGAAAGACACTTTTACACCTGAAACAGCATGTGTCATGGGAGAAACAGGACACTGTTATGTCCTTGTCACTTTCGATAGGAACTTTAAAAATTACAACAGGCAGTCACACTGTTGATACACAATTTTACCTCGGTTTCTAGGTTAATACTCAAGCGTCTGAAGCAAAAAATAGCATTGCTTTAGGACAAAACCTTTTTTTTGCATTAAAAATGAGAATATATGTGCAGACGCTCCATTTCTCATGTCATTTGTTGCCCGCAAATTGAGTCGCGCCTGCTAATTCCTTCCTGAAAGGCTTTTTCGTCTCAAAGTTTTGGGGAGGGAGATAAGCCGTTATTGACCACCTCCTCAGAAAAGGATGGCTTGCGTAAGGGTTGTGTCAGCGGCGGGAGTCTGTCTGTTCTGATGCCACACTCGGCATGTCAATACTTTAATCCCGCATAGCTTCTCTGTCTATCTTGCTTTTGTTACCAAGTAAAAAAGAGCCACTGCTCTCTCCTTTCAGTAAAGATTTGATTGCTGGGCTCTTCCTCCAGGAAATATGGCCTATTAATTGATGAATCAAATAATTTAGATTCATTAAATCATTCTGATTCAAGAACTTCAGCAAACTTTTAAAAAGAGTACTTATGGAAATAATATACTTAAGTTTGAACTCTTAAAAATAAAGGTTCTTTATCGGCATCCATGGTTCTATGAAGAACCTAACATCCATGGAACCTTTCCATTCCACAAAAGGTTCTTTATATTAGGAAAAGGTTCTATGCATTCACTATATGCTTTTTATCCTAAACATGTATCTCAGTTGTGGTCTGAAGTGTTTACTGGAATTAAAGTCACCATGAAATCAATATGCAATGTCCTCGTGAGTTTTAATAAAAATATATTCCACTTCCTCTTGCAGTGACATCTCTTCTCTGATGATGTGTTTACTGGCGTGAGGGCGGGACAACCTGTCACTCACATGACATCACTGCAAGAGCAAACCACAACCATCCAATCAGTTCCCCATGGACAAAATCAAGTCCTAGCCAACATTTTTTTCTAGTTTGAGAAGCCATTTCACTGGGATATACATCTCATTTGAGAACAAAAGACTGTCGCAACTTCCGTTCGATGCCGACTTTAGAAAGCTATCCAGATGGTAGTTAAGGCATCTAACAGCAGGAGTCAATACTATCTCATAAATTCTTACAAAATTGCCACCTCATAAAATACTTAAATTTTCTCATTAGTTTAGGTTCCCTTACGATAAAGAAGTATACTTCAAGTTAATTTTATTAAGTATACTTAAGTAATGTTCAAGTGTATACTTTATGTAGTAAGTATACTAATATCAATGTGTACTTGTAGTAAACTTGTAAGTGTCCTATTTCAATACTGCTTGGGACTAAATTGGCCCACTTTTAGTATATAAAAGTATACGTTTATGTGTACTATAAGTGTAACAGTAGTAAACTTTAAGTACACAACTAGGTTTCTCATATGTAATGCATCTGTACTACAAGTGAAGTTATAAGTATACTAGTAGTTTACTATTTTAATATAAGTAGTTAATTTTTTAGTTTATGAAAGTCCACACTGAAGTGTACTCTCAGTAAACTACTTGTTTAGTAGTTTACACTGCAAGTATACTTGTAAGTTTTCTTTAAGTGAACATAACATTATACTTATAGTTTACTATTCATATATTATTTTTGCACTTGCAGTATACTACCATGTTCAAATGTAGATATTATGTTTTATACTTGAAAAATACCTTTAACTGTACTTTAATTTGAAAAAAAAAAACATTTTATTAGCTTCATGCATACTTTTTTTTATCAACACTCGAATGTCGGTAAGTTTCATAAAGAAAGGCAACATTTTAAACAAAAAAAGTTGAGAAAATCACTTTTTTGTCAAAGACTTACGCCTTAATCAGATTCAGAACGATGATCAAAACACAGATGGAGTAGATCGAGTCCTCAAAGCTTCACAGTCGTTTTCTCTTCATGGGTTCGACATTTCATTTGGTAACATTAAGCAGTTTTGATTTACATGCTGTTTCATGTTTGATGATCACCTCACGTTATTTTACATTTGTGTGAGCAATCTTCTATCACTTGTTTCAGCTTCTTCTTCTCCTGTTTTTTGATCCAGAGATTCTGTACTAGAAGATGTGTCATAGCGCCCCCTACTGTATAACAGTGAAAACATGGATAGCTGGAAAATTCAGTCAATGGTGGGGAAAAGTAGCCTGGGTTTCCCCATACTGCCTTGCTCGCAGCGCGATTCTATTCACGCTGCTAGGCAGTCTGGACACCATGGGACAATTTTTCCCCTGAAAAAGGGAACCAATCACAGAACGGGGAGGGAGCAGCAAGATGATGACGACACCGAAGCAGTTTGTTTATATCAGACTCGACGTTACCTTCTACCCTCATGTTTATCTTTCACAAACGGTAATATTCGCTAAAAGCCATCGTGTACAAATAAATCTTTGACCCATCGTCTTTTTCCTCGTCGAATTTCTCTCACTCTACATACGTCATCTGGTATAATTGAAGCGATTGGCTATGAGCTACATACAGGCGCATTTGATAGACATTCATAGCGCCCAATAAACGGCTCTGGGCATTCGTAAACCACGCCTCAAATACGAGAAAATGCGCACGTAGTTCCCAGACCAAGTCTCAATGAGACTTGGTCTGACGTTAGCCAGGCTAGGGGAAAAGTAGAATTAGAGTAAATTCCTATACACTACCAGTGGACTAGCCTACACAAAAATTCAGATACGCAGAATTAGAAACATATCTGTTTTATATCAATATTCGAATCAATATTTTCAAACAATGTAAGTTTCATAAGACTGTATATGTAAAACTATGTAAAAAAAGTATATTTAATAGGCTACTCGATCAAAAGAGTTAACACAACTACAAGCCAAGTATAATTTGAATACTTAATTATACTTCTAACTAAGTATATTTCGATCAAAAGATTAAATGCAAGTACAGGCCAAATATACTTGGACTTTTCACTCAGTATAAGTCAAGTACACTTAAGTGTAATTGTAAGTATATTTCTGAGAAGTATATAAAATGTAGACTGAAAGTATACTTTCTTATTTTTAGTTTAAAAGAAGTATACTAATAGAACACTTGAATAAACTTATTTTTCGTAAGGGTTGGTAGAAACTAACGAGACTATGCTAACCATGCCAAACATTCACTCCATCCGAAATCGCATACTGTATAGTAGGAACTACATTTGGTTTGAAACTTAATCCTGACTGTTAAAAAACTCTGTTCTATATAGTACGAATGTGTGAATAAAAATGTGGACGTACTACATCCATCATGTTGTTATTATCATGTGACCTACCAGCATCAGTTGCGTCGCTTCACGTCCATTCACAGATCCTCTCCCATGGCCTCATGGGATAGTAAAGTGTCCATCAAATGCACATTTCAGTCAGCGAGTGTACTTTTCACCAATAGTGTGTTAATGAATACTATGAATTTGGACATAATACTTGGCTCACATACTGTTTTTCGCCTACTATATAGTATGGAAGTAGGCATATTCAAACGCAGGAAATTACTTCTTTAAATGAGTTAAAGGAGATGGATGAGGTCTTTCTTAATAAAATGGCCAGGAGCACATTAGACAATAATTAAAGGCCTTTGTTTCTGTGGATAAAGGGCACATACTCCTACAGTGAAGCAGCTGACAGTCGTGTTAATGGTTATTATTGAAGATGAGCTGATTAACTATCATTTGGGAGAAGTCATGATTGAAACTGTGCTTTTGTAAACTTACGGTGATCACAGTTGGCTACAGCAAAGCCTTCAGCAAAATCCAGATTAGTGCTGATTCTCTGTTCAGCACATCAATGATGCAGATCTAAACCCTCACACCATCTCGGTTGTTTTACCAAAAGAACAATTCTGGCAAGGCTTTCTGAATACCTCCAAAATTTATTGGAGTTACCCTTATCAGATGTACATGTTAAGAGTTCAGATGCAAAAGCCTCTAAGTGCCATCTGAAATTTCCTTCTAGAATGATATTTTTTTTTATCAAGCTTGAATATTTAAGTTCAGTAATTTCACTTAAATGACAATTCATAGGTAATTTTCATTGCCATTTAAGTGCAATTAATGAACTTAAATATACAAGCTTGATAAAAATGATTGTCATATAATGTGCACATGTAAATGTGACTTTATAGCTTTAAGGGCATTCTGTTACGTACGCACGCGGGGGCGTTGCCCTAGGAGACTCGGGCGGTTGCGGGGAGTTTTTTGAGTTTGAACACTTGCCTGTATGTTAGCTGCTGCACGATTGTAACAATACAAAGTATTCATTGAACCCTGAGACTCGTGTGGACATTTGAATTATTTACATGGTGTCAGAAGCGTTTGACGGACACATTGCTTCACTGAAAAGATGGCCAAGTTTCATCCTCCGGAAAGTTTCGCTTTTGATCGTCCAAATGAATGGGCAGACTGGAAGCAACGTTTCCTGCGATTTCGGCTGGCCACTAAACTGAGTAAAGAGGATGGCGAAGTGCAGGTCAGTTCGTTGATTTATGCCATGGGGCCTGAGGCTGAAAACATTTTCAAGTCTTTCACATTTGAGACGGAGGGGGATGAGAAGAAGATTGACGTTGTGTTGGGAAAATATGACGCATACTTCTATCCTAAACGCAACGTGATTCACGAGCGCGCCTGTTTTCACCAGAGATCGCAGCGGCCCGGTGAGAAAGCTGAAATGTTTATCAGAGCCCTTTATGAGCTATCAGAACACTGCGACTTTGGTGTAAATAGAGACGAACACATCCGCGACCGCATTGTTGTGGGCATTTTGGACAAGGATTTGTCACGTAAATTGCAGCTAATGGCTGATCTTACACTTGCCCAAACGATTACAACTGTTCGCCAGTCTGAGGAGGTTGCACTCCAAGTTCACCTGCAGGGGGAGTCACATGCAGCAGTACAGGAAATCCGCGGGAGAGGATTAGACAGAGGAAAGCCCAAGTGGAAACCTAAAAAGAGAGAAAATGATCAAGGAGACTCAAACTGTGGAAAATGTGGAAAATTGAAACATAGAGATCCGGAAAGGTGCCCAGCCAAGAACTCCACATGCAACAAGTGTAAGAAGGTGGGTCACTGGGAAAAGAAATGTTATAGTAAATCAGTCAGAGAAGTGACAGAGACTGTTTCACAGACACCATACTTCCTGGGTGCAGTCACAAATGAAAACAGAAGTGATGAACGATGGACAATACAGTTTACAATTGGAACAACACCGGTCAAATTCAAAATTGACACGGGTGCAGATGTAAACATTATGGGAGCAGAGGCGTTCAACAAACTAGTTCCTGATAAGAAATTGGAGCCATCTAATATCACACTGTGCAGTCCAGGTGGTCAGCTGGACTGTTTAGGAAAGTTCCAAGCCAGCACAGAATATAAGGGAAAGCCATACTGTTTTCCAGTATACGTCGTCGGTGGCCGCAACGCGAACAATCTGCTAGGCAGAGCCACTGCAATGACCATGGGGCTTGTGAAACGTGTCGAGGAAGTCCACACAGCATTCGGTGAGCACGGAACACTCAAAACCGAACCTGTTAAAATCCTGTTAAGAGATAATGCTGAGCCATACACAGTGCACACTGCTCGTCGTGTCCCGTTGCCTCTACTGCAAAAAGTAAAAGAGGAATTAAAACGCATGGAGGAAAATGAGGTGATTGAGCCTGTGACTGAGCCCACTGACTGGTGTGCGCCTATGGTGCCAGTTCCAAGGAAAAATGGGAAGGTGCGCATCTGTGTTGATTTGAAGAGGTTAAACGAGGCTGTAAGGAGAGAGAGGTACGTCCTTCCAACTGCTGAGGAAATTACTGCTAAACTCAGTGGCGCAACCATGTTCACGTCACTGGATGCCGCCTCCGGGTTTTGGCAGATACCTCTGCACCCTGAAAGCACCAAATTAACCACCTTCATAACACCCTTTGGGAGATATGCGTTTAAAAGACTCCCATTCGGAATCACAAGTGCTCCGGAAATCTTCCAACGCAAAATGACAGAGACCCTCAATGGCCTGGTAGGCGTGGCTATCTTCATGGATGATGTCCTTGTGTATGGAGATACTCCAGAACAGCACGACCAACGTCTCAGCAAGGTGCTGGAAAGGATCGAGTCAGCCGGCCTGAAGCTAAACAAAGAAAAATGTAAGTTTAGGCAGGACCAGCTTCACTTCTTGGGTCATGTCATTGACAAATCAGGTGTGAGGCCCGACCCTGAAAAAGTCAAGGCAATCCGCGAGCTCCCACCACCACAGAACGTGCAAGACCTAAAGCGTATTTTGGGCATGTTCAATTACTTGGGGAGATACATTCCAAATTTGTCTACTGTGTGTCAGCCACTTTATGACCTGTTAAAGTCCAAGTCAGTATGGACATGGGACCATTCTCAGCAGGAGGCATTCCAGTGGATTAAAGACATCCTGTCCACTTCTCCAGTCCTGAAGTTCTATGATGTGAACCGGCCTACTGCTGTCTCAGCTGACGCCAGCAGTTATGGCATAGGCGGAGTACTGTTGCAGCTACATGAAGGGGAATGGAAACCTGTGGCATACTGCTCACGTCGCCTGTCTGATGCCGAGACCAGATATGCACAGATTGAGAAGGAGTGTTTGGCGAGCGTCTGGGCCTGTGAGAAATTTGGAAAGTATCTGTGTGGCCTTGAGAGCTTCAAATTGGTCACCGACCACAAACCTCTGGTGCCCCTCATGAATCAGAAAGACCTGGACAACGTGCCAATACGGTGCCAAAGACTACTCATGAGACTTATGAGATTTAAACCGATGGCCGAATATGCACCAGGGAAGACCTTAACAGTGGCCGACACACTCTCACGGAGTCCACTACAGTGCCTGGAAACGGAGACTGACACTCACTCAGACGTAGCGTGCTATATAGCAGCCGTTGTAGACGCCCTGCCTGCAACCCCACGTAAGCTTGAGGCCATAAAGACAGCTACGGCAGCCGACTGTAACCTTCAACTGGTGTTGCAGTACATAAAGTCAGGGTGGCCAGATTACATAGGCCACGTCCCAGCAGCAATCAGAGAGTATTTTCCCATGAAAGCTGAATTATCTGAATGCAATGGGATCGTCATCAGAGGCAGCCGTATGGTGATTCCTGATGTGCTGAGAAATGACATCCTGAACCGGATACATGACGGACACCAAGGTTTGACAAAGTGTAGAGAGCGAGCCCATGCGTCTGTATGGTGGCCCAGCATCTCATCAGCAATCCAACAAAAGGTCCAGTCCTGTCAGGTATGCCGTGAGATGAAACCCAGCCAGCGGAAAGAACCTCTCATCTCTACCCCCCTTCCTGACCGGCCTTGGAAGAGACTTGCTATGGACCTGTGTGATCATAACAAACACACTTACCTTGTCGTGTCTGACTATTTTTCCCGGTTCCTGGAAATACTTCACCTGCCGACAACCACTGCCTCGCAGGTAATCTTGAAGTTGAAGACAGTGTTTGCAAGATTTGGCTGTCCAGATGAGGTTGTGTCTGACAATGGGCCTCAGTTTTCATGCCAGGAATTTAAAGACTTTGCAAGAGAGTTTGACTTTATACACATCACTTCTAGTCCACACAACCCTCAAGGGAACGGACATGCAGAGAGAGGGGTTCAGACCGCTAAAAAAATCTTGACGCAGAAAGACCCTCTGCTTGCCCTTATGTGCTTTCGGTCAACGCCTTGCACCACCACAGGCGCGAGCCCGGCAGAGCTACTCATGGGCCGGAAGATAAAGACAACCCTTCCAACACTGGAGGCAAATCTACAGCCCCGATGGCCTGATCTGGAAACGGTCAGGACTAAGGATGCATGGGAAAAGGGGAAACAAGCATTCTACTTTAATCAGCGCCATGGAGCTAGGCCCTTGCCTTCTTTAAAGCCAGGTGATCCCGTCCTCATGAAGCTGGATCATCAGAAAGCCTGGAGAACACCTGCCATTGTCACGGGAGACAGCATCACACCACGCTCCTTTGTTATTGAAACACCTCAGGGAGCAACTTTGAGACGCAACCGGCGTCACTTGCAGCATGTTCCTCCGGCAGCTGGAGACACTCACCCTTTAGCTCCAGATGGACTACAGCAAGGTGCTGCCACACAGCAGCCTGACCCCGCAGTCTTCGCTGACACCGCATCACCAACCCCCAGTCTCAAACCGCCAGAGACTCAGACTGGACTGGTCCATACCCGGTCTGGTAGACTGAGTAAACCCGTTGAAAGGTTGAATCTGTGCAGGTGTGGCTATTTTGTTCACCTTTGGAGCCATGCACTGTGGGGAGGGGAAAAGATGACAAAGGAAATGTTTGTTGATTTTGTGGACTGAAAAGTTTACACTCCGAAGAGAGCTTATGTTCTAATGCTCGTTTATATATGGCACAGAGTTATGTTTGATGAGTTAAGCCTACTGATACTAGTGCCTTACTGTTTAATCAAGTGCAGTACTGTTCAAATGTTCAGTTATAGGAACAGTCAGGATATCTTCGGTATCTTGTGTATCCTCAGAGAAAGAAACAAAACTTAAAAGGGGAGATGTCATATAATGTGCACATGTAAATGTGACTTTATAGCTTTAAGGGCATTCTGTTACGTACGCACGCGGGGGCGTTGCCCTAGGAGACTCGGGGGCGGTTGCGGGGAGTTTTTTGAGTTTGAACACTTGCCTGTATGTTAGCTGCTGCACGATTGTAACAATACAAAGTATTCATTGAACCCTGAGACTCGTGTGGACATTTGAATTATTTACATGATCATTCTAGAAGAAAATTTCAGATGGTACCTAGAGACTTTTGCATCTGAACTCTTCAATTGTCCTATTTCAAGAACATTTAAAGTAATATATTAAATGTCCCTATTTAAAGGAATGGGTCATCTTGGATTGAAATTCTGCCATGGTTTCCTCACCCAACCAAATTACTTTCTTTTTGCACGAAAGCTGGAAAACGTTAGTCCTCGAGAAGGGAGAGTCCAGTTCAACTCAACTCAGTGCAAAATATATATATATATATATATTTTTTTAAGTTTCATAGAAGACAGTGGGCCCTATCTTGCACCCAGCGCAATTGACTTTGTACACCGACGCATGTATCATTCCTATTTTGCACCCGACGCACAGCGGACTTTTCCCTCGACAGACGCACGTCGGTAAATTAGGGAATGAACTTGCGCTCTGGGGGCGGTTCAGCAAAAAGAGGAGGTGTGTTCGGCACAAATGTTCCTGGTGCTATTTTGCAGTTCCAGAAAACAATTCCGCCACAGACCAGGAAAAACCTAGTCTAAAGTCAGTGGCGAGTTTTCAGTGGCAGGATCAGATGCTATTTTAAGGGCGCGTGCTTGGCCATAATGTTGTGTGTGCACAACGCGCATACACTTTGCTTCTCTCATCTACACACAGACGCAGCAGTTGCCATTTTTTCAAACCATACATAATTACAAGGAAAAATATTCCACACGAGGGAAATCATTGTGGTGTCCATGAAGATGCATAAATCTAGCTTGCACATTTACCCAAATTATTATACGCCTGTTTAACCGAAGCTAATTTGGGTGGGTTTCTCCTATCCCCATACAATGTCACTTCTCTTTTACAGCCCTGTCGGCCGCTCCTGGCGTGTGCCTGGCAAATCCGCCATTATAATAGCAATCCGCCATGGAACAAGCTGCACCTGCTCTTAAAGGGAATGTGAGATGATGCTCTGATTGGTTTATTTCACGTTACGCCCAAACCACACCTATGAATAATGAAGTTACTTCAGACCAACCCATTTTAGATTTGCGTCGGGCACAAGAGTCATTTATCCCGCTGGTATAATAGCAACAGTGCCTCGCGTTTCAGATGGTTAAAATAGGGCCCTAAAAGTCATACAGGTTGGAACGACGTGAGGGTGAGTAAATGATGACAGAATCTTCCTTTTTGGGTCTAAGAGGGTGATCTTGGCCAGAATCAGCTAGGTCTATATTACATGGAGAAAGCTATTTGTTAGCGCTCTCATTCATCTCGATCAGGTCAATGCCATAGTGACTGTTCTGGTCTCTGTGACATTCAAGGCAGCACACGGGGCCCATTTCACACTTTTAAAGCCTTTCAAAAAAAAGATATTGCCAGAATGTACAGCTTATTTTCAATAAGGAAGCTAACAGAGCCATGCTAACAAGCTAAATCTTTACCCCTTGGCCAGATCCAATATATTTATCCTTATATTCAAATGACACATTCTGTGCCTAATAGCCCAAATCGGAATGTTATGCCTCATCTTCATTGTAGGATAATGCACATCTTCCCAGATGACAAAATATTCTTTGTTAGTCTAATATCATGTTAAACATAACCTGCACAGCGAACACTTTCAATTCCTTAACTCAAAAATACACAGCATGTATAGAGAAGAGACATTTATTGTAAATAAGTTTTATGATGTGAATGATACAACAGTGCTTAAACTTTCAACTTCCACATAGAAATGTTACACAGAATACTTTGTTTGAAAAATGTACCTTAGTGTATTTAATGTGATCCACGGGCAGTAGGATGTGACAAAGTTGTCTCTGTTTCCCAGATACTTTGTGCATCGCCAATACAGAGAACATAGAACAGTATTATAATGGACTGAATCCTATATTGATACTTTTTTTTAATAAACCTGGATCACAAAATAACGCTTCAATAAATGACACTCAGGTTTCTCAGTATAATTTGAGCTTGTGCAGGTATTTGTTTGGCGGGTATCATTTTAACCCTCAATGATTCATCTATGTGATTCACAATATAAACCACTGAACTGGACAACTTGGTCTGATCAGCAACTATGCTACTACTAACAAATATAAAGTTATTGTGTATCTACTCCGGCGTTATGTGAAGAATATGACAATATCATATCATAAAAGATTAGTATTCCATTGGCATAGCTATTCCCAGAATAAATAACAAATAATTCAATTAATAAAACAGTGGGTTTCTACTTGTCAAAAGTATTTGAGGTATTACTTTTAATCGCATCTGTGTTTAAAATGAACAAGTTACAGATACAAATACACAAAATAACATCAATATCAACTGCAGTGGGAGTTTTTTAGACATTAAATAAAGGGCAAAATCATTTTATAACATCTGCCTGTACATTTCAATGTGTTTTCAGTAAGGGTCAGAATGCATTCACTCAACATCTAACCTTCATGATCACAGCATTAAAGTTGTTCTGCTAATATTCAGCCCTTTTGTGATGTATAATGTACAGATGACTGTTCAAGACTGCATCTGTTATGTACTAGTTCATCATGTCTCTATCTAAAATGACCTTGTGCTGATGGCAAATGATAAAAACATCTAGGACATGTGTTCTTTCTATGCATTCATCTGAGGCCAACCCCAATCCTCCATAATACTGATAAAAGGAAACAAATGGGGACCTATAGTGTCTGTTAATGAACAGCAAGACACAATGAGAGGTGGAAACAGCAATCAGTGATTAGACTACCCCCTATGTAGTCTCAAAGTAACATGCGGTTTCATACATTTCAACACGCTGAAAGCTGAATTCACTAAACAGTTGTGGCAGCAACTACATGTCAACTTACTCTACTAGCCTGAACCCTAACAGCTAGGCCTAACCCAATAGTCTACTAATACTCTAATGAGAGTTAGTTGACATCTAGTTGCAAAGTTACTTATAGTTAGTACTGGATCATCGAAACAAAGTGTTACCGTCTGCTGTATTCTATATTGTGCAAAATTGTGTTTACCACTAGTATCTTGGTCATATATTAGCATAACTCCTTAACTTGGGTGCTAAAACAATGCTATTAGATTAATCAGCGGGTGCAATAAATTCTTAGTAAATTATCTCCCGACTGCCAACCTAGATTATTTCACACATGATGATTTCTATATCCCGATTTCATATGTTAGATTGTGCAGCCAGACTGCAAGAATCCAGCTGTGAAGGTCTTTTTAGCTACATGTCGGATCTTGACATTATCTGTGCTAATCAATTTCTGCGGTGTTCAGAGATTTCAATGGAAAAGATATTCACTACGTGATTTAATACCAAGAAATGCGCCCCCCCGGTGAGTGATCCTGTAGTGCGATCTGAGTCATGAGGTGACCTGCAGTGAAACACTCAGGTTTAATAGATGTTGAGTGGACTCAGAGACTGACAGACCAACGGCAATTACGGGAGTATTCTTAAGTACTGGTTTGTCACAAGCTGTTTGGCAGTGACGCACATAGACAGTATTCAATGGTGTGGAGAAGAAAAGCGGTTAAACTGGAGGAAGGGCTTGTATTATTTGCTCGAGTGTTTTTCTTTTAGAGGGAATTCTTAGGAAAGCAGAGGTCAAAATTTGACATAATACTGATATTGCAACAATTTTTATTTCTCCTCATAAATAATCAGCCCCAGATGTAGGCCTACATACTATTTCCATTTACATGGAATCAAACTCTATTATCTGCGGATCTTAAAATGTTTTATTAATATGTGGCTTGGGTGGTCGCACTAGATTTAAGAATTATTTCGGACCTGCAATGCACATGGGCAAAAGGATATTACGCAACACTCCAGGTCTTCTGTTTTGAATGAATTAAAAAAGAATATATTTATTTTTAACATTTCAAACTGTTAAATTTTGTTATTTAACATAAAAAAACAAAGGAGGTTTTTGTGCTCCAATATTGTACAAATGATTCATTAATTGGTGTTATGCTTTGATGATATTTAAATGTGCTGTAAATTACTTTTTTTTTATATTACACATACAGAGTTGCTATTAGCTGACAGATATCACAATGTAGCATGTTAATATGAAATTTTCTGTATTGATTTTTTACCGGTGTTACATTGTGCTGTGTTTTAAGGTCTTTAAATTTAACAGAAAAAGCACTGGCAATTTTCTGAGAAAATGTTTCATACAGTGTAGACTCTGTAAACAAATGTAACTGACTGTTAATCATTTTGCTTGATGATATATTGAATGGATATTTTAATACCATTAAGAGAAATTAACCCCAATTTTGTTAACCCTATGTGTTGTTAACTTTGATAGTCATAATAATAATACATAAAAAACAGCAAGTCCTGCAAACCATGCACATAGCTTAACTTAAAGTTGAATTTAGATCCTCTAATAGTCAAACATCACTATATGAATTTGCAGGCTAGAAAGAGTTCACCAAACTTAAAAACAGCATAATGCGAACGCAAAATCTAGTGTTACCACCCCTTAAGTTTACTACTTACTGTAAATACTGAGAATGAGTTTTCTACTTGCGAAATTAGAGAACGTGACACTGCAGAAAGCTGTGCTGCTAGATATGTAAATGTATTTTCATTTTCAGTATGAGTTAGCCTGCTAATTTTCCAGCTCAATTAGGGTAAGAGTAAATGACGTAGGTCAACAACATTTCAAGTGCACTGAGATAAAGCCACTTGTTTCAGAGCAATTAAAGTTTATGTGACCCACTTTATTCACAACCAGATACAGGGTACTTGGGATTATTTGGATGTAGGTGACAAAACACTAAGTTTTCGAAATTGAATGCAGCCTTTTGCCCTTATGCTAATTGAAATGGTTCACATTATGATGCTAAAAACAAAATAAACTACTGAATCAGTTTTCAATACCAAAACTACTGGGAATCCAACAATGGCAGTGTTTTGACAATCTTGTTCGGTATCATAATTAACCATTCATTTTTATCATATCTAACATTGAAAGATAATGAATGTCTATCATTAACCCTACAGCACTTCCTTTTTCTACAGTCTACAGTTGCACTAAAAGATTGGGTAGTACAGTATGTGAACACATCAGAGGAAAAATGGCGGAACAGAAAGGAGAAATGTGTATTTCAGAACACTGACAATCAACATTTTCTACTGAATATGACAGCCGTAAACAATAGATTTGTTTATATTTTATGCATCTTTGTTTTTGAAGAAACACCATGTGCTTGCTGAAAAGCACAAGAGCTCTTAGATAATGAGTTCTTCTTTTGGAAAGGCACAAGCCCAGTGTTTTGTCAGGATATAGCGTGTTGCATTGCTACAGGATGCTTTTGGTGCACACGCTCTGGAAAGTCTCGATCGTTGAGATGAGAAGAACTAGAGACACGATTGTCCTCACATCGACCTTAATCTTCCAAACTGATGTTCTGTTATCCGAGGAAGCTTTTGACATTATACGTCCTTGGTAACATTCTGTTATGTACAAGATTCTGAGAAAAACAATGTGTGTTTAGGACTAGAGCGACTTTCTCACAAGCTTTCAAGTTGTTGCGAATCATGACGGTGGCCCCATCTAGAACGTTTGACTGCATTGATTGTTTCGTGTTTGAACATGTCCCTCATCATATTGACGGATGGCCTTGTGACAAACTCATCACCACAAGTCAGATTACCCATTTGCATTGTGACGGAATGGACACAGAAAGAGTTCATTTGAGTAATGTTATGCTTTCCCTTTCAAATGAGGCTGAAGTCCAATGCATGCCTTTTCCATGCACAACCGCTCAAAGACAAACAGCACACATACAGCCATGCAGATCTCAAGCCAGACCGTTCGGTCAATCCTTCCAGCAGGACGGACTCCTAATCCACACTTCTTCCTCTGTCAGGCTTCCTTTTGTTATCCTCGCTCCACGCATCCACTCAAGGCCTGGGCTCGATAAACCCGCTGTTGCGGCCCCGTTCACACGGTCACCTCAGTCTTGCTGTTGGTGACAAAGTACGGATGTGGAGGCAGGTAGTGCTGGCTCTGGGCGGACGTCAACTCGTTCACTTGCTCCACGGTGGCGCTGTGCCTCTTGGGGCCGTACGTCTGCCGGCGGCCCAGCGTTTCTGTCCCCTCCCAGCTCTTCAGCATGCCGGGGTTGGCGATGGTGTTCGAGCCAAAAGCCAGCGGGTGGGAACTGTGGACCTTGGTGCTTTTGGACTTGTGTCCGTTCTGCTTTTGGCAGGGCAGCTCTGGGCTGTAAGGGTTGGTGGGCTCCTGCTCCAGACTCACCGAGTGCATGGGAAGAGCGCCTTTCACTGCCAGGTCGGCTAAGTGCCGTCTGTTAGTGTAGAAGTTTTCATTCGCTTTTTCAGCTGGAAAAGAGAGATAGAGAGAGCAAAAGCGAGGAAAATTCAACAACACTTCATTAGTCAGATGCAAAAAAAACAACAACCTGATTGCTGTTTTGCTCCCCACCAGAGAATTTAACACATTTAATAGATCAAGGGCAATCACTTGTTTTTCCCAATATGAGCCATTTTTCTCAGAAAATACTTGACCCGATTGTTTCCTTCTGCAAACAACAAATAGAACCGGATGTTTTTGTAGAGGTATAGTGACATTCTGCCATTATTTACTCGCCTCCATGTCATTCTGAACCTGTTTTTTTCCTATTTTTTTGAAGAGCTTCACATATCTCTTTTTCCTACAACATTTTCAAATAACCAAACATGTACACATACACTCAAAGGTTTGGGGTCAGTATGAATGACTTTTTTTTGGGGGGGGGGGGGTTTATTTAGAATCCTGAATTTTTTTTTTTTTTATCATTTTGTGTGTATCTATGTATGTAGTATTACTACTACTGGAATAATTCAGCTCTGCCATCACAGAAATATATAACTTTTTAATATATTGAACTATTTTAAACTGTAATAATATTTCACAATATTAGTTTTAATGTATTTTTGATCAAATAAATGCAGAGGAGACAACATTTGAACAGTAGTGTACATTTTGGTTTGTAGTGTACATCATATGGCAGCAGAAGACGAGAAAATAGAGTATACGTTTTATGGAAGGTGAGTAAATAATGCCAACATATTCAGTTCTTTTTGCACTATTAAAAACTTGGGTTTGTTTACAAAAATAACTTGTAAAATGCAAATAGCTAAGAGTGCCTCAAATATTTATAAGAGCAGTTAATGTTCCATTGTGAATGGCAACCAAAATAGTTGGTCTGCAAAATGCTAATGCTTTTCTTTTCGCCTAAGGTTTCTATTTGTTACAAGTAAATGTTTTTCTTTGAATGCAAATTAGCCTGGATTGCTTCCATCCTCAAATGGAACCATGCAGCTTTTTGCTCTTCCAGAAGATGGTTTGGGGTTTTATTTGTCTGTTGAAACCACTTTTTTTTTTAACCTGTAGTTATTGTGCACTCTCACTGTCACGTTGCCGCTATTACTGTAAATGTTATTTTTGGACAATAATGTTTACAGCCATATCAACACTGACATTAAAACGGCAACCAACAGTTCCTTAGAAAAAAAGCTGTTATATATTTTGTTCATCAAAGTTGTCCTAAGACAAGAACGGGTTTTGTTCAAAATTCATGAATAACTTTGATGAAAGGTTTTGATCCACTTTAAATGTTGACTACTGTATTTTTTTTTTTAACCAGTGCTAGTCGATCACTGACAGTGTGAATCACAACTTGCTAAAACCAGATCAGACAAACGAGTATAAACGATCCTAGCGTGTCACTAATCATTTCTTTTTCATAAATTCCATGCAATGTCGCTAACGGTGTATCACCTTCCAACTCAGCCAGGCCTTAATTGGGACTGACTACACTCTGCTTGAAATCCACCTCATTTCAGCATGACATTTTAGACTTTTTAATTAAATATCCTTCAGGTGACCTTTTTAACAGCCTTGACACCCAAGAGTCACAACAAACCACAGATCTAAAACCTCATACCAGGAGGCAGAGCGCAAAATAAGCCAGCCGGCCGAGAGAAGTGCTGATCTTTGACGCGACTCTTTCATTAACATCAATGCGCTGGGATTAACGCACATCAGAGGAACTCAGGCACTCCGGCTCTCTGGCTACTCCTCGGCTCGTCGTGTGGCTCGTCTCCTGGGCCTCTCTCGTTATAAACTGTCCTTTTTTTGTTTTCCCAGGGATCGGTCTGCACAGACTGTACTTCAGTGGATTAGCAACTGAGCAGTTTCATCTCTGGCCGAAAATCTCAGAGAAAGAATGTCATCACACGTCGCTGCTTCTGATGGTTGTTTGTCTACTGTTTGCTAGCTGTCATCTCACTGACGTCTTTTCATGGGCTTTACTCTGATGCCAGACTAACTGGTGTGAAAAGTAACAAGTGACTATATTACTACCCAATGTTACCACTGTAAAACACAACTTTTTTTAAACAATTAATTCAATGAAAAATTAAGTAATTAAAATGATCACAAACCGTATGAGAAGCTTCTAGAACCTTCTGGTTTCTGCTTTTAGAACAAGTTAGCAATGTCACTGGTGCAGTCAGTCATTTCTGAAGTACTTCTGATACTTAAGTGACTGGGAAAGAGTAATGAGAGTTTTCAGCTCTCCTGACATCAAAATCTGAATACAGAATTTCTAAAATAAATATATAAAAACACTGACCCCCAGTTTCAGAGACTTAAGTCCAGAACTAAAATGCATGTTTGAGCTGTTTTAACTGAAAGCAACTTGCACTGGCATATCTTAAAATATGTCAGTGCCATTGTTTTGTCTCTAAGGCATGTTTATAAAAGCTACTTAAATATCTTAATTGAACTAAGGACTTATCTAGGCTTAATCTAAACCCTGTTTGTGAAACCAGGCCTTAAACTGCCAGGAACTTGTTTCAAAATTAACAACTGAGCTGGTTCTTTTGGGTTGGACAATAATAATGGCAAATATATTCAAACTCATATAAACATTCCCGATATTAAAGCCATTTGAGCTTGTAAGTGTTTGCTATAAAAAAAATAAAAAAATGAAGTACCGTGACCATGCATTGGGAGAACAATACTGTAACAGTAAGTGACCCTAAATATTGACATAGGACAGACATTATGTCAAGACAAGACCCCGATCCAGATCTAGACCAAGATGAGACCACCTAACATCCAGCATGCCAGTCCAACAACCAGATCTCAGACCAAGACCACATGATCAAGAACTCTGACTAAAGGTGGCCATATTGAAGACTTTCAAACATTATTTCTTGTATTTTAGAGTAATGCACAACAAGAAAAGAATTCCATGTTAAATACTTGATGACTTGCTTACATTTGTAATTCCTGACAATGGTAGATTCATGGAAGCCAGATCTCATATCGATAAAATAGCATTTTTAAAAACTATAGATAACATTTAAGAAAATGAGCGTTTGTTTGTTTGTTTGTTTGTTTTTTTCAGAGGAGAACAGGCTTTGATCAAACCCACATACAGGCAGATTTAAGAATGGCCGTCTTACCCACAGCCTTGAGCGAAGCGTACTTGTTGAGCTCCTTTCCAGGTTGAGATGGCTCATAGGGGTGGGCTACAGGTACCTGTCCAAGCGAAGGGTATTGTGTCATGGCTTGCATCAGAGATGAACCAGACCCCACACTGTTCATTTGGGCACACTCTAAAGCAAAGAGACACACAATAGAAACGAATAACCGATATGAAAGGTAAATAATATTTCCATGACCTATCATCTATCTATCTTTATTTTAATTTTATTTTTTGAAGGTGAATCAGAGTCAGTCCTGGCTCATCTGGTGCTCTAAATGACATAAAACATGAAGACAGACAGGACTAAAAAAACTTTTCACATCTTTGAAGTTTTTCATATTAGAGCAGGATTTGTTAGTTTAGTGATAGAGAAATAGAAACGAATAACAGATATGAGTGGTAAATCACAAAGGATATTTTTTTAAATAAATAAAAGGAATCCAGTGGGATCATGCACCCATTTATTTATTTATTGTGTGTGTGTGTGCGTTTCTAGAAGGTCTAAAGTGGACTATCAAAATAAAGTGTTGCCAAAATGAAAAGCAGGAAGTGTTGGTCCAGTGGTAAAGTTTTCATTCAGTGTTTTTGGCTGAATTATAATACATTAAAATAATTTATGTATGTATGCATGTACTATGTATATAAAATGTAGCTTATGCATAGATGTACACACTCACACACACACACACACACACACACACACACACACAAACACTAACACTTTAATTTATTTAGGCAACTGAAAGTGGTGTGCGTTTGGAGCCACTCTGTTGAACTGACCGATTTAGACCAACAATGTGAGAGGGTGATTTATTTTATTGTGTTACCTACAGTAACCATCCAGCTTAACTATCAAAAAAGCCTTTTTTTTTTTTTTTTAGAAGTAGCATTAAAAATCCACTTGAGGGGGCACAAGCATCTGAATGACTATGACTCTTCTGGGCATCACTTATTGTTTGTGTGCGAGCATTACACACATTATTCGGGAAGGCTAAATGCTGCATGAGAATCTGTTGTTCTTCTACACATTAACACCCTCAGAAGTCTTTCTCAGTGCCTTTTCTTTTGTTTAAGCTCATAGCAGTTGGGATACCTCCCATCAGAGACCGCTAAATTAACATTTAACAATATCTTAAGCTGCTCGAGGCCTGTTTCATCGACCCATCAACGCAACTTGTGAGTTTTCTCTTTGGTGATTCACTCTATACCCCCAGGAAGCAGATCATTAGTCATGGATTTCTGGAGCTCCAGCCAGGCTCTCCTGGGCTACTAATCGAATCCGTTTGAACTGCTAATGTCAAAACACGTTAATGCCAAAAGCACTGGCAAGCGATGGTCACAATGGAAAATTAATTGTTTGTTTCACAAGTTTTCACACTTGATTACAGCAAAGACTTTCCTATTGAGGGTCGCAGATGGTGTAAATCATAAACGCTTTTCTAGAGATTGCATTAGTAGACATCTGGCCAGCTGAATGGGGGCGCAGGAGCATGGCAAATTGACTGGCCCTTTGCCGGCTGGCATGATGGGCCAACCAGATGTTGTGGGTATTATCTCTAACCACTCTGATGAGTCGAATGAGACAGAGAAAATACAGCCAAATGCTGGAAAGGAATTAGGAAACAGTAGACTAGCTGTAATGGGCACCATCCGTCCACTTCTTTCATTGCGAACGAGTCGGTTTGTGTCCGTGATGGAAACTGTGCTCTGTGGCATTGTGCCACACTGCAACAGTGCTGTCTGATCTTTTCCCGTTCTTCAGATGCGTTTTAGTTGTTGAACTCTCCTTGATCTGTTGTTGTCTTGGAAACCTCTTTTAAGTCTATTTCTTCTAGCTGGATGGCTGTTCGCTACAAGATTGTACCATCTGTATCACAGGACTTACTGAAGGGCTCTTCTCTTAACACACACTTCAGGCACTAGACTGAAGCCAAATATCAATGTTATATCAGATCAATGCAAAATTTGTGTTCAAACGGAAATATATATTTTTCAGCATTCCTTGAGGAATAGAAAGTCCAGAAATAGAAATATTTTGTAACGTTTTAAATGTCTTTACTGTCACTTTTGATCAATTTAATGTGTCCTTGAGAAATAAATCTTTATCCTTAATCTTTATTAAAAATCTTAATCCTACTGAGCCCGAACTTTTGAATGGCAGTGTATTTGGCAGAGACTTTCATCCAAAGCAACTCACACAGCATTGAAGATATGCATTTTATGAGTTGATGACCTTGGCATTGCTAACATGCTCCACTGTTTGAGCTGCCAGGAAAACAACAGTAAAACTAAGCAGAAATGAAGAGCATCCATGTTTGTGTTAGGTTAGATAAGGATAACGACACTACAATTTCTCATTTTAGAGACTTCTGACAAGCATCTGGTTTTAGTAATATACATGAAATTAAATATAGGATTCAACCAAAAAATCATTTATGCAGTTTTTTATTACATTTATACTTTAGGTAGACTGTGAGTGTTCACATGACACTGTTTTCAACTAAAAACTGAATACTTTTTTATGTGTGCTTTTTTATGTGTTTATGTGTTCTGGCCCTGAAAATGCAAACTTTTGAAAATGGGTTTCAAAGTGTGAGAGTTTCAGCAAAGTGCTGAAAACGACACCCTTATCATCTCCGTGTAAACTGTAGTGTAACAGTAAGAAATAAGGGTGGACATCATCACAAGTGGTTATAAGAATTACACAAATCAACACAATATAACATTATGTCATCATGAAAAGTGAAAGGTTCCTTACAACAGACTCAATGATAATACATTTTAAATTTGCCTTTGTGTTCAAAGGATTTTACATTTTCTTAAAGGAAGTGAAACGGGACTTTATATCAGAGGAGAACATTCTAAAATTGGTTCTGGCTTTGTGAAGATGAAATTTACCCGGAGGACAAAGTAATAGGCTATTACAGTATTATCAAGATTAACATCCTTAGAATGAAAATCGGACAAAAAAAAAAAGATAGATTATGTAATTTGTGTCTATAGGTATGTGCATTCGGCTCGAGTGCACTGTGGTATAATGTTGTCATCTGTACAAAGACAAAACTTTTCCATATTAGGACATCGTTTTCATGTACTGCATTCAAGCTATACATTTTGTCACTTCATACATTCCCTTCGAATCAAGCATGATCTTTGAACTTTGAGCTACAGGAACAGCCTAATCATAAAACATTTAACACATATGTCTACCTGTTCAGTTCATAAAGCCAATACTAATGATCTTATGAGTTGATTCAGCTATGTTACATAAGAAAGACATTCAAAATGTGCAATATGGTGGTAGAATTGGGAAACACTAGTCTAGATCATACACCTTCCACTGATAAATCAAATATTTCTGTTGATAAACAAGAAGCAATTGCGAGATGTTACATACCACCACTGATCATATGAATGAGTTTTTCAATTTGAGTAAAATAAAATAACTTGATGATACTTGAACGTTTTGCTCTACAACGTAAATTACACACACCCATATCGAAAACGCAAATTTTGAAGCTGTCATGTTAATTTGAACTCTTTCTCCACTAGCGTTTTTTAAAAAGTTTCCAGTTAGCACCAGCATTAAAAAAAAAAATATATATATATATACATTTTCACAAAACATCCTGATTGGATTCAGAGAGATGATCAAAACATAGCTGGAGTAGATCGAGTCCATCAACACCCCCAAAGCTTCACAGTCCTTCACCTCATCCTGGGTAAACATTATACTTCAACAATACTTCAATCACTTCTTTCGACGACGACTTCACCTGTGTTTTGATCTGGAGATTCTGCACTCTTTCAAAAGATGTGTAATAGTGCCCCCGTGAAAACATGGCTTTTCAATTTTAAAATGTTATCAATGGCAGAGAAGCTTTAAATGACGGAAAATACAGTCAATGGCGAAGAAAGAGTTATGTAAGTAAATAGATAAGAACATTTGGGGTCTGAGTTTGTGCAGTTTACGTACACAGTAAAAGAAAAAAAGCTAGCAGGGAAAGAGTTCAAATTAACACAACAGCTTTAAATTTTACATTTTTGATAAGGGTGTGTGTAATTTACTTTGTAGAGCAAGGCGTTTGAGTATCGTCAAGTTATGTTTACCACAGACCTTATTTTTCTCATGAAAAAAAAAACTATTATAAAAACCCATATGAAAATCTCAAGGAAACCACATGAGAATTAGTCTTCCAGGTTTTGAAGTCATAACTGCAGCACTCTATTAGTATTTTCTTATCAAACAAATACATATTAAATCAGTTAATTAAGTCCCTTAGATATGTTTCAGACACTACAATGGCATTTTGTCTTCATTAAAATCCACCCAGTGTGTTTTTAAGATGTCTACTTAAACTAGATGGGCTTGTATTCGTTGAAGTCAATATTTTTTTCCATTAAAGATCAGATAAAAGTGCAAGAATCCGTTCTTTTTCTAGAAAAAAAGTTTTATTTTGAAGAGTATTTTCTGTGGTGATTATTAAAAAACTGAGCAAATCACATCATCATTTGATTCATATAATCAATCACCTAGATCATTTGGAAGTTTAGCTCATAAAGGAAATTACTGTAACCATAAAGAAAATAATCCCAGACAATTAGAATCAGTTTGACAGTTCAGACTCCAGTCTCCTAAACATGAAGCTCCCATAAATGCATCAGGTAATATGCTTATAAACCAGGTGTGCAGAATATCTAATTAAAATGTGAGGAAATTAATTACACTATGATCCATAATCTCTTAGGCAGTACGATTAATTCCATTTCGATAATCGAAAGAGGGGATGGAAATAAGTCATTATGCAGTGGAACTGTAATAAAGACAGGGTAGAGGGCCCATTCGCAGAAAATGAAATGCCTGTCCTGCGGTTCCTGAATGATTATTGAGCGTCTCCCGAATCAATCCTTCAGACGCTGAGCTTAACCTGACGCAACCTGCTTCTTCACACCAAACTCCTGAAATGCTGTTTCTGCAGACTCAGTCTAACTCGATTGTGGCATCCATATAGGTCTGACAGAGCAGCTGTAGGCATGGTGGCAGGTAATGGTTTTTAATATCTGCTGACAGTGACGAATTTTCTTTTTGACAAGGTCATTAGTCAAACAGAGTATGATACTACCTCCTGCTTATTAGTATTGATGCCGAGAGACACGTGTGGCATTATACAAGACACAATGCTGATTTACAATTGATTCACATTATTACCATTAACCCTGAGATGTACGCTTCATATTTGGCCTAGAGCTGGTTGATATGGGCAAGATAGATAGATAGATAGATAGATAGATAGATAGATAGATAGATAGATAGATAGATAGATAGATAGATAGATAAAGACTTGAACATACAGACTGTTTAGCAACACAACACACCAATCTTTTTTTTTTTTCTATAAATGTCAATACTGATTTATCACCCAGCCCTAATTAGACCTCATGCCTTTTACAGACAGTCTATGTTTCTTCACATTGGTGTTCCAGTATTGCCAAGCATTGATTAGCAGTGTGTTTATCCAATATACAGCATGTGAGAAGTCTAGAAGACAGTTTCTAACATCATATATTGACTGTGGTAAATTAATATGTCCCTCCTGTGTCTAAATCACATATTTAACCAGCTTGAAAAAAGCACCGGAAGGTGGAAAGGAGATGATTCC
Organism: Rutilus rutilus; assembly: GCF_951802725.1. Classification (NCBI taxonomy): domain Eukaryota; kingdom Metazoa; phylum Chordata; class Actinopteri; order Cypriniformes; family Leuciscidae; genus Rutilus; species Rutilus rutilus. Next base: position 34,190,548 of record NC_140209.1, on the reverse strand, counting down.
TATTATTTGTGGCCCACAAACCATCCTATCTTTCAGATAATTGGATTGGCTCACTGCTTATACAGTACAATCACACCCTATGAGAAGACGCACCAGAAACGACATGGGAATAACTAGCCTCTGATTCCTCATCTGTAGAGAGCTTTAATTTCTTTGGCCTTCTTTGTAGCGTTGCCATGCAACCTCAAATCTAGTAATGAGTAGGCTTGATTTAGGATGCAGTGAGGACAGCGGTTCATCTTTCACAATTGTCTGGTCCCTCATTTGGGTGGATACAGTAGAAAGTAAATCTTTTGTGGAGGACAATCATTCCATGAAAATATGATAAAACTCACACACTGCACAAAATCTAAATCTGTATTTCTGTCTTGAGTTTGGGAGGAAAAAAAATATAAACATCCTTAACTCTTTCCCCACTGGCGTTTTCTAGAAAAGTAGTCAGCATTTTCAATCATATTTACAAAATTTTCATGGTCTGTAGAATTTTATTCTAGCTTATATTCTTATAAGTGCAAAAATATGAACTTTAATTATTGGCTTAAAATCATCAAGTCAGCTTTCACTTTAGCGTGAGGCCCTGTGCGGTCACACACTTGGCACAGACGGTACTGCCAGTAGCATATATCATTATTTAGCTCCTTAGCCTGAGCTAACTTGATCACGTCAAGCTAGGCGGACGTGGTTTCAGCATCCAGGCACCTCAGCTCCACCCACGCCCTGCCTCTTTGCTCATTTTCGTTTATCCGGGAGTGACGCACATGCTGCCAAGATGGCGACGGCTCCGCCCACTTTAGCCTTCAAAAATGCTCTTCATAAACCTACGGGTGACGTAACGGACACTATGTCCATATTTTTTTTTACATTCTATGGGATTGCTAGAAAAACTCGTCATTAGAGGAGAAATCGCATATACTTCCCTACTATATAGTAGGCGAAAAACAGTACGTGACAAAAGTAGTATGTCCGAATTCACAGCAGAGTACGCAAAATGTAACCGGATAACCTACTACTTTCGGTGAGATTCTGAAGTGTGCAGATGATGGACGCGTTACTATCCCATGAGGCTTTATGGATTTATAGAGGATTTATGAATGGCAGTGAAGCAACACAACTGATGCTGGTATTAATTATAACATGATGAATGTAGTACGTCCAGATTACATTCCTACTACACACACTCATACTATATCGAACATATATATATATATATATATATACAGGGCCGGCGATTGCCATAGGCGAACTAGGCGGTTGCCTAGGGCGACAAATGTGTTGGGGGCGCGGACGCACTCTAGTGTCGCCCTACTTCCCATATTAATCATAAAATTAGAACGAAACGCGAAATAAAACATGTTTATTAAACATGATCAAAGGGCAAAGGGCGCCCCCTCAACCACACGTTTAATTACTTGTCAACCTGATTATTAGATTGAATTTATGATTTTTGTCGACCATTTCTGGATTGGCGGGGGGCGGGAGGGTTGCGTTACGTTACGTTAGGGAAGTGCTCAGCTGCTGGCGCGTTGATCGAAAATGAAGCGGTCTAAACCTCTGGTGCACAGGGACGAAAAAGGAGAAAGGAAGAAGATAAAAAATAAAGCTCAGTAAGTCTTCTCATCTTAGCTATTAAGGTGTCCAATGAAATAAATGTAGGCTACTTAGTATTGTAGCCTACATCACCTAATATTGGACGTTTCATTGCTGTCACTAAGCTATAGTTTGCTAGCTATATAGTTACTTTGAAGGTGAATAGAAATGGCAGAAACAACTGTTAATATTTTATTATTTGAGATAGAACTAAAAGAACTTAAATATTTTAATTTTGTAGTGGTACATACATTATCCATAATAGCACATTTGTTTGTAGAAGGTATAGTTAAACCAGTTTATGGGGGGGGGGGGGGGGGGGGGCAGATTTTTATTTTTAAAGGCCAGTTACTTCATGGATCCAGGATACTATGCATCCTGATAAAGTTCCCTTGGCCTTTGGAATTAAAATAGCCCCACATCATCACATAGCATTCACCATACCTAGAGATTGGCATGGTTTTATTTCAGTTAGCCTAAAAGCTAGTTTGATTTGCATTGCTCTCCATGAAGTAACTGGCCTTTAAAAATAAAAATCTGCCTGCCTCTATGGGAATTTAACATAGGGGTGTACTAACTTATGCACCATGTATTTTAAGGAAGAACATTTATTTATTTACGATACATTATTCATTCACAAAGAAAATTGGTGTCCTTAAAGGTTGGATTTTTCCTAATTTTTTAAATTAAGGCATTAAGTTCAATTTCCAAAATATGATTTTTTTATTCCTCTTTTTAGTCAACTTTAGCATGGGTGTCTAAACTTATGCATAGCACTGTATATATATATATATATATATATATATATATATATATATATATATATATATATATATATATATAAGAAAGTCAGTAAGTTATGTTGTGGCTTAGGTGTTTGTCCCAAAAATAAGTTTTTAAGCATCCATGACCAAAGATATCAATTGCCATGGAGTTCAATGGGAATGCTAACAGATTGCTCTCTCCAGGTAATACAGACCTCCTTGGCTGGTCAGGAGCTACAGTAAATAGCAAACAAAGCTTATTGTATTTGGCAATAAAATTAGATTTTCAAGCGACAAAACTATAAATGCTGGACTGACAGAAATTGCTATAATTTGTGAGCGTTTCAGAGAGAGAGAGAGGGGAAGAAAAAGCGAGTGGCCGTTTATCTGGGAGGAGATGTCAGCTATGCGTGAGATGTCACCCAGCTTTGGGTTCTCATCGTTTCGCTCTGCCAAGAAGTCTGATTGGAATTTAGCCCATTTTTGAAGAGAGCACTTAATGAATATGCCAGTTTTAGTTATGTTACATGCACAGTTCTATTCCCTCCTGGACTGTGATTCAGAAGCCTTATCTAACATAGCTAATAAATGACTGAGGTCAGCTTTTGGGGGGGGGGGGGGGGGGGGGGGGGGGGTGCATGAGACATTTTCGTCAATACGTAATGGAAAAACATGCTTCGGTGCATATTGCAATAAGAGAAACATTGGTCCAAGACCTGTACTGAATTTTTCACGAAGAAAACTAAAATCAATATACCTGCATTTCTCCAATAAATAATACATCTATTACCAAAAACATCTTTAGATCACAGGTTTTTTGACATAAATAGGCACTTAAATTATTCTACATTGCAACTGCACACACAAGTTCTGCATTACTTTGCATTTATGGCATATTTTAATTCCTCCTTTAATTTTGCATCTGGGATGTACTTAAAGTACATCACACAGCACAAACAGGAGGGTTTTTTCAAAGTTCAAAAGAACTTAAAAAAATAAATAAAATAAAAAGTCCAAATCCAGTATTTGTGGTCTCAAGTTTTAGTTTGAAGGAGCCCACTTAATGCTGTATCTCAATGATAAAAAGAGATAATGAATACAGAAATTGGGCTAATTACAGCCTTATTTCCCACTGGTCAAAACCAGATATCAGTGCCAAGCTAATTACATTAGAGAGGGGCATGAAAGTACATGTTGTGTCTGATGAAAAACAGTCTTAACTAAATAGGATGAAGAGACACATTTGACATATCGGAAATATCCTCTGTAGCTGTAAGACACCAATAATTGAGATTCTTAGCTCATATCTTTCTAATGGAGACGTCAACAAAATGTTATCAATAATAAGGTTGGCCGAGTGAATTGAAAAAGAGCTTTTTATGTCCTTTTTGAAACCTCTAGTGCCTATTAATTGCAATGGCATTAAAAAGGGGAAATTATCCTTTATAGGGTTTGTTAGGGTGAGTTAATGATAACTGAATTTTAATTTTTCAGTCAACTATCCCTTTAAAGTAGAAGGACACAAAAAGACCTGCTCAAATGAGTCAAAGTCAGTCAAAAACAGACACAGATAGTTTGCAAGGCCTCATTAAAAATGCAATAGAGTATTTTGGGATCTAAACACAATAGTGACTTGGGAAGGGCACAGACATCGTCTCACAAAGAAAACTTTGGAACCGATCTGAAAGCTGGAACGGAAATAATGGATTTATCATCTTTCCACTACATCCACCTTTCACATGAAAGGATGTGGATATCTTGCTATGGTATGTGTATGTATGGAACATTTGAAAGGTTGGCTGGTGTCTGTCTGTGGTCCTTCTAATTTCAGGCGTGTTATGACCTTCAGCATCTCCTGTTACTGATGGCGGGCTAACTGTCAGATGTCTGCCTTAAAATAAACCCACATTTTTTTCCAGAGCAGAAACATTTTTTACTGGCAGTATCAGCTTAATCAGTATTTATGACTTGTTTTTCTGTAAAAATATGTAGGCTACAATAAATAATAATAAAGTTAAAAAATAATACGAATTTTACGTAAGCACAACTGTGTAAAAGTTTCTATTTATTTATTTATTTATTATACATATTAGCCTAAAAACAGTTGTTAAATTTATCTTAAGCATGTTTCGATATTTTTTATGGAAAACCAGACAAAAATGCGACAAAAAATAAAATAAAAATAATAATCACCCAAAAATGTAAATACTTGCATATCATTCCAAAACTCAACATTTCAATGGCTTTCTTTCTTCTGTGAAACACAAAAGAAGATATAATGTTGGTAACCAAACAGCTTTGGTAACTACAGAAAAAAGAAATCATACAGGTTTGTAATGACATAAGAGGGAGTTTATGTCATTACAAACCTGTATGATTTCTTTTTTCTGTGGAACATGAAAAAACATATTTTATTTATCCATACAATGGAAGTCAGTAGTTACCAAAACTGTTTGGATACCAACATTCTTCAAAATATCTTCTTTTGTGTTTAACAAAACAACCAATTTGAAGTTATTTTAAAATTTTGTCAGTTTCTTAACCCTGTAACAAGTTTTAGAGCAGAAACATTTTACTGGCAGCATCAACTTAATATTTAATAAAATATTGTAGCAATGTTTTCCCCTTTTTTTGCTAATTAACAATTTTATTCTCTGACATACCCCTTAAAGTCCCCCTGTAGTCAATATTTTAACCCCTAAAACTAATCTTTGATCACAAAAATTATTCATGCCTTAAAATAGCTTAAATGTAACTCTACACCCTTGCCTCTTTTAGTATACGAAGTTCTATAAATATGCAAACTAGCCCCGTCTCCACTCACTCACACCAGCTCAGAGATCCACTCGTTGACGATCACGCATTGACGTGATTGGTTACAAGGTAGTTTGTGACGTCAGAAACACCAGCGATTTCAAACCGTGTTTTTGAAACTGTCTTTGGTTCACTGACAGACAGTTTTAGGGAGAAAATACTCAGCAATGGTGTTGACTTGTGAATTTACACATGGTTTGTCTTAAAGCATATTAAAAACACCACATAGACATATAAAAAACATTAAAAGCTTGATTTTCACCACAGGGGGACTTGAAGAAAAGTTTTTAATATCTAATAAAGTTTTTATCTCAAGTAAATTTATCTTGTTTTAAGGATACGTAGGCTGGGGAAACAAGACATAAATGTTGATTAAGAACGTGATTTCTGCAGTGTGCAAGCCTTTACTTTCGAAATGACAAAAACATGATTGGAAAAAATCCACAAAAGCCTGTGTAAAAGCTTTTTCTGGGAGCCGAACAGTGGAAATGCGGTTCAATCTTCACCACCACTATATCATAATGAAGGCTTTGTGCACCTACACTGTGTTGTTAGGTCTTTCTTAAATTCCCAGAAGCCATTTCTGTCATGCATGAATACCCTTTCCATTCCTTGTTTGGTATTTTTTAAAAGCTTATCATGTGATTCAACAACATAATGCCAGAAGAAAACAAGACAAGCTCTGACTTTGATTTTTTCCTGATCTGTCATTACATGACTCATTACGCACTCAACACAACTCCACACGTGGGCAGCCATCTTAAATTTGGAAACCCACGTCTGCATATTCATCTCTCCCCAGGAAATTTGGATGTTGTGCTGTCAGTGGCCCAATGGTTTAGGATAAGTATGCCACATATGGGCACGGACCCCAATATGCCTCATAGACTCAAACATGGATGTGGACTGCGCACATCCCACCACATCATCTGACATTTGATAAAACGAAAAAGGACCCAATGTCTTATTTTGTTTTCAGATACTTGAGAAAAACATTAGATGACACTATTTCCTAAAGCTTTAAAGGTTTCCAGCTTTGGGTCTGACAGGCTGACGAGACCTCAAACTCTAGCCTTACAAGCCTCAAGTTGTTTTTATTTCCCTGGTTTTCATCGCCAGTGCTGTGCTCTGTTCAGTCAGAGCAAGAAATGCCAGTGAACAGGGTAAATAATAAGAGTATTCTGTAAATATCTTCTGCAACTCTTTGGTAATCTTGCCTTGTGGCGGCCTTGGCATACATGTTTCATTTTCTGGCACTCCTTGAACTTTTAGCCTGTCTTTTGCCTTGGTGTATTCCAGCAGAACAATGTGTCCACCGCAGAGAGCTCCTTCAACTCAGCTCAACTCAACTCAACTTAACTTAAACTCTTGGTTTCACTTTATTTGATGGCCCCTTTAACACATTCAGTTGACTATAAGCAATGTTGCACATACTAGAGATGCGCGGTTTGCGGTTACAGCCGCGGACTCCGCGGATAAACCGCGGATCGGGCGGATGACGTGACGAAAAATAATATTTTAATTAAATTCGGGCGGGTGGCGGGCGGTTGAACCAATCAAATGAAAAATATATGTATACACCAATCAGCGGATGGCGGGCGGGTGCGGTTTTGAAAATTGGTCAAAAACGTTGGTGCGGATGGATGGCGGACGGATGATGAGTTTTGTGACGCGGTTGCGGATGAAATAACAGCCCATCCGCGCATCTCTAGCACATACATGTCAACTAACTCTCATTAGAGTGTTAGTATAGTATTAGTAGACTGGTAGGGTTAGGTTTAGAATAAGTTGACATGTAGTTGCAAAGTTACTTATAGTCAGTAGAATGTCGGTTGGGGGACCATCACAATAAAGAGTTAGCAGATATTAAGCAGACAGTCTACTAATACTCTGATGATTGCTTTTGACATGTAGTTGCAAAGTTACTTATAGTCAACAGAATGTTCAAAAGGGACCATCAAAATAAAGTGTTTCCAAACTCTTAACTAAGCTTAGCTTAGCTTAACTTAAACTTTTAGCTTATCTTTGAACTTAACTTTCTGCCATGGCTTAGAAGACAGGTTGATATTGTGTCGATCAACAATATGTTAAAGTCGCAGGCCACAATTATTGAAAACGACCAGCATTTCTTGAATTACGTTGCAAACAAATTAAATTTTCCAAAATTCATGCCTGCCTGTACCACATCATTAGTATGGCACTGCCTCATGTGCTTATTATCCATAAATATTCAATATCCCCACATCCTCAAATTCAATAAATATTAATGGACAGAGATCGGCACCGCATTACCCATTACCCATTACCCACCTTCAAATATTCCCAAAGTTATTAGTACGACTGTTTGCTCCTCTGCGGAAAATGGCTTCACATTGTACCGATGCAGCCTTGAGAGACAGACAGACTGGGATTGGAAAAAAATGGATAACAGCAGAAACATGTTTTTTGATTTTCAATGCGCCACGCCACAGTGACCAGAGGGCATAACATGGGAATACAAAATGTGAGACATAGTATGTTACATAAAACTAATGGAGCCATCAAAATACCTTGAAAATGCTAAAAACAACTGCCTTGTAGATTTAGATAAGAGTTTACAGTTTATTTGTTTACAGATGCTATTTGGTTTGATGTTTTGCGTCACACTGCGGTTTCAAGTGTGGCTTGAGTGTTCAAATAATTTTGGGTTCACACCACTGAAGTGGTGAGCTCACAGTTTAAAAATAATATATTTTTTCATTGATGAAGATAAAATGCATAACACATTTGTAAATCTAGTGTTGTTTTTGGAGAAAAGGTCATTTAAGGTCACTTTTGTGAGCTAATTATAACTTAAAATTTTGCACAAAAATCCTGTAATTTCCATAGGAGTCCACGAATTTGGGAATTTCGGGAGGTCAAAAGATTTCCCACGCAGATTGGGTTCAAATTGGTCACAGATTCACTGCGTTGACCAGTTACTTCTTTCTGAGCTTAGCTTTATACATTGCTACACTATTTACAGTAGACAATGGACCATTTTGGCAGCAAAATTCCACCAAAATTTACACCATTGCCATCTCCACAATGGCCGTTCACATTTATAGTTCACCGTTCTGCATCGTATACAGCCAATCCACTAGGTGGCGGGAGTGTAAGACAGCTAAATGACAATATGAACACAATTCTTAATGAATTCCCTATAGTATTTTTGTGTTTCTTTCACACTGGGTAAATTTGTACTCACTATAATAAATTTGACGCAGTAAATAAACACTAACTACTGTGCATGCAACCTGAAGACTGAAAATAAGCTCAAAATCAGCATACATTAATAAACTCCTCAGTTTGTCTGTTCTGAAAGCTCTCTAAATGCTAAACATAGTTATAACCTGATTTTTTTTTCTCTCTCAGTAAACGCTTCAAACACTCAGTCCAAAAAGATGAAATGCCCTCCGGACTAAATTCTGCCACTGAAGAATGTAGACCAATAAAAAATAAAAAAAGTGAAGTGGACTCATTTCTTACAGCGGTGCCATAAAATCCAAATTGGACTGACCCATTTCAGGAGTTGTACATCACCACTGGGCTTACATTTTGACTGAGAGGAAGTGGTCTGATATCCACTCAATGACATGGTTTTTAAGTTGAGAGGAAATTCTTCTCCCCTGCTTGACCACCTGCGGTAAAAAGAGGCCATGCTACCGTAAGTGCTCCAGTTGCGGTGGGAGGATTGTGCCATGGACAAATTATAGGAACAGGAACACACAGTCACCTGTCAGTCGTCCAGAACGGCAGGGGGATGGCATGTTGACACCGTGACAGAAATGCTTAAATAAAAACACGGACAGACCATAACCGACAAAGATATCTTGGTTTGTTTTGCTTTATTTTACATTACTGTCCTTTAATTGTTTGGAGTCAGTGTAATGGTTGTGAAATGGGCTTTTTGAAATGACATTTTTTGAAATGACATTTCTCAATATGCTATTTTTTCTAATGATGCTGTCTTGTTTACAGACAAAGTTTGCATTGATTTGGACTTTGAATGCCCTTCTATCATTATAACTGTGCTGTTCTTCAAACACAAAGTGAAGAATGATTTTCATGCCGTTTATGACGGCTCTGCACTTCATAACAATAACAGCCCTTGTAGGGTGCCATTATGCTTCCAGAATACATTTGGACTAATACTGGAAAATAATCCACATTTGGAAAGCAATGCAAAAATAAAAAATATATATATGCCTACAATTAGCCCACTGAGCTGTTCAATAGGTGATTATTCACTTTTTTAGTTACGCTTGAAATATAAAAAGCATTTTAAGAAGAAATATAAGAAACCTACATAATTAATCTGCACTGGCACAGAATATTGTGTGTATAGTCTTATTGAGCTATGGGAAATGATTAAGAAGTATTGATTCAACTTTTTGTCTTCCATTAGTTCCTAGTTTACTTACTTTTTCCCTTTACAAAATCTGCATCATATGTAAGAAGATGGCAAAATAGCCTGCACTACACAAATGAAGGATATTATACTGTATTAATTAGCTATGCTACTATGCACACAATGTGCGATTTAACAAGATAATGAATTCATGAAATGTGATAACAATCTTTTTGTTTTTGTTTTCTGTTCCATGTGCAGCACTCTGTATATAGTTGTATATTACAGTATAATAATCTGCAATAAATAAGTCGTGGGAACAAATACTTAATTCATGGCCACGATACCTATATTTTCCTCCGCATGTCGTGAGTGGCTCTGTACCAAACAAACCGATAGTATAAGACTGAAATGACCAAGGATCTTGTTAGAAATAAACCAAAAAGATCCTCTTTTCTAACCAACCGCTCTCTGGCTTCATCAGAAGGATATGCAGAGCTGTAGGTGCTACACATCATCAATTATTTCAAAGCCAAGTTTCCGAACACAGAATAGGCAATGCTGACTTGTAAACGTGGGTGGTCTCATGTAAATTTTTGGGGATTCTGACGGATTTTAGAATGAGTAATTTTTGCGTCTTAGTTTCAAACAGATTTTAAAAGATCACATTTGATTCCCACTGACGTGACCTCTTTAACATGGAGTGGGCAACTGCTCCTCTACAATCATCTATGGCCGTTTTCAGCTCAAGCCGTGGGAGTGTTTGACTGATGGTGGGATGTATGAAGGTCTGAAGCAATCCACCTCCTATTGTGACACAGCTCTCAAAGAGCCAATTTGGGCCCGATGAAAAAGCAGCCTTTCTCAGCTCTCATCTTTTCAACAGTTGCTTTAGCAGTGTGAGCTCCATGCTCCCTCTGACGAGCCAGACGGGCGATTTATGTCACAGCTCCAATCGGGGATTATTTATATGTTTTGCTTGTTTTTGATGGTGTGCAGGTTTTTTTTTCTAATTATAATGTGTTAACTTAGAGCCTATGCGATCTGAGAAGTCCACACCATTGCTTGCCAGTCATCGCAGCCTTCCTCGGATGCCGCTGATTTACATAGCCACCTACTTGTCAGCACGTCGACTGGCAGGAAATGAACTGATAATTATTCTTGGGGGGGGGGGGGGGGGGGGGGGGCATTAGAGGGAAGAGGGAACTCTGTTTAAGATGCGATAATTGATCTGACTGCCTAGGCTCTATCCGTCCTTGCCTAAATTCATTAAAATCAATAACAGTATTTTCAGCTGCGCTCTCAAACCATCCCCTGATATATCTCAGCCACCAGAATTTTAAGAATTAAATGGCCACTCATGTCTCAACAATGTTCAAATTACTGCATTACAAACAAATTACTGTGGTGTAGTGACGGTGTCAGACGATGGTAATACCGTGGTACTTTGATATAGAGTCCAGAAGTGAGATCACTAGCGAAAATGCTTCCTTTTTGCAATTCATTGATTTGTTTTCTTCATTATAAACTATGAGCATAACATTTTCTGTGATAAAATTAACAAAAAAAAAATATTATGAAATCAAAATCCCAAAACTGGCTGATTATTCACAGGTTTAAATTAAATTTCCAATTCCAGATTTTCAATGTGATCTTCATGCAAGTTTGTTTCTGCCACGGAATAAAAATTAGTAATAAGGTACTTTTTATCTCACAATTCTGAGATTGCGAGATATAAACTTGCAATTGTGGGGGAAAAAAAGTATATCACACAATTCTGAGAAAAAGAAGTCAGAATTGCAAGATATAAACTTTTAAGCTATATCCAACAATTCTGACTTTATAACTCGCATTTGTGAGTTTATATCTCATAATTCTGAGAAAAAGTCAGAATTGTGTGATAATGTCGCAATTTTATATATATATATACATATGTATGAGCAATATGCTAGTGATATATTGTGCATTCCTAGTCTCAGACTTTAAGTATCTAAAAAAAAAAAAAACACAGCTCAGCACCATTTCCTCACTGCCCTCCAAGTGACACATTTTTGGCAAATATTTAGGAAACAAAGTTTGTGACATGATGGAACTATGTGACGAGTGTCTGTCATATTGAGACTGATATGTGGTCAAATTCATGAGCAGGTCATTATTTCCCATCTTGCTAAATGGCCAATCACTTGCAACATTTATGCATCTGGCATAAATCTTCTGGCCATCGGATCCCATTATTATGCTTTATTTTGCCATATTTTTCAATTGTATTTTTTTTTCCATGCATGGGGAAGAACAACAATGGTCAGCAAAATCTATCACCATCTCCATGGAAACAAGCTGTGCAGCAAACCAGGTAAAGCTGTCTGAGTAACTAAACCACAGCTGAATTCAAGGACTTTTGACAGGAATATTCACTCCAGGTAAAGATTTCTTCTGTTGTGTTTCTCTACTCTAAGCACAGAGATGGCGCAGCATTATCATAATACAGATTCATCAGCTATGACTTTTGCTTATGACTATGCAACTCAGCTGCAGTCTTACGAACTCCATGCGGTACTGCATTTCCATTCATTTTAATGCTGATTTCACCTCTAACAGTTATTTAGTCCTATAAGCTCTCTAAAAACTGCTGTAAGCTGTTCTGGTGTGTAAACAGAAGAATGAGAGTTGATTAGGTTAACTGGCGTAGCAATGAGTCACAGATAGTTTCTTTGCCCAGCGGATTCTGAGTTTAAGCAGATTCTCATGAGTAAAAGTGTGCTGTACAAACACTGGCTCTGGGGTGAATTAATTATATATTATTGCTGTCACCTGTTTAAATAAAAACAGACTCTCAGCTTGAGCTGGTAAATGTTTGGGCCTGAACTTTACAGCAGAACTCTGTGCTTCACAGACTAATTGTGCAAATTTTATCTGTACGGTAATGGAAAAGTATAGTGGTTGGGCAGTAAATACATAAAGCACTCAAGCCAAACCGAGTTTCTTGTGCTTGGTTAACCCGGATTGCTGGATTGGGACTGTGAATTGCATTTCAGTGACCGATTTACTCATGCTAATTCTGTTTTCCCAGTCACCAGATGACTCAGGTTTGTCAATACAGATATCAAGCGTAATGTCAAGTCTGTGTGTTGTGGAACAGAGATATTTTGGGGCTTTTGCCTCTTTATTACGTAGATATAGTAGAGAGTGAATGGACATTTTTGGGAGTGAGACAGTTTGAGGAGGAGGAGACAGACCATTCATAGAAAGATATGCCAAATAAGGAAGTCTCACCTTTCAGTTAAATTAACCAGTTGCCCAAACGACCAGGGAGTCCAGATTTGGCTATATTCGTCAGCCACAGCTTGACAGTTTATCTAAAACATTATGTGTAAAAAAAAAAAGCATCTTTCTCCATTGATAGCAAAAATGTAGCACCATTGTGATCCTAATCAAAAGAGGTTTTGATTTTCTGGTTTTCTTAACCAGACCGCATGTGCTGCTAAGCTAGTAGGCTAAGGTATTAGCTTGCTAACTGAAGACAAAAACGATTAGGGAATATTTACTTTCACCATTTTTAACTCAATATTGATTTGCAAAAATGTAATTTAAAAGACATTAATGAATATATTTTCATGATTAAGTGCAAATACGCCGTAAAGTCATTTGCCCGAAAATATTGTTTGTTGGCCTGACTTGAGATAAAGATGGTTGAATAATGCCACAAAAAGTCAAAAAAATGTATAAAAAGTTTAAACATTTAAACATTAAATTGATCAATAGTGACAGAAAATGTATTTATAATAAAACAAAATGGTTATATTTGAAATAAACGCTGTTCTTTTAAACTTTCTATTCATCAACGAATCCTGAAAGAAATGCATCACGGTTTCCACAAAAATATATAGCAACTGTTTTCAACATTGGTAACAATAAGAAATGTTACTTGAGCACCAAATCGTCATATTAGAATTATTTCTGAAGGATCATGCGACACTGAAGACTGGAGTAATGATGCTGAAAATTCAGCTTTAACATCACAGGAACAAATTACATTTTATAGTATTTTAAAGTAGAAAACAATCATCTTAAACTCAGGGGTGTTTCCGAGGAGGAGGCAAGCGAGGCAGTGGCTCCTCAAAAAAAAAAAAAAAAAAAAAATTCGGATGAGAAAATATTATATGCAAATATATTACAACACAAATATTACAAAATGTGATATTAAAATGTGACATCTTCATGTCTGTGACAGACAGTGTTTACAAGCTTGATGGCTGATGATCTGAAAACAAGTTGACTATTAAAAAGAACAGCTCGACATCATTTCACAAATAAAATGTGTTGTTTAAATTATTACTGCTCTTAGACACTATTTTGCAATAAATGTAAAACTGCTTAAAGAGACTAACTTGATGAGATTTATACTTGGTTTTAATAAATAGAACATTAAAAGCATTGGTAATATAAAAATACAAAATAGAAATGTATTTGATTTATATAATGTTTATTTAACCCAGGAAAATGTGACAACATTAAGTGTAATTTTACAAAAAAAATTTTTTATATTTAATCATTATGATTAATTAAATAATGACATTTTATTTATAAAGTTTTTTTTATTTTTTTTATTTAATCATTTAATAATTATTAATAATAATTAAAAACTGTGAGGACTTTCCCCCCTCATTTCAGAACACCCCTGCACGTCACTCTGCTTAAACTGTAATATTTCTCAATAGGCCTATTACTGTTTGTACTGTATTTCTGATCAAACAACTGCAGCTTTGGTGAGCACAAGAGACATCTTTATAAAACATTAGAAATCTTACTAACTCCAAACTTTTGAGCAGTAGTGTACATTTAGGGTCATATCTAAACTTGTCACCCACATGAGCAGAACAGTGTCAGAAAGACATGATTCAAATGCTGTGCTACGCCTCAGTCACTAACTTCTACACTATCTTCACTCTTCTCACCTATCATGAATGACATGGTTCTCGAACTTTCAGTGCTTTACTTCTTGAGTGTAACCTTGTTTAACAAAACAAGGCCAAGCCAACCCCTGGTCCCAGTGTGGCCCCGGTCAGCACTCCTCAAGTAAACACTTTAATGGGTTTGTGGCCGCAGAGCCTTCAATGTGAGCAAGCCAGAGGTTTGCATGTTTTCCCTGCTTTGTTCAGCGAGACGTTTTGAGTTCCCTGCAGACGGCCCTTCTCTCATAACGTTCTTTCTCCCCAGCGTTCGTAGAGACAGCTCTTTAGAGGAGCAGCACCTGCATGTCGCTTCGCTGTGCTCCGTTGCACTTTCAGCAGAAAGCTCAATCACTCAGCCAGCCTGTTAACATACACTCCCCATTGCCTCTCAAGTGTTGTTGCAGAAATAACATGGGTGTGCACTACAGATTTCACTCTCTCGCGCTCTCTTTTTCAGAGCTGACAGCTATCTATAAGTGCTTGGTTTGTTTCCTTTCCACGAAATCCCTTTCTTCGATCTCAGAGAATGAGCAGAGACCAATGGAAAAAATCAAGTGTGCATTTTGTTTTGTGATAACAGCCGAAAATCAACAAAGAGCTTTTCACTTCCATCAAAAATTCAGAAATGACTCTCCCTGTCCACTGTTAAAGCAACAGCTGTCAGGCCATTGAATAACAATGTGGTGAAATAAAAGCCAACCAGACTTTGTTCAGCAGTTAAGATACATAAACATATCTTGCCAGGCACGTCGGAGTGTTTGCGTGAAACACACGGGCTATAAAAAGAGCATACGACATCTGCTACAACTGCTTTTCTGACTTTCATTAAGAGGCTATCAAATAAAGTGTGACTGTTTGACTCGACGCGAGGCATGTTGATCTAAACATCCGGAAGACAACTGGGACACCGATTTGGATTCCGTCAGCACCATGGCAACACTGTGACATGCCACGAGACAATGTTAGTAAATCAGCGCTGTCTGCGGGCTGAAAGTTTATTGAATTAGACTTCCTATCTTGTAATATTTCATTTTAATCATTATTTACGGAGGAAATTTCACTGGGATTGTTTTTCATCACAAATACCTTTTCATCGACTTGAAAGGCGCTGTTTAATATGTTTTGCCTCGGCTAAATTAAGTGAAGCTGTATTTCAGAAATTAGATACAGTATGAGATGCCTTGCTAGCTAATGAATACAGTCGTGACCATATTCACAATACAGTACAGCCTCGAATGCCTTATTACCTTAATAAATGGTTTCTACATAAAATATCAAGAACACCCATTTTCGTTATTTTACTATGCAAAATCTTTCAGTGCCATCCTTATGATACAGTCCCTGACAAAATAGAGTGTTGCAATGCAACAAAAATAATCTGCTAAACAATAAGAGCTTGGTGATCAGCTGTTTCACATAATAGCTGTTACTATCATGTCTTGGACTTCGTATTGACCAATCAGAAGCCAGGTCCAGAACTACGCATTTTATATTGTATTGACCAATCAGCATCCAGGACCAGAACTATCTGTTTTATAATATTTCTTATTGACCAAGCAGCATCCAGGTCCAGAAATATCAATTTTATAATATTCTGTGTTGACCAATCAGCAAAACTATATGTTTTATATTTTGTTGTATTGATCAATCAGCATCCAGGAACAGAACTATGCAATTTATCATAAATTGTATTGACCAATCAGCATCCAGCCTCAGAGCGATCAGTTTTATAATATTCCGTATTGGCTAATCAGCAGAACTATATGTTTTATAATATATTGTTTTGACCAATCAGGACCCAGGACCAGAACTATCAATTTTATAAAAGAACTTAGCACACTTGCCAAAGTAAACTGGATATTTTAAGGTGATAATTCGTTAGTTATCATATTTTCCTGCACATTTGTATTATTTGCATAAAATAACAGCATGAGTGAGGTGAAAAGAGAGAGAGGGAGATAGAGTTGTGTGTGTGTGCTTTCTGTGTGTTAGTCAGCCACTTAGCCTGTGGTAATTACTATCTTAGCATGTTAAATGATCACTATAGACGCACACAAGTGCTACTGCAGCCCACCGGACATGACAAAAATGGGCTTCTCTAACTACTTCCCCTGTTCTCAGTAGGAGTCGAATCAAGCAGGCAAAGATATTTACTGATGAATAGCCATAGGACCTCACAGCTGCTTCTCTGGGGTGAAGAAGATGCATCTGCTACTATTGGATTGTCACAGCGGAGAGTGTTTTCCAGAATGAGCTAAACTGAGCTTTAAGTGACATGGATTCGACCTGTTGTGCATGAGCATGGTAAGGAACAGATTTACTTACGCAGGTTGTTTCCTGTTGCTCTGGCCTGCATGTTCTCGTAGTGTTGTCCATGCACTGCCAAACTCTCCTCCCTCTCCACGTGTTCTCCTGGAGCTGTCTGGCGCATCACCTGGGCCAGGGCTCTATGGAGAAAGGCTTTGTTTACTCAGCTTACAAAGAAAAACTGTAAATTGATGTAGAGCAATTCAATAGATATTTATACTGTTCTTGACAGACATTTACTCATCGAAAAGTTTGTTCCGAAAATTTTAAATAAATGTTGACAAAGAGGGATTACAGCGATCTATTATGTTAGACCGAAATGAGTGTGGTACATTAAATACACCATAAAATAACTTGCAGCCGTTTTCTTTTCTGTGTTGACGCATTTTTTTACTAGCCAATAATAAGTTTTAGTTTCATATCAGATTCCATGAATTTGATACATCCTGACAGGTTGTATTAGTGGGAGGAACGTCCTCATTCTGGAGAGCATCTGATTGGATAAAAATTTAGATACGCCCCTTTGTGCAAGATGAGTCAAATATTTTTAAAGGGATGGTTCACCCAAAAATGAACATTCTGTTACTTATTACTCCACCTCATGTTGTTCCAGACTTTCGTTCATCTTTGGAACACAAATGAAGATCTTTTTGATGAAATCTGAGAGCTTTCTGTCCTCTCTACACACGAGAATGAACCTCATTGGTTCTTGCTGAAGCTCAAACGTGCTGCGTAACAAGAATAAACCTCATTAGTTCTTGCTGAAGCTCAAACGTGCTGCGTAACATGAGAATGAACCTCATTGGTTCTTGCTGAAGCTCAAACGTGCTGCGTAACATGAGAATGAACCTCATTGGTTCTTGCTGAAGCTCAAACGAGCTGCGTAACATGAGAATGAACCTCATTGGTTCTTGCTGAAGCTCAAACGTGCTGCGTAACACGAGAATGAACCTCATTGGTTCTTGCTGAAGCTCAAACGAGCTGCGTAACACGAGAATGAACCTCATTGGTTCTTGCTGAAGCTCAAACGAGCTGCGTAACACGAGAATGAACCTCATTGGTTCTTGCTGAAGCTCAAACGAGCTGCGTAACATGAGAATGAACCTCATTGATTCTTGCTGAAGCTCAAACGTGCTGCGTAACACAAGAATGAACCTCATTGGTTCTTGCTGAAGCTCAAACGTGCTGCGTAACACAAGAATGAACCTCATTGGTTCTTGCTGAAGCTCAAACGTGCTGCGTAACACAAGAATAAACCTCATTGATTCTTGCTGAAGCTCAAACGTGCTGCGTAACACAAGAATGAACCTCATTGGTTCTTGCAGAAGCTCAAACGTGCTGCGTAACACGAGAATGAACCTCACTGGTTCTTGCTGAAGCTCAAACGTGCTGCGTAACATGAGAATGAACCTCATTGGTTCTTGCTGAAGCTCAAACGTGCTGCGTAACATGAGAATGAACCTCATTGATTCTTGCGGAAGCTCAAACGTGCTGCGTAACACAAGAATGAACCTCATTGGTTCTTGCTGAAGCTCAAACGTGCTGCGTAACACGAGAATGAACCTCACTGGTTCTTGCTGAAGCTCAAACGTGCTGCGTAACACGAGAATGAACCTCATGGTCCTTGCTTGAGCTCAAACGTGCTGCGTTTTTTTTTTTTCAGGGTGAACTATCCCTTTAAGTCTGTGTTCCGTGAAAATAAATATTTAAATCGTGTATATCTGCTAAAAGACAGCTTTAATCAGCATTTAAGAGTATAGTAGCATATGCTAGACCTAACAGACTTGACCTAACAGACATGATCTAAAAGCTACGAAATTCCCATTTGGGTTTCCTGGGGTCTTCAAACAACCTTATGTACATAAAACTAATAGATTAATTCACATCATGCTTTTAAATGGTAAAAATAACAATAATAATAACTTTTTGTGGAGATACATTATGAAAAATCATTAAAATTGTGCAAGTCAGTACGGTGACATATTCAAAAGGCACTCAATTAAAATGGTGTAAATGCCTGGTTGTGGGAGGTGGATAGGATACTATGGCCCATGTGAGTTTTTATTGTGTTCACGCCTAAATAGAGTGAAAGATAAAATGAAAGGTCAGTGCACAAATAGAATGTCCTTGAAATATTAGTATCATTAGACACAGATCAGTGTCCATTATCCTACTAATGTCACGGACACCTCTCAACTGATGTTTAGATGAGTAAGCCGGCTATGTGTGTGTTTGTTTGTTTGGAGTAGACGCTTTTTCAGACAAAATCTGTGCTTCACCATGGAGATAATTAGAGACTTAGAGAGATGTTGATGAATGTTTGCTGATCAACAGATGAATTAGACCTGAATGCTAGTCAGTATATTTTGTAGTACACCTGCTTTCAGCTCTCTCTGATTATCAACACTTTATACTGTGTCTTCAGGGAAAAGCACAAAGTCATGGTGAGAGATAGAGTTGTGTCAGTGTCATCCTTGAGCTATGCCGAATGACATCCCAGAGAAAAACTGTCATCCTTAGAGGTTTGCTCATTGAAGGCATAAGCATTATATTTCATTATTGATATCAACTTATAAAATCTCCTTAGGAGAAAATAAAAACAGACACAACTGAGGTAATTATTGATTGTTGAGCTAATTAAATTAATTCAAATAAAAAAGCTCTGATAATTTAGGAAGAGTGTGATAAATATTTGAGTTCACAATGAACTCTACACTCTATGAGAAAAGGTACAAAAAGCTGTCACTGGGGTGCTTCTTTAGACCTTCTTTAGACCCTTTGTGCCTTCTTTAGGACAAATGTAGGACATTTGATTGCAGATTTTGGAACAGTTTGTGATTGTGTGTCAGAACTCTTCTGAAACTCTTAAGTTGAAACAAGCAAGTGACTTATGTAAACAACTCTCAGTTTTCTCTCTGTTTAATATCATTGTTGTCTACAAGAAACAGTTGAGGTAATAAGCTCTCATTTGTATTTTTATTTCCCATGGTGTAAACTGCTGGACTCCAAAACAACACAAGCAATTTACAACTTCTTAAAAAGGACAAGACACGAATGTATCAATGTAAATCTGTTAAATGTAGATTCCATATTATCCTTTATTAATTAAATTGTTCAATCCCATTTGATTTCCTTTCTTTCCTATGGAATAAACTTCTCTGCTCCACAACTATACAGCTTACAATTTACAACAGTTTATAAAAATTACAAAGGATATCTAAAAATGATTATTGATATGCAGTAAGAGTGTATTAATATGTAAAAGACAGCTCAGGCCTAATTTGCTTTTGGAAGAATTTGATTTTTGGAAATCCCATTTGGTTTTCTCCGTCTCTAAACTGCGCATCTCCACAACAACCACGCAGACAATAAGCAACAGCGTTTGAACTTGAACTTAGGCTATTCAACCTCTCTTACCTGGACATGTTCTCTCTGTGAGGTCGATGCGCCTTCTCCAAGCCAAGTTTGGTGAATATCCCAACCAGCGCCATGATAGCAACTACTCCGCATATAATATACACAATCAAATTCGCTTTATCCTTAGTCGGATCGTGTTGGTCCATCATCTTCGGCGGTGGTCTGCCCGTCATAGACCACGGCGGGGTGTCGTAGTTTTTGCAAGTGGTCTGATCTAACCTGGAGTTTTTAAACTCGCAGCAGAACCTGAAGCCACAGGTCCCGCAGCAGTACAGGTAACTACCCGTCCGACACACGAACGGAGGATCCCAGTGACCCATCACATCATAATAGCCCCGACACCTGTCTGTGTGAGTGGTCTCAGAGAGACCGTTTTCCCCGTCTCTAGAGTCGTTAGACCCTGACGCTGTCACCAGACCATCCAGGTTCTTCCCAGGTTCTCCTTCCGCGTCGCACACAAGAACTTTCATCAAAAAGTAACCCAGTAGTAAGCCAGTGCTTTTCATCCTGCGCTCTTCTCTTCTCTCCTCTTCTTTGCCACGGCTGAACGGACGCTGAAAGACAGAGTTGGGTGTCTTTTGTCATGAAGTGTCAGGACGCATATCTCCATCAAAAACATCACCGCCATCCGAGATGATCATGTTTGATGATACTTCAACGCCACAATGAGTCTATAGAGGTTTTGAAGTAAGTATGCAAATGATTGAATATGGAGATGTCTATCTTATCAAGTGTGGCATTCCAATAAACACTACTGTGTTTTGTCTACTAATATATATTATCCTAAACAACGGCGTTCTTGAGCACTCGGGAGCGTGGATCGCCTGGATCGCAATGAGCTGCAGTTGAACGGAGCGCTGAGTGAGACTGAATGCGTAATGATGAGAGAGGAGGAGGGGACCCCAAGTATGGGCACATGGAAGGAAGCAGCAAAAGAATTAAGAGGAGAGAGAGCAGAATGTGTCAATCAATATTAAGTCCTGTGAGGCTGTGATTCTCACAAAAAGTAGCCTATACAATGAATGCGCAACTCATACGCTACAAATAGCCAACTGCAATGTGCGAATTATGTCGTTCGATAGGCTACTCATGAGGATCGACTAGCCTATTTAAAACAAATATTTTCGGGTTTTTTTTATATGCCACTTTTAGGCGTTGAAGCACAATGGAAAGTCCTGTACGATATTAGCCCCGAGTTACAATATTTATAAACGTCTAAAAAAGATTTTACATAAATGTTTAAAACCTTGAAGCCCCGCCCCTCCTTTTGTTTTGGTTTCTTGAGGGAGTTCCAGCCAATGGGTTGATTTCATTCGCAGCCATTTTAAAATCGGATTGACATAATGAGCGTTCACATTGCGATTCAACAATGCAACAGGATATTATTTAATTTTATAGAGAGTTGGTGATTTCCAGTGACCGAGCAAAAGAAACCACAGTGATGAAATTCGAGCAGCGACTACCAATGGGAGTGCAGAGGCCGACAGCGACCCGGCGACCTCCAGTGAACGAAAGGTAGGGGGAGAGCAGGGGCTAAAGTAAAATTTTTCAGAAAAACATAATTTTAAAATTTTATATTTTAGACAGAGATATATTTTTGCCATGGTCAGTCACTCACAAGTGTGGTCTATCAGTACTTATTATGAACGACTTCAGTATAATTTCACTTTGAACTTAAAGGTATAATGGAGGATTTTTTACTTCCGGGTGGATCACCTATACTATTGGTCCTCCTAATTGTCAATCATTCTGGTGAATCAATCAAACTTATTCAAAAAGTGGAGAGGGCGGGTCTTATCTAAAATTCGGAAAGATCCTCCACTATACCTTTAAGACTGCTCATGTTACTTTCGACCCGTCAGTTTGGAAGAAAGTAACACACAGGTGGGTCAAAAGTAACACAACAATATACAAGCTAGATTTTTTGTGTTACTCTTGTTTTTTTTATGTTTTTTTATTAGCCTAAATACCTGAGTATGACCTTGTTAGCCTATAATGTAACTTCGAACATATTTTGGCCTTTATCTTTGCAAAAAAAAAAAAGGTTAATTTACAATTTCATTTTAAATGTCAGTTTAATCAAATGTTTCAAAAGTAACCCAACAGTACAAACCTGAATTGTTTAGATTTTATTTATTTATTGGCAGTGTCAATCCATTTTATAAAAGGTTTTTTTTTTTTTTTTTTTTTTTTTTACATGGAAAAATATGAAAATTAAATTAAATTAGCATAATCTAAATTCCCAACATAATGTAACAATAGTCATGTTTCCATCCAGCTGTTTTTATGCATAAATTTAAAATGTGCATAAAAACATCTGGATGGAAACCCTGCAAATTCATAGGTGGAGGTGGAAAACCTAAGGTATGGCTAAAACCTAAATGTGACTAGGGTAAATGGAAACAGATTGAGTGAAAAAAATGGTGACAGAAATCAGTTGATTTAAATGTGACTTAAGCTTTAAACGCCCTCTCATAAACATCTGGCTGAATCAGACCTCTGTCTGTCTTTCTGACCCTCACTCTTGCCATATTCTGTTGGTATAATATGACATAAACATGTTTTAATAAATGCTGAAACACACAGAAAGTCACCACATTAGCAGCGGGACAAAAGAAACACTTGTTTTTACTGTAGCGGGACAAAAGTAACAACTGGTTTACTTTTATACTGAAAAACTCTGACAAGGCAAACTTCAGGATGTGTTACAGTGCTAAAAAACCTGTAGATTGATCATTACTGTGTGACACATGAAACGAAAAACACAACTTGTAATTAGAAAAGAAGTACCGCTTCAGTAATTTACTTATCGTACTCAAAAACTGCTTTCCGGACCTAAACGCGGGAAACGATGACGAAATCACGTGATATTTGGCAGCCTAGTCAAGGGTTGCGTACTGAGAAAAATCGCTTTGTTACTTTCGCCCCGCGTTACTTTCGCCCAGTTCTCCCCTAACGTTCACCTGTAGGCCTGCTCACTTTATCGATTTATATATCGATGGAATTTATATATTGGAAGTTGTTATATAAAAGAAGTGCCTTTAGAAGTTGAAGGTGAATTTATTTTCACCAAATTATACCAAGTTTTGATGGTGCATGGTTGCATTTTAGTAGCAACATGGCTGTAAAAAATGAAACATTTTTCATACTTGGGCAATTAAACATTTAGCAATTAAGCTGGATCAACCCATACAAATATATTAACCTAGATAGAAATATCAATATGCGATTCATTAAATCAGCACAGCCTTAGGTTGTAGGTTGTTCATACAGTTGTCAAAGTTGCCAATTTTGTCATGGTGTTTACAATTATGGATTTAGAGATGATATAATTTTCAAAATGAGATTAAATGCAAATTATAATAAGAGTGACATACCTCCAGTTATATCTCCCCTTGATGTTTTATGATTTTTTTTTATTTGTCATATAACGCAGAATAATTTTGCGTGGGTCATTCTGGGAATTATGAACACATGATCTGTCTGAGTACAGTTCACACTATTAAACTTTCCAGTTAAAATATAATTGAGACTAATGCAGTGATAAGATCCAGCCAGTTCATTCCATTTATTGCTAAGATGCAACTAGACCTACAAACCACAGACAGACTTGCATATCTCGAGAGGGATAATATAAATCAGTTTTATTGTGTTATATTCTGGTTTAATCGCTTGTTTTATATGGTCTGTTACAGAATTATATGATCACTGAGACATAGTCGGTCCTAATGGGCATTTGGCACGGCAAACAAGACCACAGCTCAGAATAATGTAATTACATACTGATGCAGATGAACAAGCAATCTGCATTGTCTTTGGGAGGACAAATAGACCTGCCTAAGGTGGCAGAAATTGTAACTTATGAAAGGAAAAAAGAAGCACTAATGCAATTATATAAAACAAGGCTCTTGGCTCCTTTTCGAATATTCATGTTCTGAGTAAATTTATAAAATCTCATGAAAACAGCAGAACTGTTCCAGAAATGAGGGTTATCAGAATGCATGAGTCAATGAGGCCATCAGTAAAGTACTTGAGAGACACTAAGGGATCACTTGGTCTTGTTATTGCCATGGTAACCAGGTGCATAATGGCCTAATTTCATTTTCCAGGTCCTAATGACTTAGAAGAGAGATTTTCAAAACATACAGAAAGCCAGGGAAGAGTGCCGTTTTTTTTTTCTTCTACAGCATGATGCTTAAAGTTGTAAAAAAGGACAGCTGAAGCTGAATGACAGTTTACGTAAGAGATGCACCCCATTGTCTAAAGGTCAATACATAGTGAATTATCCCATTTATTCGGTTGTGCATCCCAGCAGGTTCTTTCTTTCTGGAGAGCACATAGGCTATGTCTTTCAGAAACTAAAATAGAGATTTTGCCAGCTATATTTTCATGCATAAATAATCATTTGCAATCTATCTATCTATCTATCTATCTATCTATCTATCTATCTATCTATCTATCTATCTATCTATCTATCTATCTATCTATCTATCTATCTATCTATCTATCTATCTATCTACATTCATTCATTCATTCATTCATTTATTCATTCATTATTTCTGTCCATCTACCCATCTATACATGTGTGTGTGTTTATTTGATGACAGTGCGTCCCAGAAATCTTTGAACACTTTGAAAATCTAGAATTTGGAATGCAATTCTGGAAACAACATTTTAAAACGACCATTATGATGTCAAAAGTACAGTCACTTTGGATAAAAGCATGCTAACTGAGTACATCTAAATTAATAAGAATGATTTAATATTCTGCACAATTTCTAGGTCAGTCATCAAATAAGAGCTAATACTACAAGAAATAAGTGACTTTTCTAAAGACAGTCCGATGTTCTTCTTCCATTGAAGCTTACAGTTTTTCTCAGTCGCTTTGGTGCATTTCTCACATCACTATTTACATTTGCACAACAGTTAGTTCAACCTCCACAACATTTAGTCATTTGTGCACATCATAGTAGCAGTTTCTCATTCCTTCCAACAAATTGCAAATGCTTTTGGACATGCAACAATTGCTTTCATACAACTCTGCTGTTTTATAACATTATCATTTGCTTATGTCATGTCAGTCAAAATTAACTATAGGCCTACTTGTGAATGCTGAATAGTCATTCCATATAAAACTAACAGTCCTCATTTCATTGCTTGACTCATTACATACAAAAATGTTGAACTAGTTGTCAAAATCTGTCAAGCAAATTTTACACATTTTTGTCTCCTAAAAAATGTCTCCTAAATTGAACAATTTCTCTCAGGTGAATCTCAGCTTTCACTGATGAGGAACGTCTGGATGTGCATGAATGATTACAGTAGGCTACTATGTATGTTGTATATTCAGTTCCAATATGTACTGCAATATTGTTTACAGTTGTGCATGGCTCTACCCAAAGGGAGTTTATGTTTGTTGTAAATAAGGGTGTATTTTTTCTTTTGCACAATGCTGTGAACAAATTAGAATTGCAAAGAGCATATGCAGTAAAAATGTGAAACATACATATTCAGTGTCTTGTACTCAGTTACCTCACTAAATACAGTAATGTGTAACTTTACTGTATTTTTCAAATGGCTGTGCAAATAGTATATAGTGCTGTCTTGAGCATGTTCAGGTAGTGTCACCAAGATCTGACTTTTTTTGCACTGGAAAACATTTACAGAGTAAACTGTCATAATGAAAACATGACAAAGCCATTTGACTATCTTGTTCATAAACAATGGTGTCAGGACTTTTCATCTTGATGACACTGACACTTTCATTGACATGAATACTTGCTTTTGAGGAATGAACTATCCATTTTGAGCAAGTGACACGCTTTTGCAGGTTATCAACTAGGTTTGGCAGTTTGTACTAATAGTTTTGAGAACTGCATTAACTGTAGTGCAAATGCAAATAGTGATGTGAGAAATGCACCAAAGCGACTGAGAAAAACTGTAAGATACTGATCAGGTCATTTTCAAATCATGCTATAGAACAAGATCATCAGGTTTTATGTTCTTGTGAAGTTCATGGAGCTTGTGTTCTGCTACCACTAGAGGGACACAAGAGGGACAAACCAAATACTAAGACATTCATGTTAATCATTCAGGTCAACTTTTCAGTCAGATTGATATACTGTGAATACAATTTGTAATGACAAATGTTGTATTGCATTAGGGAGAAATTCATTTTAAAGAGAAGTAATTTGGTTTCAGGGTGTTTACATGACAACGATCCGACTAAAAACGGAAAAGTGTTTCCTTTGCGTTTTTCGTGTATAGACACCATAGTCAAAATGATCCCTGTCCTCACTGATCTGCGAAAATGACTAAAAACATTGTATTGTGCATGCCAGGCCAGTAGTTGGCAATTACAGCAGTCACTTTGTAAAGAAGCACTACTATACACTGAACTTGTAATTCGCATGCGCATGTTGTCACAGTTTTCACAAATTTACATTTTTGTAGTTGCACGACAACGGTGTCGTTTTCAAAAACTTGCGTTTTCAGGCCCCCAAACGCTGTTCTCGTGTAAATGAATGGCCAAAACGGATAAAATGTTTTATGTTTTTGGTTGAAAACGGTGTCGTGTAAACTTTTGGACCCCACTGTGTTTTTTTACTGTGCCATTTGCGTCCTCATGTATTGTTTTTTTTGTTTTTTTTGTCCTTTGTTATCACCATCACAATGAAGAGCCTTGATCATGCATAAACTTACGCAAAGTTTGTCATAGATCATTTATTTTTGGAGCTGGTGTTAATCTGGAATTTTAACAGTGTTTTTGAAAGCACCATCTGCCACCTGAGAAATCTTGCTCGTTTGCTTTTGATGTTAGTCCGAGCCACAGAAAGCTTCTTTATTTACAATTGGCTGTCATGGGAATCATGGCTCTTTTCTCTTTTATATCTTTAAAGACTGCTGTAAATAGTTCAGTCATTCATCTGGGATTTTATCAAAGTTTGTTTAGAGAGACAAAACTCTGCTCGAGTGTCTCAGAGAGAACAGCTGGCAGCTCCTGATCAGACCATTGCATTAAAAAAGCCCTGACTGCGTCACTTTGACTTAGGAAGAATAGCAGTTGGCGAGCAATGAAACATCACGCTCAATTTAACATGTCAATACTTCTTGGCCAGACTGTTTTAGATGCGGCTGTATATCTTGAATGAATAGTCCACCGTAGGATTTATGGATTCTGGCTGCAGTAGAATAGAGCTGTGCGGCCCTGAGAAAAGGTCACCTGACTGATAAAACCAAATCTTAAACAAGTTTTGAATCATTGTTCTCTCAGGCAGTGTGTTCAGAGACGTTGCTATAGCCTTCGGTCATACATCACTTTAAACCTCTTACATCCCTTCTGCCTTGGTTAATTCATTATAAAGTGTATTTATGCAAGTGTAAAAAAGGGGGGAATTAAGCTATTATATATATTGTGAATGACAAAAATCTGCAGATTTACAAAAGTTTGTAAGCAACCTACATTTTCTTGGAAATAGTCATTTATTGGCAAAAAATAGCAAAAATAAAACTTTTTTTCACAAGAATAATTCAACAAAAAAAGTCATTATTCCTTTTTTTAAATATAATTTTTTTTTAAATAAAATGTTTAAATGTATATAAACCAAAGTTTTCACAAAACATTTTCACACGCATAATTTTTTTTTTCTATAATGATTTATACTGTAGGCTATGCAAATTATACGGCATATTACAGAAAATGCCAATTATTTTACAACAAAATGTACTTACATTTTATTTAAAAATATATATTGATTTAAAATAATATATATAAATTATTTATTTTAATATAACTATAGAAAAACAACACACATCCTACACTTTTTTTTATACACAGCCACTTTTCCCATAGTCTGGAGAGCTGCAGCCGTCACTCCCCCAACCTTCTGTCAGGCCTGGCTGATCTCTGTCTTTGGCCATGTGGAGTGTGACGTGAGCCCTTGATCACTTGCTGCTTGCTAGAAAAGGACACCAAGCTGTGCGTGACTCTCCCTTGTGAAGAGGAACCAGACAGTGACTCAGTTTAATCATTTGATTTCAAGATATGTAACATCATCCCACAGAGAAGTATTTAAAGTGAAAATATGTGTAAAGAGATTGTGGAGATTGTCTCTTTACATCATCAGTGACATCATTATCGCTAGTACCACACGTTTGAATCTGTCTGGTGTTTGCATCAAAAAAATTCTAACCTCTCCAAGTCAAAATTTTCTAGTGACTGGTCACATCTAAATTTTTTAATTGGCCCAAGTGCAATTCTTGTTGCAATAGTCTGTTAACATTGGCTCAGTGAGAAATAAATTATTCTTATGCCTTGTGGCTTTTACCGAAATATTCTGTGTTCAAAACAAGATAACCTCAGTTTACAGCATTTGGGGCATAATGTTGATTACGACACAAATTAATTTCGACCTTTCTGCCTTTCCTTTAAAAAAAAAAAGGGGAAATGGTGACGCATTTACCCTGGAAGTAAACAGGGCCAATTTATAGAGGATTTAAAAGCGGACTTTAGCACACTTGAGCATGCTCGATCTCCTGGTAACCAGGATTGGGCCTGGGCTGCGTTTCCCGAAACCATCGTTCCAACGAACGTTCGCAAACAGCATCGCAAACTTGTGTGGTTGGAACGACAGCTCTCGAGCTGTGGTTAGAAGCATAGTTTCTAATTTACATGAGATGTAGACTGAATAAATCCTTATCTTTAGCAAAATAAGCAAGCTGACATTCAGTACAACCCGTGTTATTTATTTAGAATACATACAAATGTAATTTACGTCTTTTAGTTTGTCAAGAGATTTAAAGCACCGTTTTTGAAGACTGCGCATGTGCGACCGTGCTCTACTATGTAAGAACGAGCCAAATATTGAGTCTGGTAATAAAGCAAAATAACTGAGAAAAACAGATGCCATGTCTGTTGCTTATATGACAAAATCTAGCGTTAATTCGATCTCAAACAGATTAATTAAAATAAGTTATTAGTCCACCACGTGCGAGACGTCATAAACCAACGTGGTTGAACGATACTTTGCGACATACGGTTTCGGGAAACAGTCGTGATTAGCTAGTTGATTTCTCCATCGATGCATCGTACTATGGTAGTTAAGCAGCGAGCTATATAGTTGTACGGGAAACGCACCCCTGGTTAGTACTTGGATGGGAGACAGCCTGGGAATACCAGGGGCTGTAAGCTTTTGGTTAGAATCTATAATATAATAAAATGCAATTCAATCCATATAACTCTGGACTCAGACTAGAATCAAGATTCTTTTTTCCTCTGAATCTTTGAGTCAAGTCCTACAAGAATCTATTCATCCAGTTTTGTTTAACCCCCGGGACTTTTTTCCACCGTTTCGGCAAAGCACGTAAACCGGTTTCAATATCATGAACTCATGAAAAGAATGGATTTTTTGGTTGTTTATTAAAAAAAACATAGCTGTAGTAAGCAGGCATTCAGCACACAAAATGACAGTGACATTGAAGGGGATTGTGTGACAGAGGAGAAAATAATTTTCAATTCCCATATCCAGCCTTGCTTTAGCAGCTGGCTTCTCAAGATAAAACAAACAGTATTTGCACGTTTGCAAAAGCTTGTAATGCCCCTCTAGTAAACAAACCAAAGATTTTTGACATGCCAAAATGCTTAGCTCTCATGAAAGAGTTACTTCAATACTATAAATACGGTGATCCGCGATTAGAGCTCATGGCTGGGAATTGTACAACAGTATACAGTAGGGGCCAAAGGTTTAAGACCACTAATGAAAATACTTCCATCATTGAAAGTAGAGGTTAAATGTTACATATACACTCACAAGCCGCTTTATTAGGTACCTGTTCAACTGTTTGTTAACACAAATATCTAATCAGCCAATTTCATAGCAGCTACTCAATGCATTTAGGAACGTAGACATGAAGACGATCTGCTGAAGTTCAAACTGAGCATC
Organism: Rutilus rutilus; assembly: GCF_951802725.1. Taxonomy (NCBI): domain Eukaryota; kingdom Metazoa; phylum Chordata; class Actinopteri; order Cypriniformes; family Leuciscidae; genus Rutilus; species Rutilus rutilus. The sequence goes on along the minus strand of NC_140209.1, from coordinate 34,160,397 downwards.
AGAATGTGGAAAGAAATGAAAACTTTAGCATAAGTTCTGCCGGGAAGACTCAGTTACTTCGTCACCTATTGCCTTCACTTCTATCCAATCATATTCTTATGCTCACTGTATAAAGCTCGGTACTTACACATGTTTGAGTTCGCAGATACTGAAGCGACGATTACCCCCATCCTCCCCACCACCACCAGGATGGTCCTGTCCATACCTCCCGGGGGGGTCGGCTGCGCCCCTGCCTTCGTCATCAGGCAGGAATTGCAGATCCGATACCCTCGGATTATGCACTACGGACGGGGCCTACGCCAAATGACTTTGTATATTATCAGCTTGCTGAGCTGTCAATAAATGTACGATTTGTTGAAATAATTCTCCCGAGTCTTTCTGGTAGAAATGTGATTTAAGTGACTCTGAACGTGGCATGGTTGATGGTGCTAGACGGGCTGGTCTGAGTATTTCAGAAACTGCTGATCTACTGGGATTTTCACACACAACCAGATCTAGGATTTACAAAGAATGGTCTGAAAAAGAGAAAATCTCCAGTGAGTGGCAGTTCCGTGGATGAAAATGCCTTGATGTCAGAGGAAAATGACTAGTTCGAGCTTATAGAAAGGCGACAAGTAACTTGTTACAACCGAGGTTTGCAGAAGAGCTTCTCTGAAGTATACCTTGAATATGGCATCTCTATATTCTCAAATGGCCTCCACATTCACCAGATCTCAATCCAATAGAGCACATTTTGGGTTGTAGTGCAACGGGAGATTCACATAATGGATGTGCAGCGACAAATCTGCAGCAACTGTGTGTTATTTACAGCACATGTTTGAATCTATACCATGAAGAATTAAGGCGGTTATGAAGGCAAAAGGGGGTCCAACATGGTACTAGTGAGGTGTACCTAACAAAGCAGCTGGTGATTGTAACTTTCTCATTATGTGTAAAAAACAAAACATATAAGGTACAGTATTGCACAAAACCAGTGAAAACTACAAAGTCTTGCCTGTATATGGATCGGTGGAATACATGGAATCTCATTTCATTCTTAGGATTGTAATAGCTCTTGCGCATATTGTCTCTAGAATTCATTTAGATAAAATCTCTTGTCTGATGTATTGCACCTGAGCCACACTCAAACCTTCCCTCAGTACCAGTATTATTCTACTCAATGGGTTTTATTTGATGTGCTGTGCGATGTTCCTAAGAGTAAACATAAAACAGTTGAATTAATGATTGGCATTACTCTTGACTACACAGGATCAGTCAAGATAGCTAGCTTATGAGATGCCTTTGTCGTGCATATAAACATTATATTTCAAAACTGACATTTTATTGTCCTAGTGCGTGTTTCTGGTGTTATTGTGAACCATTTTTGGTGCATATTTTCCAAAGAAAAAAAATGACTGTTACGTGAAACGACTTTCATTTTCCACTGATTGGCCACTTTTGGTTAAAGTTGGCATGAAATGAAAATTCATCTATTTCTTAATCTTTTTTTAAATCCATGTTATTTATCTTATTGTGAATGACTACTCCGTGTACCCTAATATGTTTCATTTTTATTTATTTTTTCATCAAAATCAATCTCGATCTTCCAGTGAAATGTCTGACTTCTCTCTGGTGACGTATAACGGACTTCTCCAAACATTTAGTCCGCTTAAACCCAGCCCCTTTATTACAATCGACTGCAAGCTCACATTCAGATCTGCCTCCATCCAATCAACAAGAAGTCTCCGACCAACACTTCGGATGTAAGTCACAATATAAAAGAAAAGATCTGTCTCTCCATTATATCACAACTTAAATATGTTTTAGCAAACTCGCATTTGTTCTGGCTCCATACTCCCACTTTTATTTTCAAATAAATTCCTGTACTGCCATTTTAATTGCATATCCTTTTTTACTTTAAAATGTCACATTACAAAAGTCAAATTGGTTTAATTCTGAATGTCTAACACATATTCTAACACAATGGGTTTTGTATTATATTTTGAAGAGAAGTCACAGACAAAACATAATGCAGAGTAGTTTTATTAATCACATATTTCATGCTTCTGATTAGCGTGGTTCTGACTGACAGTGCTATAATATTCGCAGGGCACATCTCAGCTATAATGAATAAACTGTCAGAGATGTAATGTCAAATTCTATAATTTGTTCCGTCCGAAATTTCCATACGACTCTTTTACCCCTTTGCTGATTTGTCCTTCACTTTCTATTACATCCTTCTCTCTCTTTCTCAGCGGGAATGGAAAAACACACAGAACAAGTTGTCCGATTTTCTTTCTCCATTTCCTCGGTGCAGTTGTAGCATTTGAGGTCATTATTGTGTTTCATCTGGCGTGCTGGCTTTGCTCTTCTGCTCCAGGAGTGTGATTGAGCAGCCAAACCTCACCATCAGAGCTGGCCTTTTCTCCGCTGGCTTGCCAGGGCACAGCCCACTGTCTCTCTGCCGGTAATTGAAAAGGAAATGAATTGTGATACCTGCTCTGCTTGAGTCCACTGCCTGACCTGAGGGATCGTGCGGATGTGAGCTTCACTATTTTCAAGGAAAACAAGACAAAGAGTTGAATGATGGAATGCATTGGGGGATGTTTGTGTCAGATATAACAACCAGATCACACCATTCCTAATCATGCATGAAATGGTGAGTTTCCAACGATAATCAGTTTGCCTGTTCACTTTGATAGCCAAAATGCGGTATGTTGCTGCACAATACAGTATAAGCCAATCAGAACATGTTGGATGGTTAATATACCGCATAATAGGAAACCAAGTGATCAGCATGGTTAAATGTCCTGCCGGTAAAGACCAACATATCATAGTTATTAAATATAACTAGTTTAAATTTATAGGCTATATATGAATTTAAAATAACTGTTTTATATTTTAATGTTTTAAAATGTAATTTATTCCTGTGATGGTAAAGCTGAATTTTTAGCATCATTACTACAGCCTTCAGTGTCAATTGACCGTTCGCAAAGACCCGCCCCCTTTAGTTACTGTTGCTATGTCTGACAAGCCATGCCCAGGGGGGCAGGGTTTCATATTATTTTGAAGCTTCCCCGGGCGCCGCCATTGATTAGCGGACCCCCACCTGCTGTTAGCATTCCATTGACTCCCATTCATTTTGGCGTCACTTTGACAGAGAATAACTTTACATCTGAGGCGTTTAAAGACTCCATTTGTCCATTATTTATTTCTAAAGAAACACGAAAATGTATAAAAGACTCCATTACCTTGTAGCTTACGTTATGGCCCCGTAGAAGCAATTTTTGTAAAAATAGGCTAACGATTGCGTCATAACCACACGACTCTCTGTCGCACAGTAGAGAATTACCGTATGGACGGGAGGAGAAGCTCACGGGCAGTCGGGGGGATGTGGAGGCAAAATGACAAAATAATTAATCAGAATACCTACTAAAAGTTTCTCTTGCTCCTAGCTCATGGACACCTCCTTCTCACACTCTCTGTCTTTGCAAGTTTCGTAAGGGAATGATTCAGATTTCTCTTGGCACAGCTACTAGAAGACAGACAGGTTGCTCACGTCACATCTACGTCGTCAAGATCAGTTTGAGTCTGCGCAGTACGGTCAGCCATCAGGAAGTGAGAGCTTCTAATTGACTTCACTTGTCTCCGTTGAATCCAATGGGGTCGCTGTGTCCAGTTTATATACTGTCTATGGCCATGCCGCTCTCACGCCTCACCATGTCACACAGTGAAAAATACATCGCGGAGCAAAGAGGACACTGACAGCGTGCTGATAGACAGGACAGACCAGGTTACTTTTGATATGAAACAAAGTCTCAACTGTCAAATTTGGTCATTTTTTTAAAGAAATTAAAACAATAAATACCGTTTTGTGGCTCTTTAATGCGTCGTGATAGATCGCTGTGGCGCCTCAGTTAAAGCTTCTCGTGAACCGATCATCTATTCCTTCTAGTTAATTTATAGCATTAAATAAACATGAATGAACATAAGAAGGAATGTTGTTTTAACCATGGAAATACGTCAGTGCACTCCGTTTTTCAAGTTCAAGTCCTCCAACGTTAATCTACTAATTCTCCTGACTGATTTGTCGGACGTGGATGGCGGATTATGATTGGTCAGATCGCATGTCAATCAAACTCCCTGCGAAGGGTCAATTGATCCTTCAGAAATCATTCTAATATGCTGATTTGATGCTCAAGAAACATTTCTTATTTTTATCAATGTTGAAAACAGTTGTGCTGCTTGATATTTTTGTTGCATTTTTGATAAATAGAAACTTAATTTACATAAACATCATTTATTTGAAATAATATCTTTTGAAACAATATAAATGTCTTAACTGTCACTGTTGATGTATTCTTTGTTTTCTTCTAAAAAATAAAAATGACACTTTCTAAATGAGGCGTTTACAACAGCTTTAAAAGGCTCTTGGTTGTTAAAGTAGACTTAACTTCACTAACTTATTGACGAGACTCTGTGAATTCCAAAGGTGACTGTCTCTCCATATTCTTTTGAGTGCAGTTGCCCACATCCACCTAACCCTTAGTACAACGAGAGATAATTGAAGACATCCAGCTGTCATTGGATAAACCCACGCTGTGTCTGCACCTGCGATCTATATGTTCTTATTTTGTCTCTGAATTTATTGGGCGCATAACCTGATTCCTCTTGCTCTTAAAAGAACACCCATCCTTGTTAGGAAGTTTTGGTGGTCATCGCCAGTCAAGGACATGTCAATCTGAGTAAATGTCAGACCTGTGTGTGCAGAGATCTTAGTGATCCTGGCTATCTATCTCTAATCGCCCATACTCTCATAAAAAAAATATTTCATTGCTTGACTTCAACACTAATGGAGTGGTGTAATGACTGTACTGTACCTGGTGACTGGCCGGTTTTTGCACTCCTATTGCTGCAACTCTCAAAACGTGTATCCGTGAGCTACGCTGAGCTAATACTCGGCTCATAAATAATAGACCTACGAGTCAGACCAGACCCATGTAAACCACTAGTATGTGGTCTCAGCTTCAGGCAGCACACCCACACATGCTTCACAGACGATATTCCACACTGACGTCATGAATGATTGACCATTTTGCTGAGTCCATTTTGCAAATCATTTTTGCTTTGTAGCCTTTGAATTTCAGCATCATTTTATGGGTTTTGGACCCAACAGTCAAGGAGGATACCAGCAGAACGCATCTTTAACATGAACCCATGTGTCAGTGATTTACAAATCATCCTGCTCCACGTTAGAACAGTTCTTCCTAAAGGCTTGTGTGTACGATACATCCATACATAGCAATTCCCAGTCTCATCATTAGAGGTTTCAATCATCATACCTGTTTCCATAGTTACACGCACATGTTTCCTGTTCACTCACCATTCACGGGTTAAACACCCTGTGTAGTTTATCTGACGTATTCTTCCATAACTGTTTCTAAAAGGAAATTCAGGTGGCCTATACCATTTGATTTGTAAAGAAATTAGAATTTGTTTTAATTAAACATTTTAAGTTGCAAACATTATTTTGATGAGTTCTGTCGATGTAAAATCGATTGTGTGAAATTGAAACCGAAATTTCTGCACTAATTGATTTAAAAAATATATAATAATAAGTTGTAGTATTTTAAAGGTATGTAAAGCTATGTAACTTTCCTGTTTAAAATGAACAAAATTTAAATGAGTCAATACATCTTGATTCCTGATGATCACCTGATTCGTAAGCCTGTCAAAAGTGTTTATACTACGGGGCAGTTGAATGCTTGAATCTGATTGGTTGACGAACGTTCTAAGGTGTGTAATTATTTTCAGGGAAACGCACAGTTAAAGTAGTTCCAGGCAGGTCTTGACCGCATTACAGTTCTATATCACTACGCCAAATGATTTCAGTATTTCAAAGGTACAACAACCTACAACAGCAAAATAACCAAAACCCACAACAACACTGACCAAGCAAATAAATATAGTAAACAATAGGCTAAAAACAACAAATTATGTTTGCACATACTCTCTTTCTCCACTCTCTCTCTTCCACTCAAGCGCACACACATACAGAAACATGTTGTCAGCGTTGCTCTGACAACTTTTTCAGTAAAATAGTTTTAACAACTTAACTACATTTCTCACTATAGAGGTGGTAATAACAGCTCTGTTTTTCGAAGCAGATCAACTTACAGTTTTGCTATTAGTAGAGACGCTGCTGCTGAACACTGTCTAGTGTCTCTCTCTCTCTCTCTCTCTCTCTCTCTCTCTCTCTCTCTCTCTCTCTCTCTCTCTCTCTCTCTCTCTCTGGTCTGATATCAATGGCTCAAGCCTCTTTTACTAGCTTTAAAATTACGTTTTGGAATTAGCAACGGAGGCTTGGGATGAGATGCGTAATAAATTAGTCCTACACACAAGAGCGTTTTAAAAGACAACAAGAGCACTCTTTGGTGTATTTTTTTTAAGTTATCCCATAATGTAACATATAGGTTTCAAGTGCTTACCATAAGTCCACAATTAAATGAATATAGACCTACAGTACTTCAAAAATGTCATATTTTCGAGTTATTTCTACTTAGCACACTTTGTTTTAATCAGGGGGTAAAGTTAATAAATCACAGTGTGACAGTTCCAGGTGTCTCAACTGTCTAATGGCTTTTTAATTACAAGAGGACTTCAAAACACAAAATAGTAAAGGGATAGTGTAGCAATATTTGGGGCAGGGGAGGTGTTTGTGTTGTGTTTGTGGATTATTATTTGAATGCTTGGTAAATCTCAATAGCTTTCATGTCAAATGTGAGATGCTCTCCACTCATTAATTAGCATTCAGAAACATCACTTGTGATTCATCCTAGTAATTTAGGTGGTACGTTTATCCTTCCAGCTGACGTATTTTACTGTTTACACACAGAAACCAGAATAGGTGTAATTCTGTGCTTCAGCGAACCATGTTCAGCCAACCCACTCTGCATGATTCATTTGGATGGAGTGTTTGAGACTCAAAATAATTGCTGGAGATTTCTACCAGTGTTGACCTTAAGCCTGACCTCAATATATCCTGTATTTTCTCAAGCATAGACTCATAAATACAAATGAGTGTTGACCTTACTGATGCATCTGTAGCATGATAGAAATTGTCTTCATTCTCTGGCCCTGTTTACTCCATCTCAGAGTATACAAATAAACGTGGCTTTACATTATAAAACTGTTTTCTATATCATGAATGTATAAGTACAAATGTATGAAAGATTTGAAAGTTCTGTCAGGACCCTGATACTGAATTAACACTGGTGTTGTTCAAGATCCCATCTGCTTTTCTTAACAAAGCCATTCTATTGGCTGAGACAATTTATTTAAGCAAACTTTGGTGCCTGATAAATTCTAGATAAGCTTTACAGTGTAGGCTATTTATTCATAATAAAAAATAATAAAAATATGTTGACTGATATCTTAATTATACACTACTGTTCAAACGTTTTTTAATGTTTTCGAAAATCTCTTATGCTCACCAAGACTGCATTTATTTGATCACAATACAATAAAGCCATAATTTGTGAAATTCATACGGTTTAAAATAACTGTTTTCTATTTGAATATATTTAAATATGTAATTTAGTCCTATGATGTCAAGGCATCATTACTGCAGTCTTCAGTGTCACATGATCCTTCAGAAATCATTCTAATATGCTGATTTGCTGCTCAAGAAACATTTATTATTACCATCATCAATGCTGAAAATAGCTTAATATTTTTGTGGAAACTGTGATATAATTTTTTTTCCAGGATTCTTTGATTAAAAGTAAATAAATAAAAACGAAAGATTTGAAAGAAATCTTTTGCAACATTATACTCACTTCATTTACTGCATCCTTGCTGAGTAAAAGTATTAATTTATTTCAAAATAAAATCTTTCTGACGATGAACCTGTTGAATAGTTGTGTACATCACAAATCACATTTTATTACAAAGCTAAAAATGGTTGAATTAAAAACTTCTTTGTGTTCTCAGTTAGCCTCTGGTTAGATAGCAATCTAACCGCTTAGCATAGTATCTTAGAATAGCAGTAACTGCACGCATTGAGAAAGGGGGACAGGATTCTGCAAGGGTGTAGGATTGAAGGGATAGAAATAGGTCTTCAACAATCTGAATTACAGGCTTAGATACTATATAAAAGCATGCAATTGAGGTTTATAACAAATATGAATGTATTTCACAAAGCTAGATGTAAGTTTTCCAGAGTTTTTTGCTTTTTTTTTTTCAAAGAGTCTTTCACAGCAAATTCTCAGTAATTTTTTTTTTTTTTTTTAAAGACCTCCAAAATAAATCTGATATGTATTGTGTTTAAGTTCAATCAGGTGTAAATTCTGTATCTTATGTGATTTCTGTTGAGAACTTCCCAGACTACAGCTCTGCTCTGGAAATTTTGGCAGGTTGTTCTGTGCTTTCTTGAGGCTGTCTGAGGTCACCATCTCCTGACTCATCTGTTTACCTCAGCAAACAGCTGCGCCAGGGGGCCAGACTCACTTCTCCCACAAAACTTCACTTGTCTTTGGAGTGATATTATTGGTATAATATTTCACTTGTGTTTTCTCATTACACTCCTCACAATTTCCCTTATGACCACCGATCAGTGGGAGCCGTAGGATACAGAGGCTGCTGGCCAATTTCATTGCTGTTTCATTAGGCATCGTGAAGGCGGAATATTTCACAATTACTGTCCCCTAGATGAAGTTTTGTGTGTCAGTGATGAGTAAAAAGGTCACAAGTCAAATGTTTTAAATGACTCAGAGAGTGTGGATTGTCTCTTTGGGATTTACTTTTGCTTCAGGTAACTTGATTCACAATTGGCATTTATTCTTCCACCATGAGGCTACAATCAAATACCCTTTTCACACTGAAAAAATCTGTACCACTGGACTCTCAAATAGTTTTAGTCTGCCAGGAGAGCACCAATAAGAGCACCAATAGTCTGGTCTGGATTGAACAAGAGCAAGGAGTTGTATAGCATGCTCCGATAGGAAGGGTCTGATCTTCCTAATGTTGTATAAGGCAAATCTGCAGAACAGAGCAGTTCTAGCAGTGTGGTCTGTGAAGTTTAACTGTTCATAAAATGGCTGGAATGAGAGATAGAGTTGTGTGTCATCAGCATAGCAGTGATAAGAAAAACAATGTTTCTGTTTGACAGATCCTAGTGATGACATATAGATGGAGAAGAGAAGAAGTGGTCCAAGCACTGAGCCCTGAGGCACCCCAGTAGCTAGATGTTCCAACTTAGACACCTCTCCCCTAAACAACACCCTGAAGGACCTACCTGAGAGATAAGACTTGAACCATTAGAGCACAACTAGGCTGTAAAAATGGACTAGTGAGTAGATGAGTAGCTGATGATTTCCCGACAAACTCGGTTTTGGCCAAACTCCCATTTGGCCATTTTTAGCAACTGCCTTTTCAAGATAAAATGTGAAACTATATCTTGATCTTGTGATAAACACGGACCTTATTTCAGGCCTTTAACCAAAAACCCATTAAAAAACAAAACCCAAAAAACATTGATTTTGGGACAATGGAACCAGCAGTGCTCAAATGCTAACTTGTTTCTGCGTTTTGGCCTATTAAAATACACCATACCTGCAGCACTTGTAGACACTTATAGCACTTTGTGGCCATTACTTAGTTTTAGTTCATTAAATGTTTCAGTTTAGTTGTTTTCAATAACATAAAACTGCTACTTAAAAAAAAAAAAAAAAAAAACATTTTCACCTTTGGCCATATCTTGTTCTCTCTAGTAATCACTGATGCCCCCTCAAAAAATGTGCATGATACTTCTTTCTATACAATGTCTTCATTTTATGATATTGGTGGCACAGATTACTAACCAAAATAGTACATCTTGTTATGTCAAGCTGAATCATTTAGGGATAAAACCATTCATGATTTTGTCATGGTGTTGAACCACGGAGCATGACTTTATCGACACAGGCATGGTCCAGAGCTGATAAGCAGGTATATACCAGGATTCAGTCATACATTGCTTATAGTGAAGGTGGCTGGTGAGGATTAAAGCTCTTCTGTTGGTTGAACCTCAGCTGGATGATAGTCAGAGGTGGGCTATGTCTTTAGGATAAAGTAAACCAAGACATATTTACACAAGAGAGTATCTTCTTGTTGACCATGTCTGGAAGATAAATCTGTGGCTCCATCCTTAAAGATCCATGTGGTAATCTTTCAGCAGGCCCACTGAGCTGCTATAGAGGAAGGGGGGGAATCCTTTTATTTGTGGGCTCATACATATCAGGGAAAGCCTAATATTTAGATTATCAGATATTTCCATGTCTGTTATTTACTCAACAAGCAAGGACAAAAGCCCATCCAACCATCACATATCACACACCAGACACAGTTTTTCTATGAGAAACCTGCTCTTATGTCAGTATTATCCCACCTTCTCATTCAAAATTCCAATCCCTGTGTAAGAGACTGCAATCTGTTCCCTGAGGAACCACGTCTCGCCCCCATTCCTGCTCCTCAAAGCTGCGACCAAGTCCTAAATGAAGAGATGAAAGAGGGTTTTGAACCTTTGTAGGCAGCCTCTGGATAATGATTGAGAATAAAGGGCTTACTAATGATACTTCAGCATGCAGTTCAAGTAGAATGATGTCTGTCAATGGAATAATGGTACCTTAGATATACATTCATTCATTTATTTCCATATTCTTCACACAATGCTGCCATATGGAAAAACTGACATTGTGATAGTTAGTTTTTCTTCTATATGAAAAAATACCAGAATATATTTAAGGAATTATATGTATAATATTTATATGTCTTTAGTTGGACCGCAGCACTAATTCCGGATAATTAAAGTGCATTAAGTACAAAATTAGTTGTTCCAATTATTGATCGTCAACGAGTGGATCTCTGAGCTGGTGCGAGTGAGTGGAGGCGGGGCTGATTATATTCATATTCATAGAACCGCGTATACTAAATGAGGCAAGGGTGTAGAGTTACACTCAAGCTATTTAAAGGCATGAAGAGAAATAAAATATATATGTCAAATAGGTGATCAAATAATGAGTTTTGAGGGATACAATTATTGACACAGGGACTTTAAGTATATCTTTAATTGGACTTCAGCACTATTCTGCACAATTAAAGTGCATTTTATGCAAAATTAGTTGTTCCAATTTAGCAGTCTTTAAAGTTTAGTATACCCAAAATACAATTGCAGGGTATTTATATTAAGTACATAAATATGTAAATAAATGTATTTCTAAAACATTTCAGTATATTTATTTTTCTCCAGGGAATCATGCTATTTTCCGCTTAATAAATGCGTTGCATGTTTGCAAGTGAAGGCTTTCAGTAACAGACCGAAATTTATGCCATTTCTCAATAAAGGCCTCGATATACATTCTTTTGTACCTTAAAATAATGTTTCCAAAATCGTTTCAGTGGTTCATCAACTCGTAACAGGGTGAATGGCACTTCTGCATTAGCTTTGCGACCCTCTATCGGCTATAACCGCACTATGCAAGTTTGCGAGATCGGGTAGCGGATCTGTAGTTCGAATGAGACATAAGAAATTACAAATTTGACTTGCTTTACGGCAAGCGTTACCATAGCCGATAGGTGGAGCCTATATAAAAATAGCCATTTCTGGTGTCGCAATACATCATACTTTCATAAAATCATGCAACATACTCTTCATTGTCTGTGGACATCGTTATTTCCTAAGCCGGTGCTGGAAAACAAATAGTGTGCGTGCTTTGGTGTTGCTTTAAAGCATAATCAAAGAACTGGTGTGACGTCCTTTCGAACTAAATCAGGCCAAAGCAAACTACCTTTGGAGTTTGTTTTGGGAGTTTGAAACACCTTGCCAAAGCAAACTTTCCAGAAAGCAGAGCTTGTCGCTATGAGTCGATGCTTTCTTAACAGCCGTTTTCTCACCACTGTAATTTTTGTTGTGTGTTTATTTTGTTGAGATGAGTTCACGCAGCACATATTAACATATTCATCTAAACGTCTGTGGCATGTGGATATTTGCTAACAGTACACCACTGCAAATGTATTTTGAACTTCTTTTCACTCCTAAGCAAAGAGCGAAAAAGAACTTTACTGTGAGTATATTAGGAACTTTAAAACCTTTCCCTTAATCACAGCTCTCCAATCTTATTCATGTTTGCAAATAAGCAAGTCAAGAACTGGCCTGTGAAGCATCATGTATTTCATGACAGCACTTTTGCTCATTAAATTTTGATCGATGACATACAGTCACTGTGGAGATTCTACTCAGCAGATGTAAATTATGTTTGATTGTAGAGGTGATCTTGGGAACAGATGCCTTCAGTGAGCAGACACTGCAGATTGATCCAACCTCTTAGTCTTTCTTCTGTTTCAACATGAACTGTCATATAGTCCAAAGGATCTTGGCGTCCAAGTCTAATTCAATCTCAGATATTCAGCGTATGACATGTTCGCCCTTGTGATGACAAGCCCTTTGAACATGTAAACTGTGTGAACCAGTCCCTGAGTGAGTACAGAAATGAAAGTGTAATTAAAGTACTTCAGCCTTTGCTCACTGTCTTCTATAAGTACAGAGATTGTGCACTTTCTTTTTTTAAAACACGATTCAGGTAACCCATTTTTAAAGTCAAAATCAAGTGATTTAATTCCAAGAAGGTCATGGTCAAGTTCACCTTTAGGAACTTGACATACGCCCGTGGAAATGCCTCTATTTGAAATCTAGTGTGAAGGAATAATGGCCAAGTGATGAACTCTACGGAATCATTCAAAACCTCAGAAATGCCTTTTCATTCAATACACTACAATTAAAATTTAAATAGCACTCCAATCAGAAGTAATTGTGATCCAGGCTTAATAATGTTATATTCATTTAACACAAACTAATTGAAAAGGCATTTAAAAATAAGCTGAAAAAAGGAATGATTGATAATTTATCCGCTGCTTTTGGAAGATGTTTCCCATGACATTCTACAGAGGGAGCGTGTTTTTAATGACAGCGAGGATTCAGATGATTTCAGTTCTCATGAGCCATCATCTTAGAATGGTGTTCTAAATTGCAAAAATCACTTTCAAATGATACCAAACATGCATAAATATGATAATTATTCATTTAAACCATATAGATTTTTGGGTGAATTTTGGTGATCTCAGCATGAGAGAGAAGGAGTGGGGGAAGAGGGAAAGAGATGTATTGTGTCTCAAGTGGTGATGCTAACTTCACAAGAGAGAGTTCAAATGTTAATTTTCATTTGTTTTCTCAGAGAGTTGCCCTCTCTTCCAGTTTTTTCAGTCTTACAGCTGTGTTGACTAACAGAGAGCTGCTTGGTTTTCAAAAACTGATGTTTGTGTGAGCTGTGCTTCATACATCACTACACTATTGACAATGCACCTTTATGCCTGATCAATTTTGCTAATGTGACGGCACCGTATGAATGATGTTTTTACAAGTAGTGCATCATTTTCTATTTTCCTAATTTTGGTACGGTTAATTATGTTATTTACATGCATATCTAAATTATATGAATACAAACTACTATAGCCAAGGTAAATACATCCACACAAATTGAAGTTAAACATAGATGAAATCGGACAAACCAACTGAAGGAAACAGGGAGTATAAATACAAGAACATGTAATGAACATTGAAATGAGGGAGCAAATGAGATGATTAACAGGACACAGGTGAATATAATGACAAATCAGACAACTCAGGAAAACTCGATCACATGGCAAAACCAAAAACACAATAAAGGAGGGAAACACAGATCATACATGTAACCAATATGAATAGTTTGGAAGGTTTATTTTTATATGATATGCTGCATATGTGATTTTAAAGTATGATGTTTTATCTCTATTATAATTAGGTGACAGGAGTAATCTTTTGCACAAATGTGAGTATTATAATGTGTTTTTTTCCAAGCACTACAGAGCAAATATCCATTCAAATAATTGATTCCATTCGCTTTGTTTTATGATCCATCCATCCATCCATCCATCCATCCATCCATCCATCCATCCATCCATCCATCCATCCATCCATCCATCCATCCATCCATCCATCCATCCATCCATCCATCCATCCATCCATCCATCCATCCATCCATCCATCCATCCATCCATCCATCCATCCATCCATCCATCCATCCATCCATCCATCCATCCATCCATCCATCCATCCATCCATCCATCCATCCATCCATCCATCCATCCATCCATCCATCCATCCATCCATCCATCCATCCATCCATCCATCCATCCATCCATCCATCCATCCATCCATCCATCCATCCATCCATCCATCCATCCATCCATCCATCCATCCATCCATCCATCCATCCATCCATCCATCCATCCATCCATCCATCCATCCATCCATCCATCCATCCATCCATCCATCCATCCATCCATCCATCCATCCTAGCTAACAAATATATGTTCTAAGAACGTTTTGCTAACGTTCTCATTATGAAAGTTGAATGTTCTCTGAACATTCTGAAACAAGTAGTATCATTTTAAAATTATAAAAAAATATATATAAAAAAAAGGACGAACATCAAACTAAAATGATCCATGAATGATGTTTAAATATTTTTGTTGTAACATTTTGAGAACATTATTAAAGAACAGATAACTTTGAACAAACATTCTATTAATGTTACTGGAAGAACGTTTGTTCATAAGTGACAAGCTGTTTTTGCAAGCAACACTTCTTCTCAAGTCGTCTTATCTTTTTTCAGGGATGTGAAATACAAAGATGGCAGAAAGGAGACAAGTGTGTTGGTGTTACAATCTGAGACAACATAAATCAGCCACCATTCAAGTTCAACCTCCTCTTCAAAATCCAGCAAACAATTACTAATTGGCATAGCCTGTTATTCTTTTTTTAAAATAAAAAAAAACTGATCACAGTTTTGCTGTGTTTCACAAACATATATAATGCCCGGTACACGTTGTACGATTTTGGGCTGTCCCAGACGAAAGATGACCAATCGTGGCGATTTCTGTGGCTCCTAAACGATGGTCGTCCGTCGTACAGTGAGAGAGGTTCAAAGACGGCCTTGTTATGGTCTTGCGACCAAAGATAGCCAGCGATCATTTTCTGACAGTGTCAGAAATTTAGCATGATCATCTCAGTGTTTTTGCCGCTACGACCTACGTCTACTGACTAGCCAATAAAAATGCAGCATGAAATGGCGTATTGATCAATGCGACAATACACTAAAACTTAAAACTTCTTATCTCAAGCTCCATTTGCAAAATTGGCATGCCAAATTGGCCTCATTTGTAACCATGACCATGACCAAGCCATGACCACAGTTTCCACAGTTTCGTCCTCTTTTTTTTTTTTTCAACGCACATAAAAACCACAATTGCCAAAGTGCAATTCATCTCACTCCATTTGTTTACCACTAGCGCATGCGGATGACGTTCTAACTTGCGTCGTAGCCTACGATTCAATAGGTGTCATCATTGCACAGTCTACATGTTGTACCCAAGTTTATTAGATCCATGTTGTACAGTGTGATTTATAATGATTTTATTGGATTGCTGAAATTGCACAATCTGTAGCAGGCATAAGAGGCACTGGAGTCCTGTCAAGTGATTTATTTTAGTCTCCTTTTGATTAAGATGCCACCATGGTGGTTTTAATTATATTTTTCAATCACACAAGTGTGTGTTCTGCTATTTGTTCTTCGGTCTACTTCTGCAGACACCAATGTGATTTAGTAAATTAAATTGATGGCTTAAATAGTTTTTTTATTTTTTTTATCTTCTTTTTCAGAAAATAAATTTAAAATAATTTTTTCTTTTCTTTTTTTTCTCTTTTCTTCCAATGCAGTAAACTCACTGATGCCTAAGCTTTCATTTTAATATGGTCTGACTTCCACATTGTAAATCCCTTGCTGTTGACATGCAGCCAATAATCTGTAATACCCACAATTCCTATGTTTCTCCACCTTAACTTTGCATATTGAGTTTTTGGTGGCTGCATTGAGCAGGATCAGCGGGCCCACAGGGAATTGGATGGCGCCTGCAATGAAGTCAGTCAACACCTTTAGTTTCTGAGTTTTCAGTTCCAGAACTACATGCATTCCCACTGAAAGGCTTGAATGCTAATCCTGCCTTATCCCTAGAAAAACACATCCCAGTCCCAGGACGGATAGGCACATCAATCAAGGATTTGGCCTCTCACCCTTTTTCCATCTCCTGTGCATACCCATGCTCCTTTCACATATCGGATCCCTACATTATAGGTGGGCAATCACATTTCCACTATCGTGTCACATCCCTCTTCCACCACTGCATTCTGGCATTGCCATCACCATGCAAGACTGACACATTACTCCAGTCTTCAGTGTCACATGATCCTTTCTAATATGCTGATTTGATGCTCAGTTATTAATAATAGTTATCAATGTTGAAAACAGCATTTGCTGCTTAATATTTTTGAGAAAAATCGTGAATAAATTGCCATCACATTGTAAAATATATTCAAATGTATAATTTTAATAATAGTCCACAATGCTGAGCATAAGAGACTAACAAAAAAAAACAATACAAACTTTTAAATAAAAACTGGTTAAAGTACTGGTTAAATATCTTTTTTTTTTATAGAGATTTAAAAGGAAAATTGGACTTAAAAAAAGAAAGAAAATCAAACTCAGCTACTTTTTTGGATGTTTCCACTGCAGGAACTAAGGAACTTTGGGGTGGTACTCTGTGTGATTCGAGCGCAGGAACCAGGGTCTAAATGAAGTTCGGGGTAAAAATGTCCCCCTCAGGAAGTCCCTGCTAGTGAGGTAGTCAGGCTTAGTACTTTTTTAAAGTTCAGGAACTTTCGGGGGTAGGACTTGGGTGCTGAACATGCTGACTACTTGAGTTCATGCCGCATTTTGATTGGTTGACTCCACGCAGCATTTTATTTCAACCACCATTTTTTTTAAATCTGTTGCGGTGCATGCAGTCCTACGTCACCGGACTAATTTGCCTAATCTTCGCGGTACTTTAGACCGCGATGGAAACGCAGAAAGCAACAGGTCTGAGGGGAAAAAAAATTCCTGGGACAAATTGTTCCAGGTAATTTCGGTGGAAACGCGGCTATAGCATTTGGTCCCTATATGGGGAGTCTTAGAGAGTCGTTCTCTGTAGAATGTTGTATGTGCAATGACCAGATTCTAGAATGAATTCATTTACCTTTTTTAATAAATTAAATTAGTTTGTTTTAGTCTCCGTTGGCAGCTCACCAGGTTTTGGAACAATCCTGTTGTGTCATTTACTCATTTTGGCCCTGTTTACACCTGGTATTAAGAAGTGTTAGTGTCAATCGGATCACAAGTGGACGACGCTAAATACAGGTGTAAACAGGGTCTTAAACGTTTTGAGCTTGTCCACTTTCGACCACTTCCAGAGGTAGTCGAAAACGCATTCAACCGGATTGCTTTTTTTAGTGTAAACGCTCATGTGGTCAAATGTGTTCGAACAGCCACAAAAGACGCCTATTCTCCACCAACTAACCTAACGCATAAATATTATGGGAAGCGCGCTTGACAAACGAGAGACCCGTTAAGTTTGGTTTAAAGGGGAAAAACGTACCAAGCACAATGTTCTCTCACCATTCCTGATTTCTAACACACACTCACAGTATTCAGCGGCGTCTTGCGCCTGTCAGAGCAGAAACAAAAGCTGTTGCTCTCCGTCTTTTTGCTTTCAGCTCCGGTCGTGTTCATATGTAAATTGCGTGAGCTTGTTTCATCCATTACATAGAAAGATCTGAAAAAGCCCATATATAGACCCTTCTTTCGAAGAAATCAGGACAGAAGTGGTCGAAAGTGGACAAAAAAGACAGAATAACACCAAGTGTAAACGGGAACGCGTCTTCCTCGTCAACTTGTGATCCGTTCGACCAAAACGCATCTTAATGGCAAGTATAAGCCCTGTCCTTTAGCTGAGCCACATGCTGTCGGTTTGCCCTTAACTTGTCATCTTAAGAGAGCGGGTTCGTCTCTTCATATGGCGAATGGTTGCTACACTTTGAGAAATTACTTCATCTGCCATTGCGCTCATTCTCTATTACTCCCTCTCTCACATTAGTTGACCTTTCAGGCTTCTCAGACTTTGACAATGGACCCGTCTTGTTTGCCATTGTGCAAGGCTCAAAGAAAAGGGACTGGCTGCTGACACCTCCTATTCAGCACAGTGCTCCCCAAACCCATCACAGGATTTTACTTTGTGACAGATTTTATTAACGGCAGGAGACATTGATGGATTTGCTTTCTGGCAAGGAAATGGTCTCTGCCTTTCCACACTCAAACCACACACATAGAAAACATACCTGGTGAAAACATGTTCCTCTCAGACATTTTCTCAAATATTGCTGCTCTAGCATTACCAGATTGCTAATGTAGAGTGGGGATTTCGGGATGTGAAATTTGAATTGGCCTCACTAAACTAATTTTCTCACTGTAATGAAAGCCTCATTTTAATTTTTGCCATGTGAGATCCGATCCTCTGACTGAAGCGATATTTTTATTAGCCTGATATAAGAGGTGCATCCTCTTCCTTCTTTGTTCCCTGAAGACGACCATTTCGGTCATTTGCTAGTGTCTATTATCGCACTGGGTATTGGAATTGCTCTCACTCAGTCACCTTTTCACATTCCAATTCTCTCTCATGATTTTTTTTTTATTATTTCATCGGCTTCATTGAATGCTCTTATCTTTGGCTCAGTTTCAAATGAGACACATTTGGCTCACATTTCAGTTTTTCATGATATTTGTGCTTGTTTTTGAAGCGAGGCTCTGCCTTTTCATCACGCTAATGGCCCGTTTTTGACACAGCATTCAAAGCCGTCTCCCTCAGCCTATCATTTTATTCAAACTTTGCCTGAAATTCTCCAGGTGGCTTTTGTATTTATCGCTAAATCCAAGCAAAACTGGACAAAAACTGTTTGTATTCACCCAGCACTTACGTGTACTTAATAAGCTCATAACATAAATAAAAATTATTATAGCTATATTACTCAGGATATTTATTGAAGGTTTGTTCCTGTAGAGAATTGTGATGCTGTAAATGAGATCACAGAGATGTTTATGCATTCATATCCATCCTAATGTAGGAGTAATAATATAACCAGCTAATATGAAGAAAAATCATTTATCACTTATCTCATTTATCATATTCACAACCTTAATGGTTTGTTATGCCTCATTTGAATCCTAATATTTACTATATTTATATTTGTGTGTATATTTATGTTTATATTTATACTTTAACCAAAGTTAACTTCTACTGTATCATATTTGATATGCAATGGCCTCTAAATTATCAGCATGATTAAAACTTTACTAAAAAAAACTGTTGTACACAATCTTCTACATCGTCTGATTAATAGTTTATACTTTCTTAGCAGGTAAAATGCCGCCCACAGATATAAGTTTTGTTTAGTATAATTGTAAAAAAAAAAAGAAAGAAAGCCCACCTTAAGAACTTTTTCAGAACAGGCTTTTGAGGAACATTTATTTGTTTATGCATTGCATTTAGTTTTTTGCCCTCGTCAATGAAAACTAAAGAGCTCTGATCATATAAACAATTGTTTTAAAAAAAATATAGACAATTTTAGACAATATTTATTTATTTATTTATTTATTTATTTATTTATTTATTTATTTTATTTTTAAATAAGACAATTTTAGACAATTTATTTATTTATTTATTTTATTTATTTTTAAAGGACAAGTTCGGTATTTTACACTTAAAGCCCTGTTTACAGATCGTTTCTGATGAAATAGAACGGTTAAGATTAAATTTTGGACAAATGCTGCTGTCCCGAGAATTTTAGGTTTCTTTCGCTTCCGCAAACAATGAAATGCCAGTGGTCTGCTTGCAAAGGTGCATTATCGCAACCAACTGGGCTGGAGTGTCTATTATTCAAGCTCTCAACGGAAGAATCTACGGGTGTGAGGCGTTTGGAAAAATAGGTCCACAGTTTTACAACAAATGGTAAAACACCTGTTGGAAAGCATATTTTGCAGCGATTTTTGTGTGAGCATATCAGTGGACACCCCTGACCACTCGGTGAGTTTCACGTCTTTGTAAACGAAAGTTTAATGTGTTTTAGGAAGGAGTGTTCGAGTGCACCTATACACCCAGTCTACTGGTGGGGGGGAAAGCGAAAGAAACCTAAAATTCTCGGGACAGCAGCATTTGTCCAAAATTTAATCTTAACCGTTCTATTTCATCAGAAACGATCTGTAAACAGGGCTTTAAGTGTAAAATACCGGACTTGTCCTTTAAATAAGACAATTTTAGACAATATTTTGTTTAAAGGGTCAACAAATTCTTCCATTTAAAAAAAAAAGAAGGATTTTTCTGATTTCATATGACAGGCTTTACATGTTTAAAATGAAATTAACAACATTTCTGTCAACATTTACACTTTCATCAGCATACTTATATTTGGAGGGACACACAAAAGGACCTTTGTGTGACAAACAGAGGTGTTATTCACAAATCAATATTTTCTGGGATAAGGGCTTCAAAATATCTGTGTAAGAGTATAATTTGTACTTCTATATTTTAATAGAATAATACTATAACATAATAAAATATAAATTAATAAATTAATATAGAGACATACCACATGAGACTATGACAACTAGTATATACAACTATATATATATATATATATATATATATATATATATCCAGACGTAGTGCCTAAGGGTCAAAGAAAAATGTTTTTGTTCTCTCTAGAAAGCTTTTTTTGTTGTCGTTTTTCTTTTGTTTAGATTTTTTGTCTTTGGGACCTTTTTTATATAATTTCAGGGTTAGTGGGCAGAAACGTTGTTGTTCTCCGAGACATGGTAGTGGTTAGATTGATAGCCAAAGGGCTCTTGGCAAAAATGACAGCCAATGACATTTATGCACACAGAGTGGTTATTTTGAGCTCAAAATACTGTTTAAAAGGACAAAAACGTCTAGAAGCAGACAAAAACATCAAGCAAATCCAATTAGTTCAGAGCTTAATGATATATTACAAGATTATTATATGATTGGTTATTCGGAGGGGCATGTTCAGATCAGTGATACGGCTTGACAGTTCCAGCATCTATGACAATGATAGTCTGATTGTGTCATTTGCTGTACATTTATTAGCTTTAATAACATAACATGGTCATCTGTTATACATCACATCACATATTGGCACAGCTTTCATTGACACTTTTTTACTGTGGAAAAATGTGGAATTTGCCATGTTTTTCCTTTCTTAGATTGATATGCAAGACTTTTCTTCAAGTTCTGCAACAGCCCTATAATTACAGACTATTAAGCAAAGAGGCAATCTGGATCACATAGCAAATTAGCAGGTTTTAAAAACCCCTTCCATAAATGCCGTTCTTTGAGCCTAGTGCACCCACTGTGAAATATACAGAATGTGTGTTGAATTTATCACGTTTATTTATTCTCTCCATAAGCCATGTGAGTCATGTGTGAATCCCCAGCATTGTGGAGTTTCTCCCTCCATATTATGACTACATAAGATCAGTTAAATGCACTGGAGGAAAGAATAGCATTCTTTTAGATTTCATGCTAATTCAACCTTTCTAGAGCCTTTTGGGTGACTGGAGATGTCAAGTCTCTATTGTTCTCTTAACATGCACTCATTTTAAAGCAGCCTTCAGCATCTTTGACATAATGCCAGCTGTTAAAGCTTCGTTAGATTTGCCACCGTCTCAATATAAAAGCCTGGACTGCTGCCCTTTCAATTCATTAAAGTATTTTTTTTATCCTCAGATTCTAAGACATTCACACGTCACATACTGTGAAATTTATCATCTGTCTAGACCAGGGGTCTCCAAACTCGGCCCTTGAGGGCCACTGTCCTGCAGAGTTTTGCTCCAACCCCAATTAAACACACCTGAACCAGCTAATCAGTGTCTTACTATAGTGTCTTACACTGTAAAAAATTTGTAACACTCCCAAATCAAAAATTTCAATTGACCGATAACATCTAAATTTTTCAATTGGCCCAAGTGAAATTCTGCAAATTCTAAAATTAAATGTACAGATTTTCACTTGGGCCAATTGAAAAATTTAGATGTTATCGGTCAATTGAATTTTTTGATTTGGGAGTGTTACAAATTGTTTACAGTGTATAGGGCCTAGTATGTTTTATCATATATACATATATGAAGAGTTCAGATGCAAAAGCCTCTAAGTGTCATCTGAAATTTTCTTCTAGAATGATCATTTTTATCAAGCTCGTATATTTAAAGGGGCATTTCACCCATTTGAACATTGTTTTTTATTTAAAGTGGGTCATATATGTAGTCGAAATGTAAAATAAATTTTGAATTTGGTGCCTTCGTGACCGAGAAAAGACAAAAAATAACTTCAGGACGCATTTGTATGAAAGACAACAACTCCCACAATGCACCACATTGCACAGCTCCGCAAGCCACTCCCACTAATCCAGAAAGCGCATATCTGCCTATAAGAGAAATCACTCTTCCGTCTACAAGGCTAGCTACCACCAGAGCTTGAAATTCATTTCACATTCACACAAAATGTCTAGTTAGTTGGCGAACTCATTAGTGCATTACTCCTCGTTTGTATTTCTTTCGAAAAGGTGAATTATTGCATGGTACCTGGATGTTCAGTCAGAACATATGCGGTGCGAAACTAGGAAACTAGTTCACAACACAAACGTCCGTGTCCTCGTCTGATTCAGAGATTTCGTCCAGGAGAAATCGTCATCGTTGAAATTCTTTGCCGCAGACGGACTCTATCTCTGTGTTCGTAGCGGTTCGTAGTTGCATAGTGAGATCACCGGCGCCACCAGTCCGCCCTAACTCGAGCCAGTCCGGGCTCCTCGTCCGCGGCAGGCAGGTCTTCTGCCTCGGCTGCTCTTCGCTATAATGCGGCTTGTAAAGGTAGCCACAAACACCTGATTCAAGCATCAGACTTCTGAAATCCTCTTCTATATCATATTGAGCACTCTCCTCCGCTATTGTCATAACTTTACATCTGTCTCCGCAGCGCCTGTTAGCTTAGCTTCAAACAAGATGGAGGATATTGCTTTCAGTTTTAGAGAGTAAAGTCCCACCCACTGATCTGTAATAGGTCTGTAGCGTGAGCGGGTCCCGCCCCCTGGGAAAGATGAGGAACTAGTGCTTGTAGTCTCAACAGAAATCCCCCCCTCTTACACTTCCTCCTACAATGACGCAAAATGACGATTTTTGCGTCATTGTAGGAGGAAGTGTAAGAGGTAAATAACGGATTTCTCCCGTCTCAGGGGAAAATGAGAGAGTGTTGCACAACCATTCAATAGTATGACTGGGTTTCTAACAATGCAAAGCTTAATGCAAATGGTTGAAGTGTCCCTTTAAGTTCAGTAGTTTCACTTAAATGACAATTAATAGGTCATTTTCATTGCTATTTAAGTGAAATTACTGAACTTAAATATACGAGCATGATAAAAATTATCATTCAAGAAGAAAATTTCAGATGGAACTCTTCATATATAAATTGATCAACCACTAAATATTAGAATGTTATTTGTCTTTTTTCATCCTTCCCTCGTAACAAATCTTTCCCTCGTGGGTCAAAATGACCCGAAGCCCTAAAATGATAATTTTTTTGTCCAGAAAGCATATTTTATTTCATTTTGATAATATTTCTTTACATTTTTTAATGCATTTTTTGGGAGATTTTTTTTTTTTTTTTTTTTGCCTTTGAATTACTAGATTTGATCAATAAATAAGTAAATAGTAATTTAAGCACATTCCTCACATTCTGTCAACTTAAATTCAAAATAACTTACAATTTCATAACATTTAATTCAGCTCAAAATATCTTATATTGGGGGTCTTTGCCGACCTCTTGTTAAAAAAAAAAAAAATATATATATATATATATAACATGATATTTCATGACTCATGCCACTAGATGGCCTTATAGCTTTATATGGCGCAAATGAGCTGTTCTGATGGGTCCTAAAGTCATTTCTCTTCAGTATGCATTCAGATACACATGTAGACATTATAAAAAAAAATAAAAAAAAATTTGTTCAATTTTTCATTCTGAAGGGGGTCTATTGACCTGCGAGGGAAGGATTTGTTACTTTTTAGAAACGTTTTGTTTTTGTGCTACATGACTAGAAAACAGAGAAAAAGAGATGTGGTGTTCCCGTTTGCCAAAAAGGTAAGAAAACTTCAACACCCATAATGCACTGGGCTCAATCTGACTGTCTGTGATCATGGATAGAAAAATGTGGAAGCATGATCTGTTTTCACAAAAGTGTCAAAAGTTCACGGATGCCACATTTGTGGACAAGTGGACTTTTGCTGACAAACGAAAATGTAAGAGTAATGAGTGTAGGTAAGATGGAGAAAGAGTGGACATTGTTCATGTGCATACTACTGACATTGTAACAATACAAAACTGGTTGAAAATCGGCAAAGATACCCTTGTTGTTTATTTTTTATACTGTGATTGCTTGTACATGTACAAAGCGGTATATATTTGAACGTATGACTGTTGTGTGGATAACTGGCAAATGTGTTGCTCTGATGGCTGTTGTTTTTGCTGATGAGGGATGCAAGTTCAGCACGTATGACACATTTTGGACAAGAGTGGGTGTTCAGCCCACATGGCAAAATGAGTGGAGAGCCTCTGCAACAGGCTTTTGTTATTCTGAGTACCAGGCTCTTTGAGAACAACATCATGTTCACATTGTTTTCAAAGGCTTAGATTGTTGTTTGTTAATGTCATAGGTGTTGCAGGCTACAATACTTAAAGCCATTGCTTAGTGTTGGCCCTTGTATTCATTAAAGGTAGGTGCTATCCACCTATTTTTCTTTGTTTAAAGTCAGGCATAGACTTTTCTTCTATATTTCATGTGTAATATTTGATCAATTATAGCTGACCCTATAAAGCACTGCTGCTGTTGCAGTGTGCATGCCCCCAAAAAATCTGTTGAAATCTTAGACCCCTAAATAGAAGGGCTGCAAGCTTCCAAGGCTTTTTCCATAAAATTGCCAAATTGGAGTTGTTTGCGATGAGTGGAATTGGATGTGGTGTGTCTGCAGATGGGCTGACAAGCCGCTTTTTTCTTTTGTATCACTATTTGCCACACAGAATGCAGGAGAAGAAAAAAGTGGCTGTCATGACAACAGCTGAAAAACAGTCTAGATGACCGTTAGTAAGAGGTTCCTGTTAGGTAGTTTGTTGACTGGGTAGTTACTTTGACCTGACATCATGACACATTGTATCATCCTGATGATATTCTCAAAAGCCATTTTCATGAGACAACTTATCCAAATGAAACAAACAGCAAGCATCAAGTTCTGAATATTGAGGCCAACAGTACAATGTTTGATATTGCTTTTATACGACAGTTCAATAAAGGAGTTACTATTGAGTAACTTACTCTTTATGCGCAGTATTGCTGGTGATTTGTATATAATATTGCTCCGCCAATGAAAATAGTTCCAAACGAAATCAAAGCAGAACCGCTGTGAGTCCTCGAGCAAACAAACAGTAGTGATGTTTTGTTCCTGACTGAATCAGTGTGTTTGAACAAATCAGTGGAGTGAATGATTCAATGACTCACTCGAAAATGTGTTCATATGTTTTTTTCCTAAATTAATTAGTGTGTTTTTGAACAAATCAGTTGAATAAATGATTTAACGTCTCACTCATGGACACTTGTTAAATGAATCAGTATGTTTTAACGAATCGGTGGAGTGAATGATTCAATGACTTATAAATGTTTTGTTTCTGAATCAATCAGTGATTTTAATTAATGATCAATGACTCACTCATAAAGACTATCACATGTTTCATTCCTAAATTAATCTGTGATTTTTAACAAATTGAGTTGAATAAACAAATCAATAACTCATACAATAAGACATTCAGTTACCTGATATAACAGTCTTCAGAAAGAGTCATACAAACATTGTGATACAAAGTCCCAGTGCTGTTGGAAAATATATTACAGTTCTAGGAATACCACTCTACCAATCAAATTTGAGGGCTGAAACTAAATGTGGTATAAATTAGCATGTCAAAAGAGCTATGCAATTTACATACAAATCGGAGCACAAATTGCTTTCACAGACTCCTGAAGTGTTTGTTTAGAAAAGTCCTGAAAGTGTGTGATCAACAGTATGTAGCCAGTTTGTCAAACCAAACAGAGGCAGAGATTTGTTCAGTCAAAAGTACCCACATTTCCCTTGAGTTGTTCTGCACAAAGACACTATTAGAAGACTAAACAAGGTATTGCCTCGTAGCAGCAGAGCCAAAAGGCCTCTGATGTTTAGCTGTTGTGGAGCTAATCTAACACTGTTGATTCTGACAGTTTCAGCTGCTTAATTGTGCTTTAGGGAATGGAGACAGAAATGTGATTCATTCCATCTCATTACAATAAACATGTAGCCATCATGCTTTTTCATCCCAGAGCCTGCCTCCATGCATTCTTACAGCACTCAGAATGAGGACTGAATTTGAATTGATTTCCAATCTGCAAGGTCGGGTGGGAATTTGGCTCCCGGTGGGGCTTTCTGACAGTCTCTGAGATGTTCTCTGGTTTAAAAGCTCACGGTGAAGTGTAACTCTGACTGATAACACTCTCGTGAATTGAAAAACAAGCCCACAAGTGCGACTCTGATGGAAAATCCTTATTTGAGGAAGCAAAACCTGACGTCTCATTCAAAGAGTCTTCAAATTGGCATTCCTTGTGAATTTATGGTGTTTTTTTTCTTATTTACAGTGGGGAGAACAAGTATTTGATACTCTGCCGATTTTGCAGGTTTTCCTACTTACAAAGCATGTAGAGGTCTGTAATTTTTATCATAGGTACACTTCAACTGCGAGAGACGGAATCTAAAACAAAAATCCAGAAAATCACATTGTATGATTTTTAAATAATTAATTTGCATTTTATTGCATGACATAAGTATTTGATCACCTACCAACCAGTAAGAATTCTGGCTCTCACAGACCTGTTAGTTTTTCTTTAAGAAGCCCTCCTGTTCTCCACTCATTATTAACTGCACCTGTTTGAACTCGTTACCTGTATAAAAGACACCTGTCCACACACTCAATCAAACAGACTCCAACCTCTCCACAATGGCCAAGACCAGAGAGCTGTGTAAGGACATCAGGGATAAAATTGTAGACCTGCACAAGGCTGGGATGGGCTACAGGACAATAGGCAAGCAGCTTGGTGAGAAGGCAACAACTGTTGGCGCAATTATTAGAAAATGGAAGAAGTTCAAGATGACGGTCAATCTCCCTCGGTCTGGGGCACTATGCAAGATCTCACCTCCTGGGGCATCAATGATCATGAGGAAGGTGAGGGATCAGCCCAGAACTACACGGCAGGACCTGGTCAATGACCTGAAGAGAGCTGGGACCACAGTCTCAAAGAAAACCATTAGTAACACACTACGCCGTCATGGATTAAAATCCTGCAGTGCACGCAAGGTCCCCCTGCTCAAGCCAGTGCATGTCCAGGCCCGTCTGAAGTTTGCCAATGACCATCTGGATGATCCAGAGGAGGAATGGGAGAAGGTCATGTGGTCTGATGAGACAAAAATAGAGCTTTTTGTTCTAAACTCCACTCGCCGTGTTTGGAGGAAGAAGAAGGATGAGTACAACCCCAAGAACACCATCCCTACTGTGAAGCATGGAGGTGGAAACATCATTCTTTGGGGATGCTTTTCTGCAAAGGGGACAGGACAACTGCACCGTATTGAGGGGAGGATGGATGGGGCCACATATTGCGAGAGCTTGGCCAACAACCTCCTTCCCTCAGTAAAAGCATTGAAGATGGGTCGTGGCTGGGTCTTCCAGCATGACAATGACCCGAAACACACAGCCAGGGCAACTAAGGAGTGGCTCCGTAAGAAGCATCTCAAAGTCCTGGAGTGGCCTAGCCAGGCTCCAGACCTGAACCCAATAGAAAATCTTTGGAGGGAGCTGAAAGTCCGTATTGCGCAGCGACAGCCCCGAAACCTGAAGGATCTGGAGAAGGTCTGTGGAGGAGTGGGCCAAAATCCTGCAGTGTGTGCAAACCTGGTCAAGAACTACAGGAAACGTATGATCTCTGTAATTGCAATCAAAGGTTTCTGTACCAAATATTAAAGGTAGGGTATGGGATTTGCAAAACGGCCGGCAGATTTTGAAAATACACAACTCAAATGGTCTTACCTTCTTTCCTACAACGCTGGCCCTGACTCCACCCATTTGAAGAACATGGGAGGGGGAGGGGGAGGGGGAGGGGGAGGGGGAGGGGGGTATGGTACGACCGTTTGATTGACGAACTTACTGTCCAATGATTCTAGGTGGTCTTGGAAATGATTGGCTGGAGTTTTTCGAGTCCTGCCCGTTCCACAGATGATTAAATTGCTTAATTTTCATGTCAGTGCTTCTAACTCAGTGGCTGTAAGTGGGTTAGGAATAGGATTTCAAGTGATTTTGAAAAAATTGACAAAAAAGAGAATCCCATACCCCACCTTTAAGTTCTGCTTTTCTGATGTATCAAATACTTATGTCATGCAATAAAATGCTAATTCATTACTTAAAAATCATACAATGTGATTTTCTGGATTTTTGTTTTAGATTCCGTCACTCACAGTTGAAGAGTACCTATGATAAAAATTACAGACTTCTACATGCTTTGTAAGTGGGAAAACCTGCAAAATCTGCAGTGTATCAAATACTTGTTCTCCCCACTGTATATACCAATTATTATTACATAGAATGCAATAATGAAAAATCTACTTAGAAATGTTTGTTTTAAGAACAAGAAATGAGAAGTGAGATTCAAACATAAAATGTGCTTGGAAAAGCTGTTCCCCTGGTGCTTTTACCTATCACGACATCATCACTTCAGGGCTTCAGCGTATATTTGGACTCTTCATTTTCACACAGCAGAAGGTGAAATGAGAATAATCAAGACATTAGGGCAACCAGAACAACACCAGAATGTACGATTTAATCCATCCATTTAAAAATAAATAAAATTCAGAGCATAGCTTGAACAGCAACATTACTCAAAATATATTCTCAGAATGGTATTACACTTTAGTATACTTTTAAAAAGAAATAGCAAACTTTTATTACAGAAACAATATTCTATAAAACTGTACTTAAGTGTGAACTGAATGTTTTTCGGACACATTATTGGCTGTTAATTGCAGTTTAAGGAAAATGTTTAAATTTATGCAATTAGCTGACCTTTAGATCCACTTAAGTAGGACTTAAGTAGTATTATATTTACCTCACAGACCAGGCTTGAGCTTATCTTAAAATAAGTCAGTTTTGTCTCTCAAGATGCACATCAGTAATGTTTTTTTTTCAAAGGCATGTTTATAAAAGCTATTTAATTGCCTTAATTTACAGGTCTTAATCTAAACCCTGTCTGTGAAATCGGGCCTTAAATTCATAATTAATTCTATTGGCTTGATGATTGATGATTAAAGTGTGCTTCAGAATGTACTGACAAGTATTTATGGTTAACTAAAATATACTTTAATGTAATTTGTAGACACATTTGTAATGATCAATTTGGAATTTAATTTAGTACTATTAAAACATATAAACTTTAAACGTAATATTGAATAACACAGTTCAAATTATCTCTATAATTCTATAAGTAACTTTTGCAACTACGTGTCAGCTAAATCGGATTAGAGTATTAGTAGACTTAGGTTAGGTTTAGGGTTCAAGTTAGTAGAATAAGTTGACATACTTGAAAAGTTACTTTTCACGTGTCTATTGGCGGAACATCAAATTAAAGTGTTTGCAGATATTAAGCAGATAGTCTACTAAAACTCTAATGAGAGTTAGTTGACATGTAGTGTTACCTGTCAAGTGCTTTATGTGATGTATTAGTCAACACATCAAAATAAGTGTAAATCTTTAAACCACAACAAAAGATTATTAATGACTTAAGTGTTTAATTTTATTCAATTAAGTGCATTAAAATGTACTTAATTGTGTTAAGAAACATGAAAGTCATGAAAGTGTACTCTAAGTACATTATATTACTTTGTTAATATTAGTATGTTTTTTGAAATATACTTTTAATATTTGAACTGAACACTAAAAGTGCACAATCACTACAATGAGAGAGAGTGTTTTATAGTTGCATTTAGTGTAAATGTATCTATTTATTTTGTGCTTTTTAAATAGATTCAGTGTAGTTAGTAATATTTAGTAGTTTGTAGTGTATTTCAATACTTTTTTTAAAGGGTGACTACTGTAGTTTAACTACTTTAAACGAGTAGCTTGGGAGTTTAAAAAAAACACTGGCAAGCATTGACGGCTATGCTGTAATTTCTGGTCTCAGCTGGAGTTCTCCACTCTGTCTCACCCCAGGGACAGAGATACAGTCGATTGATTGACACACACTGTCCTATTAGCAGCTCCATGCTGGAATATAGACAAGATCTGCTGTTTAAGGATCTGCTCATATGTAATAACTCAGAAACGTGGTACTTTCTGATAATTGCCCTCATTTCATCAGTAGCTTCATCGGTTTCAACAAGATAGCCTACTTTCAGATGTCTTTGTGTGGTAGTTTTTTTATTTTTATTAAAACCATTTTATTGAACCGTTTTTATATTTTGCAGTGAATTGTGTTATTTCTGTGGCCGTAATATCACAATTAAAACGTTGTTTACAATTTCTTTGAAACTTTGAAATTAATGTTTCTTTATCATTTTGTGTGTATTCAGTAGATATGACATTTGAAATCCTTTAAAATATCAAGTCTTGTGGTTGTAGCTCCTATTATTTTTTTTTATTTTTTTTGTCATTCACTTTATTAGGGTCTTTTACACAACAGCGTTTTCAACAAAAAATTGACAACTTTTTATGCGTTTTGGCAGTTCATTTACACGACAACAGCGTTTTGGAGGCCTGAAAACGAAATCAAAACGGGTTTCAAAGTGCAAGTTTTTGAAAGTCATGCAAGTCATGTAAACAACAAAAACATGAATTTGTGAAAACGGTGCGTCATGCATATTACGTGTTCAGTCTATAGTTGTTTTTGCGGATTCTTTTGCACGAGGATCATTTTGACAACGTTGTCATCTGTACACGATAAACAGCAAAGGAAAACGTTTCTGCTTTTAGTACTTCGTTGTCATGTGAACACCCTTATATTACTGGACTATTCACGAGTGACTCTACTAACGACATCACTGTTTAGTGACATCCCTGATGAGCTCATTAGCTTGTTCAGTGACGACAGTTTCACCTATGAGATCACTGATTAGCGTAATGTTAATTTAATAGATGAGGTCATGGAGTTTATCAAGTACCTCATTGCCGACATCAAGGAAACTGCTAATAAGAAAACGGATAAGGTCACCTATGAGCCATCGATTAAGCCTCAAATAACGTTTGCAATAAGGTCATCTTTGTGTTGTGAGAAGATAAATTATTCAGATTGAAGTTATGCCTTACCTGCCAAGTAGCTTACTTAACCAGCCAACTTAACCCTGTGTGAATGTCTTTTTAAATCCTAGGTGATTTGTAAACTGACCAGTCCTTACTTCAATAAATATTCTGCTTTGTGCTCTGAAAATGTCATTGGTTTTATCAATTGTTGTTGAATTAGTTATTAATGTTTAGGTAGTACATTGCTTTCTAATTTGTCAAGTCTTTAATGAGGTAGTTCATATCTTCAAATTTATGCGCTCAAAAACAACTTCAGCAGGTTTTGTCTTAAGCAAACAAGGCTTTGTCTCAAGGCTTTGTTCCATCACAGAGTAAATGTCCAACACTGCTTTAACCTAAGTCTAAAAAAACTCTCTAATAGCAGCATATTCTCAAAATATTATGACAGAACTGAGTAGAGATGAGAAGAGTGTCCTCAGGTGTAGTTTGACAGGGGAGCTGAAGAGGGACGAGAGAGGGGATCGGGTATAGTGATGACATGTAGGACAGGATGATGGCACTTATCCAGGCAGGCATGACTCACAAGAGTAGAGCAGAGGAATCAGTAACAGTTACGGCACTCTCTTATTAAGGGAACACTTAGGGAGGGATCTAGAAAAGTTGAAGATAATGATAATAATTATCATTTATTATTATTAGTATTATTATTAGTAGTAGTATAGTAGTATAATTATACATTTTATATATATATATATATATATGTTGTAATCTAGTCCTGCAGTGCGCTATCAGAGTTTCTCTGAAACTCTCCACCTCCCTCAGCTCCACCTGCCTAGATCTGCTACAGGATTTATGTATGTCAATTCATGCAGCAGCAGCATATCTTACATGCTCACACCATCGTTTCTGTGTATATATTAGCTGTAGCAAGTCCATACTTTATCTGCTGCAGCAGCAGCAATAATCTACAGCAGCGTGTCAGACCTAGTCTGCCAAGACAAAATACATTAAAGGGGTCCTATTATGTCCTTTTTACGAAGTCTTGATTTTGTTTATGGGGTAAACAATAATATGTTTTGATGCTTGATTGTTCAAAAAACACATTATTTTTGACATATTTTACATTATTACAGCGCCTCTCTCTCCAGTCTGGCTCGATCATGCCGGTTTCGATGAAGCCCCTCCTTCTGAAATACAAAATGTGCTGTGATTGGTTAGCTGACCCAGTGTGTTGTGATTGGCAGCGCTTAGCGCATGTTCAGGAAATGTCCAATCCCTCCATAACTGCGAGTTTTTCTCCAGTGTAAATATGAGTAAGGATGGCGTCAATTTCAAACCAATTAAAGCCCAGTTCAGACCCTGACAATTTTAATGAACCAGAGGATTGTGCTGAACGGATTTCAAGCACGAACTTTGCAAACACAGATTTCACAGGACGTTTCAGAGGGGTATGTTTTTTTTTATATTTTTCTTATACATTATAGATACGATGTTATCCACCATTTAATCACGATACTTGTCAGAAAACTAAGGTAATACAAACAGTAATCGATCACAAATCCATGGTTAATTTTCCTTAGGAGCGGTGAACCGTCTTACAAAAGCAACAGAAAACAAGCTGTTTTCCATAAAATGTGCTGCGCACAGATAAATGTTGGGGTTATAATGTTCAGGAGCAGTGTTTAAAATAAATTAACCACTCTAAATTCATCAGCCTTAGGAAGGTCAAACAAATGAGTTTTGGAAACGTTAGAAAAAACTGTCTCTTTGGCATAGCGACAACACTGTCTTTTCTAACGCAACAGGCATCGCCACCTTTTCTGCGTATTCCGTGGGCTGAGATTTTTTAAAATGAGTAACATTTTGACTTCATAAGATCCAGAAAAATCGTGTTGTAGTCAAAACGAGTCGTTCGTTGTAGCTCTTGGAAAGTGAATTCTGGTAAATAAAATATCTCCCTTTAGAGTGGACTTTGAGCTTTGTAACCTTGCAAATATTTGTTATGCTCAAACATCAACATTCCACACTAACTAAAGTTGAAAAAGAATAATAGGACCCCTTTAAAAATTGCCACTTTCAATAACATGCTAAAACTATTACGAGAGTTGTCATGATTAATATATATATATACTACAACTAATAATAAATGGTACCAATAATTAAGAATATTGTATTTGTCAAATACTAATGTTGTATATAATATTAATTAATAATATAATTAAGGTCATTTCAGAATATTTTTTTCTTATTATCATTGTTATTATTAGCTATTATAGAAATTCTCCAAACCATTCCTCATAACACTGCAGTGTTTTAGAAAGCAAGACTAGATCAGGTCAGAGAGACTGTATTTGAAATTGCTCATTCTTTCAAATGACACTCATTGCCAAGTTTCACAAATGTTGCCCACGAACACTATGGTCATATTTAATTCACAAAGGACATGAGCATCTTGTAAATATACA
This sequence comes from Rutilus rutilus, assembly GCF_951802725.1. NCBI lineage: Eukaryota > Metazoa > Chordata > Actinopteri > Cypriniformes > Leuciscidae > Rutilus > Rutilus rutilus. The sequence continues at coordinate 34,126,528 of NC_140209.1, read as the reverse complement.
ATTAATAATAGTCAAGGACATGAGACTCAATAGATACGATGAGCGCATAATGGCCTTGAGGGTCTTACATGTAGAACAAATCCCAACGGCCTCTATCAAATAGCAGCTAGTTAACTTGATCCGCACCTAGTGCTCAAGGCTGTGTGTTTTTATTCTCAGTGATCATCAGTCATAAGTTTACTTTTCTTTTGAAATTCACATCCCATAAAACAAGCATATATTTTATCACGTTGGATGTATGGGGTTATTTTAATGAGACAGTGACACCAGCACTACATTTCAAAGCACGGATACTGTCACCGTTTGTCAGCACCCTCAAACATGCCCCATCTGTCTCATTGCTGCCAGAGCTTACAATTTATTTTTCCAGCACTTTTTTTTCTCTCTCACTCTCTACTCCACTGAATGCACTATTTCATCTGAGCTAGGATGTCTATTTGTTTTGCTCCCATTTTCTTCTCAGAGTAAATTTACTTTCTAAAGTCGTATATCTCCCTGATCCTTCCTGAAAACAATATTTCTCAGGTTTTATTGCCCCGGTCTCTTCGGCAAAATCAAACCTGACAAGCTTGTTACACTTGCACCAACAACAGCATAGGGATAAACTATAATCTCTAAAAAAAAGTTTTAAACGTTTTTTTCTTTTTTTTTCTTTTGACAGCTATATGAAATATCGCAGGTGCTAGGTTTGTTTATCTGAAGATGAATTATTAAAACATGCATTTCATAATAATGAATAATTCCTCACGCCTGTTCCTCTTTCACACTTCACTGACAGCAGCCTAATGGTTAATCATCATCCAGGGCTCTAAAACAACTTACACCTGGTATTAAGATGCCTTTTGGTCGATCGGATCACAAGTGGACGAGGCAGACACATTCCCGTTTACACTTGGTGTTTTAATTCGTCTCTTTTGTCCACTTTCAACCATTTCTGTCCTGATTTCTTCGAGGGAAGGCTCTATGGGTGGGTAAATCTATGGGCTTTTTCAGATCTTTAGATGTAGTGGATGAAATAAGCTCATGCAGTTTACATATGAACGCGTACGGAGACGATGGAAAAACATATGGAGATCAGCAGCTTTCGTTTCTGCTCTGACAGCCGCCGAACGCTGTGAGTGTGTGTTAGAAATCAGGAATGGTGAGAGAGCATTGTGCTTGGTACGTTTTTCATCTTTAAACCAGACTTGGGTCTCCAGCCAAAGTTTAAATCCCGTCTGGCTAGCGCGCTTCCCGTAATGTTTACACGTTAGGTCAGTAGGAGGAGAATAGACGGTCTTTTGTGGCTGTTTGAACACATGAGCGTTTACACTACGAAAGTAGTCCGGTTGAATGCGTTTTCGACTACCTCTGGAAGTGGTCGAAAGTGGACAAGCTCAAAACGTTTTAGACCCCGTTTACACCTGTATTTAGCGCCGTCCACTTGTGATCCGATCGACCAAATCACATCTTCATGTGTAAACAGGGCCTCGGTTTCAGGGGGGGACCCAGAAACTGTCTTAAAATCACAACTCTGTTGTATCACCGCTGGGCTTTTGAGCAAGGTGCTTAACCCCATTTAACACCTGGGTAATTGTCCCTGCAATTAGTGTACCCGAAAACAACACTAAATGAAGAAAAGCTACTGATGGTAAGAAAACAAGATCAATTCAAAGTTAACAGGCTTTGCCTCAAACTAATGGAATTCAATTAGATTTGTTTCACTTCAATAAGCAGAACAAGCCCTTTTCGCTCAGGGTGTTTCATTGCTGCTGTTGCACATGAGGGTTGCTGGCCCTCGTGTGGATTCATGCAGATCCATCACTTAAATTCAGAGGGTTCCGAGTCAAAGTTAAGTGTGCAGACTGAAACACGGACCACCTTAATGGACTGCCTCATTACAAAGGTTCCTGGTCATTGCCCATTTACAATAGTTCTATATTCATACAAAAGTTGATAAAAGTTTCCTTACTCCTCTTCGTCCTTAGGCTGCTGCACCTCGCCTTATGTCAGACCCATCTCCTTAAATTCTGCCATCACTGTGCATCGTCATGTTGTTTTAGGTCGTTCTTGTTTTCTTCTGCCAGGTGATGTCCATCTCAAGGCAGTCTTTGGGATTCGGCCTGGGTCCATTCTTCATCTGTGATTTTCATAGGCCAGAATATATGACATATCCTCCTGTGGCATCCATTGTGGAAGACACTGATCTTGTTCATGTCGCCCTTTTTTTCAAAAGGTTGGGGTCGGTAAAACTCTTTTTACATTGTTACAAAAGATTTCTATATCAAATGAATGGTGCTCTTTTGAACTTTCAATTCATCAAAGAATCCTGATAATAATAGCCATAGCTAACAATAAGAAATGTTTCTTGAGCATCAAATCATCATATTAGAATGATTTCTGAAGGATCATGTGACACTGAAGACTGGAGTAATGATGCTGAAAATTCAGCTTTACATCACAGGAATAAAACTTCAAAATATGTGACAGACACACACACACACACACACACACACACACACACACACACACACACACACACACACACACACACACACACACTAAAGTATCATAAAACTAGACTGAAATCTAGTCATTATTGATAATCCCCCCATCCTTTCCTTTCAATCTCAACCTAAATGGGATAGAAGTTAAATTGAACTGCATTAGAACAACATGACAATGAGTAGCCAAAATAATAAAAATATTTTTCTTTTTTTGAGTGAAGTATTTTACACTTTTTGGGTGATGACACCATATCTCACTTATTGCTGCATGTCCTGCTTGTGAAGTCACTTCATGTTTTTTTCAAAATGTTCTATGCTTTAATAAGTCACCACCAACCCAACTCACTCAACCCAGCGGTTGGGTCATATTTCTGCTCTGGCTTAGACAAATCTTCAAGGTCAGAGCCTCTGGTCTGGTTGGCATGAGGGACACACACACACACACCCTTCTGCATGTCAATTAACAACTCGACATTTTGCTCCAGCATGGGATGTTATTATGGACGCTTGCAAGGATGTGGTGTGAATTCTGAAGCCTGGCAGGGCTTTAACTGTTACACTGTAAGAATGCACTGATGGCATAATCGCTTCAGCTATAAACGGCGACGTACTCGCGTCATCATAGGAGGAGGGCCACTAAATTAGATGCAGATGTTCAGCTTTCAGTATCCATCCATTGAGAAGGGTTTCATTACACACCAAATAAAGCTCCCCAAACCTCCCCCATACTCACTTTCTGATGCTGTCAGACAGCAAACGCTTTCCCATCAATAAACATGTAGAGTGTTTACACATGTGTGTGTACATACTGGACAGATATATCCTAATCATTAGAAATGGGGGGCACTGTCAGTATTATCAGGACATTATCTAGGAATTCACTTCAAGGATCATTTTACCTTAGATTATCGATTAGGCTATAGAAGAATTATACACGTGTGAATGGCAGCATGGTGACGTATTATAATGAGACCATAATAATGTGTTATTCTTTTTATGCAGTCAAAGACATAACGCAAGCTTTAATTTGACTGACTAATTGCAGTAATTTAGCGGTGATAATTTGTTTTTAACAAGACGTGACCAACAAGTGAAATTTACAGTTTCTAATTCTCCAAGTACTAGGCTACACACTGCGAATTGGGCCTCCACACTTTCCTTTTGATTTTCCCCAGTTTCTCAAATAGCGAGAAATGCATTTTTCCTTGAGAAATCATTTTGCTCTGATCAAAACAGAACGTCTAGTTTTGTAGTATTCCAAAAAAAAAAATATATATATATATATAAAAAGAAGAAAAAACAAAGTAGCCCATGAGCCAAAACAGAAATACTATACTGCCCTCTGCTGCCGCTGGCTTAGTAAATGCAGGAGGTCCATTAATAGTGCAGTCATTCTTTGTGTAAAGAATGGCATTTTGCATGTTGATGCACCAAGTAAACTTAGTTTTTTAACATCTCTGTATTTTATCAAAGGTAGGAGTAATTCATATATATAATATCAATGCTAAATAATAATTAGGCATATATTTGTATTATCCAGGCATGTTCAGCAATTCAACATGACTTGATGCATTCAACAATCACAATCTACACAGTAAAAAGAAAAAGGTAATTGAGGCATATTTGGTTTGTCGCACTGCCACATTAGTGGAAACCACGGGAGAACTTCCTTTTTTGAAAGGTTCATAAGGTTCAACCATTCTGACGATCTGAAGAATCCTACATGGCGCCGCAAGTGTTTTTCCATTTTTGCAGTGGTGCCAAAATGGTAAACATACTGCATACAGTCTCCTTATACTTTACTGTTTCTGGAAGGACACAAACTGTCACCCAGAAAAGAAGGCCTTGGAGCAGGTGTTGAAAATGATTTGGTCAATCTTCCCACCATCATACTTCAGCTTCAAATATGTGCATAAGAAAGCCAGTATCATTTTGAAGAACAGCACTCACTCATTATTCTGGCAGAAGGCCCAGTGTCATTCAGCGTCTCACTAGACTCTGCCTGATTGATCCCCTCCCTCCAACCCCAATCAGCTGCAGTCTGTCATATTATTATATAGGTGTAGTATTCTGTGCCATACTATGCACTATTCCATTTTATTGTGTGTACATTCATTGTTTTTTGACAATAAGCTGTAAAAACCTCAGCAAATTGAGACTAAATATCACACAAATGTTGAACTTTCTATGATAGTCTGGTCTATTACATTAAAAGTGACACATAGCCTACATTTAAATACCTGCGCAAAATTCGGAATAATGAACCGAACTCATATCTAATTAATCTCATATCTGTTAAATTAAATTTAAACTCTTAAATTTTAGGAACACCATGACATTGAATTATATATATACTGTATATGTAAGGGATAATGTAGAGCGAGGCGGTTGTTATAGCGAATACAACCCCGACAGGCTGATCAGGACCCTGACGCGAATCTTGAATCAGCCTGAAGGGGTTGTATTCGCTATAACAACCGCCTCGCTCTACATTATCCCGCTTATTACATGGCTACCTACCAAATAAATCAATAATTTGACACAAAATATTGATTTAAAAAGGAGTTTATTGATTTAAAAACGATTGTATTGTTTCCGCTAAAGAAAATAGTCCGTTCCGTCTCTACGGTTAGAATCCTGCGTCCATAGCAACGCTCTGTTTTTCATGGCAACGGTGTGTTATACTTAGCAGCGGTCTGTTATCAAGAATTATTACATGGCTTGGTTGAATTCCAATGTAGAATGCGGTCTGTTATTTCTTGATAACAGACCGCTGCAAAGTATAACACACCGTTGCCATGAAAAACAGAGCGTTGCTATGGACGCAGGATTCTAACCGTAGAGACGGAACGGACTATTTTCTTTAGCGGAAGCAATACAATCGTTTTTAAATCAATAAACTCCTTTTTAAATCAATATTTTGTGTCAAATTATTGATTTATTTGGTGGGTAGCCATGTAATAAGCGGGATAATGTAGAGCGAGGCGGTTGTTATAGCGAATAACAACACCGACAGGCTGATCAGGACCCTGACGCGAAGCGGAGGGGTCCTATAACAACCGCCTCACTCTACATTATCCCTTACATAACAGACCGCATTCTACATTAGAATTCAACCAAGCCATGTAATAAAAATATATATATACAGTGTTGGAGTATACAGTAGTCCAAGTAATGCAATATACGTAATCATATTACTTTTTCCAAGTACACATTACTTTCCGTAAAATTTTATGCAAGTAGTTACTTTAATGGAGTAATGCAACACTGTAACATAACTTTTTATAAGTAACTCTCCCCAGCATATTCCTCTAAATCTTCACAAAAGAACAGTTAAACAATACTGCTAAATATTTAAAAACATTAATTGTGCAACAAGACATTAGACATACTTATTTTATATTATTCTCATATTATTTTTAGCTACATGCCTACATTTCATTGCATTAAAGGTTTTTTTTTTTTTTTAATCAGTGCATTCCTTGGAAATCAAACCCATGTGTCAGGATATACACACTGAGCGAGAGGGTAAGTTAATCCAAAAACACTTTATTGGTCTCACATTGGAGACAAACAGGTGAGTAAATATTGGTTATCAGTTGATGAATGACAGAATGATAATAATGAAAGGCTTTCTCTTACAGATGCTGGTTGGAGTATCGCAGGAGAGGACTCACACTTGAATAAACACGAGGGAGAATCACAGGCAAGTCTGCTTATATTCACAGGTGATCAGGAGACCTCAGAAATTAGTCTGTTTCTACATTTACATTTACATTTATTCATTTAGCTGACGCTTTTATCCAAAGCGACTTACAATTGCTATATATGTCAGAGGTCGCACGCCTCTGGAGCAACTAGGGGTTAAGTGTCTTGCTCAGGGACACATTGGTGTCTCACAGTGGATTCGAACCCGGGTCTCTCACACCAAAGGCATGTGTCTTATCCATTGCGCCACCACCACCACCCCCCCCCCCTATAGTTCTATAGTTTCTATAGTTCAAGTCTAGATAAGTGACTGAACTGTGGTGTGTGCTTTTATGTTTTGGAGCATTGCTGTGTTTAAAAGATTTATCCATGCACATCATTATTTTTTCAATTCATGTGCCCTCATAACCTTAAATCAAAATAACTTCCCCTCCTCTTGCAGTGACATCTTGGCTGCATCCGAAATCACATACTTCCCATGCTACATAGTAGGCGAAAAGTATGTGACAAAAGAAGCATGTCCGAATTCACAGTACTCATTAAAGCAGAAAGAAACCTGATGACCTATAATATTTCATGGCGAGACTCTGAAGTGTGCATATGATGGATACTTTACTATCCCATAAGGCCAGAGGAGAGGATTTGTGAATAGAATTGAAGTGATTCAATTGACGCTGGTACTGTAGGTCACAAGATAATGACAATATGGCAAGTATGTCCAGATAATTACATTTATATAAAATCTATCTTTTCAGCAGACGTGAAGTACCTACTCAAGGGAGTATGTTCCCAGTGGACAAAATCAAGTCCCACCTAATGTTTGTTCTTGTTCAAGAAGTATTTTCACTTGGATATAGGCTACCTCACAATAGTGAAGAAAAAACTACCACAGCTTCTGTCTCACGTCAACTCTAGCATACAGAATCTTGTTCACACTGTTTTAAAACCATAAAAATTGGTAACATAGTATAATTTAGAGCCTTTCTGTCATTTCATGTCATAGTACGAAAGCAATCGGGATCAGGGAACTGACTAGAATCTAGAATCTCAGATTGCCCACATGAACACATCAACATGTGTGCATGCATTGACCACCAGGGCGCAGCTGCAACACAAACTCTTGTGTTTTGTAATCGAAATGAATAATCAGTGGTTGGTTGGTGCCCCAAAGTCTCTCAGGCAGCTGGGGCTCCATCCTGCCCATCATCTCACTGTGTGTGAAGCAGAACGTAAAGACACACAATGAGTCACATCTCACGCCAGCACTCTCAGAGATACGGCTGGCATCCAGCCTGCCTCCCCCAGCACACCCCCCCCTTCCCCAAACCACACACTATTCTGGGCCGTGATTAAGCCTCACACCTCCATCAGCGGGAGAGTGTGGGCAATGTGGGACATGATCATCCAATCCCAACCATGTGGGAGAAGACATGAGAAACGAAAGCAGGAGAAAACAGAACGAGAGGGGGGAAAAGAGCAACCTTTCCTATGACTCAGACCACGTTGCTTAAGTTTGTTGTTATGTTGGATCTGGTTTGGTTTGCAAATTATCTGTGATCTACTACTTTCTAAACGGCTGTTGAAACATAAGGACACTCACAAAGTCCATTAAGGTGGTGTGGTCTGAACTGTTTGGGTGAATCAAGAGTTATAGTTCTTCATCTCCAGTATGAAACGTTTATTTTACTTTGACACCACAGTTGAATGCCATAAACACAGGTTTACAATCAGCAATCAGATATCACATGCATTAAGTCTCCTGTATACTGTGGTAATCGCGAATAATGTGTTTCTTTAAATGTTTTGAATGAATGTTATTGCACTGGCATGAGATACTTTTGAGAAGTTGATGAAATGCTAAACTCCATCTAAAACCATAAACAGCATTTTGCTAATTACTTTATAATAATTGTTATGCATGTGGCGCTTTTTTTGACCTAATATTAAACAAAATTAATTTGTCACATAGCAGGACCATTAGCTAATCAAGGCAAAATGTGATTAAAATGGCAAAACTGGAATCAAGTGACCATTTACTGCTTTAACACTTTCACTATCACTATCAGTTTGAACCCAAAATCTTGAATAAAGTCCATGGATATACATCAACTACCCTAATAATCATACCTGCATTTTGCACAAATAAGGCCTATTTAGCACTGCTTTCATGTGTGCACCTTATACAGTGAAGTTTCATGGTTATTTAGCCTATTATTACACAATTTTTTGGGAACTGCAACAACCTTGTGGAAGCACACAATAATGCTGTTTTAAAAAGTGACAATAAGGATCTTGAATCTCCAGTTGAGAAAGTGAACTGGTATGCTTTATTTTCTACAGCTATATCCAGTTTTTCAAGAATTAGTCCAAGAAATATTTGGATATATTTAAGCTGATGTTGACATGTCGATGAGTGAACTGACCTTGAGATTTCACCAGATGGCAGTGTCATACACTAAATGGGTACCTTGTTTTTGTTTTATATTATTCATAATGATCATAGTATAATGTTTAGGTTATTTTACTTTTATCATTTTGCTTATATGCCCATATTTTTGCTGAGCCAACTTGGACTGATCACAGGCATTTACAGTAGGGTTCACATCAGGGTCTGTAACTGATATAATCTATATAATTCACATGCCAACTGAAGAAGGCTAATTTATTATTATTAGCCTATTATTAGTTCAACTAAAGTCATGTACGCTTTTGCTTATATATTTTTTAATCGAGTAACATTTCGACGCATTTTCACAACATTAGAATATGTGCATTGCTGCGTGTAGACTTATGTTTACATCTTTCAGAATTACTCATACTCATCTAAAAATCGCTTTTAATCTGTTCACTTTCTAATTTAGCAGGTTAGAATGTCGATGTGGTGTCAGTTCTCCAAGTGTTACGAAGGGTTAACACAACTTCATTACATCACCGGCTAAACACAATGAAAGCGGCCATCTTTACCAACAGCAACGACTGATACTTCAGTGAAGAAAGAGAATAAATATCCTGCCGGAATTCTATTGCTATTCTAGATGTGTCATTCAAGGGAACACGTATAATTTAGAAGCAAAGAAACGGTAAGTTCGATATTTATTCGGTTTTTCTTGCGTATCTATAAGATGCTGCCGCACGCCTGAGTGAATGACACTCCACAGCCTTTAATGCGTTACAAGTGACACTTTATATAGGCTATTAAATACCTGCGCAATAATTCAGAATAATGAGTCATAAACTGAACTCTTTTCTAACGGGACGACTGTTAAATGGATATTTTCGCTGCGCACACAGTGTCATGACACTGAATGAACTCTTTTGAGTAAGTTTAGGGAATATTTTGGAACATCATGACATTAATAAAACTTATGTCAATTGACTAAATATTCGATTATTAGTCTATAATTATCTAAGTATTATATAATTATCTAATTATATATATATATAGAGAGAGAGAGGCCTATACGAATAATAAAAAAAAAAATCAGGTAAATAAGCGTAAAAAAAGTTTTTATTCTTGTATTCCTTACAATAGCCTACAAGAGACAGTACAATACAATACAATACAATATTCTTGTATTCAGTTTGTATTATTTTATTCATTAATCGTAAATTTAATTTAAAATAATAACTTACATTTCTATTTCAGTAGTTGGGCATAGCTATTTAATTTATTAAATTAATTTAATAATTAGTTTATTATTGCCTGGTTATTATTGTCATTTTTTATTATTTTGTAAGATATCCCCTCTCTATTTCACATTGAATGGAAAGTTACTCATTAATTCAACCAAACCAAAATCAGTTAATTCATTAATATTATTGATTTGACCAACTTTTGCCAGAAAATCGGATATTGTCCAGTATGTGTTTGTTTGTTTGTTTGTTTGTGATCAACCTCCACAATTTAACTTAACACTTGAATTTTTGATTGATTGCAAGTGTACCATACGCTGGTTTTCATAAACTGGTTTTATTATTTTAAGTCTATACTTATTAAAAGTCAAAATCAACCTTACTAGGATACACCAACAAGTTACTTTAGAGGCTGCAAGTTGAAATACCTTTTTAAAGCAACATTTTCACTTTGTACAGCACAAGTGTTGAAAGATAATGATGCTAACAAAAAATGTGCAAGTCACATGCATCTGCTAAATGAATAATTTGTGTGCTTCACTCGAGCAGGTGTGAGGGCATTGAGTGCAGTTTGTGTTGCGTATTTGTTACCATAAACAACTGAAACGGCCTTTATAGCTCATTAAAATGCTGTTAAGTGTACACACACTCATGGGTGTGTCTGCAATACAGCATTGTTGAGCGTTCCCATGCAGCGACCTTTAGCCGCGGTGTGTTTTTTGTGGAAGGAGGCACAGTGCATGAAACACTCCCAGTGTTTACTGCCACAGGCCTGAATAATTACTCTCTACTGCAGGTAGAGAATCCTTAATTAGGGCGGCTTTATGCCTAAATATAGTCTGGATCGTAGGCCACCTTTTCTTGCAAAACATATTCACTATAAATCAGTAAATTCAGTTCAATAGGTCGTCCTTTTGACTCATAATGTCACTGGACACTTACAGTGTGTACTGTTATTCTGTTTCTGTCTATTTGCAGTCATTGTAGTCAAGGAGAACATAACAACCACCAAAAACTTCAGGAACCAGATTGTTATTATTGATATTTATTTAAGCTTCTCATATGAATGGGCTTTGCTACAATGTAACAGACCAACAGAGTTGTCAGAAATAGTGAATGTGTGTTATGATTTAAGAATAATATTTGCAAGCAGCTCTTAAATGTCAGAGCCATGTGTTTTAATTGTTTATCTGTGCCAGTTTGCCTGCATAGCATCAAATGCCACCTTATTTTCACAGCTTCTCGGTTTATAGATCTTATGTAGCCCCGCCGCTTTTCAGATCTGCGCTCGTTGTGTTCTGTCTTCCGGTTTGTGTTTCCACAGCATGAAGGTAAGATCTTACCGATTTATGAATGAACCGCTCGTTTTAAAATCTTCTACAGACAATTGTTTTGACATCCGCTTCAAACATTACAATGCTCATGATAACTTTTGTTAACTCTTCAATAAGTAACCACAAACCGGAAGTCCAAACATGGTGCGTTTGTTTCTATCATAGATGTATACAGTATAATATATACTATATAATCTATGTAGTATTATATAATATCATTAGCGGCTGTTTCTATGGGGTGCTATACGTAAACCGTCCGCCATATTGGAACAGTCAAAGCCGGAACCCGGTCCGCTTCCAAACAACGGTTCTACTGAAATATGAATGCAACACTGACCAAAGACATCTAAACAAACCAAAACCAGGACATGATGTCACAAGATGCTCAAGCATACCTGTTTTTTCTCATCATATGAGATACTACAGTTCGGTACAGGTGTCAAAACCACTGTCTCCTTGCAGCAGATCTTTATTTGTGTGCAATTCTGGTGCTGTTTTGGCTTTTTGTGAGTTCTCAGCTGGTAAAAATACCATCATATGTACTCACACAAAACAGTTTTGGATGTTCGGTAAGTTCTGTCGCAAAATAAAGCTGTTTTTTGTTTTGTTTTGCATCTTTAGGTTTGGTGAAGCAGCTGACTAAATGTATCAAGAGAACTGAACTACAAGTGGTCCAGTGATCTCAGTCGTATTTTTCTCAAAATAGCCTATGTTTTTATACTATTCTCTAACCAAAATAGTTTTTCTCACCTAAATATAGCTTATGGCCGTTGACTTAACAAATAAAGCATTCTTCATCGATGACAGGCTGAATCTTACCCACCGCAGGTGTCAGTTCACCACAGCATATTTCACATACATCTGTCATTCCTCAAGCAGCATGTGCTGAAAAGATGAATGGTGAGGACTGTTCCCTGTCTTTTAATCAATTTAAAGGAATTCTGACTTTGTCTTAAACAACGGCCCGTGTTTTGATACTCTCTTCCATCCTCTGGTCCATGTCCACACTCCTACAGTTAAGACAGGACCTTTAGACTACAGCTGTGCTCAAGCAGAACTTGAAAGCTGGAGGTCCTGGTATTTATAGTGACTGTAAGCATGGTGTGTCCCTGGTGGTCTGGACATTGTTTTCTTAGTCTGCTGCGTCGCCTGTTTGACTTAAAGCTTGCGGCCTCAACGTTGTTATCGTTACCTGTTATCATCGGGTAAATGTTATTTCGTGCATTTGAACTGTAGTTTGGAAAGTTACAGTTCACAAACAAGAATGAGATCATTGCTTTTGTAGATATCAGTGTTCCGTTAAGCTAAACATCTTCCTGGCTTTTTTAAAGTTCGTATTTCAAACGAATGCCTGGAAAAAAGACAATCGGGATTTTTTTTTTCTCTTCCTTACTCTGCTCACATGACACAATAACATTCCACTGAGATGTCATGTGATGTGACCTCACAGGCTTTGATGCTGATGAACCAGATTCATATCCATGCTCAAGTGTCCTCAGATCAAAAGACTTCAACATAATTATTAAGTCAGCGCTGCCAACCAAAAGTTAAGCCTCTCAAATGGTCGACGAACTTGCGTAGGATGCGCTGTGATAATATTGCGCAAAATGTCTCGTTTGGTCGCGCCTGTTTTACCTCATATATCTGTTCTCTCTAAAGTATCTCCATTAGTATATTACAGAATGGGACAGAATAGCAGTTAGCGTGTTCCGTTAAAAATAAATACACATAAATCATGTGGTGCGACTTGCAGAAACATGCAAGTGTGAAAAAAAAAGAAAAAAAAAAGGAAATGATACCATAAAAGTACCCTCATGCCTGTGTGTCAAGGTCAAGAAGTCTCTATAAATATCAGATGATTTGACCTTATCAATGCAAGACAAGGTGTGACTTGCCAAAGTCTGATGTAGTAAGTAACATTTATGATATTTGTACAAGTAATTTTTACCTTTAACAATATATTTTAAAACATTTTTAAAAATGTCATTTAAGACAGTACATAAGGAATATATTACTGTTTATACACCACATGACATTTTAGAGTAATTGAATTTAAACTTTTGTTGAAATTGTATTGATGTTGGATGCTCTTTATTAGTCATTGCCCTAGCTGTCATTGTTCCAGTTTGTTTTTGAGTAGGAACTAGCACTGATGTCTGGTGTTGATATGTTTGTTTACCCGAAAAGAGCACTATGAAAAGTGCTTATATCATCACTCTGACCATTGTTCGAAATGATCAACAAGTTCATGTCATTGTTTGCCACATAGGACGCTATTATGAGTCAGACTGACAGACATCTGTTGTTCTGAAAAAAAAAGCAGAATGTTTGTAGTAATGCAAGTTTCACGAAAACCTATTAAAACTCATAATAACTGCACTTCTCACTAATTGGGTTGAATCATATTGTCAAAAAATGGGAAGTAGATTCTGAGAAGTAATTGTATGATCGTGTGGGAACCAGAGAGTCAGCTTCTGAAATGGATTAAATAATCTATTAGCGTTACTTTTAAGTGAATCTGCATCTTTTGATGGATTGATTTTAAATGAAATCTGTAAAACATCAGTATATGCTCACTGGCTGACAGCAGGCTATTTTGATTACTGGTTTAGCGATCCCTCTCTGCTGACTCCCTGGGGAGTCCTGTGCTGGGCCAATGACATGAGGGGAAGTGGGAGGGGCAAAGGCCATGTGCAATGCGCTCAGGGACAGCCTCTTGGGAATTAGCTGGCTTTCTGGGAAAGTTAAAATGTGGGATAATTTTTGGGAACGGTAAAGGAATTTTCCCCCTCTCTTTTCTTTTCCTCACTCGAGCGGGTCTCACAGTGTTTTCTTTGTGCTGACTCCTGATGCCTGCGTTCTTCGCGCACACATGGAAAAGCGTTGGAGGGGTTTCTTTTTTATTTCTGATGCTTATTTTGGCCGGTCTCACAGCTATATTTAGCAGCACAGCTGACCCCCTCCAGTTTACTGCGGATGAGTCATTCAGTGTTTGTGTGAGGAGAAGTTCTCATTGTGTAGTAATGTGGTAATACGGCCATAATATGTTCTGCCAAATGCCACTTGGATTTGGTGTTTGGACTGTACGGAACAACTGTTAACTATTTTAAATAAACAGAATTGAATAAACACACCTAGGATTTTTTTTTTTCCATTCAACATAGCAAACTCAAATTGCAAAATGAATGTTTTATTAAGGCCATTACAATGCGTGATTGTATTAATTAACATGCTAACACTTTACGATAATGTCTAATTTGTTAACATTAGTTAATGTAAACTAACTATGAGCACTCTTTTTTACAGAATGTATTAACCTTTGTTAATGTTAACTAATAAAAATAGAAATTGTTTATTGATTGCTCTTGTTAGTTTACAGTACATTAATGTTAACGGATATCTGGAGCTGTTCACGTCCTCAGACTCGGATTTATGCGTGCCTATGTCAACACTATCAATGCCTAAATTAACCTCCAGCAGTCAGGTGGTACAAGTAAGAGCTCTGTAAGTTGTTAACGTTCATTATCATTGTAATGTTATATGCTTTGAGACATGAGGTCATTTAACACCGTTTTTCCTCTTGTGACGTTTTGCAGACTCTGCTGTGTCATGTGTTTTGAGGGGGGGGCGTGGCTTTGCTCTGTAGGGAAGGTGGGATCTCATGCTTTCAAAGCTAGCTTGCTATTGCTAGCTTTTCCGAAATTGCCTTCCATACCGTTAACTGCTGTTTTCTCACCTTCATTTAAAGCGGCATTCCACCCATTTGAACATTGTTTTTTATTTAAAGTGGGTCATGTATGTAGTCGAAATGTAAAATAAATTTTGAATTTGGTGCCTTCGTGACCGAGGAAAGACAAAAAATAACTTCAGGACGCATTTGTATGAAAGACAACAACTCCCACAATGCACCGCATTGCACAGCTCCGCAAGCCACTCCCACTAATCCAGAAAGCGCATATCTGCCTATAAGAGAAATCACTCTTCCGTCTACAAGGCTAGCTACCACCAGAGCTTGAAATTCATTTCACATTCACACAAAATGTCTAGTTAGTTGGCGAACTCATTACTCCTCGTTTGTATTTCTTTCGAAAAGGTGAATTATTGCATGGTACCTGGATGTTCAGTCAGAACATATGCGGTGCGAAACTAGGATAGTTCTCTACACAAACGTCCGTGTCCTCGTCTGATTCAGAGATTTCGTCCAGGAGAAATTGTCATCGTTGAAATTCTTTGCCGCAGACGGACTCTATCTCTGTGTTCGTAGTTGCATCTTACAGTCTATGAGTTGCATAGTGAGATCACCGGCGCCGCCAGTCCGCCCTAACTCGAGCCAGTCCGGGCTCCTCGTCCGCGGCAGGCAGGTCTTCTGCCTCGGCTGCTCTTCGCTATAATGCGGCTTGTAAAGGTAGCCATAAACACCTGATTCAAGCATCAGACTTCCGAAATCCTCTTCTTCTATATCATATTGAGCACTCTCCTCCGCTATTGTCATTACTTTACATCGGTCTCCACAGCGCCTGTTAGCTTAGCTTCAAACAAGATGGAGGATATTGCTTTCAGTTTCAGAGAGTAAAGTCCCACCCACTGATCTGTAATAGGTCTGTAGCGTGAGCGGGTCCCGCCCCCTGGGAAAGATGAGGAACTAGTGCTTGTAGTCTCAACAGAAATCCCCCCCTCTTACACTTCCTCCTACAATGACGCAAAATGACGATTTTTGCGTCATTGTAGGAGGAAGTGTAAAAGGTAAATAACGGATTTCTCCCGTCTCAGGGGAAAATGAGAGAGTGTTGCACGACCATTCAATAGTATGACTGGGTTTCTAACAATGCAAAGCTTAATGCAAATGGGTGGAGTGTCCCTTTAAATGAAAGCAAAGAGCACGTATTTACATATTCATCTAAATGTCGCTCTCAGCAGTGTGGACGGTGTCGGGATGTTCGCTAATAGTAATAATATAAATAGTAACTGGTAGTCACGTATTTCAAACTTCTTTTTACCCCTATAAGCGGAAAAAAACTAAAAAGAAGTTCGCTGTGAGTATAGACCTTATGTAGCGTTCCGGTTTATATTTCCACAGCATGAAGGTAAGATCTTACGGATTTATGGATTAACCGCTCGTTTTAAAATCTTCTCTGTCATCTGTCTCTCTCATTTGTTATGACATCAGTTTCAAACATTACAATGCTCATGATAACTTTGGTTAACTCTACAATAAGTAAATCCACTTCTACACTACTCTTCGACAGTAATGCCATATAAATATAAAGAGCTACCGCAATTTTTTTTTAAAGATGGCTGTGCGCTTGTTTCTCTGGCGCATATGGTCTATCGGGGACTTCATTGTAAACAGTTACTGTTAACATTTTCATTATGCATTTCAAAGCGACTTGCATTGCATTTAAGCTTTACATTTTTATCAATGCAGTCACTGCCTGGGAATCGAACCCATGACCTTGGGATTGCTAATGCCATGCTCTACTATTTGAGCTACAGGAGCTACAGGATCAATATCCCTCCATAGGGAGAGTCAAGTTGTTTACACTGAGTTCTCAGTCATGCACATCTTGACTTCCTTTTCTAGGTGGAGTGAACACAAAGAAGCCACAGCAGTGAACCGGCCGTTGAGTTTACTGGCCGACAGTGGTACAGCGATGTCCCCATTTGGCCCGAGTTTCCACTTCAAAACTAAAAACATAATTCTGTTTGAGGTTTCAGAATTGTGTTGGACTAAGATGGATTCTCAATATGTCACTGAGAGGGGCTTACCGCTGATCCTTAGCGAGAAAACAGCCGAAAGTCTTTAAACTCAGCTGAATTAGATTGAAAGCAGGGAATGTGAGCAGGCAGGAAAGCCAGCGAAGGCTTAGTCAAGTCATCAAGGATTGTAAGTCTGGAAGAGTTAAGACATTCATCAGCCTGTTGTTTTTAATTTGCACAAGATAACAAGATCACAGTGCTCACCGAGTCACTTAATCTGCTTTCCCTGCTTTCCATAGAAATTGTGAACTCAACAAGCATATAGTCATCAAGTCCACATATTTAGGATTACAGCTGTAATGATTTCATCATAGAAATGGATGTTGAAGATGATGCTGGTGAATATTTCTGCAGAGGGGGGGTCATGGACGTATTATTATGAAGGGGCACGGCACCAGTGACCAGTCAGTCTTGGATAATATTGGTGTATCCCTATAATATTTAATAAACCAAGTGAAATTGAAGATTTTTGCCACAGCATTTAAAACAACAACAACAACAGTTTAAATTTCACATTGCAAATACAAAGACACAATGTCTTGTTTGTATGCTGCATATAAAGTTCAGACATGACACTTCTGATAGTGTGATAAAGATCAAATGTAAACAGAACTTCAGATGTGCTGGAGCAACACGGTCGAATGTTTGTCTTGTTGTGCTTTAATGAATATGAATGCTCTGTTTGCGGAGGTTGTGTCTGAGGCTGGAGTACAGGCTCTCGTAAGCTTGTTTTCCATATCTCTTCATGGCCTCTCCTGTGAAGTGGCACACATCCATAAATATCTGTCATCCTATTGTTTAGCCATTAATCAGTGTGCAAGCAGATTAGCGTTTCCACGGCAACTGCATTGATTAGATGCAAGCCTCCCTTCCCTTTCCTTGCCCTCTTCTTCACATGCTGGTTTGCAGTCGGACGATGTAGAACGGCTCTGCTTTCACCTACAGAAAACTTCTAATGGAAAGGTTTACGAAGTTTGAACCTGTTGTAGTTCTGTTTCATTTAATGACAGGATATTCCTTTGTGTTTCAGAGGCACCATGACCTAGTGATCTTCATCAGGAGCACTGCAGCACAAAGCGTCCTTCTCCTTCGACAGGTAAATCTACTCTTCTCAGAGAGATTAGAATTAAAGTTACTGTGGTAAAGTTGTCATTGTATATGAGCAAGTAATTGTAAAACAGTTTGTTACTTTGTGTAATGCTTTTTCCGTTGTCCATTTTGATGTCTTATTTTAAGGGAAGTAAAATTACCAGTGCACATATTCACAGTGATTTATTTTAATATTTAGCATTGTGATTTAAATTCAAAAAGTTTTTAATAATTTGAACCGGCAGATGGGATTCAAAATTAATAGGTCAGGCATGAAACTCGAATGAACGCCGATTGGTTCTTTCAATGCCGTGACACCACACCAGCCAATCAGAAGTACTTCCAAATCCACATAGCCATATACATCTTACCCTAGCCTCCCTCCTCCTCCCCAGCTCCACCTGTAGAGATCTGCTATGGGAGTTCCACCATTTCTTGCAGCAGCCTTTCCTTTGTTTGTTATTTTTACTAAGCTGAACAAATTATTGTATATGCTCAGCAGCAGCGTAGCAGATCTCGTCCGCCAAAATCAAGCCTATGTATATTTTATGCCCCATGCTAATAAATGCTGGAGAGTTGTCATGACTGAAATACAGTTGTGAATTAATTTGGGATTTTTATTATTTTATCATTGCATGATTGTTGCATAAGGCTTTGTACTCCATCCATCCGTCCATCCATTTATCCATCCATCCATCTATCCATTTCTCATTCCGTCCCTTCATCCATCCATCCCTCCATCTGTCCATCCATCCATCCCTCCATCCATCCATCCATCCCTCCCTCCGTTCAAGGCATCCATCCCT
The DNA here is from genome assembly GCF_951802725.1 of Rutilus rutilus. Taxonomy (NCBI): domain Eukaryota; kingdom Metazoa; phylum Chordata; class Actinopteri; order Cypriniformes; family Leuciscidae; genus Rutilus; species Rutilus rutilus. The sequence goes on along the minus strand of NC_140209.1, from coordinate 34,107,715 downwards.
CCGTCTGTCCCTGAGACCATCCATTCATTCATTCATCCATCCATCCTTCTGTCCGTTCATCCATCCCTCCTTTCAAGGCATCCATCCATCCATCCATCCATCCCTCCATCCAAATTCATCCGTCCTTCCATTCATCCTCTGTCTATCCCTCCATACATACATCCGTCCATCCATCTATCTATCCATCCCTCCGTCCATTCCTCTATACAACCTTTCCTTCCATCCATCCATCATCCATCCATCCTTCTGTCCATCCATCCCTCCATACATCCCTCCATCATCCATTCATCCCTCAGTCTGTCCCTCTATCCATCCCTCCTTCCATACATCCCTCCATTCAAGGCATCCATCCCTCCATCTATTCATCCATCCATCCATCCCTCAGTCTGTCAATCCCTTCATTCATTCCTCCGTCTGTTCATCCATCCCTCCATCCAAAAGCACAGCTGTCTCATCATTGTAACATGAGGACTACAGTGCCATCTGCTGATGGATAAAAACTATAAAAACAAGGTTTTATGGTAGGGTAGGCCTACTAAACAAAAGTATTAACAATGACAAGATTTTAATTGCCAATTAAATGACAATTAAATGACAAGATTTTAATTGATATCATTCTTGCGTCATAAGATTTTTTATTTTATTTATGAAGAATATTATAGAAAGACTGTTCTAGATAACTGTACAGTGGGCGGAGAATGTTTTGAACACTTGTGCCAAGTCAATGTCAGCCTATATTCCCTATTTGTGAGAGTTGTGACACGCATGGCTTCAGATCAAAAGCATGTACTCGTAGGGATGCGCCTGTGCTTGTTCTCACCATCAGCCCTGCTGAACTGAAACCTCCAGAGAAAGGAGCACCACCATGAGAAGGTGGTGGGTGTTTTTTTTGGGACATCAGTTAAGCAAGATTCCTCTCTCACAACAAAGCAACCATGTGAGCCATCTCTCATGTGGGTGATTTAAAAGCTTGATTTTTTATATATATTTTTATTTGTCATCAATTGCTCACAGGCAATCCTTCAAAAAATTCCAATCCAAACAAAAAAATGTTTGTGAAGTTCTCCAGACACAGACTCAGGGTAGAATAAGCAGATGCTGCGGTTTTGCCAAACTCCACTTTGTCTTCAGCTTGGCATGGAGCAATGGATCATCCAAGAGCAGGATTTGTCTTTGACAGGAGCATTTGTATAGGTTGATACCTATAGCTCTTCATCCCATTGATCAGTCTGTCAACTCTAAAGCTGCCTCTGTAGTTTGTTTACCCTTCTAGAAAGAGAACCAGCTTCTGTTTCAGAGCAGACATCATGCACAATACAAATTTAAAATAACTAATTATATTAATAGACGTGTTCTTCAGAATATATATATATAGCTATTGTGAATGTAGACGAAGTGTAGGTCTTTTGGAAAACTTTTTCAGAAAATTTCAAAGTTCCTGTAGGTTTACATAGTTAATATAAATATAAGGTTGAAACAATTATTTTTAACCCTCATTCTGACCCTTTGTCTGAAATGTCCCATTGGGGCAGCTCCTTTACGGCTGGTCAGTAAACGCCCTCTGTTATGATTGGCTAACACTGTGTTTTGAAAACATGATCCACATAAAACCATAATTTACAGACAAAGGATTATGAAAGCATTTACTTACAGCTTGTGATGCAGCTGTCAGATCCAATACAGTTGGCTGCTTCATCTTTCAACAAAAGTTTCTTTGTGAATTCTTCATTACACTGTGCCTCGTTTATAAAACAAAATGCTCCGAACAAACATAATCCTCTGACGAGATCCAGGACGCCATTAGAATAAACCATCCGCTTGTTTTCAGTGCTGGGATCCTTCTGACAGAGAAACAGACGAGCTGTTTAAACTGAACGTTCCTTTACGGTTCTATTCACTCTTCCATTTGGCCTGTTGTCGAAACACTCAAGTGCGTGGAGTGTCAGAAACTGAACACGCATCTGTATACTGTATTCAGTGTGAATTGACGCAACACGACGCTCACATCCAGTGTAGACAAATATACTATTCATCAATGTCTTGCTCTGGAGACAGTAAATGCATATGCATATGTTTTTGCCCGTGTGACGTCACAAATCCCACAATATACAAACGAGCTTGGTAGAATAAATGCTTTGTTTACAATGAGGAGGAGGTTTTTAAACCATGAAACTTGCAGGATGTTAACTGATAAAAAAAGGCCTCTTATATGTCAAAAGATCAAGCCAGGTTTGATTTTTCATGCCATTACCCCTTCAAATCATGTAACATTATGACATTCAAAAATATTTACCTAAAATGTATGACTTTTTTATTGTACCTAAAATGTCAAGCCAAGTGGCATGTGGAACCAAATGATGATTGAGCTTTACTCAGAATTAACTTTTATTTTATTGTCACTTTTCTGAACCATTCATAATTATTTTTCACCAAATGGTGTCAGTGTGTTAGCTGGACAGCTGTAACTATTTGTATTGTTGACTGGGGATTTGTTGAAACAATGTGCTTAAGAAATATCTGTTCAGTGTCCCAGTAAAAAGAACTAGAGCCTGAAAGTTTCTGTAAAGCAATGTTTTTGTACAGTTGTTTAAAAAATATATATAGACTGTGAAATTGCAAACAGGCAAGTCAATATACATTTTTAGTTATCAGCATTTAACTAGGGTAAGTGACTAGTATGCATCACTAGTCTCTATCCCTCTTTGCATAACTACATATATACAGGTATTCCTGATATGTTGATCATAAATTTGCAATGTGACATGTTTGGGAATCTTGCGTGTCTTGTGCTTTATGGAGCCCTATAGTCTTTCTTTGTAAATCTCCACGTCTGAAGTGTGAAATATGGTAACATATATTTTCCAGTGCGGTACATTGCAAAATTACACCAAGCAGATATTACATACATCTTTGTCTAAAGTGGCCTTTCTATGTTCCAAGATGTAAAGCATCTGTAAGAATAACACATTAAACAGCTGGGCCAGATGTGCTGCCTGCATATACTCCCGTATAACTTGTCTCGGATTGGAGCCACATTATGCAACTTGCACTTTTTAACATCAGCCATAAGGATTTAAGAGCTTGTTTTAAAGGTTAACTGGGAGGACAATCAAACTTATTTGATTAAATGCATGGTAGTGGACAGTCTAAGGTTAGGCAGATTTTGCTCAAGCTATTTAAAAGAAGCTCTGTGAAATAAGAGTGTTTATTAAGTTTACCATCACCAGTTTACAACAAAATCCATTCTGGATCTAAGCAATGTACACTAACCTTTGAGCTGCATATCTGGCTCAGTTAAAGTGTATTAACAATCAATCACATACAAGTAAATTAGTTTTGCCACCACACCCCAACAACAACAACTTTAAGCTCCATTTGGGCTTTCTAATGTTTACAAGGGCTGCAAAACACTTTTGTTTTTCTGGCAGGCTGCAGTCCAAGATTCCCGCCAGTCGTCTATACCGCTGTGGTAATTTCCAGGGAAAGACCCTTGCCTCTTCCCCCAAAGAGATATGGAGCCCCATGAGAGTCTGGGAGTGGAGGGCGACTCAGGCATGACGGGGGTGCTGGTGCCGAGCCCACGGAGCGAAGCGGTGACCCATGACCTGGAAGAACTGTCTCTCCAGTACACTCAGAGCCTTCCACCCATCAAAGAGCGCAAGAACGGTGAGTAAGCTCATTTGGTCAGGCCCTTAGGCCATAACTCTGCTCCCAAGCTCCTATTTCCTCCTCATCCATTAAACTACCGCCCCGATTTGACACTGAGAAAATAAGGCCTGCCAGAAGGTTGAGAAATTTGTTTGCGGTAAGACATGGGGAATTACACAGGAATTGTATGTGAATGCCAACATGTAATCATGTCTTAAGTGCTCCCTTTAACTCTTTTCCAAAGTGTTCTTGGCTCACGTTAGGGTGGACGACTGGTAAACTAATGTGATAGATTTTGGTGTCAAATATGATTGCCGAAAGTCTCCGATATGGAAGGTTCTTAGGCCTGCAGTCATGTTGTGGTTTTTGTTTGGCTGTAATTCAAAGGAACAGTTGATCATTCAAAAATGGATATTATGTTCCAAAGCTGTATGACTTTCTTCTGTGAAAAAAAAAAAAAAGGTTAAGTATAATTCTGGACTATGATGACAAGCAAATAATTACTTGCATATTTTGCTCTGATGCACCGAAATTGCGGCAGCTGAAATTTTTGAAAAGATTTACTGCAATAGTTTTGTAAGGCATTTAAGTAGCCCTTCCGATGATTGTTTCACTGTGTCGTCATCTATTTCGTGCACACAATGTGGTTAAGCTACAGCAGGCAAACATGTCAGCAGTGTGGACGCACAAAAATTAAGCTAGACTAGCAGTATGCAGTAAGTACTCAAATTTTGTTGAGTCAAATCTTTGACTGATCCAATCCTGTCTTAATTATTATTGCATGGAAAACAGCGACCAGAATATTTTCTAAATATCTATTTTTGTGCTTCAAGTATGAAAGACAGTTATATGGGTTTTGGTTAGGAAATGATGACAGCTTTTTCTTTTTTGAGTCAACTGTCCCTTAAACTTGGCAGTTCTAAAAAAATATCTGGTCACTGCTGGTCACTCTAATCGTATTGTCCTTCTGTCTGGCTCTCACAATCCTGGCCAAAGTTTCATTCTAGAAATGTTTTACTGGAATATGAACCCTAATAAGAAGGCACGAGGGCTGATCCAAAGGGCAGGCAGGCAGTGAACCTTGTTGAACTTGACTCTGTCCGACCACAGAAGGAGTTCATGTCCCACTCCCTACGGACATCCTTGCCCTTGAGAATGCCAGTGTGTCCTGCTTGTTAATGTGAGCTGCTTATTAATTTACTGCTCAAGGAAAGAAAAACAGAGACCCCACCAGGCATGTGTGTATTTCTGATCCCACTACATAATGACTTTCTTCATTACATTCTGTGTAAATCCACAGTTTCCTAGACCTTTTGCACTGAAATAGACTTGAAACTGTGATTCACCCAGACACTTCAACATGACCTTGAAATTCTTGCTACTTGCAAAATATTTAGCAATATTTTGCCGAAATGCAAACACCATTGCAAATTCAGTTAGTGTTTCCATTTCCTTGTTTTGCCTGAAAGTTCTCATGCCAAGAATCTCTTGGATTCTTTATATTATTATTATTTAAAATAAACTTTTGATTATGATATTTTCCTAAAATGATGATATTTTCCCAAAATATAAAGTCAACTATATATTTTCATGTATAGAGACATATTTCTTGGAAAATATTGAGTTTTTTCTCTGCTCGTCATCTGAGCACTTTTAGATCTACAAAACTGAGAAGAAATCTGAACTATGGCTGTCAATAGAGTAACATAACTGTTTAATCTAGTGATTTGTGACCATCTTTAGACAGCTGAATGAAACTTCAAATTCGGTCATGTTTACTTCTTTATTGTATTTGGTTATATATATTTAATTGTATATATTGTCTTGGTTTTGGTTACGATTAAGATGTTTTTCAGCGCATCACTAGATAGAAACTAGATGCACAAGGCAAAGATGTAAGCAAATCTTCAAGAGAGGATGCATACGTGTCATGAAAAAAAACATAAAAATCGACCACAGTTCTGAAAATGGGGGCGATCCACCCTCAGCGCATGTGGTTGATTAATATACTTAATGAGAACATAATGTGCAACAGACCACCTCATAACATTCAGCACAAAACGATAAACTTAAAAGAGACTCACAATAAATCCTAATACAAGGCGTCATTTCTGCTTTTTATCAGCTTGGAGATACTAAGTTATGAGTTTGAGTGAATTTCCTTTATCAGAAGAACTGCAGCAATAAATACTTTTAAAGGAACACTCTTGTTTTTTCTCATAATTGATTCCTGCTCACTGCCGCCTTAAGATATTATGAGCTCATGGAGAGTTTGTTACACTGAACTAAATCAACAAGATCTGTTCCTGCTCAGGCTGGAGGACAGACCGTACCCATCCTTCCTCTTTTCAACCCACCCTTCTAAAAACTAAGCGTCACCACTGTTCACAAATTCCCCTACTGACACTTATGTCAGTGTTCCCACAAGCTATCGTATGACCTACACATTATAATAACATTAACATATGAGTCTTTAACATAAAAAATTTACTGTTCACACTAATCTTCGGTTGGATCCAATTGTCCAATGAGTTCACACACACACATAAAATATACAATATTTATAGGTAGACCTTAGAGTTAGTGTCACAATGTCATTCAGCAGACTTCCAGACTAGTCAAAAAATCATAGTTTGTGCCCATCAAACACTATGCAATTTTCTGTACAAATCTCAACTCTGACTGTAGACTAACATCGGCAAACATCGGTTTGTGTTTTTCAGATGGCAGTTTTAAAAAAATAATCCAACTTTTTAAAATGCATCTCAAGACAAGTGTTGTTTCTCTTAAATTTAAGGCTTTTTTAAGACCAATTAATCATTAAGGGAACTAGTTTTGCACATCTCCACCGGACCCAATGAGTAGACTAAACCATACAGCACCTTAGGGGGCCCGGGACAACGCTCCCTATCGGCTTCCCCGGGACATTCCTGTTTTCCATTGTGTTTAATCACTTTGGCTGATTCAGATAGGATTTGTTTATATATTTTCTTTCCCTCTCTGCAATATTAATCTCCAGCAGCTATGAAAGAAACATCCCTCGATGTAGATAAGAAATGTAATGGCATTTTTTTCTGGGAAACCCCTTGAGACACGATAGTGCTTCATTAGAATGGCGGATTGCTGAAATACAAATGAGAAACAGTCAAATGTTGAATCTCATCTGTAAACATGTCGACACTAAGTGACAAAAAGAAACAGAGACATCCCTGGGGTGCTGCTTGATTGTTTTTGCCATTTTTGTTCCATGACAACATGTTTTCAATGGGGAAAAAAGGTACACATTTTATTTTCTCACTGCTAAAACTGAAGTAGCATAAAATAAGTATGGGAAGTTGTGGTTTTGCATGATAATTTTTGCATTAAGTTCCTCTTTATTGTCTAAGATTGCATTTGAACTATTGTTTACCCAGTGATCAGTGCTGTTGAGGGTTAACAGCTACAGCTCTTTAGTCCCGCCTCTCCTCTCAGTCGCTGACGGAGCCTGGAGCTGAACCGCACTCGCTGAGAACTACACACCCACAAAAACTCACTCAGGCAGTCTAGAGACAGAGCCGGTGAAGGAACTTGTCGGAACGGTCTGGAATCAAACATTACGCTGGGGAATTTCTTGCCAGATCTCGCCATTTTGCCTCGCTCCTCATTTCCCACAGCAATCCATGGGACTCCAGACACGGAAACTGTCCGATCCATCTCTCAGCTCCATGGCCTGCCTTGAAGTGGAGACCTTGAATGTCTACAGGGGTAAATGCAAATATTTAGAATAAAATTTCGTAAAAAATTCCAACGTGGATTAATGAGAGCATGAATTAAAATGGGGAAAGTTGATGCTAAACATGAGTGAAGGACACTGGGAAACCAGAGTTTAGCACACGGCAGCTGGTAATTATTACAGAAACACATGTTCTGAATTGGATACAAATGTTATTGTACAAATAATTGACCAAAGTTGTATTGTTAGGTTGAACATGAGAGTAATGATGAGGCTTGTTGTTGTTTTTTAGGCTGTCTGATGTTGGTTGTATTATATTTTTGTATTAACAGGTTTTCATTCAAACTCGTACCCAAACATTACCTCACCATTCAGTTAATCATTTAGCTGGCTTATCGTTCCTCTTCTGAAAATGTATCTGCTTTTAGTGCCTTATGGGAGTAACACCTCTTTACAGGTTTTTAACAATAAGACTTTCATGTGCATGAGGATATCTTTGCAGCCTTCACTGTTATTAATAAATGGCTTCAGTTGTGAGAGTTTCAAGTGAGTTATCGGTTGTTGGGAATGGTGCCCATCGATGAACCGTAAACCAAATGGTATATTCATTTATCAGATCTCAAACCTGAGCCAACATGAAGTCTCTGCTGTCCTCCAGAGCTCTGCAAGCACGCATGAAGATACAGTCATCTGTCGAGCAGCTGAAATATTCTTTCTAACAGTAATGTCAACACAGCCCAGGTCAATGTCAGAGTGTTTCTTAAACAACTTCAGTTTAGTCAACATTAACGGGCTCGTTAGCCATAACACAGCCCGTTCATTTAATTTACGATGGTAGCGTCTGGTAATGTTAAGGTGCGGTCGCGTTAGCGAAGTTTTGCTGGCAAAAAAGGTCCATTGACTATTGTCAGTGTTGTGGACATTTATGAAGCACAACTCGCACAGATGTCAGTTTTAAGGCCCTGATAATATACTCACACTGAGGTTCTTTTTTTGTTCTTCACTTAGGGGTAAAAAGAAGTTTGCGTTTTAGATAAATATGTAAATATGCTTTCCTCTCAATAACAATATAGGCACGCAACAAAAATTACAGTGGTGAGAAAACAGCAGTTTAGAAAGCATCTGATCTTAGTGATCTAGATTTGTTTGCACCAGCTCTGCAATTCAACTCTCCAGTCAAGCCACATTTATTTATATAGCACGTTATACAACAGATTGCTTTAAAGCAAGCAATTTTACAGTATTAAACATGAAAAAGTAGTGTCAGTGTCGCTTTCAGTTAGAATTACAACTTCAGATTCTACTATAAAGCTGCTCACCAGTGTGTTCATGTCCTGACTCAAGTCTGACCTCGATGGACTGAACAGAAGAAATGAACATTGAAGAACATTTCTAGCTGTTCAAGCTATTAAACTCTGAAAACAAAATCGAAACATGCTCGGTTTGGGCCTGATTTTGTTTGAAATGTCGTCACACCAGTTCGTTTTTTGTTTTCACCTGAAGGATATGAGGGCCTTTAAACATAGCAGCTTTCTGTTGGTCTGTTGTGGAATTTTTGCGTGTACAAAATCTGTGTGATTCTTATTGAAATGATTCGACAAACAATGGTAAATGTGACCGCAACTTTAGGCTTGAATTTGGATTTAGATTGAATCTTGAGGACTGGGTTTTAGGGGAGTGAGATTTACAGGCATCTAAGCTGTCTTTTGTTTATTGTGCAGATTGAGAGTGAAGCCTGGAGCCACATAAAGGTCAGTCAGGGTTCAGCAGAGAACATGAGGAATGACATCAGCTCAACAAACACTGGGATGACTGCAGGCATGTCATGTACCGGTACCGTCATACTGATGTGAAGATTATTACGATATTACTAAGCTTCATCCGTCACATTGTTTTGTTAAAGCCACTTGGTGGTGGCATGGATCTTGATTTGTAATGCATAACCACTTTAATATTGAAACCCACAGGAGTTCCTGGCGCACATAAATAATGGAAAACATGGTTCGGGACATAGTGTTCCAAGCTTTTAGGGGGGTTTTAGGAGGGGCACTTGGTCCCCTCCTTTAGTCTGTTCACTCTTTGTTCTTGGCATACATGGTTCCATTAAGAACCTTTCAAATCCATGGAACTTTTCAAATGCACAAATGGTTCTTTAGATCATTTAAAAGTTCTTCAAACTAAGAAAAAAAGGTTCTATTCAGAACTGCTCACTGAAAGGCTTTTCAATGGGACACAAATGGTTCTGAATCTACGGCATTGATGCAAAAACCCTGTTTTTGGAACCTTTATTTTTAAGAGTGTTTGTCGCAGAATGAATGTGTTTTATGTACTCCCCCCATGCCATTTCCAAAATCTTCAGTTTCCCAGGCCTTGTTCTCACAACGGCTGGGTTTATTTTAGCAGGGGTGAGTCAGACAGAGTGGTCCCTCTCCTGGGACTTAAGCATAACTGGGTGTGCTAGGCCTCTTTCTGCAGCCAATCAGATTGGCTCTGTGCTCCCAGTGCTGGCGATGGGTGGAAGCAGGGGTCTGTTGGGCATTTTCCACCTTCCGCCATCCCATTTGTCACTATCAACTGCCACCCTCCTCTTCAAATGTTTTTTGCAGAGGAGTGGTGTTATTCTCTTGAACCAACATGTCCACGCTTGTGTGTTTTCGAAATGTATAAACCGAGCTGTCTTGTGGGATAGTGAAATAGCATTCAACCCTAACCAGGGTGTAGTAGGCTGTGCATAACGCCCTGCATTTCACCCTTTCATTCAGGCATTCACTGTCTTTTTGATGTTCTTGGTTGTTATCTCAATGTGCATCAGTGCTTCCTCATACAAAGCATAACACCTTGCATCTCGCTTTTTATGGGCAGCAAATCCAAAGCCAAGTCTTAAGCTGACATCACCTTGAGAAGTCGATAGGAACATTGCACTGTTTATTATTTTGTGCTTTGGACGCTGTTCTGTTGTTGATCTCTCTTATAAACAGCATTCTGTTGTTTGCTTTTGAGGTCAGTACTGTTGAGATTGTGTACAGCTTGAAACTTTTATTACATTTAATTAAGTACGACTCTTTGGTTAAACTTCAACCCCAAAACATTTCGGATGAAAGGGAAAATGTCACAGATTATTTGTTGGTAATAAATCATAATATAGTAACAAAAATAATAAAACACTAAAACTGAGCAATACTTACCACTATTGACTATAATCAAATTATGATTTCCAAATATACTTGAAATAATGCTGAAGTAATGCAATGCTTTGATATTAAATAACCTTTAAAGATAAATAACAAGTGTTTCTACCAATAACACATATTGAGGATGTTATATTGAAATACTATTATAATGTTTATTAATATTTTAGTTTTCTGTTTTCGGTCATTTTGTTGTGATTTTTATTCATTTGTTTTTTAATATTTCTATATATTTTTTTTGTTTTTTTTTTAAAGTTATTTTAGTACATTAAGTTAAACTGACTGAAATATTTTTTTTTATTATTGAATTTTTTTTTTTTTTTTTTTTTTTTTTACATTTTATTTCAAATTCCTAAAGTGTGTTTTTTTTTTTTTTTTTTGGTTTTAGTTTCATTTATCTATAACAACCATGTTTCATATTAAATCATTAAAAAAAAAAAAATAGAGGCATTGTTTCTTAAAAATTGCTGAACACTGTATGAAGAATCTGACAATGAGTGCTTTTGTGTCATGCTTGCTTAGGTCAAGACCTGTTTTGGACTGTATCTAGTGCATTTCAGAGAGTATTATAAGTACAAGCTCACTAAAGTTCTGTTTCTGCTTCCTCCACAGTGCTACAGTTAAGACTACAGCAGAGGCGCACACGCGAGCAGCTCGCAGACCAGGGCATCATGCCACGTGAGTCTGCATGCTTCATGGAAAAATAACACTTAAATGTCAGCCATTAATGTTTAGACAAATTAAGCCTAGACTTTCATGAAGTTCTCCGTTGAGACCAAATCTATTTGTTAGACAAATGTTCTAATTTCTTGCTATTTTAACTCTTAATCCAGCGTCATTGACAAAGTGCCACACACATTATTACCTAAGCTTTGCACACATACTGTACTTATTCTTCATAAAGTGGAACACATTCACCTCCAGCCACAGTTTGTTTGTGGATAACTCATTTGGCGGCAGGAGGATGGAGTAAGTTAAGCGTGCCGGTAAGGAGAGCAGTTCTAATAAAAGAAAGCGTCTGTTGAGGATACAAACTGATAAGGAAGCAGAGATAGAACAATGGTGTGACTGATGTCTGTCTGGAACAGCGGGGGCTGTCCTGTTCTCTCAGTGCTTGCCGTCTGTATAGGGCTCCTAACGTCATGGTCCAAGCTCCAAGAGTAACAAGAGTGAGTCAGCGGCTGGGCCTGCACTTTTGCTCAGCAAGATCTGTGGTTACCTCCCGGGCTTTATAGTCAATGGTTAATGGCTCAGATTCTCCCACAAAGACCAATTCATGCATTCTTCAATCATATTCATGTCAGGAATTATACCTTTACTGAAAAGGGTTGTTGTTAGTGCAGCAGACCGTTTCAGAGGCCTAGTTTGGTTAGTGACAGTTGTGAGTCATAATGTCTGAATTTTGAGATGTAAATCCGCAAATCGGAGACAAAATTGTCTGTTGCAGAAACAAGCTTCCATATAAGTACTATATAATAAGATATTAAATGATGTCATGTCACTTGTCTTGTTTTTAAATGAAGATTATTTTCCTTGCAGCGCTGAAGACACCTGCAGTTTTTCATGAGCAGGTCAGAAGTTTGGAGAGGGCAAGGGTAAGACTTCACTGTTCGGAAGTATTCTTACACTTTTCACTCATTAGTGAAGTGGCCTTTACACAGGTTTAATAACTGGCCTCAAGTCTTTGGACAGTTAAGCCACACTTAAAAAAATATGAATATTACATTTACAGTTTCAGATGTCACTTGGTTTTATATTTTGTTATATAATGCAATGACATTCAGACATTTTGAACAATTAAATTCAACAATTTTGTGTACATAATATATTATGAAAATTTATTACATAATATAATTTAACTTTGGCCATCTGCCACCCTTTTTTCCATATGTAAACATTTGTCAGCTACTAGTTTACTATGAGAACAGTAACATGCTGAGATGTATTTTTATTAATAATTTACTAAATTCATATTCATTGCATTTTCTTCAAATACAGACTGAGAATTTCCTGAAACATAAAATCCGTAGCAGACCTGAACGTGCTGAACTTGTCCGCATGCACATTTTACAAGGTAAGCACCTGACCAAACAGAAGTGATTTCGCTCTCAAGAGCATTTTCAGTGTCAGAAGTTACACTTTTTGAAGCACTTTTGTTTCACTTCCTGGATACTTCATTCGTGATGTAGCTTTAGTATATTCTGAAGCTGTTTATGTATTTCAGAAACCCATGCAGAGCCTTCTTTGCAAGCCACTCAGATGAAGCTGAAGAGGGCACGTCTAGCGGATGACCTCAATGAGAAGATTGCACAGCGGCCGGGACCAATGGAACTGGTGGTGAAGAACATCCTGCCCGTTGACATTGGTAAAAACAATAAAATAATGTATTTACATGCTTCATCATTTTTTTGTGGTTGAAAACCAAAGTGTAATTGCTCCGTGCATTGCTGTCCCGGCGAAGCTTTGATTCCCGCTCTAACTGCATTATAAAGGTGCGTTCATGTCCTTTTGGGAAGTTCGTATTTACAAGGTGGGAAGTCGTGTTTACAACATCATTTTGTCGGAGCAAGTGTACCTTCTCTTTATTAACTACAGAAAAATACAGCAAGGTTTTTAAACTCTACTTCCAGAAAATGATGAACAAAAATGTGTGTCAGGTTTGTTTTGCTTTTTTACGTTTTAATTAATTTATGAAGCCACTGTAAACTTTATTGTTACATATTATATTGTTATATTACAATGCTATTATATTTTGTGCAGGGAATTAGCTTATTTGGTAACACTTTTTTACAGTGTCATTGTTACATATGTTACATGCAGTTACTTTAGTAATAACTATAAATTATGCTTACAGTAATTACATGCAACTAACCCTGAACCAAACCAAACCCTAATGCTAACTATATAGTAAGGACATGTAGTTACTTAATATTACTCAGTACTTAAATGTATAATTGCAGTGTACATTACAACAAAAACACCTTAAAATAAAGTGTAACTACTTACTTTGTTTTAAATAAAATACCTGACAATGTCACTGCTAAATACCTTTAAAATATTGTGGTATTCCACCACGTTTCTCACTGATACGCCCCAAACTCGTAAACATCGGGGCTTAAAGAAAATCCAGAGCTTCCCACTTGTATTACAACTTTGTGGTGGCATTCATGTGCATTCAACTCGTAAATACAATCTTTATGACTTGACTTGAGTTATATATATTTTAAATGTAATTAAATATATATAATTTATCAGAGCGGGAATCAAGTAAGTGTTTGCATGTGTTATGACAGCCACAGATAAAGCCAAAATAAGCCTGCAGACAGACTTGTCAATCTATCTTGATGGATGGTGCAGAGAAACGTAAAAGGTGAACTCTGACCAATAAGAGGAGGTTTTCCTCACATGTGACATTTTGCTACATTTTGAAATGTTGCCTCGTAAAAGCGAACCGAACCAAGAAGAAAATGCAACATTGTAACAAAATAAGCACCTGTTTCGGAACATAGCAAACGATCTACATGTCTAAAAAAAAAACTTAACTTTTGTCTTTTGTTTTTTGTTGGACACTGCAGTTGCTGAACTGGATGTTTATAACTTCAATGAGGACAGCAGTGAAGCTCTGTCTCCAGAGCAGCCAGCTAGTCATGAGTCTCTGGGCTCTGTATCTTCTCCTATAGAAGCCAGACTACCTGATCCATCCGTTGTATCGCCTCCGATCGGCTCCAAACTCCAGGTCAGCCTCTTAGCAGTCCTTGGATTCACATCCACACCATATTGACTGATAACCGGTTCAGGAATATTCAGTGCTAATATTTACAGTTAGCTTTTGATGAAAAGGTCTGGTAAAGAATTAAAGCATATGAAGTAATGTTCCGCTCTCCAGAAGAGCTAAGTTGTCTCTACTTCAGTATTTTCCATGCAACTTATCCAGACATCAGCCCTGTAATGCTGGTTAGATGTATGTGTTTTTGTGTCTTCTCATGGCCATATGGCTTTTAATCTCTTTTTATCTCAATAGTGTCCACCTACAACCCAGTGCTCAGACTTCCTGAGCAAAACATCAGTAGAAGATGGTCGAGGAATGACTGCCACTCAGCTAGTCACAGCTGCTGCTCCCACAAAACCAGGACCCACCCTCGTGAAGGTAAACCATATGTCCTAACCACGGTGATGTCATTTCCTGTCAGTGTTTATTTTCAGAGATAATGGTCAGTGACTCACAGTAATACTGACTCATTTCACAATAGCATTTCCAGCTAAATAATGAAATATACCACAAAGACTGTGAACCCAGAAATTAACTGAAAAAAATGATGTTAAAGTGTTTTTGCCTACAGATACAAGAACATTATATACACTACCATTCAAAAGTTTGGGGTCGGTACAGGTTTTTTTTTTTTTTTTTTTTATCATTTGCATGATTCCAAGGTTGTGGTAATTTGATTTTGTTGTTTTTTTACAGTACAAATGGTAATGTTGTGAAATATTATTACAATTAAAAAATATATATAATGTGTTATATTAATATATAATAAAATAATAATAAAAAAACATGATAGCAAAATGCTAATTCATGCTAACAACATGTTAAAACATGTTAGCAACGTGCTAATTCATGCTAACAATGTGTTAAAATATGCTAACAACAAATGTTATATTAACAACATGCTAAAACGTTTGGATTGTGTTAAAATATGCTAGCAACAGTGTTTTTAGTAAGACATGCAAGTAACGTTAAATGCTTGCAACATGCTAATTTATGCTAGCAATGTATTAAAACATGCTACAAACATGTTAGAAAAATGTAAAATAATGCTAGACACATAAGACATGTTAACAACATGATCAATCATGTTAGGAAGCTTATAAAACTTTCAGACAAGGCTTTGAAGTTTTAAAATAGAAATGTTTTGTTACATTATAAATGCTTAACTGTCATTTTGATCAATTTACTGTAATGTGTTCTTGCTGAATAAAAGTTTATTTCTTTTTAAAAAATCTTACTGAACTTTTGAACGGTAGTGTAACTCTTTAGCAAGAAAGATCCTGTACCACAGTGTAGACAGGAGAGAAGTAGAGCTGTTGTTTGTCACTCTAAATAGCTTGTTTAGAACAACTTGTCAAAGATATCTTAGGCCAAATCAGTTTCAGAAGAGCACCAGATGCAGAGATAGAAGTGCTAGCAGCCGCCTTCTGTCTTCAGTTGGAGGTCATATGAAATATTCACACTCATGAATGCAGAAAAGAACAAACTTAAGCTGGGGACATAAGAAACAGGAATCAGGCAATAACTTGTGCTTTCATCATAATCCAAGCCTTCAAAGCATACTCCGCATATTTACTACATGAGAGCGGGTCACTTCTGACCCTCTCTTACAGTCGTGCTTTGGGAAACCTGTGCACACATACGCCAGCTTGAAATTGTGTTATTACATCCCGATGACTTTCAACTCCCTTCCTCAGAAGCCAAACCATTTGCATGTGTATCCTGTGACTCAATAAGTGGGATAAAGTGGAACAATGAGGGTCATGTCCCCTCCACGCATCCTGTTTCCTCTTCCTGTGATTTAGGGTAGAAGCTCATACATGTCCCACCTATTCACAGCAGTTGCAAACTTGTGGTTTTACCCACAAATCTCTCAGCTCCTCGTATTCTCATAGTGCTGACGCCTCTTGTTAGCAAGAGGACATTACGGGAATCACCTGAAATCACAAGTCAAACTGACTGGTGATATGATTCCAAAGCGGCAGGGTGTTGAATGCAGTCAGTATGTTTGCTGTGTGATTTCAGGTGACACTTTTTGTTCAATTCTTCCGCCCTTGTTTCCATGTAGCAAAGCCAGCCCAAACAGTCCAGTGACAAGAGTCGAAGCAAGAAGAGTAAAGAACCAAAACCGCGGATTAAGAAGCTTAAGTATCACCAGTACATCCCGCCCGACCAGAAGCAGGAACCCAATGAAGCCCCGATGGACTGTGCATATGCCAGGCTTCTTCAACAACAGCAGCAGTTCCTGCAGCTCCAGATTATCAGCCAACAGCAACAGCATTACAATTACCAGGCCATTTTACCAGCACCACTCAAGTATGTGTCACATTTCAAGGAAAGTTTCCAACATTTGAGGCCCTTTCTCATGAAATTCACCTCTTAATCACAAGCACCATGTGTCACTTTGACCTCAACATGACAAGAGGATTTTATTGTTTAATAAATTACATAGTATGTCATATAATGTATACAATATAGTATAATATGATGATTATTATCTGATTCATGTTACACTTGACCTGCGTACACTGTAGCTTGACACTTATCTTCAATGTTCAATACATTGGGAAACTGGCATGTGAAATGGCCTGCAGGGATGCATACACAAAAAACAAAATACTAGTTCCTCTTATGTGATGCAGTTAATCATTGGTTACGGACCAGTGCAATTGCATATGATTCTGATATATCAGTTTCAGCTCTGACATTAAAAAGGATTTATTATGAGCCTGACTGATTTGCAAAAAGAAATTCGCAGCTCGGAAAGGAATGTGAGCGTTGTGTGCTATGAGCTATAGCCTTTAAATAATGGTTTCGCCTATTAATCTTGTCTAAGCGACCTGTCATCACCACAGCTGTAGTATGGTAGTTCCTCATATTATTTTCCAATTTGGCTCCTGTTGCCGCAAGATATACCTCTGCTTCTATTGTGTAGAAGGGCTGCTTATTGTGAATGATGAGAGAACTGGAAGTTCCTATTGCATTTAAAATACCCCATACTCCTCTGCAGGCCAGTAGCTGAGAGTCAGAACAGCTGCCCCAACATCACCTTGAGCACCAGCCCAAACCTTCCCTCTCCCATCATGGTGTCTCTGCCGAGTATGGCTTCTTCACGTCCCAACAACACCTTGACCAGTCGTAAAACCGGATCTCTGCCTGCCAACCTAGATGAGATGAAGGTGGGTAATATGCCCATGCATTTTTCCACGTCAAATAGATAAGTGTGCAGAAGTACAGTTGTTCTTATGTCTTCTAGGTGGCTGAGCTTAAGATGGAGTTGAAATTGCGTGGACTTCCTGTGTCTGGCACTAAGACAGACCTCTTAGAAAGGCTTAAGTCCCACCAGGAGAGCTCTCAGTCTACTACAACCATAGATTCAAACCTCTCCAAAACTGCTTTGCATCCCGAAAGCATGAGCACAACTCCACCTGTGTCTCCTGAGAGGTCCGAGGCCTCCAACACCAGTATGGAGGACAGCAGAGATAGTTTCACCAAACCTCTGTGCACTCTGTCTCCAGCCCACCCGCCGACAAGCACCTCACCCCTCAAACCCACACCTGAAGACATGACCATGGAAATCAAGGTGTCTGAAAAAGACCAGCGCCTCCACGAGAAGGAGCGTCAGATTGAGGAGCTGATGCGTAAGCTGGAGCAGGAGCAGCGGCTGGTGGAGGAGCTGAAGATGCAGCTGGAGGTGGAGAAAAGGAGTCAGCAGGGTGGAGGGCAGCAGCCTGAACCCAATACATCAGTCCAGGTCAAAGAGGAGAACAGTGCCGCCCCTAGCTGTAACTCCAAGCTGAGTCCCCTGCCAAAAACTACAGGTGTGAAACAGGAAGAGCCTCATGCCCAGATGCACCACACCCCAGTCCAGCAGTTCTACATCAACACCCAGCAAGTCCCTCAAGTGCTGCATCAGCAGACACTGATCAACACTCAGCCTGCCACACAAATCCTGTTGCCCATCAGCCTGCCCAGCAACTCCATCAGCACACAGGTCTCTTAACATTCATGATATGCTGGTTCAATTTACAGTTAAGAAAATGGCATATTTATTTAGAGTTTTTCTCTTTACTTTGCAGGCACAGACAGTTCTCCAAACAACAATGCCAAGTTTGCCTCAAACCATCATACAAACGCCACTTCTGCAAACACAGACGTCCAATAATACGCATTCAAATCAGACACCATCTCCACCTCAGGTGAGCATATTACTTCTGTGTGATTTTTATCTAGTGAATGGCAATGCGTTATCAAGCACTAAAAACACCTTAGCAGTCATATAGCAATGTCCTGGCAATGGTAAATGCCTAAAGACTGTAATATACCAGCTGACGGTTGTCCATCAATCAATTTTGGGCCATTGTTGAGGGTTCGGACCCCCGTCAGCAACTTTTTGGACAATTGACTCTTTGCAAAGACTGACTCCGTCTGACAAGCTATGGCTCTGTCATGCCACACATGAATTCTCACGCAGTGAAAAATATATTGCGGAGGAAAAGATACTGACAATGTGCCGACAGACAAGACAGAGGAGGTTACTTTTGGTATGAAACAAAGTCTCAGCTTTCAAATTTTGTAATTTCTTTAAGAAATTCAAACAATAAATGCTGTTTTGTGGCTCTTTAATGTGTCGCAACAGAATGAGTGCCTCAGATCAAGCAGCACGTGAACTTATCATTTCTTCCTACAAGTTACAGCACAAAATAAACCTGAATGAACATCAGAAGTTATGTTGTTTCAACCGCAGAAAGACGCCAATACACACCATTTTCAAGTTCAAGTCCACTGATATTAATCTACTAACACTCCTGTCTGGTTTGTTTGTTGGACAAAATGGCGGATTCTGCATTATGATTGGTCAGATCGTCTATTAGTCAAACTCCCGGCAAAGGGTGAATTGAGCATGTTGAATCTGTGGTACAGCCCATTGGTAAGAGAGATCACTCTGATTGGCTGTTCAGCTTAGAGAACCAGTGCTTGACAAAAAAAAAGAAGTTAAGAAAACAAGCAAACTACAAAGTGAAGAGGCTTGGAACTCCCTGGAAACTAAACAAAACACATTAAACAATGCCCTGGCCATATAAAAAATCATATCAGTTAACCACTAATTCTTATATGCGCTGTTTTAGAGATACAAAGTAATTAGGATATGCATAATTCGAATTTATTAAGACATCACAAATCACAAACAATAACGTTGTACATTGAAGTAAAATATTAACAATAATTCAACAATTAGAAATTCATTGTATTCTCTTAGTTGTGTTGTTATGTATGTATACTTTAGGGTGCTTGTAGATCTTAACCTTTTCTTTTGCTCTGAGTGTTCCGACACTTCATAAATCCAGTTCAGCTCACTATTGTGATGACAAGGCCCAGACGCATTTCTCTCTGATTTGGCACGTAGCTTGAAATGGAAAGCCTTTCTGAGGCCTGCTATGTGTTTTGCACTTATCTCTGATGTTGCCCTGGCAATAGCAGTTCAGTTCAGGTGATGCATTACCCTCTCAACAACATCAAACGCAGACCTGGCTATTTAAGTGACAGAAGTAGAAAGTACAGAGAAAATCAGAAAGAGCACTTATCAAGAAGACTGGGAGTTGGTTCAAGAACAAGAGGAACACTGATATAATTTTTTTTTACTCGCACCGTGCAGTGGGCCTAATTCTGCCTCCTGATGTATGTGTTTGCAGGCTTTACCCCTGTGTGGAAGCTCGCCTTCTGGGTTTGAGTACAGGCAGAACCAGAACCAGCCCATGGCAGATCTGCCCCAGTGCTTCCTCAACAACTCACCTAGAGTCTCGCCCAGACACACAACCCCAAATGGACCCATTAACAAAGTAAGACAAACTGATCTCTCTACTCACAGAAGTCTGTTCTCTATGGCCATGTGTCCACCAAAGCATTTTTTGTCAGCTGAAAGTTCCATGTGCTTTTCTGAAAACACCCAGCGCTTGAGAACGCTTTGAAGGTGCAGCATTTAACTCCTTATCTGGTAGACCCTTGGAGGAACTGTAAAAAAAAAAAAATCATATTAATATTGTGGTAGCCTGTGGATGACCAGTAATCTGGTACAGACATGAATACTCAGAGACCAGCAATATTAACTTATCCTCTACTGACGCTTGGTCAGTGTAGTATTTGTTCCACCCAAAACCGGAGGAAGACAATCCAGCGCTCTGGGCAAAATTGGAATACGCTGCCCCCTACGTTCAAATAAAAAATAAAAAAAGTCCAATTTATCACATATTGACCCCTACTGTTGACTTAAGACAGGTTTTATCCAATTTGCAACAGATTTGGTGCTTAATTGAAATTTTGGCCAGTCCATTCAAACGATCTTCCAGTTCCACCCCTCCTTCACTGTGATTGAATGGCTGAGGAAAAGGTGACAGTGATGAACACTGTGTTTACCAACATTTTCAAAGGGCAAGTACCCAGCAATCTGCGTGAAATAGATGTTCTGTGACTCGTCATGCTGCTGGCTTTTTTTTAAATGTGGCACTCCTATTGCAAACAATTGAAAAATATTCTGGCCTCAGGGAAAAAAAACTTTGGTGGACACACAGCTTAATATTCAACATGCTTAAGTACATGAACATAAATTCTCCTAGTTAGCACAAGCTGCGTTTCACGGGTTGATGCGCTTCAAAAATAGTTTAGGTCTCGTAATGCAACACATAGCTTTCTCAGTGTTGCCACAAGGGGTGCTATATTGGCAATTAAACTGTCTATTTCAGGGGTCGGCAACCTATGGCACGCAATTTAAATAAAGTCCCTCAAACTTGCATGCAGACGTACATTTTGAGGTAATAATTCCTCATAGTCACACAGCCTGTTTTATTAAGTTAGGAGCTATAAATACTATTAAAGTGTGAGATTTTAACCTGCGGTAGAGTGCATATCCGACAAGCCATTAGTGCGACCGGAGGTGCATGCTTCTGGGATTATCTCTCCGCATGCCATAAGTTGCCGACCCCTGGTCTACATAGTGGGAGAGTAAACTGTCGTCTTCTCAGCTTGCTAGTTAAATATCATTTTAGCATAATATCTGGTTTAACGAAACCAGAGCGCATGTCAAGTATGCACAACAAGTATTCATGCTTGCAACATGTCAACAACCTCTCAATACACCTTTATGATTGTATAGCAACCACCCAGAACACACTATAAACTGCATAGAAACATGCTAACTAGCGTGTACTCTTTGTTGTCTAGTGCTCCATTATACCTTATATATTACAGTTTGCCCTGCCCACAACCCATATTACACAGTTTGAAAGTTATATTGTTTTGTTCAGCCTCCATCGCCTTGTCAGCTCAACTATATCCTTCAGCCATCGACATTCCCAAATCACCACAGCCCAAAGAGCAAAGACCCACCCCGTTACGAGGAGGCCGTCAAACAGACCAGAGGCCTACAAGCCACAATGCAGGTAATTTAAAGTTATACTTCAGAATATCCTCCAAAATATACACCCTGGCAAAGGCATGTAAAGCCACAACGTGTAGGTGTACCTGTCACCAATTTTAATGTTTAAGCCATGAATAAAATGAAGGTTTTGTAACTTTTTTCAACATAATTCGAGTGCATTGGAGTCCCTATGTTCTTAGAGCTTAATTATCCCAAACAACCAAAGAGCACTGAGATTTTACACCCTGTGCAGCACTTCTATGGCATTATTTGCTTTGATGATCCTCCAAAATATACTTTTTAGACTTAGACTTTCAAAGCATTCTCCATTTGATAGCATGCACAAACCGAAGAACATGCACACATGCATTAACTCGACACAGTAGGAAGTTTCAGTGTCTGCACTATTTTCTCTCCAGAAGTTATGACAGACAAAAATGTCTCAGGACTCATCTAAACTAGAGTTGTGTCTATCGTTGTTGCCGTCTCCTGTCGTTTTGTTGTTTTTGTTTCGTCTCTTCCATTTCTTTTTCAACCGTGAAACAACAGGCCAGGCCAATGGCCAGTTGCATACTTTGAAATGTATATTGAACACTTTACCATTGTCTTAATACCTCATATTCTTCCATAAAGGTTCCCACTGCTACCAGTCAGCACATGGACGATTTGTTTGACGTTTTGATTGAGAGTGGAGGTGAGAACTGTGTAAAGAAAGAACCACAGAACAGGTCTTTGATTTTAGCTCCAATAGATTTGTAGAACTAAACCATTTTCTGTGCTTTCCCTCCCAGAAATATCCCCTCTGGCCAGGCAGGATCCTTCTCTGGATAAACTTATGCCAGTGACGGTAAACATCACCACCCTGCCCATTAACACTGTGCTGTCACGTCCTCCCCCGCAAATACACGTTGCCCGCACGCCTAATCAGACCCAAGCACCTCCACCCAGCCTGCTGACCCTGGCCTCCGATAACCAGTTGGAGGTCCTGCTGGAGGACGCTGGGCCGCAGTCCCAGAGACTGATGGAGGAGCTCAAAAACCAGCTGCTGGAGCGGTCCCACTCCCCAATGGACACTTCAGATCTGACCTTCACCGACACACCGCCATCCACCCTCCATCTACAAGACACCGGCCTTGATAACATGGAGTGGTTGGACCTTACGATCCCAGGTCCTGCTGGAATCTCCTCTCCGACTGTCTTTTCATCTGATTTCTTGGACTCGACTGATCTACAGTTGCACTGGGACTGAGCTCACAAAGGCAGCAAGATTGGAGACTTTCTAAAAAAGATCTGTTGACCCTTAGTGACCACTAACAGGCGTGCAGTGCGCAGTCGTACTCTTGTAAAGCTCGGCATCCGTGGATCTGGAGTTGACCATCATTAATTATCAGCTTTTCTCATTTGTGCCTATAAGTGCAGGTTTGTTTGCTTTTGTTTGCTGTCACCAACACCTTTCAAGGCAGAAAAAGAATGTAGAGACACTGTTTTTCACCTATATATTTAGGCAGTGACCTTCTGCTTTTCATATTTTGAAGCAGTCTTTGAAACTGCTGGCCTATATTATATAGAATGCTGTTTTTTAGATTGTGATTTATTATAATGTCTTTGAATTGACAGAATATATATTAGATTCATATCACACATTTTGCAGCAAGTAAGAATTATACGTACAATGTGCCTTTTGCTATTTACGTTATCCAGAAACTCTCTAGTTTTAGAATTGAAAGGTATAGTTCATCAAAATTTATTATTCTCACCCTCATGTCATTCTAAACTTTTATCTTTTTCTCTGTGGAACACAAAAGATGTTTTGAAGCCGTTTCAGCTTTTCGGTCTATAAAAAGTCAGTGAATTGAAACATTTGGGACGTAAAGGTAGCATGCAGTTAATCCATACGACTTGATTATATTCCGATGCGGCATGACCACTTTTTGTTTTATCTTTGTTTAATTTACAAAGATTGTGAGGAACACTTCCAAATGATGCCTGTATATGCATAGCTGACTTGCCTATGTTCCTCAACAGTTTATAGATCTTATTGTGAACGATTCATCCATGTGTATGTTTTTTAGTTTTTTTTGTTTTTTACCTCGTAATTTGATCTGTACATCATAAAAAGTGATCGATATGGATCCATTTCACATCACCTTTATGTTCTTTTTGGAGCTTGAAAGTTTCAAACGAAATCCCAATGACTTAAAAATATTTTAAAATGCAGCTGAAACATTCTTCAGAATATCTTCTTTTGTGTTCTGCTGAAGAAAGAAGCCATGTGAGGTGAGTAAATGATGACAGAATTGTAATTTTGGGGTGAACTATCACTTTTAACACAGATTTTGCAAATATTTTTGATGGAAGCATTGTGCCATGGTAATTGTTCCAAATGTGACATCACCTTGAAGGAACCTGTTTAGTGTCTCATTTATATATTCAATATCAATTTCCATGGTCAATGAGCTGTTAGCCGTTGCATTAGGGTACTCGAAATTGTGGCAGCTAACTAATAACATTTAATGTATGAAAATTTCAAATTTATTTAGTGCGTGGACTGGGTAAGGTCAGAGCAAGTTTGTTTACCAAACCCATCATGGTGCCAAAGAGAGGGAGGGAGATTAGGAGCCATTATCATCTCTAACAAAAGAGTAGAGACACGATTTAGCTTTTACAGACCAGCTGAATTGGCACTGCTGCATGACTTGACCAGGGAAACAACACTAAACTGGACCAGTGAAATTTCCATATTCATATGAGGCGATCAGAATGACATCGGTGAGCAGCTGCATTTTGATTGGTCAGACTCTTTGCTGCAGTAGAGTAGCTTGCTTGGGATGTAGATGAACTGCTGAGGCCTAAATTCACTATATTTCACAGAATTCAAGCTTCTTTCTACATAACCACTGAAGTACAGGTAGCTGGCGGGTGATATGCCTTTGTGAATGTACCTAAACCTCATCTTCTCTAGTTATTTGTAAGATTGAATTAGATTTCAGTCCAAATGTCTTTTAGAGTTTAGATAGATTTTTTTTTTTTTGATTTTCTATAAAATGTGACAATGTAGCGACATCTGCTGGAATGTTTCGAAAAAAATATTTTTTTTATCACCACTTCCTTTCGATGTATCACTCGAAGAAATGTTTCTTTGCAGTGTTTGACAGATATAATAACAGATTTCCCCCTGGACACTTTGTGAAAATATGCCAAATATTGCATTTACTTGACCTTGTACTGATCATGAACTCAGACAATCATTTCTATATCCAAACACGTCAAAATGAAAGAATGTATTTCTATATTTAGAAATGTAATTACCATAGTTCTGTCTCTGTCAGAGACCCAAAGCTTTTAATTTTGTAAACATACCATTTTACTGCATTTATGCAGTTCTCACATATATACTTTTTTTTTCTTTTTTCACACATTTTATGCCTCTATAAATATTTGTATATGTTGAAGAAAAAAAAAAAAAAAAGACACGTGGTGGAGCAAAACCTTATCATAAGACCTCAGAGGAATACCTTGTATACCTTTTTTTTTCTCCAACATGTCCATCAGAGTAATTGCTATTTGTTATTAAGAGGTAAAGAAATAATTGAAGACATACTGACCCTTTGAAGTGCGATGTAGATCATATATTTTGCACAGTGTATATATTTTTATAATATACATTTTTATACAAATGTATTTGTGCAACTGTAAATATTTTTGGAGGTTATCTTTGTACATATCTTTATTGTATATACAGCCTTTTATCATTAAAATGTTTCTGTATTTGAAACCACTGAAATGACTTTGTTTGGCCCTCCAAAACACAGAACCATGTTCCAGCAATGCATAACCTCAGTTATGATCCAAAGAAAGCTACACAATAAATAAACTTAACATTTGACATTGTACCAGAGACAGTATTTTTCTCAAAGGAAAGATCATAACTTATGGTCTACAAAACAAGATTGTTTTTATCAGCTGAAGAACTCCTACTCCATTACATCCAAAAGCAATCAGGAATTTGGTCATAGTATTGCTTCTTGATTCCATTTTTTATATTCCTGATAGTGTAATAACCCAAAATACAAACTTAGCATTGAAGTTCAAACCAGAAGACTGGAAGGTCACCCTGAAGATTCAGACATATTCTGTTTTCCTTTCGGATTGGATAGTTCTAGAACGTTTTAAGGTTAGCCGAAAGCTTGGCTTGGTCCCTGCAGAGAGGAAACAATATCGGATATCGCAATTCCATGGGGATTGTCCCTTTAAAAAGTTCAGGATGACATCTCCGAAACAATTCCAACCGCCTTAGTTGTGTGCGATAATCAAAAAAATAAGAGTCTTCAGTACAGATGCTGGTGATTCAGTCCAATTGACATTATTACATTTCCATTCCTCAGAACTTTTTGCACGTGTTTATATTACTGCGACATTTTGGACATTTGTGAACGACGTCTTTGCAGGAATCCACGAAGAACGGGATTAGACAGCAGCCAGCTACACAACTACACAAGAAACAGTCATAAACACAAATATGTCATGGCAGAAAGACATTATGGTAATCACATACAGGACGTGAATGATAATAAGTCAAGCAAATGAGGTAAATAGTTAAACTCACCAAAAAATCATGGAAATGAAACACACAAGATAGGTCACACTGCCAGCTTTGGTCATGACCTCTGTGGTTACATATTGGCGACAGAAAGGACACTGTGTCTTAGAGGAGTGTCGAGGAAGTTGCTTGACATCCAGAATAACCTGCGGAGCTAAGAAAAAAAAAAAAAACCCGCTTTCAGGAAGCTCTGGTCCTGTTGTATTTTGTATTGGCGTAGTTGAAATGGTAATTGTAATAATGATTTGTGCTTTATTACACTACACTTATAAAGGGTTACCTATTTTTCCTTGTTAGTTCATGATTGTAGTTAATGCTAACAAATGGAACCTTATCGTAAGTGTTACCATAAAAAACAAATATGTACTAACCTGAAAACGGAGGTGGACTGTCTACAAATATGACGCTAGATGACCTAGTGGTGTCTGCAAAATAAAAACATACAAACATATGACAACTATACTTTTAAATAGGCCTATGAGCACAGCGGTCAATTTCCAAATGTCTGAATATATTTGGCAAAAATCTTTTCAAGACAGCAAACCTTATGAGGAGTCATTTTACCTATTAAATGAGAGCCTTCCTCTTGCACTTTCTCAAGTTCAATCTTCCTTTCAGACAGAGCTTTAAGATCCTCGTCAATTTGTTGAAGTTCTCCAGTTTCTTTGGAATACTCTGTTGGTCACAAAGATCAAGTGTGAGTAACAAAACATCAGTGTATTCGTGTTAAAATCTCTATATTCACATTTAAAAAATAATCTCCAAATGTCTTTCAAAGTTTCTTTGGCTTCATTTGTAAGTCGATTAATAAATAGTTCCATCGACTCGTACTAACGTTGCTCATTTTGCCCGTTGTTCCGCTTGAATTGGATGAGGATGGCCAGGACATTGCGTCTGTCCATGAGCTGCTGTCTTCGAAAGGACAGCTTGTTCAGCTCCTCAAAGATACTCGACAAACGCTCATCAGATTGTTGAGGCATGTTGAGGGTTGAGACGACAGCTCACTTAAACCTCAGAGAGCCTCAAATCTTCAGTGTCCATTCTGAAAGAGATGCAATACAGTGTCTAGTCAAGAATACTGTTTCATAGAGGTTTTTTTCCTGATATGAAAAATACTACTTAACCCAAGCACAATCACAATGTGAATAAACAGTAAATATCTGTGGTTAAAAATGACATAGTTACCCATGTGTGCTGTTGCGTCTCATCAGTCGCTCTTCACATTCATTGCCGTATAAAGGAAATAAGAGGCTGGTCATCATATTACTGTAGCGTAACAGTATGAGGAACATATTCGCAATATTTAAAGTGTGTGGTTTACCTGCATTTTACTAAATTCATGACATGTCACGACAAGGGTCATAAACAGTAACTGTCTATATAGTTTATATATAGTAATATATAGTTTTACAGCAGGTTCTGGTGGGACTATATTAAAATAACAACAAGGGGAATAAAACTGCACTCTTAAAAACAACTTGTATTTTAATCACGTTCAGATTGTAGTATTTTGATCAATATAAAAGCAACATAAAACCCCACAAATATGACTTTAAAGACCTTCATAAGACATGCAGTTACAATGAGTTTTGTGGATGTACAATATGTACATAAATAATACAGTGTTTTCATCAAGCAGGTCTAGCCAACATTTGCATCCCTGCCTAACATACATGAATTTGCATGACAGATTGGGTTTCTGTTTTTGTTTTGTAGTTGCTGTCGGTTTGTATAGTGAAATAAAAAAGGTGAATTTTTGAAGGACATAGTCTAGAGTTCATGGTGACCACAGCTGCCAAGTTTAAAAAAATTCCCTTTTTTGATCCACGGAAAATAACAACATAAAGTGTTTGGAACGTCATGAGGATGAGGTTTCCTTTTTGGATGAACTATTCCTTTAAATGTCTCGACTATTTACAAATTAGAGTTATAAATAAAAACTGGAGATTGTCCCTGTTCATTTTTTCTTTAGTTTCTTCAAAAACGT